>NC_083351.1:137994575-138619575 GCF_030254825.1 Meriones unguiculatus | reverse complement strand
GTTGTCCGGAGTCAGGGCAGCGACCACATCATGTGACTTTTCTGTCTGTAAATCACAGTTGTCTGTTTTATTATCAACCATGGCTGTTAAGCTCTTTCCGAGCCTGATTTATGAAGTGAGCTTTGCCTAATATACGCTTTTAGGAAGCAACTGACGCTGGGTAGGGTTGGAGCCCACTGCCTGTGGTCTCAGCATGTTCTGAGGGGCTCAGGGGTGTTGTTGAGCTCTCGAGAGCACAGCCACAGCGTCACATGTGCTCTCATCTAAGCCTGGCCCTGGACCTCCGGTCACTCTCTCTCTCTCTGTGTCTGTCTGTCTCTGTGTTTCTATGTCTGTCTCTCTCTGTGTCTCTGGGTCTGCATGTCTGTCTGTCTGTGTGTGTGTGTGTCTGTCTCTCTGATGGATGTCTGCAAAGGACCCCATGGGCCCCGGCTGACCCACTGGAAAGAATATAGCTCCTAGGAGCTGCTGAGCGATAGCCTCCCAGCAACACTGGGAAGGAGGGATGTGACCGGATGAGCCACATCTTTGATTGCATTACTCCTAGGTCAAACTCTTGAACTCCAAGACTGAGTAAGATGTCATTGCTATTATTAATTCATGAAATGCAATCCAAATAAAATAAGGCAATGTTGGCTTTTAGGCCCAAGATTTGAAATGCTCGTGTTTTGTTTTGGTTGTTGTTTTAAACTTCCTTGAAATTCTATGACCCTCCAGCAAAGCGGTAACAAATCACAACAAGGACAGAAGGAAGCAGCCTGGCCGACAAACGCTGGTGTTAACCACAGTCGGGGCTACAGCTTCCTGGGCCTCGTGAGAGCTGACGAAGCCACAGGACTCTGACCCTGGGCTGTGACACTGCAGCTTCTTAAACTGAGGGTCACAACTCCTACACAAGTCACAAAACGTTTGCCGCAGTGAAAGGGTTCTGAGTGCGCAAAAACCCAAACTTAATTCCAGATCCAACGGCCAACGAAGCCGAGAGTTGCTGGCAGCCCTCCCCTGCCTGTGCTGCCCCAAACAGCTACACTGCATCCTTGGTTCCAAACACACAGCACACAGCCATGGCCTCGTGTCACGGTGTAGCACCACACCAACAAATGTCTCGGCTCAGATCTGTATCCACGAGCTGTTTTCAAACCCAGTGCTTGACTGCTCGCTCGTGCAGAGCTCTCTACCGTTACAGAAACACAGTGGTTTCATTGTGAGTGATGCTTTCCTCCCATCACTCCTCAGCACGGACCTCTCAGACGAATACATCTTTGGGTGGTATTGTGTGACAATGCTGACTTTAGAGGGAAAAGTTGCTTATGTGAGCATCACTTTAAAAAAAAAAAATCACTGAATGTTTGAAGGAAAGGGATTTGATCAAAACATATTGTGTCCTTGTATGAAATTTCCAAACAAGCAATAAATAAAAATGTACTTTAAAACTTTAAAATTCTTTGAAATATAAAAGCATTTTGGTCTGGAGTTAGGATAGAATTTCCAACAAATTTGGAAATGTTTAAAATGCTTCTGCTATTTTGCAGTATTTACGGGGAGCAGTGTTCTCCACATTGATGGCCAGAGGACAAACCTGCCACACCCCTCTGAAAAGTGTTAGCGATGATCTACACACTAGTGTGAAACACTCACCAGGAATTAGTTCCTCACGCAAAAACAATCCCGTTCATCCATCCATCAGTGTGTCCATTTGCTTTTGTCTCTAACGAGTGATGAAATTATATGTACACCAAGAAGGGGCTTTTTGCATGGGGGGCTAATGTTGGGAAGACGCTTACAGGTGTGTGTGCAAGGCTGAGGGAGCACATTCATCTGCCCTTGAGTATGTGGAGCCCAGAGGTTGACACTGTCACTATCTTGTTTTTGTAACATGGTCCCCTGCTGAACCTGGGGCTCATTGCTCTGGCTGTCTTTGCCCTCCCGGTGCTGGGCTTACAGAGATGTATGGAAGCACCAGGCATTTGCATGGATGGTAGGATCTGAACTCAGGTCCTGATGCTTGAGCAACAAGCGTTTGCCCAGTGAACCATCTCCCGCCGTCTCCTCTAATCCCAGCCCCATCCAAAGAATCGTCTTAAAGTAAATTTCCTTATGATTTATCATCACTAAATGTTTATTTGCATGCCTGTTTTAGATTCCTATATGCCTGAGAGCAATAAAATTTCTATGGTGAAACAGGCTGCATGTGAGGTAGCTTCAGGAGCCTCTGCACCCCAAGTTTCCTACCCCAGGACTCGCTCAGCTGGGCACCCTTCCCCGGCTTCTGCAGCTCAGCCATGCTTCTGTGATTCTTCATTTTGTTGCATAGACTGGTGCTGTGGCTCCTCAGCTCCTGGATGCTCTTCTTGCCAGCACTGCAATCCCCTAGATTCTGTCAGGGCTCTCACCTCGCTAGCTGCGGCTCTGAGACTGAGTTCGTTCCAGGGAAAAGCGAGCAGAAATGGGATTGTGGGGTCCCCTCCCTAATGACAAGTTTTTGCCTCGCCTTTCTCCTTCCTGCTGTGTGGGAAACATGAGGATGGAAACAGCCTTGGGAGCCACGCGTTTGGGGCGTCAGAACATACTCACCGATTCGGACCTACGGATTTGCTGCAGGGAGAGCATAATCACCTGAGCTGCTGTACTTCAGCTTTGCTGCAGCCACAAAGCAAGCTGACAAACCTGTTTTCTACGACCCCTGGGCTGTGCCTCCCTATTTGATATCCACTACACTTTCAGCGACTGTTTCCTGAAATCAAGCCTGAATAAATGAATGAACTCCACATATGTTGTAATACTGTGCTTGGAAAAGAGTTTGTCTGATTGTTTTTTAACTTAGTTTTATTTTGTTTTAAAGACACTGTTTCTGTGTTTCCCTGATTGGCCTTGAATTTCTGGGCTCAAGAGATCCTCCTGCCTCAGCTGCCCTGTAGTTAGAACTATAGGTATGTGGCATCAACTGAAATATGCTCTCCGAGGTAAAAAGCCCAGAAAAAAATGGAGTGGCTTAGGAGGGCGACTCGTGGCATGGTAAATAATGCTTTATTTGTCTTGAATTTTCCAAGTGTTATAGAATCATAAGTAATGTGACTAAGAATGAAATAGGAATTAACCATTGAGAACAACTTGACACCCGTTAAACACATGCTTTCTCCTCTCTAGGAAATGTCAGCTTCTAAATTAACTAAAATTTAGCTATCAAGGCCAAAATACACTTGATGATTTTTAAAATCTAAACGTGAGGTAGTCAGAATCACAGTGAAAGGTATAAATTAACCCTCAGTAAAATGAACTTGATTCTTTGGTGACAAAATATGTTATTTTAAAAGAAAAACTTTGTAAACCTATCCCATGTTCTTAAACATTAGTTATATATATAGCTTTAAAAGTGCCCAGGGGCTCATCATTTAGTCACTGGGATTAGTGCAGTGACTCGGCACAGAACAGTTTACAGTAGGAAATGTCAACAAAACTTCACGCTCATAAACAGAATCCTACGGCTGAGCTACCTCTGCTCTCAAGCCGTTTAGACGGGGATAGCCCTGCTATCCCATTTTGGACCTCCCCCCCAAATAAACAGCAGCATACAGCCCAGATGTCCACATATAATCTGAACTCTCGGGCAGCAATTTCTTAGACCTCGAGGGCCTCTCTCTTCAAGGCCCATGTGCAGCAGAGGTGGCCCGGGGTGGCTCTTTGGGGGGGGGGGGTGCTGGAGTCTGTAAGACTCCTGGGGAGTCCTAGGTCACTGGGAGGGTAAGTCCTTGAAGGACTGTGTGGCTTTTCTCTCTGTGTCTTGGCTCTGCTGTGCATGTGCCGCAGAACCAAATCAATGGCTCTAACCAGTCACAGAGAGAGAGACCCTAAAACTCTGAGTCCAAACCAAACCGTAAGCAGACTGTCTCCGGTGCTTTGTTATTGTGACAGGAGGATGATTGGTGGAAGGGCGGGGCTTGCGCTACAGCAAAGCAGCTCAGTCTAGTGACTGCAGAGGAGCTAAGCGACCAAGGGTCCACCCACTTGGCACCCTTGCTGTCCACCACTGCTCTGCTCTGATCAGCACAAAAGGCATGGCCTTTTCTTGAAGTCAAAGACATGGTTGACCTCAGCACTCACCTCAGTTTTACTGATTTTTCATCTTAAAAAAAAAAGTATCTTAGCAAATCAGTTTCTTTTCCTCCTGGGTGTCGTTTTAAATATAATAACTGATTAGCATCCTTTTAGCTTAATAAGCTGTAAATGTTGTTCTTGCACTGTTACATCAATATCGAGAATGGCTCACCATTTAGGATAATGAAAAATCACTTACGGCCATTTACATAGCTGGCGTGTAAATTTAAAGTCAGCATTCATCATGACAATATTATATAAAATTATTAAAATGGTATTTCATTGTGCTTAAAATAGTCATCCTGGCGTGAATTCTGAGTGAGTTAAATACATTCTTCAGCAATTTCTCCTAAAAAGCCTTAACATACTGTTATTTGCAGCAGAATTTCAACAAATAATGGTTATTTGCCCTACAATAAAAACTAGAACGGCTGTTTGACATTTAGAATTGAAAATGGAAAGTTCTTTTCATCCCCCTGCTTGCCTTTGGGATTGCATTTTTTTCTCAATATTTCATTTTCCTGTGAGAGACTGCCAGTTCTCCTGACTTTGGGTCTCGGGGACTTGGAAAACTCGGTATAAGGCAGTAAATCACGTGGAGAGGCTTGCCCAAGGGTCGTCTTCTCGCCTTTCGTTCTACTTGGCCCTTACGTGGGGAGAGGAGATGGGTGGGGATGGAAGGGCTGGAGAGGATGAAGACATGCCAGGAAGATGGCCTGGAGACCATGAAGACATGCGTCGGGGGTCAAGGGGAACACATCTGTCTGCCGGGTCCTCCGAGGCGGCGTGGCTCCGGCGCTTCGGAGGGACAGCTGGGCCCGGGAGAAGCCCACGTCACCTGGAACCGACAAACCGGATTAGGAGTGGTGATGGGTGTCCGCTGGCGTCTGGAGAGCTTTGTGGAACCAGATGCTTTCTCTGATTCTTCGATTAATTCCAGGCCCACGCAGCGAAGAAATGCTACAGCACAAGTGTGGGCCGTGAGAAATGAAAGGCGCCGTGGAGGATAAGGCCCCGGGGTTTGCCGGCCCAGGTGGCTCGGGGGACTTGTCTGATGTTGCAGCGAACACGCGGCTGAGCTGGGAATCCACGTCCGTGACCCCCGTCCACATTCTTGTGTGAGACGCGATGCTCGGAGCAAGCTCTCCCTGCACAGGCCTGTCTTACCTCTGTGTCCACCCCACAGCTGCAGGGCCAGTCAGAGATGAGAGCAAAACCAGTGACAATTTCCCCGTCCCTCGTCAGGCCTGCCAGGATGCTTTGTTCTGGACTTTTACACACCTGTCTCTGTGTCAGATCCGCTTCTTTTGATCCTCAATGCCCCTTCGCCAGGCAAACAAGGAGCACGGGGGAATGTCCGGGTCTTGTGTGAGTTCCCAGTGCGGTTGTGAACACGCTGCTGTTGCTCATGTTGTCATGCGTGTTATCTGCCCATGACCAGGCCTTCCAGCACCACCCCCGGGGATGGAGGCAGGCGTGTGCGACAGCGTTAGTAAATGAACGAGTGAATTCGTTGATTTCAAAGGCGACGACTGCAAATTCTAACTAAGTGGCTTCAAAACTAGCTGAATAACTAGGTGTGCTGTGATCAGTGATTAACAAAATTAATGCAGTGGCCTTCTTTCCAGTGAGACCGTGTCTTAGGTTGGTTTCTACGACCCGGATCAACACAGCCACAGCAGCCTGGAGAGGAAAGGGGTTTCTCCACCTTGCAGTTGATGGTCCTTCATAAGGAAGTCAGGGAAGGAACCTGGAAGCAGAAACTGAGGCAGAAGCACAGAGGAGCATGATCGCCGACTTCTCCATCCGGCCTGCTCTGCCTGCTTTCTGACAGCACCAGGATGGCCTGCCTGGGTGGCTGTGACCCCCTCTCCACATCAATCATCAAGAAAATGCCCCATGTGCCTGCCTGTGGCCAACCTAATGGAGCCTCTTCCTCCACTCAAGCGCCCTCATTCCAAGTGACCTGGGCTTGTATCAAGTCAACAACAGCAATAATGAATAATGCGCACAGAAGGCCACTGCATTCATTCTTGCGCGCTCGGAATCTCAGGAGTCCTTCTCTGCCCCACGGCTCCCACCGAAGTACTGCTGCCTCCTTGAGTCCTGTGCTGGGTTTGTGATCCACACTGTGCCCAGAAGCACCAGCTTGCACATTGCTTGGAAAGCACACACCGCCACCAGTCAAGGTGTTCAAGGTGTGTGTGGCGCAATGGACACTGCCACCAGTCTTACTAAGGAAAGAAGTTGAGCTGGGCACAGCGGTGAACGACTGTAATCCCAGCGCCCCGGGAGGCAGGGGCAGGTGGACTGTTCTGAGTTTGAGGCTAGCCTCGTCTACAAATGGAGTCCAGGACAGCCAAGGCTACACAGAGAAACCCTGAGAGAGAGAGAGAGAGAGAAAGAGAGAGAGAGAGAGAGAGAAATGAAAATAACTTGGCTGAAAGTTGAGGCTTTTAGCCTGGTGCCCTAGACCTCTCCAGCTGACCATCTGCTGGATGCATTGTACTTTCCTTGAGACTTGTGCCCTGCAGCAGCTTTATGGAGTAGGTTCTGGCATTATTCCGTTTCATAGTGGGACAGAGACACAGGCGTTGAGTGTGGTCGCGCATACACTGACACTCGCCTACTCACCTACACACGGGGTTCAAACAGTGTGGCCTGAATTTACTGTGAATGACCTCCTGCTCCTCTGCTCAGGCCAATCAGTTCATAACAGCTGCATGTGTGCGTGTGTGTGTGTGTGTGTGTGTGTGTGTGTGTGTGTGCTTACGTGTGATAGTGATAGAGTGAAGAGAGCATAGATTTTGTTTTCCCAGATGAGGGGGTCTCACTGTGTAGCCCAGGAAGTCTTCAAACTTACGGCCTCCGTTTCCCAAAGGCTGCAATTACAGGTTTGTGCTACCATAACCAGCTAACACAGACCTTAAAGCCAATCCCAAATTGAGTATGATTCCGGTTCACAACCATAGGTTATGTAGTTTTTCAGTATGACTTAAAAGGATTTGACTTCCTCGATGATTGAATAAGAACAGAAATTACTTCCTCCACAAGCCTGAGAATCCAGTTTGGTGCATGGGAAGAGTCTACGCACACTGAGTCACAGGAGGCACTCGTTCCGAGACAGTGCCTTCTTGTCCCCTTGGCTCTGTTACTGTCGATTTTTGTTTGCCCTTTTGTCTGTTTGTTGAGGCGGGATCTCCCTATATAAGCCTGGAACTCATTATGTAGACCATGTTGTCCTTTAGCTTGAACGATCCCCCTGCCTCAGCCTCCTTGTGTACTGGCCACATTAGTGCTCTCATTTGGTCTTGACCCAGTCATCTATTCTGGCCAGTCTGGTCATCCCTTTATCTTTAAAGTGAGTCTTGGGGCAATGGGAGTTGCAATGCATGATGGGAGTGGAGTCTTTTCCTTCCACCTGGCTGTTGTTCCGCTCAGCTCCCACTGGCATCAAATACAGGAAGCTCTCAGGAACCTGACTTTGCAGGAGAATCGGGTGCTTTGGAGAAGCAAGCCCATGGTGACATTTGACGGTTCACTGCACATTTTATTTGCTGCTTGTTTTCATAGTCTTGAATGTGAGTGATCTACTTTCTAGGACACATACCCGGGGTCACAAGGACCAACCCGGCCTCCTTAAGTGCCTTACCAACCACAGCTACCAGATTCTTAGAGAGATTCTTAAATGGCGAGAAAGGTGGAGACCATGCTCTACCCACACCAACTTACGTTAGTATTTCAAGTTCTAGGTGTGTGTAGAGCAATGGACCCTCGACTATCGACAGGTCCAGAGTGAGAGGTGAAGCCTATGCCCCCAGCTCTGCTCAGCAAGTCACAGGCTCTGCAGGAGCAAGAGCTGACTCTGTCAGGACAGGCTCTGGGGTTCTTCCAGCAGTCCACACTCAGCCTTGGGCCACCACACGGGGACATGTCAGGAGAGCTTGGGAGGGCTGAACCCCACAGGCTCTGGACTTGGCTGTGAGGGTAATGGACGTGGGAAGAGCAGGCCCACACTGACTAAGAAGGGGAAAGCAGCGCCGAGTGACTGCGTTCACCTTTCTGTCTCCCCGCTATGCCTGGAAACTGACCAGCTGCCTCAGGTTTCTGTCACAGGACGCCCCAGCCGTGATGGACCGTGTCCTCAAATTGTGAGCCAAATGACCTCTCCCTTCCTTAAGGTGCTTCTGTCGAAGCCACAAGAATAAAGCGGTGGATGGCGGGGAACAGTTAGGGCAGGAGAGCAGAGCTCGCCTGGGGGAAAGTGCCTCCAGAACACAGACGGAGCTGGCTCCTGGCAGTGTGTGTGAGGGCGGGAGTCCGGGCTCCTCGGAGCCGTGCAAACGGCTGCAGATGTGGGGATCCCCAGGACAAGCTGGTTGGCCACACCAACCCAACTGGCAAGTTCTGGGTTCAAGTGCAGGGCCCTTCCTCAGCACATGGAGAATGACCAAGGACGATCCTGGGTGTCGACCTCTACTTTCCACGTGTAAACACGCGGGGACATGTGCACACACACGCAGGAACAACAATGAGAACACACACACAAACACAAGGACAAGCTGTTTTCATTGTCTGGCATGGGAAAGTTGTTCCTCACGAATCACACGCGTCAACTCCTTGAAAATCACCACGGCCTTGGGTTCAGACAAAGCCAACTATGCCCTGAGGTGGAATGCTTCACTCAGGCTCCTGCCTCCAGACAGGAAGCAGTTAACTCATCTGGGGCAGAGGGTCTTCCACGAGCTTTGGGATCCTCCGGTGATCGGTGATCGGGGAGTCCTCCTGCCTTGCCGCATGGGAAGGAAGGCAGGAGCACCTCCGCAGATGTTTCCACCGAACGGAAAGCACACTCTTCAGACCCAGAAAAGCCGGCTCCACCCTGTGAGCTCCGTCACCTGAAGAGGGGGCCTCGGGGTCCTTTTCCCAAAATTGAGGAGGATATAAGCGCTTCACATTTGGGTGGTTCATAGGGCAGGAGGTAGGGGACTGCTGTTGATTGCTCTCCGCATCCGATGTGCTGTGACTTAATCTTCACAGCACTGGGGTAGATTTTGTTATGGTCCAAGGAAAACCCCACTACACACAAACAGACACAATGGGAGCCATTGTTGCTAACAACCATGACAGCCTTACTACTGGTATAGTCTATGGTGGTACAGCTAACCACAGGAGGGGGTAAGGCCAGTGGGAAAGTCTTCATCTAAACGCATTACATGAACAGGAGGAGTGAGATAAATCGTCTCCTGTTTCTTTCTCCATAATAAGTAAGCATACTTATTCTTCTGTCCTAAACAGCCCTATAAACACATGATCAGAAACTGAAATTATTTTCAAGTCCTAGAGAGGGAAGAGAAAAAGGACCAGAGGTCGGAACAAACAGTTGCTTGAATGCTCTCGGATTAAACGGTGAGAAGGTCCAGAGTGGAGGAGGCTGGGGCATACGTCAGGTGACCTCGGTGAGCCGTAGGAACACACCGCCCTAAAATCTTCCTGAAAGGAACAAACAATCCAAGGAAAGCTGCCAGCTCCCAGAGGCTTCAGGAAGCATCAGCTGGCCCACAAACGATGCCCTCAGCCAGAGGGCAGCTCAGAAACGTCTTCAAAATGCTGCAGAGAAATTGTTTCAAACCTAAAATACTCGACTCGGGCATGCTATGAATCATCCTGACAGCGCTTAAATATTCAAATGCTCGAAAAGGTCTCTCTTCTGTTTGCTCTGACTCAGGAAGCTACTGGAGAATGGACCCCGCATGAAGGAGGAACTTGTTGAAGAAGGGAGAGCTGAGATACAGGAAACAAGATGAGGAGACAACACACATCCCAGGAGTCAGTGAGAGAAGGCTCAAGAACAACATCTGTGCAGCATTCTTAGATAACAATTTCTCCCTCGAGCATAGAGACTGAAAGTTGTAGGAGAGAAACTCTGAAAATTGGAAAAACGGCTGCTTGCTCCGCCTCTGGACATTACAACACAGGGAACCTTACCCAGAGGTGGATATACGGAAACCAGGGAAATCAAACATAAAGAAGGAGATTATCAGTTCTACAAAGTTGTACAAGAAAGAAGGGCATAATCCCAGTGTACCATCTGAGGGAGCACTGAGAGGTGGAGGCCCGCCCACACTGTCATCAATGGAGGCAGTTCAGCCAGGGCGGGCTGCACTCCAGGAAGCAAGGCGTGGGGGGAGGGGGGATGAACCATCACCCCTCACGCTCTATTCTAAAACACCCAGGCCAAGCAGCAGCTGCTGCACTACGACTTGCAAGGACAGAGACGGCTGTAACAGCTGGATTTTGCTGCTTCTGGGTAGTCAGTTTGGGGGATTAAGAGTTTCAGTGAGGGGAGGGTTGGCTCTCAACAATTAAAACTTTAGTTTTTAGATTTCAAAATGTACTAACAGGTCATGTGTTATTTTGCTAAGTAAAAATGAAAATAAATTATCTCTAAAAAGCTCATTTCTAAGTAGGCAGCATAACCAGAGGTGAAATCGAAGGAATTGTTTTTAGATCCACTGTAACGGCAAAGCAAAAAACACAAACAACCCAGAATACCCACCATCCACACACACTTGAATAAAGGAAATTATTCTGAATGCCCCAAACTAGTGAAAACTAGCAGAAAAACTAAGGATGGGAGAGTTCATAAAAGGGGGAGAAAGGAAAGAGGGGAGAAAACAGAAGCAGAATTGCTTGCGCCCTGCCGGCCAGTCACTGAGGTCTGTCTGTTTGGGAAGCAGGAAGACAGCTGACCCCAGCCCCGCAGCCTCCCCCTGCACCAGGCAAAGGAAGCAGGACCCGGAAGGTAGGACAGCAGATAACCCGCCAGCCTGCCGGTCCAAACCGCCTACCAAACAATGCATTCTCTTTGGAGCCTTAGAAGTAAAACCTACCAAAACACGTACAGAGAGAGAGAGAGAGATGAAAATGACTGTGACTTGCAGGGTGAGGGTGGGGGGTGGGGACGTGAGGAGCCTGCCGCCCCCCATGTGTGGCAGAGCACAGCTCACATGATGGACAGCTGTCCCGTGTGGGGAGGCAGAAGGGGACAGAGCAGTTGCAGCACCGAGAAGGGGGCTCCTGTGTCTAAATGAGTACTCCTTTACAGACCTACCATAGATTTCGTGGTACTCTTCTGGGTATCCAACCAAAAGGATGGAAGTCAGCCTAACGCAGAGATGACAGCACACCAGCACTTGCTGTTGCGCTGTTCCTGGTAGTGCACTCGTGCAATCCGCCTGGGCGTCCGGTGGAGGAGCAGTAAAGAAAATGCAATAGATTCAGCCAGAAGGGGCGATTAAAAGATGTTCACTGGAGGAAAATGGTAAGAGTACAGGTCATGACGCTAAGTGAAATGAGCCCAACTCACAATGGCAAGTATTGCGTGCTACCTTTCATATTTGTAATTCAGTGTGTGTGTGTGTGTGTGTGTGTGTGTGTGTGTGTGTGTGTGTGTGACATGAGAGCGAAAGGTGGGCTACCAGGGTTACAGAAGGGAGAGGAGGGGGTAAGGGGACAGAAAAGGTAATGGTGTTTGTTATTTCTATGCATGAAAATGCCATAGAGGCTCATTTAATTGTGTTCCATTAATGTAGGCAAAAAAACAAAATAAAACAAACAAACAAAAAAAAAAACAACCTATTTCCTCCCCTTGTCTATATTTTAGTGACTGTTAGTGCTGCCTACACTTCAAAATATTTCAATCTCCTGCGTAAAAGGATATTTAGACCTCCGCTCTGTTTGTCTAACGCACGGTGAAATCTGAGAGCCTACGCCCTCTGTGGAAAGTTCAGGTCACCCGCAGGTTGTTCTGAAGTTGACGTGGCCCTTCAGGGACCACTGTTTATGGTAAGGAAGTCTGAAGTCTCTTAAACTATGTGAAATGTAGAATTAAAAAAACAAAACAAAACAACAAAAAAAACAACTAGCTTTTCTACAAGTATGAGTGTTTACTGTTTATCCCACAACATGTGTGCAATTTATTTTTGTGTTTTCATTTATTTTTTAAGAATTTTATGCAAATATTTTATATGTTGACCCAGCTCCTCCCAGACCCCCCCATCTCCTTACCCACCCAACTTCATGTTCTTTGTGTCTCTTTAAAAACAATTTTTAAAAGTACAAAAAAAAAAATTATGGCTTCAGATTTGTGTTGACCAGGAAGTCCTGAGCAGGGGCCCACACGGAACTGTAGTTGATGGTGTCACTCAGTTAAAGGAAACTGATTCCCCCTTCTAGCAGCTCTCGGCGGCAAACAGCACGAGAAATAGACGCCCACCTAAGACAGCAGCCCAGTGTGGTCACAGTTATTCTGGGACTAGCACACTGCAGGCCTTGATGGCTCTTCTCCCTCAAGTCCGCTGCAGAAGGGCGAGTCTTCCTTAGAGATGCCGGCTCTCCTCTTCTGTCTGACCACTGCTTTTCTCCAGCTGGCCCAAACGCTCAGCTATGCCAGCACCCTGCTGGAGGCAAGTACTGCAGAGGTTAATTAAAACTTAATTGATTTTCTTTACCTGAATATGATTGAAAATAAACAGGAACATAGAAAAGTACATGAAAATGCATTTCTCCACATACCTGTGTGTGTTGTGTGTAACATACATATGTCTGCATCAGACATGAGCTTAGACATTGAAATGCTTGGTTTAAATCTGTAAGTTTAGTGTGGAGTCTATACACAGTTGAGACATGAATAAAACCTAGCCCTGTTCTTGCTGGGAACTAACTCTTACTGAGCTAACCGATCGTCCTCGTTAGTCATAGAGGAAGCAGAGGAAGTTCAGGCCAGTTTATTTCCTTCCCGTGTGAATAAAATGATTGAAAAGCATGTTTATTAAACAATACCATTGAGCACTGTCTTCTAGATTCTCATGACTCAGCAGAAGGCCGACACTTACAGAGAATCTTGTCATTATTTACCCTGCCTTGAATGAAAACTACTGAGAGAAAAAAAAATTAATGTTAAAGTCCATTTCCTTTTGTGTAAATATGCTGGTGAACCAACTTTGTAAGACATTTTTCTCCTAAAATACGGGAAATTTGAGCCAGAGAAATGTCTTAGTAGCCCTAGCTGCATGATCATAAGGATGGGAATTAAGATCCCTGAAGCCCATGAAAAAGTCGGGAAGCCATAACTGCCGTTAGCAACACTCAAGAGGCAGAGACTGTGGGTGCCAGGGGCAAGTCGGCACACCAGACCAGCCAGAACTGGCAGGCTCCAGGCTTAGCAAGAGACCTCATCTTAACAAAGGAAAAAGGGATTACAGGAAGACCCCTGACGTCAACCCATGGCTTCCACACTTATGCATCCCTGCAAACATGTCACCCCACCTATGTGAACCTGCATGCACATATGAATGCATAACACACACACACACACACACACACACACACACACACAGAGAAAAATATGAAAAATGTATACAGACATTTACTAAATTATCTCTTGATTTAGGAAACTTTAGGTTGGAGATTGGTTGATTTTTGTAATTATAATTTCATGAAAAGACAAAATTTCAGTTACTCAGACCTCGGTAATGCATTTAATGGTGAAGTAAATTCATGGTATTTATATCCAACCTCCCTACAAATAGAGTGTCATCCTAAATGAAATTCTGATTATAGCCCGTTCTATTTCGATGTGACTAGTTCTCTATTTCCATAACTAAAACACAAATTATTTCAGTGTGAATCCCAAGATTAATCAACGGCTAGTGGTCATAGGAGGTAATTATCATATAATTATCATATCTATTCTATGAAAACTCTCCATTGATTTTTCACTTGGCAATAACAACAAGAGCAACAAGGTCAATAAATCCAGAGTCCAGACAGTCATTGGCAAAGGGTCACCCCAATTTAGTCGGCTAATTGTACACAGGATTCTCGGTATATTTCACCTACAAGGAGCATGGGGAAATCAGTCAGTATAGGATCCCTGAGAGGGCAAACTAGCAAGAAATGTGTGTGTGTGTGTGTGTGTGTGTGTGTGTGTGTGCGCGTGTGTGTGTGTGTGCGTGTGTGTGTGTAATGAAGACACAGAGCACAGGAATTAGTTATGATACAGCTTTAAATTAAAAGACAATGGGAACGGCTATGATTCTTAAGCCCTGATATCCAGAAGGCTCATGAAACACAGCTCACTGGGTCCCCCAAATTTTCCAGGGTACCACGTCTGAAGTGGGGCTTGAGAATTCGCATTTCTAATTGTTTTCCTATGATGGCAGTGAAGAGAGGGAATGAACAGAAACTTAAGATGGTCCCCACTATCTTTACCACCCCCCGTGAAAACATGACAGCAGGGACTCCGTGATCCGGGGACTCCGTGATCCAGGCTGGTTTTCGGTAATTAAAAGAATGACTGTCTACTAACTTCAGATGTTTTCTAGTTAACAAAAGTCGTGCCTGTGTGTACGGAGACTCGCGTGGTGCTCCCACACACGAGCACACTGTGAGATGTTCCAGTCAAGATAAACACATACACATCCCTGAAGCTATGATTTCTCTGTGGTGAGAACCATTAAAAATCCTCCCCTCAGGCTTTTTAAAACTATAACTCACTACTTTAGGTGATGACCACCCTTCGCTGCATGCCAGGCGTCTCCCCATTTACACCTCGGAGCCTCCTTTCCGCCTTCCCACAATCCCCGGTACCTCTCGCCCTCTCGTCCTCAGCTGAGTTAGAGTTTCCCAGCTCAGTGCCACCACGGGCTGTTGTCTCAGTGCCTGGCTTATTCCACCTACTGTCCTGACCTCCGGTTCTACGCACATAGGTGCAAACGTTCAGATTTCACTCTATATGGCTGCGTAGTACTCCATGGTTTAACCACAGATCCCACGTTTTCTGTATCTACTCATTGTGTGAAGGGCACTGACATCCCTTCCGTTTCTTTGCTACTGTAAATAGCACTAAAAAACCACATGGGGATGCAGAGGACTCCTCATTGTGCTGATGTCATTTCCCTTGGCTATATACTGGACATACAAATGTATATATATATATATATATATATACAGCTGTCTTCGTGGAAACAGCCATCTTCTGGAGAGAGGCGGAGGCTTCAGTACACGCTTCCCTGATGTGGCGGCTCAGCAGCTTGTCATCTGCCTACTGTTCGCATGGGCATCTTTTGAGATGTGTCCACTTAACTCTTTTGGCCAGTCTTATTTTTTTATTTTTGAAGCAGAGTTGGAGTTTATTAAGAGATTTTAATATAGATATTAAGCATGGGGTGGAGGCCTCTTAGCCATTTAAAAACTGGATTACTTTCAACTGTTGTTTCATTTGAGTTCCTTATGTATCCTCAATACTAACTCCTGTTGTGCAGTTTGCAGATACCTCCTTCAGGTGAGTGTTTGAAGGAAGGTCAACAGACAGAATGCCACAGTCACTGGCCGGTGAGGAAACAGACACCCACCCTGCCACACGACACCGTCACTTAATTTAATCAACATTTATTACCTGACTAGTATTTGCAGGACTTTAGTGAGCCGAGCTGTGGACTTACAATTTTTACAGTTCTTTTCTTTTAAAAGTTGTCTAAGAAGAGGGATAACATAAGCACACAAGCAACTTTTCTTCAATACAACTTTTTTGTACTAAAAGTCCCAGGAGAGACACAAGCCTAGGGTTCAGACAGTATAAAGGGAGAAAGGTCACATCTGGCTGGGACTCGAGGTATTTGACAGGGGGAGAGAGAGTGCTAAGAACAAGCAGATCATCATGAACAGAGATAGGAGGAGCCAAGGGAGCAGGCAAGCCGGATGTGTTCCAGGAAGAGACACACGAGGTAAGCGGGCCTCTGCAGGTGTGGAGAATGGCACAGTGCTCACGGAGCGTGATGGCCTCTGTGACTCAGCGCGCACCCCGGGGGGCACCAGCAGCTTCAGATGCCACAGCTGTGGGGGTGCAGCGTTTGCCTAGAGCCTGTGCCTGTCTCGTGGGTCTGCTGTGTCCTCTGCAGCTCTGGGCGTGCTGTCCCTCCCAGCCCTTGCTGTCCCTCTGAGCCCCCTAGCCCCTCCCAGCCCACACTGGGGCGACTCTGAAGTTAGAGCAAACTGGGCCACACAGTGAGATCCTCAGAACTCTGAAACACCTAATAACGCGTGTAGATGTTCTGAGGAGACGATGCGGAACGCCGTCCTCCTTCATGCTGCCCGGAATCGTGACAGCTTTAAAACTACATGTTCAGCACAGACACGGCTCTCCCTTGAGCACTTTCATCCGGGGCTTTAATCTGTGTGAGAATTAAGGACTGAGAGCACCAGGAATAGTCTAGTGTGGGCTGACATCCAAGTGCTAACAGAGGAGCAGGGCAAGACAAGAAAGCTGCAAAGATTCAGTGTGTGTGTGTGTATGATGTGTGTATCTATGGTGTGGGTGTATACTATGAACATACACTGCCTGTGCACATGTATGCATGTATGTGTCTGTGTTGTGTGCATGTGTGTGGTGTGTATATATGTGTGGTGTGTGTGTGTGTGTGTGTGTGTGTGTGGTATACTTCTCTCAGCATGAAGGGAGGATCTAGATAGGGAGAGGCCAGGAGTTCTTGCTGGCTGCGGAGCCTGAAGTGGCCAGGAAGAACTGCTGAGTCAGCCATCTCTAATTCCTTCTTTGCTGCCAACAGGATTGCTCCAGAGCCTTACTTAAGCTGACTTTAAATATGAATGCTTGAGAGCAGAGGCAGGTGGGGGAGGGTACGTAACTTGGTGGAGTCTGTGCCTTCACCTATTAGCATCTTAGTCCAGTCCTGCGCTTTGCATGAACACACAGTCAGAAGCAAAGGCAAACATGGTGGGGATGATGAGAGCCAGAGCTCCATTATTCACAGGAAGCTAACCTGCCTGGTGAGCTGGCTGTGCCCTCTGCTTTCTGGCTGTTCACGCGCTGCTCGTGACTATGACTTGGCATCCACACTGCAGCTGCTCACCTTACTGCCAGTGTGCTCTTCCTTTGGGATCTTTTTCTCTTGGACTCTCAGGCAGTGAGAACAGCAGGATCTCAACTGCCTCTCCACAGGCCCGGGAATAGGCCCGGAGCCAGCATGCCCTCTCTGTCCCACCCTCCCCTCTCTGTATGTAGCCCCAGCCGAGGACAAGCCTGGGAGCTCGGTGTGCAAGAAGAGATGACGTGTTTTCTGAACGGTAAATAAGACCTGTTCCCTGCAAAACAGGGCTCTGCTATGTGACCAGCAACTTCTAAAACACTCTAATGGCCATATTTCAACTACAGAGATTAAAAGTGATTTCTTCCCTTTGAATAAGGGTTACTAGACTTTTCCCAAATTAATCTGTCTGCCATAAGTGTTTCGTTTAATATTGTTAAGTGACTGCTCAGCAACATGCAGAAACTGGGCTTTTTTTTAATAGTGTCTTGCTGTGTAGTCCTCCTGTCTGGTCTGAACTCTGCTCTGCTGCACACTCGAAGCAATCCCTCTGCCTTTGCCTCCTGGTGATGGGAGCACAGAGGGGTGCCAATGCTGGCGAGCAGAGCAGAACACTAAGAACACTCCCCCAGAGCACAGTGCACGGTACATGCGACCAAGAGGTGCACACTCGGGGTCCACAGGAGGCCCTGAGAAAAAAGCTTCAGCAGTATCTGAAGAGATAAGAAGCTATGACTCCCGGGCCGCAAGATGGCCCAGGTGAAGGGCCCTGCGCCAGCCCTAAGAACTTGACTTTGATTCCCAGGACCCCAGAGTGGAAGATGAAAACCAACTCCTGTAAGCTGCACAGGTACACCACGGCACGTGTGCACCCCACCCACATATACCTACACACACGAGCACGCTCACACGGGAATAAATAACAAATCCCAAGATGCTATTCCAAATTACAAAAAGTTTTATGACGTAGATTATTAAGCTCTGCAAACCTCAAGAAGAAAAAGAGAGAGTATCTCAAAAGTAAACATAAATATTTCTGGAACATGGACAAACTACACTAAAAAAATCTTAAAAGCAATCAAAGAAAAAATTACCTTCAAAGGGTCAAAAATTTGGTTAATAATTTCTCAGCAGAAATACTAGAAAACAAAAGACGGCAGTGCACATTTAAGCGCTAAAGACACTGTGTATCTATAAGTATCTACAACAAAATTCTTAAAAATTAAAGTGATACATGTGACAGTTCCGATGACTGCAGAGCAGGTATTTTATAAAATTCTACATGCCTTTGTGATAAAAGTCAGGAAGGAGGCTGAAACAGACAGGACATATGTCAAAGGAATAGAGCTATACAAAACAGACTCATTGCTAACAAAATACTAAATGTTAAGAGAGAAAAGATTGAAAAACAAAACGCCTTGACCATTTAATTTTACTTAAAACATGGCTGCCCAATTTTCTTCAGTGTTATTCAATATGGGTGTTGGATCTTAGAGTAATTCAATATAGTTATTGAAGTATTAGAGTAATAAGACAAGAGAAAGATATAAACAAGGTAAAAAAATATAAAAGAAGAAATCAAATTATCCTTAATTGCAGATGGCATGACTGTATACTTAAAATGTTCTACAGGCTCCATCAGAAAACTTTTAGATCTGATAAATATTTTCATTAAAGTTGCAAGATACAAAATATCTTTCATATACACCAGTAACATTTTTATGCAAAGAAACTAGGAAAAGTATCTTATTCACAATGCCTCAAATGTATGGATGAATGACCCATGAATAAATGTAACCAAGTGAAAGACATCTATGGAAACATTTCCACACTGAAAAAGGAAGCTGAAGAAGACAAGAGGTGATGGAGAGATTTTCTATGCTCTGCGCTGGCAGAATCAATAAAATGAAATAATGTATAGATTCAAAGCAACCCTGTCAAAATTCCAATAACATTATTTACAGAACTAAAAATATATAGAAATGTAAAATCAAACACAAAAACGCACAAACAGAAAGAACAGGGCTAGCAGTACCCCAACAACTGACTTCACATTATACCACAAACTCAGGCAAGACAGCACGCTTCTGCGTGTTACTGGCACAAAAACAGATGCGGAGTCTGTGTGATGAGCTAGGAGACCCAGAAAATAAACACACACACACCTATGGCCACATAAAGTTTGACAAAGGTGTCAAAATAGATAAAAAGTCAGCCTATTCAACATAGAGAGTTCACAAAACTGACATCCATCAGCAGAAGAATGCAGTTAGATCCAAGTCTCTCTCTCACCATCCACAAATGTCACTTCAAACTGAATCAAAGACCTTAGGAAATGAAGTGCTGAACTACTGAAAAAAAAAAGAAAAAAGAAAAGGGAAAACATTTTAAGATATAACATAGATAAGAATTTCCTGCACAAGAATCTGTTAGTACAGGAAATCGACCTGAAAATTAACATATGGGATTACATGAAATGAAAATCTTCACAGCAAAGGAAACCAGTAACAGAGCAAAGAGACAACCTACAGGATAGAAGAAAAACTTTGTCAACTATTCTTCAGATAAGCACAATGCATAACTAAATTCCAAAATTAAACAAGAAGCTGGGTGTGGTGGCACACTTCTTTAGTCCCAGCACTCAGGGAGGTGGATCTCTGTGAGTTCAAGGCCAGCCTGGTCTACAAAGCTGAGTCCAGGACAGCCATGGCTACACAGAGAAACCCTGTTTCATAAAACAAACAAACAAACAAACAAAAAAATGTTGCAGGATGTTTGATCCCATTGTGAGCCCCAAAGCTGTGAACTGTAAAACTCTTTTATTGATTAGTGTGGTTGAGCCCTATCACACACCTTTAATCCAAGAACTTTTTATTGTAAACAGGTGAGTATGGTGTGGTTCAAAAAGGCCTAGCACACACCTTTAATCCAAGTGTTCTCTGTATACAGATCTAATTTAAAGTTAATCCTGGGTCAAGAGTGGGGGCAGGAGCAAGAAACCAGCTGACAAGGATTAGGGAGTAGGAGGGACTTTGAGCTGAGGGGCGTTTAAGACAGTGGAGAAGGAGAGCTTTAGCTCAAGCTCTGGCTTCAGCAGCTCAGCTCCCTGGCTCTTTGGGCTTTGAGCTAGAAGCCTCTTGCCTTGAGGTTTTTGGCTTCTTCCTCCTGGGCTGTCAGTTGTACTAGTGAGCCTTTGGTATATTTTCCATCCGAACCTTACCTGAGAAGGAAGTCAGTGGGGTGGCACATGCTTTTAATCTAGGCTCTATGCTGAAGATCTCAGCTCTCTCCCAAGGAAGAGAGAGTTCAAGGTCAGGGTGGACTAAAGAATTGGAATTGTGTATTTTATTTTTATTTATTATGTAGACAATGTTCTGCCTGAATGTGTGCCAGTGCACCAGTAGAGGGCACCAGATCTTACTAAAGATGGTTGTGAGCCACCATGTAATTGCTGGGAATTGAACTCAGGACCTCTGGACGAGCAGACAAATGCTCTTAACCTCTGAGCCATCTCTCCAGCCTCTCGTAATTTATTTTCTTACAAGGGTCAAAACACAGCATATTTCAATATATTTTCATTAGTGGATTACTTACACATTCCAGACCACCATGCTGGCAGGCTAAAAAGTGAAGCAGGCATCTATTTTCCAGGACTTAATCATAAATAGAACAAACAGAAAGAAAAACTAAAACCTGCCACCAACACGGAGGGGCGCGTTTCTCCTGTGGTGCATTCATGGTGTGTGTTAAGTAGAAACATGCTTGCGTCCTAGGCCTCTCCTTTTCTCAACTGGAAAGGGAATGAAACGAGGTGTAGGAAGGATTACAGAAGACAGCCAGGACACGACTGAAAACCTCCACAGAGCATCCAGAAGGCACAAGCTCACACAACCCCAGCTCTATGCCTCACCTGAGCCTTTGTTTCATACTAGACCAACCTTCTATGGAAATTGTCTTCTGTCTGTCGTGTTCAGAAAGATAAATCTGTCTTCTTGTGCATATGCAGGGTGCTTGGATGCTTCCTTGTGTAATTTTCTCTGGCTTTGCTTATTCTCCCACAACTCTAACATGGTCATCTGTTGTTGTTGGTCTTTTTTTTTTTTTTTTTTTAAAGCCTTCTTTAGCGAAATCATTATTTCTTAACCTTGGAATCATGTATTTTGAAAAAGTGACATGAACACTATTTGTGAAAACTGACCCTGGGAGAAATTGCTGCCAGTAGTAGCCCGGCAATTTAGGGCAAACATAAACAACTCCAGAGAGATAAAGAAATCAAACATGTGATGAAAGTACCCAGCATCAAAATGTCTTGAAGACCAAGTACTGAGTATAGAAATGGTGGTGGTGGTAATGACTGGTCTCACAGACTTGAAACTGTATCAACAATGAAAATGCGTATAGAAATCAGAAGCAGCAGAGGAGGGATGGAGTGGAAAAGCTATCCGATCCTAGTATTATCCCAGAAGCACTGAAAGTAGTTGTCTGTTTGAGATTGACATGTCCAGAGTGTGAACTACCATCTCCAGAAGAGTTGGTAGAGAGAAGTTAAGCAATGGATAAGAAATCAGCGATGAAACAAACTAATGAAAACCTAATGCAAGTGTGCAAAGAGAACAAAAGACAGAGTACAACACAGGTGAGCCAAATAGAGAAAGACAAAGAAGTGATTTCAATCTAACAACACTTACAAGTAAATGTAAATGTGCTAAATATTCCAAATGAAAGACTTGAATTATCAAAAATATAAAATGAAGTCAGTAACCCTTATAATAGTTATAACTTATATGAGATCTACATATATGAGCTATACTATAATAGTTAACTTATATGAGATATAATAGTTAATTTATATGAGATATATCTGAGGACTCAATTTGAAAGTAAAAGTAAGGAAAATGATTCTTTAATTATTCTAATAGATGAAGGACTTTAAAACAAGATACATGAATAAGTAATGGGACTTTCCATACTGATACAGATATCAACCTACAAGGAAATAAGAGACTTAAATATAAATCAGAAATTAGTATCACTAATGTCATTTTAACCAAGTATAACCAAGTAGTGATTTTTAACACACACTGAAGTAACTGGTAGAACCACCAGGTCAAACCTAGGACTGCCGAAGATCAAAACAATACAATTAACAAACTTGGTCAAGAAACATCAAAAAGCAACCCAGTTGGCACAATAACCAAATCCAGCCATATCTGGGTTCATAAAAAATGTCTCAGCCTGGTACTGGGTTGGAGTATGAGTCTTTGGGAAGACCCCTGTGTTCAAATTTTCTGGTTCTGTTGCTCTCCTTGTGGGGTTCCTGTTCCTCTCCAGATCTTAGTATTTCCCACTTCTTACATAAGATTCCATGCACTCTGCCCAACAGTTGGCCATAAGTCTCAGCATCTGCTTTGATAGTCTGCAGGCCAGAGCCTTTCAGAGACGTAGTCCATGGCAGCCTAGTGTCCAAGTGGGTTCCAGAGTAATGGGAAGAGGGACTGCCTCTGACATAATCTGATTGGCCTGCTCTTTGATCACTTTCCCCTGAGGGGGGAGCAGCCTTACCAGGCCACAGAGGATGACAATGCAGCCACTCCTGATGAGATCTTATAGACTAGGATCAGAAGGAAGGAGAGGAGGACCTCCCCTATCAGTGGACTTGGGGAGGGGCATCTGTGAAGAACGGGGAGGGAGAGTGGGACCAGGAGGGCGGGGGGCTTATGGGGGAATACAAAGTGAATAAAGTGTAATTAATAAATACAAATTTAAAAAAATAAAAAATAAAAAAAATGTCTCAGCAAAGTTTGAAGACTGAAAACGCTTAGTGTGTTTCTTACCACAGGAAGAAATTAATACTAACCCAACTTTGCCAACAAACACATTATAACAAGAAAAATACTCAAACAAATATTTCATAGAAAAAGTGTAAAGGAAACAGAATACTCTGAGCTGAATTATAGCAAAGAAATAACAAAATTCAAAGTTTATCGCCAAAGCTTACCTAGCAGGAAATCATATCTGGATTCTACATATGAAAAAACAAAAATGCTAATGGGAAATGTTTTTCTCTAAAACCTAAGAAGGCTCAAGAGGGAAAAGCACATCAATCCTCAGAAAAGTGAAAAGATGAAAGAAAATAGGTTTAAAATACACAGTAGAGCTCAATTAAGCAGAACAGGGAAAACTTACAGTAAAAACAGAGCACATACAAACTTGAACACAAAGAAAACCCGTGGGCATCATACAGGTCTCACAGAGATACACAGAGAGCACACACTGCCTTAAACAGGAGTTATCAAACACACGAGCACCACACAGATCTCGTGAATTTAGGAAGCTACGAAATGACCAAATTCTTCCAAAATTAGAACCGAACAGCGCCAACAAAACACACACACACATCATAACATATAAATAAAAAGTAATTTTTAACATAAGGGTTATAACTAAACTTTTATGTATATACTTACATATATTCAAGAGTGAAATCTGTTCACGAAAAGTTTCCCGGGGAACCCTAAGTCCAGATGGTTAACTGAAAAAAAAAGAAAATCTAAAAATAGCAAGATTTTTTTCATTATTAAGTTCTGCAGCATATAAAGAAGGAAGAACCACATTCTTTAACAAACAACATTCAACAAGAACATTGCAGAAGTTTTTCTCTTAAAAACAATTTAAAATTCCTACATCACGGATTTGCAGATCACATTCATTTACTAAACAGAGTGTTACTAAACAGAGTTTCGTGTGGAGAAGCAGGGATAGCATAACATTTCAAAGTCAATTCATCTAATTTACTTCATTTTTTAAAAGGAGAAAACAACACAGGCATTTTAAGAAAGAACATATGTGATGAAGTTCAACAAAAATAAATCTCCATGATGTATGAGTAGGAACCCAAGATTTCACTAATCCGATCATGAGAATTTACAAGCTACGCCTCTAACCCACAGCAAGCCTCAGCCTTAGTGGTGACCCAAGCAAAGCCCTCCCTGAGGCCTGAATCAGGACAAAGATGCACTTCCCACAGTTCCCTACCACTCTGGAGACCTTAGTGTGATAAATCAATGAAAATGTAAATACATTCACGGTAATATCTCTTACCAACAGCCTTGGTCTACGAATAACTACTTAGATCAAAACTAAAATGAAGCAAAAAATACAACTGATGGGAACTTACAAAGTATTAATATTTAGAATAATAAAGACTATAAAATAGAAAATAATAAAGAATAATATTTGTAGACAAGTTTAAAAAGGTGTCTAAGCTTCAGGTGTGCTCGGTCCAGTGGCCCTGACTGTTTTTATTCCCTCCACCATCCAGTCCCAGGCAGATGCAGGTAGAGCCTCATTTTGGTCAAGTCTATCAACAGCTCCAGAGGCTTCCTGCTTTAGTAGGGAAAGAAAGAGAGAGAGACTCACTTGATCTAGATTATCCCGAGGGAGGCCCTCCGAGTGTGACTGTGGTTTGGTTGACTTGGATCACGCTTTCATATCTTGCAAGGTGAGCAAGCACTTCCTGATTGGTCATTTTCTTCCCAGCCATGTAGTTGATTCTGTACATTATTCTGGGTCTGGGGGTGAATTCAGGGTGAAACCTGCCTGGAATTTTAAGGGACCACAAAAGTCATCATATTATAGGTGGCTAAAACTCAAAAGTAAAAAACCCACAAATTTTTGACCTTCATTCTAGCCCCAATGAGCAAAATTGATGCAGAAGTTAAGAGACCTAAAAACCAGAGTTTTCACAAGTCTTCCCGGTGATCCTAAGATCCACACAGAACCTGGAGAACCATTCCTCCATGATGTGGTTCTCACTTCCAGCTACCTGTGAGCAGGGGATGGAGGCACATGCCCAGTAGAGACACAACCTGCCCCACTGTGATTGTTCCTCCAAGGGCCATACTGAACCACTAAGTGGGGCTGAGAATGGTATCCCAGGGGAAATGATTAAATCCCGAGGGGGATGTCCTTGAGAATGGGATTAGTGCCCTGATAAAAGTGGGTGTAGTGTGCTCCCTTCACTCTGGAAAGATGCAGTGAGAGGTGTTGTGAAGGCTGCTTCACACATAAATCATGGCAGCCAGAGGTCTCTCTGGACTTATCATTGCAATAAGATGTCTTTTCTTAAAAAATTTATACGATATATTTTGATCATATTTTCCCCTTTCCCAGCTACCTCCCTAAAAGCTTAAGTTTATGTGTTTCTTCTCTCTCTCTCAAAAACCCAGCCCAAACAAACAATAAAAATGAAAATCAAAACAAACAAACAAAAAACAGTAAGACAAAACATACCAAGACAAAACAGACCCCCCCCCCCTAAAAAAAAATTTCTCCTGGGCATAGGGCCTGCCCTGGGGCATGGCTGATCTACCCAGTGACACCACATTTGAAGAAACTTCATGGTTATGAATGGCTCTTTGCATCCCTTCCCTTTCAGGGCTGAGATTTTGTCTGGTTTCGACCTCTGCTGGTCTTGTGCATCTGCTGTAGTCTGGTGGCAGTTTCTATGTCCATTAGTCCTGCTGTGCCTGGAAGACATTGTTTCCTTCCAGAGGTGAGGAGTCCCATCACCTCTGGCTCTTCAAATCTTTTCACCCCCTCTTCTGCATGGATCCCTGAGCCTTGATGGGAGGGCTTTGATGGAGACATCCTACTTAGGATTGAGTGCTCAAAAGTTTCTCATGTTCGTCACATCCAGTTGTGAGTCTCTGTATTGGTCACCACCCTGCCAGAAGAGGCTCCTCTGATGAGGGCTGATTGATGCTTTGACCTATGGGTATAGAAATAGGTCATTAGAAGTTGTCATATTGCTGTGTGGAGGTTTTCCCCTGGGTCCCAGGACCTATCAGGTTCCTGACCACTTTAGGAGTGTCGGGTTTGGGTTTAACCTGATGGGAATTGGCCTTACATCTGACCTAGAGATGGTTGGTTCTTCCTGTAGCACTTGTGCTATTGTTTTCCTGGGGTATCTTGCCGGCAGATTGTTGTTAGGGGTTGCAGGGTTTGTACCTTCTAGCTAGTCAGTAAGGATGAAGCTTCTAGTTGGCCACCAGCTCAATTTCTCCATGTTTGATGACATGAGTATTGTCTTCAGCAACAGGGCCTTACCACCAGGTTGTGAAGAGCAACCAATAACATGTAATAGGTAATAGGTAATAGCCTGTGAGTTTTCAGTCTCTTGGACTCCTTTGCTAAACAATTCAAAAGATGGAACTCATTCCAAATACTGGAGCTTTTACAGATGACACAGAATAGTTAGACATAGTTAGAGCAATCACTATTTCCCCATCATATGGTGACACATTAAATTCCTTCTTTATATGTATATGTATATTGAGGGAGCTTCTACGGTGGTAGGTTTTCAGACAAGTTTTCAAAGGGCCTTCCATTTCAGTTGCCCCTTCCCGAATTCCTTTACCCTGTCCTCCCCTCCCCCTCCCATTCAATTCTCCTACTCTACTTTCCCCTTTCTCTCTCCACGACATTATTTTGAGCTCCTTTTCCGTGGGAAATCCTCTCCTTCCTTCTGGTCCCTTGGTAGGTATGTGACATCTGTGCTTATTCTTCAATGCCTATTAGTGAACACAGTTTACTCTAGGTCGGAGCTGAGAAGCTTTGGTTTCT
This sequence comes from Meriones unguiculatus, assembly GCF_030254825.1. Taxonomy (NCBI): domain Eukaryota; kingdom Metazoa; phylum Chordata; class Mammalia; order Rodentia; family Muridae; genus Meriones; species Meriones unguiculatus. The sequence goes on along the minus strand of NC_083351.1, from coordinate 138,592,969 downwards.
TTAAATAGGTTCTTTGAGGGCCTCTCAGGAGAACCTTATCCAAAACAACATGGAGAGGGAGTGGGGGAAATGAACAGGCATCTAAAAAGAAAAAGAAAACCAAATCTGAACAAGACAAAAACAACAAAAAAAGAAAGCCCACAAGAACACATACATACAGAGACACACACACACATTCACACACATAGAAATCCAATAAAAACAAACAAAAAGCAGGAAACCATAGTATGTCAGCAGAAGACCTGTAAAGCTAAAAAGGAAATGTGTGGACAAAGCACTGTGAGACAAGAAAAAGCCCACCCCACCTCCTTTAAGATTGTGTTGCTGGGATCTACAGTGCGGCTTGGGCTTGCCCCTCAGTGTGGTTTGTACACCCAACCAGACTCAGTTGGAGAAAAACAGTTTTTGCTGTGTGAGCGACTATCAGTTGGAGAAAGCTTCTGGGTTAGTGTTGGGGGCTTGTGTCTGCCTCCCCTCTCACTGCCAGGAGTCTATCTGCTTAGGTGTGTGCGGGTCCGTGTGTTCTGTCACAGGCTCTGTGAGTGTATATGTACGTGTCTCCTCCGTGTCTTCTGTTCCCTCTGGCTCTTAAATGCTTTCTGATTTCTCTTCTGGAGAATCCGCCGAGCCTTAAGGGGCTGTATTTAGCAGAGACATCCCACTTAGGGCTGAGTGTTCCAAGGCCTCTCATTCTTTGCAGTTGTGAGTCTCTGCACTTGCTCCCCTCTTCCGTAGGAGAAAGCGTGTCTAGACACACTGAGCAAAGGGCTGGCTTACAGGTGCAGCAGAATGTCATCAGGAGACGTTACGTTGTTACATTCCTTTTGCACAATGGTAGTATTTGATTTTCCCCTGGGTCCATGGTCTATCTAGTCTCAGGGTCTAGGCCACCTGAACAATGCCCAGCACAGGTTCATCCTATAGAATGGGCCAGTGCTATTTCTCCATGCTCAGTTGAGTTGGGTAAGTATGGTCTTCAGCAACAGGACACTGCCGTTAGTTTGTGAACAGTAACCAACAGCCTTGGCAATCATCTGTGTTGTTTTGAGATTGCTGTACGGCCTACTGGTGAGCAGCTCAGTTAGCTGTAACCCATTCCTGGTATAGAGGTTTTGTTTGATGGCAAGAGATATCTGGTTGGGGTTTTGTCTCCCCATTATTTGGTGATTTCATTTAGACTTCCTTCATGTGTACGTGTCTTAAGGAGCTTTTACTATAGGAGGTTTTCATACACCCTTAAATAACCCTTAGTTTCAGCTGCCCCTTAGTTCACCGCCTGACCCCTCCCCTCCTTTGCCCTCCCTGCTGGAGTCTCCTGCTCTAGGGCCCCAGCCCATCCTTCCACAGCTCTTTCCCCTTCCTGAGGAGACCCTCCCCGCCCCCAGTCCATTGAGCTCTACTTGGTCTTTGCGGTTATCATAGCCTGATGATCATAACTTAACAGCCAACACCCACATATGAAAGAACACGTATCACATTGGTCTTTTGGATATGGATTCAAGATGATTTTTTTTCTAGCTCCATCCATTTACCTGTGAAATTCATGATTCCATATTTTTTAAATATCTAAATAATACTTCATTTTGTAAATGTATGGCATTTTCTTGATCTGTTTCCAGTTTCCGTCTGTTATAAATATAGAACAGCAACGAATATAGTTGAGAAAGTGTCTCTATAGCAGGGTGTTAAATCCTTTGAGTATATGCCCGGGAATGGTATAGCTGGATCCTGAGGTAGATCCAGTCCCAGCTGCCTGAGGAACCGACACACTGGCTTCCACAGTGGCCCTGTGAGCGTGCACTGCCATCAGCAATGGATGAGTGTCCCTTACCCCACATCTTTGTCAGCATGAGCTGTCCTGGCTTGTCGATATTGGCCATCCTGACAGGTGTCAGACAAAATCTCAAAGTAGTTTTGGTTTTCATTTCTCTGATGACTAAGGTTGTTGAACATTTGTTTCTCTGCCCTTTGAGTTTCGTCTTTTGAGAACTCTGTTTAGACCTGTACACCCCTTTTAATGGGTTACTTTTTTCTCAATGTTCAGGTTTTTGAGGTCTTCATATATTTTAGATATTAGTTTTTTACGAGTGTGTTGTTGGTACAAATCTTTCCCCATTCTGTACCCTGCTGCTTTATCCAAATGATGGTGTTTTTGTCATCCAGAAGCTTTTCAGTTTCATGAGGGCCCGCTTATCAGTTGTTGCTCTTAGAGCCTGTGCTGTTGGCGTTCTGTTCAGAAAGTCTTTTCCTATACAATGTGCTCAAGCCTATTAGAGACGAAAGGGTGCACAAAAACAGACACCAAAGAAATCTGGGAAACCAGAAAGCCATACTTTAAAAATCTGTTGTTCACTAAATTGGAAAACCTAAAAGAAATGGTAAATTCTTGTTATGTAGCACCTAAAAAGTTAAATGAAGAAGAGATAAGCAATTTAAACAGACCTATAACCCCTAGCTAAAGAGCAGAGCTTCCCTCTTTCAAAAAGGGGGGAGCCAGACGGATTCAGCACAGAATGCTACCAAACCTTTAAAGAAGAATTAACACAAATACTCCTCAAACTGTTCCTCAAAATAGGAACAGAAGGAGCATTGCCAAGTTGTTTTACAAGACTACAATTACTCTGATACCTACACCACATAAAAAACTAACAAAGCAAAAGAGTCACAGACCAATTTCCCTGAACATAGAAGCAAAAATTATGAACCTAGATGAAAAATCCTCAATAAATACTTGCAAACCAAATCCAAGAACACATCAAAAAGATTATCCACCATGATCAGGTAGGCTTTATCTTAAGAGATGCAGGGATGGTTCAACATACATAAACAGATAGTGTAACCCACCGTATAAGCAGACAAAAAACACATGATCATCTCTTTAGACACAGAAAAGGCCCTGACAAGATTCAACACTTACAGCAAGCACAGTGCTAGTACCAACCGGAACAGAGAAATTCAAAGCATTTCCATTAAATTCAGAGACAAGGCAAGGCTGTCACTTTTCCCATACCTATTCAATAAAGTACTTGAATTCTTAGCTAGAGCAGTAAGACAAAGAAGATGAAGGGGATATAAATAGGAAAGGAAGAAGCAAAGTATCTTTATGTGCAGATGATATGATTTTATAAATAAATGATCCAAAAACTCCCCAGGAACCTTTCCCATCTGATAAACAGTTTGAGCAAAGCAGCGGGGTACACACTCAGCCCGCAAAGTCGGCCGCCCTCCTAGACACAAACGACAAATGGACGGAGAAAGGAATCAGGGAGACGGGGTTTTTCACAATAGCCTCAAAAATAGCTTGGGATAACTCTGAGCAAGTGAAAGACCTACCTAATAAAAACTTTAAGACCCTGAAGAATGAAACTGAAGAAGACACCAGAAAATGGAAAGATCTCCAATGCCCTTGGATTGGTAGGATTCATATAATGAAAATAGCCACGCTACCAAAAGCAATCTACAGATTAAACACAATTCTCATCAAAACCCTAACACGTTTCTTCACAGAACTTGAAAGGACAATTTTCAGCTCCATATGGAAACAGGAAAACCCAAGATGGCTAAAAAAAGAAAAAAGAAAAACAAAACCCAAGTCTGAATAATTGCTAAAGGCATCATCACCATCCCAATCTCAAACTGTATTACAGAACTATAGAAATAGAAACAGCATGATACTGGCATAAAAACATTAATCAATGGAATCAGGTTTAGGAACCTGACATAGTCCCACACAGCTATGGACCCCTTGTTTTTTTATAACGAAGGCGGAAAACTGGGGGTGGAGGTGACGGCATCTTCAACAAATGGTACTGGTCAAGCTAAGGAGGTGCGCGCACAAGGCAAATAGATCCCTACTGAGCATTACACACAAACATCAACTCCAGATAGACTAAGGGACAATGCAACATAAGATCAGGAAGACTGAAGAGAACCTGGGGAAGAGCCTTGAACTCACTGGTGCTGGCTAGTTTTATGCCAACTCAGCGCAAGCTAGAGCCATTTGGGAAGAGGGCACCTCAATTTAGAAAATGCCTCCACCAGACTGGCTCAAGGGCAAGAATGTGGTGCATTTTCTTGACTGATGTGAGTGGCAGAGGGGGCAGCTCATGGTGGTGGTGCCAGCCCTGGGCTTGCGGTCCTGGGTACCGTGAGGAAGGAGGCCGAACAAGCTGCCAAGCAGCAAGGGGCACTCGTTTGTGGCCTCTGCTGCATTTCTGCACGATTCCTGCCGGGTTCGAGTTCCGACTTTCTTTGGTGATGGGCTGTGGAACTGCAAGCTGAACAAACCCTCTGCTAGCTAGGTCTCACTGGGTTGTGGTGTCTTCGTCACACCCACAGAAATGCCCCTACTCAAGACAGCGGGAATTACAGTCAAAGGCTACAAGAAGTTGGCTAGCCAGACAACTACATAAGTAGTGAGAGAATTGTTTTTAAGGAATAGTTGCCTAACACCTATGTGAATACTGAATATCTGCATGATATGATATTCATGTGTGAGCACTGGGAGAACACACACCTCATAAACAGTGGAAGGAGACCATGTTTGTGAACACCAGGAGAACACCTGGGTAATTATTGGATGTATTACCAGGGTTTCTAGAGAAACAAAATGTATGAAATATACATAATGAATATATAGAATATATAATAGATATAGAAACACAATAAATATGCATACATAGAATGAACACACACACATACGGGATTTATTAGAGTGGCTTATAGGTTATGGTCCAACTATTGCAACCATGGCTGAGTTCAGACAGCAGGTCCACATGTCCAGTAGCTGTGCATTCCGTAAGGCCGCACCTGGGTGCATGTCAGGAGAACACACGAGTGCATGTGAGGCGATGCCTGCACGATTATGGTTTGCTCTGCTTGCCCGTCACTGCCTTACCTGAGCCTCTGGATATCTTGTCTCTAACCCTATTTTGCACACACCTCATACCATGTTTTGGTGAGTGAATTCCAGAACGTTTATGAGTGTACCACGCTCTTGATGAGGAGCCAGACATTATTTGTCACCGACCAGGTTAAGAGTCATTTCTTTGCGGCACTTCCATCTTTTCTCCTCTCTCCTTGCTGTCAGCAAGCTTGTGTTGTGCAGAAGATCTTCTTCTGACGCGTCAAGCTGGGGGCTGCCGGAAGCCGGAGGACCTGTCTCCTGACTGGGGAGAGGCTCTGCACTGTTATGTTTTCTCAATGCAGCTCTCCTCGGAGAGCGTAAGTGTGTGCGCCGACAACTGCTTCATCCTGGGAGCGTCTGATACCTTCATGTCCTGGTGTTAAACTGAAAACCGCTAGCAGCAGTAGGTGCAGACGGAAATGATCAACAACTTTCCATTAGAAGAAAAACTCAATTCTTAGAACAGCATGACTCAAGGATTATGGATTTTCAAAGTATTGTTATAATCTTGGGATGGGAGCTCCTAATGACAGCAAATCTACATAAAATGTTTTCTTGATTATCTGTTATATAGTGGTGATTGAATTATATTGAATTACAACACTGGCTTTTTTTTCTTTTCTGAGATTTTCATTAAAGTTCTCCTTACCTTTTCTGCCTCCAAATCCTTCCATATGCTCTCCCTTGTTCTCTTTCCAATTCGAGTCCTTGTTTTTCATTAATTGTTACAGAGACCACCCAGTGTATGTATGTGTATATATATATATATGTATATATATATGTGTATGTATATATATACATCCATCCATCCATCTATCATTTATCTATCTACCTGCAAGTGGATATACATATATATAAGACATACATACAGCTTTCTCAGTCTGTTATTGTATGTTGTCAGGGCTCACATCTGGTATTGGATGTTCAGTTAGTGTGCTCTTCGAGGCGAAGACCATTACTCTCAGTCTCCAAATTCCTTGGTCACCTTTAGCTCTTAATGTAGGGCTGAAGCCTCCTGGGCTTTCCCTCAACCACTCAGCATGTTCAATGTCATGCTTTCAGTCCATGTTTAGGCAGCCATGTTGGTGAGACTTTACATCTGACATTTCCAGGAGATATAATCTCACAGCAACACCCCTGATCCTCTGTCTACAACAGTCTTTCCATACCCTCTCCCACAATGGTCGCTGGATTCTGGGAGTTGCAGACTACCTGTTGGGACTGTGCCCCACAGCTCTGCATTTTGATTTGTTGGGTTTTTCAGGGGTTTCTGTTGCAAAGAGGAGCTTGCTTGGTGGTGGTGAAGTGAGAGCCGTATTTATCTGTGGGCATAGGAGTAAACAAATACTTAGAAAATAGGGATTCTGCTGGCTTAGTGAAGCAGGGGTTGTAGGTTCTCCTGCAACATCCATGACTTCCCTATCCCTGGAAGGTTGGCTAGCTTTCCCCTGCAGGCGTGATTTCCCCCTTGTAGAGTTGGTCTTAAGTCCAATTAAAGAGCTGTTGGCTACCACCAAGGCATGTGTTTCACTGCCATACCCTCAGTGCCATCCTGGGTCCCTGTTGTGGTTCTCAGGTGGGCTTACTGAGCAGCACGTTGGTTTCTTTCATCCTTCGGAAGCTTGCATGGAGACTTCCGGCACAACGAAAGCCAGTCCTCGGGAGGAGACCTTCAGGTCAGATACTGTATGAGACCTCTGGGCTCTCGCTGAAGTGTGTGGTGTCTTCAAAAAATCTTCCACCTTTGGGTTCCTCACTCAGCACGGTTGCTCCTAGCTCCATATATTTACCTCAAATTCTCCTAATTTCATTTTTCTTAACAGCTAAATAATATTCCATTGTGTAATATACCATTTTTTTTTATTATTCATTCATCAGATGTTGGACATTTAGGTTGTTTCCCCAATTTCTGGCTGTCATGAGGAGAGCAATAATGAACATGGATGAGCAAGTGTCTGTGTGGTCAGATGCAGACTCTTGGGCATGCGGCCAGGAGTGCTACAGCTGGATCTTGTGGTAGATCTGTTTTCAGCTGTCTGGGGGAACCTCTGCCCTGATTTTCATAGCGGCTGTACTGGTTTATACCCTCAGCAGCAATGGACATTTCCCTTTCACTGTGTCCTCACCAGAGAGTGCTGTCATTCGCTTTGTTGATCTTGGCCGTTCCGACTGGTCTAAGATGAAATCTCATAGCAGTTTTAATCTGCATTTCCCTGATGGCTAAGGATGCTGAACTTTCCTTTGTTTCTCGGCTATTTGTATTTCGTCTTTTGAAAGCTCTATTTAGTTCAGTGCCCCACTGTTCCATCATTTATTTTCTTGATGATCAGGGTACTTTAGTTACTTATATACTCTAGATAGCAATACTCTATCGGGCATATAGCTGGTGAGGATGTTCTGTGGACTGCTGCTTTACTTGGGTGACGGCTTCTTTTGTTACACAGCAGCCTTCTGCTTCAGGAGGCCTCATTCATTAGTTGCTGGTCTTAGTGCCCATGTTTTTGGTGTCCAGTTTGGAAATTCATTTCCTGTGTCACTTCAAGCCTAGTTCCCACTTTCTCTTCTACCCACATTCAGGGGATCTGGTCTTCGGCTGAGGTCTTTGATCTGTTCAGAGTTGAGTTTTGTGCAGGGTGATATATACGAAACTATTTTCACTTTTCTATACCTGGCCGTCCAGTCTGATCAGCACCACTTGCTGAAGATGGCGTCTGTTCTGCTGTGTGCACTTTTGGCTTCATTGTGAAGGAAGCAGGTGTCGGTAGATGTGTGATCACGTCAGGACTTCAGTCTGATTCCATTGGTCAGTGAGTGTTTTTATGCCACTTTGTTTCTTTTTATTGCAGCTCTGTAGGACAGCTTGAAACCTGGGATGGTGGTATCTCCAGCATTTCTTTCATTATTCAGGATTGTTTTAGCTAACTTGGGTTTGTGGTTGTTTTTTTTTTTTTTTGTATTTGGATATGAAATTATAGTCTGTTTTTTTTTTCAATTTCTGTGAAGAATAGTGTTGGCATTTCGATTGGGAGGATTTTATTCTATAGGTTGCTTTTGGTAGAATGGCCATTTCACAATATTAATCCTACGGATCCACGAGCATGGTAGATCTTTCCATCTTCTGGTGTCTTCTTCAGTTTCATTCTTCAGTGTCTTAAAGCTTTTATTATACAAACCTTTCACTGACTTGGTTAGAGTTATCTCAGGATTCTTTTCAGGCTATTGTTAAAGGTGCTGCTTGCCTGTTCTCTTTCTCAGCATGTCTGTCATTCGTACAGAAGGCTACTGATCTTTGTGGGTTAAGTTTGGATCAAGCTACTTCACTGAAATTGTTTATCAGCTGTAAAATCTTCCTGGTGGAGTCTTTAGAGTCTTTTATAAAGTCGTGTCACCCACAAACAAAAACACTTTGACATGTCCCTTTCCTATTTAAATCCTTTCTGTGCTCTGTACACTTACTGTCCTGACTATTGGGTGTCATGGGGCTCCTTTCCTGCTACTGTCTGTTTGGAGTTCTGTATGCTTCTTGTACCTTGACAGGCTGTTCTTTCTTTAGACTGGGAAATTTTTCTTCTACAAGTTTGTTAAAATACTTTCAGTGCCTTCAACATGAGTTTTTCTCTTTTTTTTTCTATGCCTATTTTTCATAAGTTTGATCTTTTTATAGTGTCCCAGATTTTTTGGATGCTTTGTACCTATATTTTTTAGATTTAATATTTTCTTTGACTGAGTCATCCATTTCCTGTACCTTGTCTTTAAGATGTAAGCACTCTCTTTAATGTCTCTTAATCTATTCATGAGGTTTACCTCTGAGTTTTTTGTTTGTTTGACATCCTGAGTTTTTCATTCCCAGTTTTACTTCAGTTTGGCTTTTCTTCAGTGATTTTATTTTATTGGTTACTGTTGCCCTGTCTGGGTCTTATCCAAGTGTGACATCTGTGAAGCCCTTGAGCCTGAGCCAAGTGTGGTGGGTGTGTGGTCCCTGGCAGAGAGCAGTTCTGTAGTGCTGCAGGGACTCGGGAAGGAATGGAGAGGCTAGAGGGCAAGCCTGAAAGGGATGGTGGAGAACTCTGGAGCCTGAGCCTGCACACCTAGAGGCTGGAGATAGGCTGGGAGGGGAGTTTCCTGCAGCAGGAGGAAGAGCAAGTCTGGAGAGTCCGGAATGGAAGACAAGGAGGAGAACGGAGCTTCCCTTACTGGAGCTCCAGCCTTAGTGTGGAAACATATCTAGTTTTTCATAATTGCTCACAAAAGTAAAGTATGATCTGAGTCATTTTCAATACATGTACTTCCTCAAATACAAGGGGAAGCCCTAGAAACAATATAAATGCCTTTTGGTGAAGGAAAGACTAAATGAATTTCACTCTGTTGGCATATTACACAAGTGTTACAAGCAAAGCGGTTGTTAGATTTAAGATGTAAACATAGATGTGTGACTATGTTTGCACGCTGTAACCACACTGACGAGAGAAGTTGTTGCAGGAGATGGTCTCAAGTTATGCAAGAAAAGTAACCCACTCCAACCCAAACACATACCCATGCTGGCACATACGCAGAGGGTTTAGGGGAAGGTGCGAAAGTATTTTTAATGTGCTTAATTCTGAAAAAATACAAATGCTTGGCTATGAGGGTGCAGATCCTTCCATCCCATAACTTCTTAGTTTGAATATTTTAGCAATTACTTTATAAAAATAAATGACACGCAAGCTTTTGTTTTCTAACAAATAGGTTCATTTAAAGCATCTATCTTAGATGTAAAAATAAATCACACAGTAATTTGCTAAGTGTGGTCACATTTAATTAAAAAATACATGTATTAGGTATATTGAAAAAGGCAGTCATAATCTAATGCCAAGAACATGGACAGTACATTTATATAGAATTTTTTTTAATTATTAGCTTATAAGAATTATGTTTCATTATGTTCTTTCCCAAATAAAATTTGGTTTTATTTTTTTCTTCCTTCTTCATCATCCCCTCCCACCCAATTCATTATTTAAAAAATTTAAAAATACATTTACTTGACAAAAGAACTCTTTTTAAGTTTTGTTTCCATGGTGGCTAATTCAAAATATAAAGTAGAATCTGGGTGTGGTGGCACATGCCTGTAATCCCAGCACTCAGGGAGGCAGAGGCAGGCAGATCTCTGTGAGTGTGAGGCCATTCTGGTCTACAAAGCAAGTCCAGGGCAAACCAAGGCTACACAGAGAAACCTTGTCTTGAAAAACAAACAAACAAAACAACAACAAAAAGACAAAATATACAGTAGCATGTCCGGCAGCTGCTAAGGCCAACAGTATGATTTGATTATTAACTCTTAAATTTTTATTTTATGTGTATGGCTGTTTTATCTTCATGTCTGTCTGGGTACCAGCTGTATCTCTGGTCTTCATGGAAGTTGGAAAAGGGTCTGCCTCCCTTGGGAATGGAACTGTGGGTGTTTGTGGGCCTTCAGGTGAGTACTGGGAAACCAACCCTTGTGGTCTGGAAGATCAGCCAGTGCTCTTAAGGCCTGAGCCATGCCCAGAGTTCTTCTTGTTAATGCAGTGCTTTAATTTCCAACAATTGTGGGGTGTGTAACAGGACAAAATGCATCCACAATGGTGCTTGTTAAGGAAGAGCTGTGAGGGGTTAGCTTCAGCCAACTTGAGACAAGTCTAGACATGCCTTGGAAGAGGAAAACTGAACTAGGAATTGGCTGTTAAGTTGGCCATGTCTGTGGGGCATTTTCTTAATTGTTAATTGACGTAGCAGGCCTGTGGTGCAGGCCACACTCTCCCTAGGGAGGCGGCGTGGGCTAGGTAAGAAGGCAGCTGCGCGGGCCAGGGAGATGGTCCAGTCTCCTGCCTCAGTGTCTGCCCCAGGTTTCTGCCCTGAGCCCTGCCCTGGCTGCGTGCACCGACAGACAGGGAGCTGGCAAGGGAAACAAGCCCCTCCTCCCCCAGCTGCTTATCACAGACCGAAGCAAGACTTTTTCTGTACTTTAAGAAAATTACTTCCAAAATTATTGACTGTAGCTGACACACATCACCGTGGAAATCCTACCTGCAGAGTTGAGAGAGCGGCCCAGGGGCCGTGTCTTCCGTGAACCAGTTCAAGGGCACAAGCCTGAGTCTCTGGGTCTAAACCCTCCCTCCCCAAAGGCACTGGTCTTCCGGGTTCTGTGATCTTGGATGGTCGGCTCTTTTTCTGAATACAGCATCTTCCGGCACATGTACACTCTGAGGGTCGGGGCAACTGGCTCAAAGGTCCAGGCGTGTTCAGCTTTCACAGGAAATACAAACCGGTGTTCTAAACATCAGTGCCGTAGAATGGGCCGTCCACCCGGCAGTACCGTGAGCACCGCCCTGACGTGGCCTGCTTCTCCTCCTTCTTCCTGTGGGTGTCCAGTGGTGTCTTTTATTTCACGTTCTGTTCTCTTGAAGAACAACATCACCTTCCTGTATCTCTACGGAACATTCGCACGTTTGTGGAGTGCCCAAGTCTCCAGCCGCTTTTCTGTAGTGTTGTCTCTTCCTTGCCCATCTGTAGCAGTTGCCGTGCTTTGATAGGAGCTCTTGGTTAGACAGATCGGAGAAGCCATGTTTGGTTGCCTTTGAGTGGGAAAAGCCGTTCATCTTAGTGCAGTCTTTTCTAGGCGTTTTCTCACGCTGTGTGCATGTGCACCCGTGCATACGCTTACGGACACCACGGCCAGCCTCCGTGTGGTTCTCTGGGCATCGTTTGCCCAAGTGTGAGGAGATTGCCGAGTAAGCTAGGCTGGCTGACCAGCAAGTGTGAGACTGCCCGTCTCTGCCTGCCCTGGCTGAGACAAGTGAGCGCCGCCATCAAGCCATGCTGGCTGTTTACAGAGTTCTGGCGACCCAACTCAGGTCTCCAAGCTTGCAGAGCAAGCCCCATGCCTGAGCCAGCTCCCGGCTCTAGTTCTTCTGCTTTGGAATGGTCGTTTTGTTTGTTAGTTATTTAAGCAATGTTTGCCTATCCACAGGCCTCAAAGACAGCGTTCTATTTACTAGAAGATTTAATATTTTATAGTTGATATTTGTGAAATTACAATGTCCTTATAATAGATTTTTGCATATGGTAAAAAGTTTCATTCATTTAAACCATGTGATCCAATATTATCTATTGAAAAGACACTACTTGTCAGAATCAAGGATCCATCAATGTTAGATTTGAACTCCCTTTTGTGGCCCACTGACCCCCTTTTAAGTGTGTGTGTGTGTGTGTGTGTGTGTGTGTGTTGTGTAGGAGTGGCGTATTTGCATGATGCGTATACAAGTGCATACCAGGGGGTAAAGGAGGCACTGGGGCTCCCCTCCAGCACTCTGTGCCTGTTTGTTTGAGGCAGGGTCTCTTTGGTGAGCCTGGAGCTTGCATTTCTTAAGCTCTGCTGGTGAGCAGCAAGCTCCAGCAATCCTCCTGCCTCCACTTTTCACTCAGGGCTGGGGTTCCCAGCATCAGTCAGAGCCGTCTGGTTGAGTCTGTGGGCACTGGGACCTGAACCCTGGTCTTCACGCTTGTGTGGCAGAGCTCTTAACTGCTGAGCCATCTCCAATCTCCACTGTCCACATTATTAAAATTAATTGCTTTATTTTATAGCAAATCATAACTGATTCGTTCCTGCATTCCTTTTCTTCGCTATCCTTATTCTTGCATATTTGCATTGCCATATAAACTTGAAATTCATCTTGTCTCTCATAAAAAGCTGTGCAATGCTTATTTGGTTGTTATGTTTACTCCATTTACATTATAATTGCTGGATTTAGGGAAGGACTTCTGTCTTTGTCATACACTTTCCAATATACACATGCTTATTAAATTCTGCTGTGTTTTTGATGGCTTATTCACATCTTTTATTATGCATTTTCCTAGATACTCGATGATTTGAAAAACTATTCTATATAATGTCTTTATTTTTCTATGCAATGTTTACTGCTAATGTTGGGAGCAGTATTATGTGATGTTGTCACTCATCATTGTTGGCAATCACTCTTGCCTTTTCTTTGTCCCAACCATCTCACCTACGAATAATGACCTTTCTTTCTTACCGATTCTTGTATGTTTTGAGTCTTGTCTTATCGCTTGGGTTAGGACAGTATCTGGATTTCAGAAGGGATTTTCTGCTTTCACTAACCTGACATAACGTTTGACCGGGGTTCTTTCTGTGGCTGCCTCTTGCCAGAGGGCTTCTTCCTAGTCCTAGTTCCTAAGAGGCTCCCTCTTAAAAGGCATGCATGAAAGCTGAATTTTATGCAATATGGCTTCTGTATCTTATATACTCTTTGAAAGATGAGTGTGCATGGTATGTGTTTGTGTGTGGTGCCTGCGTGTAAGTGTGTGGGTGTACATCCCACGTGTGCCCAGGCTGAGGCCAGAGCAGGGTAGCAGGCTTCCCCTGTTGCTCTCACCTTGTTGCCTTGGGAGGGGTCTCCCACAGAGCTGCCAGCCCGCTGTTTGGGCCGGCTGACCCACAGGCTCCTGGGACCTGACTTGCCCAGCATCAGGGTCCAGGCACAGTCAGCCACACCTGGCTTAGATAACAACTTGGAATTTGAACTCACGTCCTCCAGGCTGTAGAGCCAGTGCTCTCACTGAGCCATCTCCCTGCCCCTCCTATTTTCTTCACTTTAAGATGTTTCAAGTTCATTGATACATGAAACTCAGTAAGACTTGTATTCCCAGCCTCTTTAGCCACCATTATGTTAGCATCTCCGACTGGACAGAGGCACAAAGGGCTCAGGTGAGCAGGTCCTTTATGCAAACCATTTGCATTTCAGCCTTTCTTTCACACACACACACGCACACACACGCACACACACAGACACATAGACACACATGCACACACACACACAGACACACGCACACACACACGCACATGCACACACACAGAGACATACACACACAGACACACACACGAATACAAAGACACACAGACACACACGCACACAGACACAGACACACACGCACACATGCACAGACACACACAGACACACACACAGACACACACACACACAGATACACGCACACACACACACAGATACACGCACACACACACACAGACACACACACACACTCACACCATGGGCATACAGCCCTGTGTTGTCTGGATACTATGACGCGGCCTGTGGTGCTGAGGTAGATGTCAGTCCTTAGCATATCCTTGGCTGAATTGCTCACTATCAGGTATTCTGCCCATATCGGACATCACACAACTCAATTATGTCATTTTCTTTTTCATCCCATAATTGTTTCTAATAAAGTATTACATTATGAATTTCCTTAATAAGAGCATTTAAAAATTAGTATTGATCAAGGTTCATATTTTTATGAGAGTATTCCAATGTGGATTTAGAAGTAGGCCTCCGTGCCAAGGCAGAGAGGCCTCTGTGCCTGGCATTTCAAGGAACAGCGGAAGTCTGGTGCAGCTAAGAGAGTAAAGGATGGGAAACCTAAGACTTGGGGGTGCTAATCAGAGACGCGGAAGACCATTTTAACAACTCTGGATATAATTTATTGAAGGGGAGATATTAAATTGTCTCTGGCCTGTGGATGAAAACTAGAGTAACAAAGCTGAGACAGAGAATGAGAAGTGTCTGAGGACAGAGCCTGGGCATTCTGCCATTTGGTTTAGAAGAAGACCAACAACTAAGAAAGACTGACCAGGGGTTCCTTGAGAGAGAAGTCAGGCAAGTATGAGGTCCTCTGAGATTTGAGGAGAATGGAGGCTTGAGTATGAACACTTGCTGTCAAAGGGATTGAGAGCTTAGAAGCACCAATCTGATGATAGCTGTAACGGGAATGTAGTGCAAAAGAAATGAGGTCATGTCAGGGGCAAAGTCTTAATGAATAAGGTGCTCCAGGATTCAGGCTTTAAGGAAACGAGCTCACTCATTCCACTCTGTGTCCAGGCTAGAAGCAAATCAGGCAGAAAATCCCCATGTCCAAAGCAGGACACCCCTTTACACCAGGAAGAGCCTGGCCCTTCCTGTGGTATCTAATCTAGCATTGTTCCCTTACCCATTTACCGATTGTCACTTCTGTCTGCTGTCCCTATGTACATTCTGCTGGCAGGGACTGCTGTCTGTCAGCTCCCTTGACCAGGCTCATGAGAGCAGCACAAGAAGCGTTTGCCAGTAAATTAAGTGAATGTTCTTGTCACTGTCTGGAATGAGGCTGCAAGTCTCTCTTTAATATCCAACTGAACTCATCTACTAATCTCTTGGGAGAATGAAAGAAAACAATCCAGAAAGTTCTAAATAGAAATAAAAAGAAAACACATTACTTTTCGAACATTTTTTTTTAGTGTCACTATTTCATTAAACAGAAGTTTTTCTTTTGTAACCTTAGTTACTGACCAAGTTAGGGAGAGGCCCCAGGCAAAGCCTGCAGTGGCTGGTGTTCCTAGCACTGATTTACTGTAGCAAGAGACAGTGACCCAGCGCCTTGCAATTCTGCTTCTGTCAGGACAGCAAAGATAGAACATTTTGCAAACTTGAATTCTAAAAGTGTTTACTTGCTTCATAAATTATATACAAAGTAGTTAAAACTGATATCGAAGTGTTCATTTTGTAACACCCGGTTCCTTTGCATTTTGAATCCTAAGACTAGACTAGTGAATTAGCGAGTGTGATTCTGCAGGATGTACTGTGTCCAGTCCACGTGAAGGTAACACTTAAACCCCCGGAGCTCTGTGCTGGTTGGAGTTTTGAGCAGCTCTGTCCCTGAAGCCTGAGAGGCACAAGGAAGCGGGGCCTCGGTGAGCTACTTACTAGCTGGGCGGAGAGCAGGAGAAAGGAGCAAGAGGAAGGACACTCAGCCACTAAACGGCATGCGCCCACCTAGACAAACCTGGTCTGCATCTGGACAGCCCCGTTACACGCTTCACTCTCCCTATCGAATCTTGAGATAATTTAGATCTCTGTTAAGGCTGTGGTTTGTATTTACCTCAACCCAACAACGCACTGTGCTGCCCACTCCAGGCCGGACAGCTCTGACCCTCAGTTTGCAAGGAATCTTCCAGCCATTGTACTGTTACTGAGATCAGGTGAGGTTCTAATTAGCAAAGGACACAAAGCTCTTTAAACTGTTACTGTTGCAGAGCTTTAATAACAATAGCTTGGTTTCCTAATTCTAAAGCCTTTTCACCGGCCCGGCCAAGAAAAGGAGGCAGAGGTTCCCACACAGCTGTGAATAAGTGTTATTAGCAGTGACCCCAGGTGGGACTATGACAGCGCTAACATGGCTGGATGCAATTAAGGGCTAAGCCAGCGCCTGGTGAATTGCAAGTCGCTGGCCTCTCCCTTGTGTCCATTCTCTGCCAAAATAGCCGAGCATACATGTCCATCCTTGGTAGCTGAATAAATTATCCCCGTCTCCATGAGCATACGAACACAGAGAATTGCACCTTCCTTGAATCTGATGGGGAAAATGTAAACGTTTTAGGGCTGAAGTGACACATATGTTCAATTATTTCATTTTTAAAACAGCAGTGAATTAGTATTTGCCAAAACGGAAAACAAAACTAAAGTGAGGAAAAAGAAAAAGAACAGGTGTTAAGGAATCAGTGGACAACATCACAGGTTTTGTTTATGATAGAATTCATGAAAACTTGCATTTCTGCACACACAGAATGATGGCTGTTTATCCTACACTTTCCTTTCTGCTGTCATGCCTGGCTTTGAACCCAACGGGAGCTGCTGACTGAAACATGGAGTTGGCCTCCCGGGCAGCTTCCTGGATCCCCCAGCCTCTTCAACATGCCTGCACCTTTCCGAGGACAGCTCCCGGGACCCCCGGGCTTTTGTGCTCTGTATTTAAAGCAGGTATTCTGCAGGCCTCATCACGGCCCATCCCTTCCTGTGGTATCTAATCTTCCAGCATTGTTCCCTTACCCATTCACCGATTGGCGCTTCTCTCTGCTGTCCATGTGTACATTCTGCTGGCCAGGGACTGCTGTCTGTCAGCTCCCTCGACCAGGCTTGTGAGAGCAGAGCAAGAAGTGTTTGCCAGTAAGTTCGGTGACTGCTTCCTTTGCTGTATTTTTCTTTATTCTTCCTTGCACCCAAACTACTTTCAGCCAAATGGTGTTTTAACATTATTGCCTCAACATGCGGCTTGAATTTTAAATCTTACTCAGGTACACAGTCTTACCCAGTTTCCTGGGAACAACCTAAGGCGACTTTCTGTAACGGCCTCCCCTGACCTTCCTGTGCAGGAGTCCCGTGAGTGGCAGAATCCACTGCAATTTGTTCTGTCGCATCTTCGTCAGTGATTTCTGTACCCAGTTTAAATTGGCACTGTAGCATGCGGCACGCTGGTACCTCGAATGCTTATTTTTGTAATGAGCACACTTCGCCGCCACAAATACCAGGTACATAGGCACGTGATGAACCATGATTGCTGCGCATACAATTCAGCCCCTCCCCATGCTCTTCCTAATGCTGTATCTTTGTCCAACATCTTCCCAACCCTACGGCCGATCCCCCAAATCCACATTCTGTTCTCAGCGTCTGAGAGTGTGATTTTCTGGATGCCACATATCGGTGAGGATGTGCGGTGTTTCTCTATCTGTGTCTGGCTCACTTCCTTTAACATGATGTGCTCCAGCTCCGTGCTGTTGTAAATGGAAGGGTTCTCTTTCTTGAAGGCTGAATAGTATTCCACTAGGTTTATGTAGTGAATTATCTTTATCCAGTCACCAGCCTGGGGACACTTGCTTGCATAGCTTAGCTATTGTGAATTAACCCTGAAGTAAGTACCCAGCAGCAACACGCCATTCATTTCCTTGGAGTGTGGACTCAGAGCAGTGGTAGTTCTACGTTTTTCTTCAGGAGCCTCTGCTCTGCTTTCCAAAGTGGCCACGCTGGCGTGCCAAGACCAGTGTGTGCAGGGCTCCTGCCCTCCACACCCTCATCACTCTCTGTCCTTCATCTTTCGATAACAGCATCCTAGCAGGAGCGAACGCCTCAGCGTAGCTCAGCTTTGTGCTTCCCTGATGGTTGTGACGTTCACCATTTTTGCCTAACTTCCTTTGGCATCAGTTTCCTCAGGCCCACTGTTCACCGTGATCAGGTTCCGTGTGGTAGGCTACTAAGCTGCTCTGTGATTATTTGGAGGAATACACAACTTTCAAATATCCTCCCAACTCCTCTGGCTGTCTCTTCAGTCTCTTCGCTGTGTGCAAATTTCTTGCTTTGCTGCGGTCCTATTTACTTATTTTTGCTTTTGTTTCCTGTTTGGGAGTCATAGGAAAACACCCTTTTCCCTGACCTGTATCTGGGAGTGCTTCCTCTATTTGTCCTTCTGATGGTTCTATGCCTCTGGGTCATGTGGATAGGTCTTTCTTCCATTTTGAGTCATTTTTATTTAAGATGACGATCTAATTGCACACTCCTACAGACAGAATGTCTAATTTCCCCAGCACTTTGACTTCCGTCGTTTAAGTTATTACTTTATGTGTGTGCGTGTTCTGCCTGCATGTGTGTTTGTGTACCGCATGCATGCATGGCTGGGAAGGCTGGAAGAGGGTGTTAGCTCTCTTGTTGCTATGGTCAGCTGTGAGCCACCATGAGGATGCTGGGAATCGAGGCCAGGCACTCCGGACAAGCCGCCAGTGGTCCCAACCTGGACCTGCCTGTCCCACCTGGTTAGTGTTGAAAAGGTTCTTTACTTATGTATGTTTCCGGGAAGTTGTAGCAATTGCGTCTATATTTACATTTTCCCCACTAAGTGCCTTCACATTCCATAGTTACCCCGTCCTTACCGGCTTATCATTACCATTTTCTCAGATACTGAGTAATTTCATTTTAATACTCTTAATCATTGCATCCTGTGTGTATGGTTCTCTGTGTGTAAACACTAATCTTATTCTCATAGAAACAATCTTGATTTTGATATTAAAATCTAAGTTATCTTTCACCTTAAATTATCTTCGGGTAGGTGTCTGAGGTTTCCTCCCGCTCTGTAGTCTTTTGCCTGTTGATCAGTCCGTGATACCTCCTTTTCAGGACTCTTGCTCTGGAGCTGAAGGTCCTTTCCATGACACCTTCATCTTGTGATCATCTCAAAACAGTTTCCTTCCTTAATTCCTCCTACTGCCCTTTCTTAACTCTTGTATGCAACCAAATGTGGACTGTGAGGGAGGAGCTTCATGTGTGTGGGGTTGGTCCTTAATGTGGAACAAAAGGAACCACTATAGTTACTGACTCTTGGCTTCATAAAAAAGGCTCTTTTAAAGACAGGGTTTCACCATATACCCCAGGGTATTCATAATCCGTAACCCTCCAGCCTAAGCCTCCATAGGTGTTTGGAGTACAGGCCTGAGCCCTACCCCTGTATAACAGCATTTTTCCTGTTTTAGGAGAATCTTTTGATTTGCTTTCAGACTCTGTTGCCAATAACACTGGCTTCTCTCCCACTCTCAGTTCTCTCTGGTAGAAGCACCGAGTCTGCATCACCTATTTATGACACTTGGTGTCCCACAATTCCAAAGGTATTCTGTCGTGAGTACTGACATTTACAAAGAGTGGAGATTCCTTTCTCTTCCGGGCTGCTGCATGCCAATGGAGAACCGACTTGTGTTGGACAGGATACCGCCAACAGTGAGCTGCCATTTTGCTGTTGTCTTTGCTTTATCTGGGAGAGTTAAAGATGCTTATTTTGTCCACAAAAGAAAAATCAATCTTTTCTTCCTTGGTTCTGGGACGCAGCAAATGTATGCAAGGGGCTTGGTGCTGAGATGTAATGGGAGGTCGCGTGTGATGGGCAGCTCATCTGGAAGGGACCCTTTGACGCTTCTGCACTTTCTCCTCTATGATGTTGGGTTATTATGTTTGCAGACATTGTGAAAACTTTCTGCACACCACCAGTCATGTCTCTATTTCTAGACACACCAAAGTAGGGTAGCGATGGCACATCTGTTTAAAAATTACAGGCAGATGCAGTCATAACTAGAACAGGAGATATTGTCAGGAATTAGGATTTATAATGTAGTCTGGTAGTTAGGTATCAAATAGGCAGATATTCAAAATTTGGGCCGAGTGCTGACATCAGAACAAAGGGAAGAGAATTAAAGGGACAGCGGAATTATGGGATTGTACCAGCAAGGAAAACATCATAGCAGGGGGGTCTGTATTGTGTTTCTGAAACTGTCCAACTAGACAAGAGTGAAGTAAGTGTACTCACTCAAAAACTTTTGGTGGGTTTGTGGGATTGAACCCAGGGCCTAAGTGTCCCACCACTAAGCTATACCTCTGGCCTCAAGTTCTGCATGTAATGAGAACATGTATGGAGACAAAACATACAGCTAATTACTCAATAGCGTATTTCTGCACCTATTTTTATCTAGATTTCTATACATTGTTTGGAATTCATTGTGGGGATGATTCCGAGTTTCCCACATGCAGCAAGAGGGCAGAATTTGCTGTTATGAAAAATGAAGAGCAGATGGGAAAGCCGGGGGGAGAGGGCCCTTCTTTGCTCCCCTCTACTTCCTTGCACACGCTCTAGACACAGGACACACGTGGTCACTGGCTTGCTGCAGGAAGCAGCTTTCAGCCTCATCGAGAACATGGCTGCAATCATTCTCTAGTTAGATCCAAATGACTGAGTTGCCAGGTGAACTGTGTTGGTGGCAAACTCATTTTCCTTCACCTCCTGCACCCCCTTTCCCAGAGATCAAGCAATTTTCCTGGGTAATGAACTGTGGCTGCTCTCAAGTGGCCTGGAAATTAAGAGGGCCGGAGTGTCTTCCCAGGCCTTGTTTCCCTTTGGCATCAGGGTAGCTCTTGCTGCTGCATCACTGATCTGTATGGTCCAAGGCCGGCAAGGGAAGGAGAAAGCCAGCGAAATTCAGGGAGCTCTTCTCCAGCTACCGGCTGCCACACTCTGCACTGAGTGTCTGTCAGCCGCAGGCTCTGCAGTCAGTTCTTTGGCAACGGAAGGAGCAGATGGAACCAGAACACGCCGCAAGCCAGAGCATCAACCGAAGGTATGCCTCAGGCTCTGATTACACTGATAACACACCCAAAGTCTGGAGAAAGTGAGCTCGAGGGAACAAAGTCGCAATAAACTAGGCAGTACAAAAATAAATAACTCAAAGGCTATGTACTTTAAAGTTTTTAATATGTCTTCCATAGAAAAATAAAAAGGGACTTCCCGTAATAAATTCATTTCATTAGCTCAAAGAATATTTTTTCTCATGTAGTCAATGTTTTTAATCATTTTTAGTGACACTATGAGTAATTTCTTTATTAAGCATTTTGCTATTTATAAAGTTAATGCCAAACATTTCATGTTTTATATGTTCAAACATTACTTTTTGGCATTTACTAAAAATGTTTCCAGTTTGCTAATGAAAATTCCTGCCGGAAAACTTCCATATTATGTCATTTTAAGAAAAAAAAAAAGGTATTTATTGGTAATTTAAGCTTCTAAAAAGAAAAGGAATTTACTATTATAACAACTAACTCAATGCAAAGAAAGTAACTAAATTATGCAAATTTTGCATTTAAATAATATAAATTATAGGCTGCAATAGATAAACATATGCTTACCCAGAAATGGCTATGATTAAAATATGGTTCCCAAGGATGAAACAATACCCAGCCCCATACAGAAACTATGTGGGACATCAAATATGAGAGTAAATCAGGTTCTTTGAGGGCCTTTTTATGGTTTATAAGAATGCCATAGAAAGTATCCTTAGAAAGGAAAACGTGGTCAAGTTCAACTGCATTTAACAGTCTTAGTCGGGGTTTCTATTGCTGTTAGGATAAAACCAAACCACTATGACCAAAAGTAACTCAGGGCGGAAAGAGTTTCCTGCTCCTTATAGCTTCTAAGTCCATCACCCAGGGAAGCCAGGGCAGGGCAGGAACCTGGAGGCAAAGGCCTCGGAGGAGCTCTGCCTCCTGCTTGCTCAGTCTGCTTCCTTACTCACCCCAGGACAGCTACCTGGCCAGGAGTGGCAACACTCACAACTTGGGGACACACACACACACACACACACACACATGCACGCATACGTCAATCACTAATTGAGAAAATGTGCCACAGACATTCCTACAGGCAAGTCTCAGGGAGGCATCTTCCGCGTGGGGAGTCCCTCTTCCCCAGTATGTCTGACTCATGTTAGTCTGACAATAAACTGGTCAGGACAAACGATCCGGCTACCGTCTGGGCCGATCATTGTGACACCAAATGGTCACCTACAGAAATCAAGCTGGAGC
Organism: Meriones unguiculatus; assembly: GCF_030254825.1. Taxonomy (NCBI): domain Eukaryota; kingdom Metazoa; phylum Chordata; class Mammalia; order Rodentia; family Muridae; genus Meriones; species Meriones unguiculatus. Next base: position 138,570,835 of record NC_083351.1, on the reverse strand, counting down.
CCTCGAGGCCAGCACGCACAGTGTGGAAGTGTATCGTAGGCTGCTGGGGGAAGAAAGGTCATCCCCAGTCAGTGCAGCTGTGAACCCTGCAAGCCCGCGCCAACACGCCAGGCAAGCTGTGCCCTGTTGTAATCATGGCATGGCTGCTGTGGGAATAACACACTGCTGTAGAGAGAAATCCGGAATTTTGGCCTCTTCAGAAACACAGGAATATTATGAGAACATGTTTTCCTTTTGGTCTTAGGTGTGGGGAAGTGGGCTGCTTCAAACTGTCTGCAGTCGCTAACTAGGGTTTGCCTCATGCCCCCTGCAGATAGGTTCCAGGACTGTGTGACCTTGGGAATTCTGGGAACTTTTCAGAAGGTACGTAAATGCGAGGGCCTCCAGAGGCGGGGTTGGTGGTTTGTGGTCATTCAGGGGGTTGGTTTGTAGTTTTTTAGCAGCCATGCTCAAAGAGGAAACAAGAAGAAGGAAGTTAGATTTAGAGCTCTCTCTCCTCTGCTACCCTTCTCTCTCTCCTACCTAGTAATTGGGGATGAAGCCTGGGGGGTAAAGGGTGGGAAAAAGAAGAACCCAAGAGGCAGCTAAGGGCAGCTGCGGGAATCTTCTTGAAGGGAATGCCCCGCGGGATGGCCTGTAGGCCTGTCTGCAGGACATTTTCTTCACTGACGACTGACGTAGGAGGGCCCACTGTGGGTTGTCTCCCCTGGGCTGGTGGTCCTGGGTTCCTTAAGAAAGCAGGCTGGCAAGGCTGCAGGGAGCACTCTTCCACGTCCTCTGCTTCAGCTGCCGCCTCCAGGTCTGTGCCCTGCTTAGGTTCATACCCTGACCTCCCACAGCTGACGGGCTGTGGCCTAAGAATCGCAAGCTGAGATAAAGCCTACCTCTCCAGGTTATGTTGGCCAGGGTGTTTCACCACAGCAATAGAAGCCTAACTACAACACTGTCTTTATAAAATCACAAGGAATTCAAGTGTGTTCAGTCATTGTAAATAAGCTCCCGGCCTAATCATGCTAAGATAATCTCTCGTGTGCATCACGTAGAAACGGAGTCCTTCTCAAAGTAAGCTAGCCAAACCCCTAAAAATACAAGCCGCTGGTGAGGCGGCTCACCTGTTAAAGGGTAGGCTTACAATTAAAAGTCTGGTTCCCAGCACCCAGGCCTAGCTCTCCCCTTAAAGCTGGGCATGGTGGCGCATGCCTTTAATCCCAGCATTCCCAGCAGAGGCAGACAGATCTCTGTGAGTTCAAGGCCAGCCTGCTTTATGTATCAGGTTCTAGGAGAGCCAGAGCTACATAAGGGAGGAGGGGCAGCCATGTCATTCCCATGTATTAATTCATTACACATTTGGGGATATTATTCCATAAAATAATAAAAAACCAGAACAAAAGCTGTATGGTAACAGTTTTTATTCTTTATAAAACTGAAACATTCCAACTGATTTAAACTGTCAATAATATGTGCCTGGGTTAGCATATCACGGCCCATGTACAGACTGAGGAGTGTCACAGCCCAGTACAAAAGGAATACAAAGCTCATGTAGACATAAAGGAAAATTCTACAGGGAAATAAAAGCAGTGCAGCACTAAAGCTAGATGTGACGTTTGTGTATATATCCCCAAATTAATATTACTATATTATCATTATGCAAACTGCCCACGTAAAGAGATCTAACACAATCTTTACCCACACAGTTGGGGCCATGGAAGCTTGCTTTTCCTCTATGCACTGCAGTGATGTGGTCAAGCCTCTACATACCTCTTTTCAGGCCATCCACCTCCAAGCACAGCCAGAAACAGAATGAAACAGAGGCTCAGAAAGATGCAGAGGCAAAGATAGTGCACCTGGACGGGTTCCTGCAGCTCTGTCCCTACACCTGGGGTCTAAAAAAGACAAAACAAAAAAAGCAAAAACAACCCTCTTATCTTTATCAATTCTCATCATTTTGTGTCAGCCTGTTCCAACTGGTGTCTGTGAAATTCAAACCAAGAAACAACAATTCAGTTTTTCTCACCATCTTTTTTTTTCCTTTTTCCCTTTTATTAATTACTTCCTGGGTACCCTCTCCCGTTCCCTTTCTAAACCTTGGCCTCTTTTAATTTAATCGTTGGGTACCCTCTCCCGTTCCCTCTCTAAACCTTGGCCTCTTTTAATTTAAATCATTACATGTGTATGTATTTTAATCAATTATTATTTATTTATTACAATTTATTCACTTTGTATCCTGGCTGTAGCCCCCTCCCTCATCTCCGCCTAGTCCACCCACCCACCCTCCTCTCCCCTACGCCCCTTCCCTAGTCCACTGAGAGGGAAGGACCTCCAACCAAGCACCATGCATGGAGATAACCTAGACCCCCCACTCAGATGTAACTCATAGCTCAGTGTCCAAGAGGGTTTCCTAGTAAGGGGAACAGGGACTGTCTCTGGCATGAACTCAGTGGCTGGCTCTTTAAACACCTCCCCCTGAGGCGGGGGGCAGCCTTACCAGGCCACAGAGGAAGAGGATGCAGCCATTCCTGATGAGACCTGATAGGCTAGGGTCAGATGGAAGAGAGGAGGTTTTCTCATCTTTAAGGTATAGATGGATGATGGCAAGTACCACGTGCCACCTCACACACTGCACTGCGGACTGTGCTGTTTGTTCTAAGGCAGCAGTTCTCAACCTGTGGGTCGAGACCCACATGGGGGTTGAAAATCAAAGACACTGCACATGTGATTTACGTTTCATGGTGGTAGCAAAGTTACAGTTATGAGGTAGCAACAAAGTAATGTTATGGTTAGGGAGTCCCCACACAGGAGGAACTGGAGGAAGGGTCGCCTGTTAGGGCTGAGAACCACTGTCCTGGACTGAGACGCCTGCTGCTGGAGACCAAGCTCCTGAAGGCCGGCATCACCTCCTGACAAGGCTCCAGCTAAGCTCGCCAGGTGTGCCAGCACGCCTGTCCTTGCTCTGACACAGTCACTCGACCTGTGACGGAGGTGACACTGTTTTCAGGGTTAAGAGTTTGCTTTTGGCCTTGAAGAAGAAAGCGCTCTGCAGGAATTCCAGTGGCTTATGCCCTTGGTGTTTCACTAACACTGAAGAGATTTAATCTTTGTGAATTTGACTTGGTTGTTGTTGCCTTTCACTTACTGTTTCCCAAGCGCTAGACACTAGTAAGAACTTACATTCACTATCTTCTTTGCTCATCACAAAAGCCCATTGTGCAGTGAGTCACCAGTGAAAACTTTCTCTCCCATAGCACAAGTGCTGCCTAAGCGTCACAAATGCAAGATGAAAAGCTCAGCGCAAGAGAAGAGACGGGTGTGAAAAACAACAACAGCCACACACAACAGGCCTGGGGAGGTAGACTGAAGGTAGAGCGCGTGCCTCTACCATGTGGAGGTTCAATCCCCAGCATCACATCAGGCGAAGAAGACTGTCTGTGGCTGGAGAGATGGCTCAGTGGTTAGTCAGGATGATGTTCCAGCCCTCAGAGGTCCCCAGCTTTGCTCCTAGACTCGCTCTGAGCAGCTCACAAACCCCCATTAACTCAGGATCTGGGTGCTCTGGCACCTTCTGCTGTCAGCAGCCGCCGTCACGTAAACATGTGTGCCCTGCACCCGCCTAATTTGAAATAAAAATTTTTAAAAACCTGTAGCGAAAGGAGGCCTTCAGGGGTGTGTGGAACAATGATGCGCTCCGTGAGGGGGACTGCTGGCTGGTCCCTGGAATCCTGACACACCCCACAGGAGCACAGACACTTTCTACCCCAGGCAAAGCGAGCACAGCTGCCCTCTGGGTAGCACGAGAGAACCTGGAATCAAGTAGCTCTCCAAGGGGACAGGAGTGGCATTCCTGGGTTAGAACAAAAGAGCAGCCAGAAATCGGCAAGCAGCGGTGGGCACGTTTGGGCAACTGTTTAATACTTGTTCATGTAGTGTACACTGGGAAGGTCTGTCACGCTGGTGAGGCACTTTGAAGAGCTGGTAACAGCACAGTGTTATGCAGCCAGGGGCTACCTCAGTAACTTACAACAGAGTATTTTCCTTCCTTCCTTCCTTCCTTCCTTCCTTCCTTCCTTCCTTCCTTCCTTCCTTCCCTCCCTCCCTCCCTCCCTCCCTCCATCCCTCCCTACCTTCTTCCTTCCTTCCCCCCCTCCCTTCCTCCTTTCTTTTCTTTTCTCTTCTCTTTTTCTTTCTTTTTTTTTCAAGACAGAGTTTCTCTGTGTAAGCCCTGCTGTCCTGGCTTTGTAGACTAGGCTGGGTTCAAACTTACAGACATCCTCCTGCCTCTGCCTCCCGAGTGCCAGGATTAAAAGTGTGAGGCCGGCTAATAACGCTTATCTTTTACCAGCAGCTCCACACTTGTTACGATCACCTGGAAATGCCAGCCTCCCCCGTGAACTGTCAGGACCCTCACGGCATGTGCGCATCTACATGGCTACTCCTTCTTGAATTTCATCTTAAGTGCTTGAAGAAAAACACCGGTGCCCTCTTACTGCTCGTCCTGCTTGTCTCTAGCTCCCCCTCCCAGAATACTGACTTGCATCTTGACGTGCGGTCCTGTCAGGATCCAGGGCAAAGGTCCACGGTCACTTTCAATGTAATGCCCCAAATTCTCGGAGCATCATCCACACTACATGGAGCATGGTCCTCACACCCATGCAGCTCGGCAGCCTCATCTGGAGCCAGGAGCTCCCAGGAGCCAAACCCTCACGTCCACAGGCTGGACTGTCGAAGGGCTGTGCGCCCATCGACAGTCGCTTTTCTCTCTCTGCCCCACTTCTGGTATACCCATTGTCTCCACCTCAGTCAGTACCTCCTATGTGTGAGCACACCTTCCTGCCATCGGTGTCATTGCTGCTGACGAATCTGCTTTTCCCACAATCTCTTAAGTTTCTTGAACTCGGGGACTGTGCTAGAGATTTATAGATCCATGCTGAGTCTACCACATGAAATGCTCTCAGGAACAGACATTGAAGGAAATTAATTAATACTTAATTATGAAAGATTTCTATGTGGCACATACTGCTAAATGTCCCATAAAGAGTAATGACCAATTAGCACAATGCTGGAAAGCTGCACAGAAATTAAAGATAAAGACTAAAATTAAAGCTAAACAAGTTAATGAAAACTTGCTTCTCAATCACAAAACTTTAAGCATGTATTACAATTCCAACCAAGCTACCCGTGCATATATTAGTCACATGGCAAAGGAGACACAGGGCACCGGCAGAAGTGAACCTGCTTACTAGCTGCTCTCAGGCAGGGGCAGCCTGGGTGAGGCAGGCTAAGTTCATCACCAACGCATGCCCCCTGAGGCACATGATCAGAATGACGACCAGCAAGCCGGCCATCTGAGAAAGGCTCTGCAGACAGTGGCGAGGTTGGAGATGGAGAAGAGGCCCAAGAAAGACTGAGGGCTAGGAGTGACCTTCAAAGGTGGACAAGGCAAAGAAACATTCTCCCCTAATGTTTGCTGATAGAACCCAGTCCCGCCAAAACCTCAGGAGAGAATCTTTTGGCCTGTGTTAGACTTCCGTCTCCAGGATGGTGAGCTTTTGAGCGTGGTTTTGTTCACCGGTGGGCCAGGTCTGCACAGCAGTAAGGGAACTCTAATATGGACACCCACACTACACAAACAGGAGTGCCGCTGGCTGAACACCAACGCCAATGAAGATAACGATGGCCTGGCCGCGGTGTCTGTCTCTGTGAAGGAAACCTGGGGCCAGTGACAGTTGGTTGTCAAGAGCTCTGCTCCTTCGGTGCTGGAGCCTGGCACAGCACATCTGACTCCAGCCAACAGGGAGAAGCTCGAGAACGGTGAAGACTGTCCTTGGTGCTGCCCACAACTTCAGTTGCTATCACACTGCTCAGAACTAGCAGCCTAGTGGCACCTAGGTGCATGCGAGCAGGAAAGGAGCAGAGCCGTTACTGCAAGGAGCCCTGTGGTGAGAAGAGACACTTCTGTCACACAAAGACCACAAGACACCTGGAACCATCAAATCAGTATTCTGAATTGTTTCACCTGGATTTTAGATGAGACCAGAGCCTTCATTCAAAAGTTACTGAATAATCGGCATCTGCCAGATTTTGGACGAGCATATATTAGGATAACATAAGATATTTATTTCACATTCAAATTTCAATTTAGAATCGATAGGACTGGTACTTTTGACAAAGCTGGGCACCATTTCTAGTTCCAACTTATGAATTTCTCAGAGTCCTGGCAAGAAACAGATGGTGCCTTTAAAGGGTAACTGAAGAGGGTTTAATGAATTCTTACAAAGGTGGAGACAGGTCTTAAGAGAAGGAACAATGGAGAATCTAGCCATTCTATCTCTAGGCCTGAAGGCACAGGGAGAGAGGCACTTTCCAGAACTTGGCTACAACACACAGGTATGTGGCAGGAGCCACGGGCACTGGTGGAAGATAAAGCTGCAGCCACAGGAAGGGAGGAACTACTCCAGACTCCCTCGTTCCTTTGGTCTTTTGCCAATGCTTCCCAACCTGGCTGAAATCAAGCAGACTTGGAGGGCAAAGGCACCTGAGTGGTACGGTCCCAGAAGCTGGCTTTCAGAGCACTGTCAAGCAAAGAACAGACTTCACTGGCCTCAACAGAACTCATCAAATAAACAAGCAGGACGTTTCAGAGCTGGAACAATTTTTAAAAACCTTGACCTAAAAGATAACGGGAAAAGATCCAAACAGAACTATGTCAGACCTGGGACAAAGAAAGAGGAAGAGAATGATTAAAAAGTAAAATAGTGGGGTGTGGCCTGGTTATGTAAGATAAAGAAAGCAGCAAAGGAACAGAAGCAAGAGGTGAAGAGATAGGCGAGGTCGGACCAGGGGCGCACAGTTGTGGGTGTACCTGAACATGGTTCTCTGTCACTAACCTTTTCATGCGACCTTAACATGGTGGTCAAAGTTTTAAAACAGGCTACTGTTCTTTCTTTAATTTTAACTTTGAACTACACGTGTGCCAAGGGTTTGTAAATGTGAGCGGTGCCTGTAGGCGAGACCACTGCCTGGGTTACAGAAAGCCAGGGGTGTAAGCCAAAGAACAGATGCACTCTGTAACAAAATCAGTCAGCTGCTAAGAGCAGTCAAGATGCCAAACAAAGACATACAGGGAAACAAAGGGCTCAAAAACAGCAGCGCAAAGCAAATGCCAGGCCCCCCATACTGTGGGAAGTAGAACCCACTGAAAAACCATTCGCTCCCGCGGGGCTCTCTCACCTGAGCAGGTCACCCGTGTTCACACATGGTAGCAATAAAGAATATATTCAAAGAGTGCTCCTTGAAATTAACCTTCATAGTTATTGTATTAGCTTTTGGAAATCATCACTGACATTCTGCAACTGTCTCCCTAAATAAGTTTATACTGCTATGTTAGATATTTTGAAAATGCCACCAACGTCAACAGCCCAACCTGCTGGCAGTTTACTGGCGCCTACTACAAGTGGGAGCCTTTCCTCAGAGAGAAATTTTGTTAGTGCGGAACCTAGCAAAAATCACCTGGAGGCATGAGGAAAACTCGACCCTTTGTCACCTCCGAGGATGCTTTATTAGAGAGACCGGCCTGGGTCCTGAGGACAGGTGGTTACGAATCTTCCCGAGGTCTGCCTGCGAGATCTGATCTGCAGCAGGGAGGGGACAAGCTTTCTTTGATCCACTGTGAACAAATCCAGTCTTAGTTGAGTCATTACGGAGATGCAGCCTGGAGGGTCCCTGCATTCTTTAAATGTGTCCTGTGAGTTTCTGTCAACCTGACACAGGCTAGGGTCATTGGAGAAGAGGAAACCTCAACTGAGAAAACGCCTGCACCAGAGTGGCTCGTAGTGCCCATTCCTGACTGCCGACTGATAGGAGGGCCCAGCCCTCTGTGGGCACGTCATCCCTGGGCAGGTAGTCCTGGGTGCTAGAAGCAGGCCAGTAAGCAGCACCCTCCATGGCCTCCGCATCAGCTCCTGCCTCCAGGTTCTTGCCCTGGCTTCCTTCAGAAACAGTCTGATCTGAGTTGTGGTAGTTGGAACAAGAATGTCTCCCACTGGCTCATATATTTGAATGCTCAGTCACCAGGGAGGAGAACTATTTGGGAAGGATTAGGAGGTGTGGCCTTGTTGGAGGAGGTGTGTCACTGGTTGAGGTTTCAAAGGCCCATGCCTGGCCTGGGGACTCTGCCTGCTGCCTGTGAACCACCCTGTAAGGCTTTCAGCCGCTGCTCTGGCCCCACGGTGGCCAAGCTCTCCACCACGGCCGCCGTGGGCAACCCTCTGACACTGTGAGCACGCCCTCAGTTAAATGTTTCCTTTTTACCTGATTGCCTTGGTCGTGGAGTCTCTTCACAGCGACAGAACAGCAACTTAAGACATCATCCAAGTTGCCTTTGGTCGTGGTGTTTTAACATAGCAATAAAAACCCTAGCTAAGAAACACACTTGAGTACACCCTCACCCCCTCAAAGATACAGTGTGCAAACAGGTACTGAATGCAGAAGTGACAGACAGAGGAGCCTTCCATGAGATTACCTGACATCTGACAGCGGCCTCGAGAATTGCAGTGAGGTACCCTGATGTACAACACCCAAATTAAACTTCAAAATAGTAATTTTTCAGTTTATCCTTGTATGTGAATCTTGTATGACAAACAAGGGCACACGAAGGGTATGAAAAAGTTACAGGAAAATTCAAAATTGAATGGATACATTTATATTGTCCCAGTATATCAGAAGCTACAGTAATCCACTTTTTACAGTGTATCTTGTTCAGCATATACAATCCTCATGCTCGAAGCAATGCTCACATTCCGTTATCAAAGGCACATTTTGGGGGTGTGTTCTGATCACACCAGTCACGGCAAACAGGACATGAAGCATGTTAAAGATGCAGTAGTATCCTCACTCCCTTTATCTCAACTCTTGCTATTTTCAGACAGGGTCTCCTGGAGCCCAGACTGGCCTGGAACTTAGCATAAAGCCTAGGATGACTTTGAACTCGGTATTTTCTTTTTAAATTGGTTCCAAAGATTTTTTCCCCCCATTCTTTGGTTAACATAGAACTATCACACAAAAATCAAGTTTAAAGCAGTAGTTTATATTTGAGACTTTTTTTTTTTAAGACAGAGTTTCTCTGTGTAACTGAGCCTGCTCTTTCTAGCACAGATTTCAAAAATATCTTCAATAACATTATGGAACTATGAATATAAGTCAAATATTTAATTTGTAAGTTATCAGCGGCTTTTCTGAAAGTGAGGCATTGTGTTAGATTTGGCTTACCAGTATTTTCCTGGTAATATTTTAAAAATAGAACTGAAGTAATTATTTTTGGGAAAAGGAAAATGATAATGGAGAGGTTACGATCTAGAATGGCCATGAATGGCAGCTACCGTGTTTCACACTCACCTCGGGGGTCCTAAGAAGCAAGACACACAATCTTCACTCCATCAACAAGAACAGGTTCAGGAAACTTATTTCAGAAATATTTATTAAACATCTACTGGGTGGCTAGGCCGCTGTCATGTGCTGAGGATATGGACACAGGAAGCCCAAGAAAAGGTTAACTGTCCCCAATCAATAAGGCAGCTCAGCAGCCGAGGAAGGCACAGAGCAGCCCCCGGGGCTGTCTGTGTCTGACTGCTGAGCTGAGGAAGGGCACAGAAGGCTTTACAGGCCAGAACCGTGTGACTCCTCCCAAACTTAAGGGAAGGCAAAATGTATGGAACAGAGCAAACTTTCTAACTAGGGTGGCTGCAGGAACATAAAAATTAAACAATTAAACAATTTTCTCTTTTGGTTTTTCAAGACAGGATTTCTCATGGGTAGCAAGCCTTGGCTGTCCTGGACTCAACCTGTAGATCAGGCTGGCCTTTCACTCAAGGGATCCGCCTGCCTCTGCCTCCCTTAGCGCTGGGATTACAGGTGTGTAGCAACCCAGCCTGGTTTAGACAATTTCTGGTAAAAGGCAAGTTCATGACCTGATTCAGAAAGCGCATTTTTTGTAATCCCAGCTGAGGATGATAAGGCAGGGACTCCAAGTTCAAGGACTGTGCCACACAGTGACTCAAGGCCACTAGCCCAAGGCTACCATTCTGACACACGTGTTTCAGTTAACACGGTATTTAAGACACTGCCTGTGTGCACAAGGACCAAGACAAAGCCTTTTTGCAATGGATGCGGATCTGAAAGAACTTGTAGGACTGCATAACTAAGACACAGCAAACGAGGGAGGGTTCTCACCTACGGCATTTTAAAATGCCGGGCTCTGGCTGTACACTTCAGCCTAACGAATCTCTAACATTTTGAGATATTTGTGTATTTGGGGTGGGGTGGGCTCCCTATGCAGCCTGAGTTGGCCTTGGACCTTGGACCTTCCTGCCCCCAACCTCCCACATTCAAAAGGCTGCTGGTGTCTGTCACCATGTCCAGTTGTGTGTGGGGGAGGGGGATCTGCCCGGGTATGGCAGAAACCTACGCAGCTGTCATTTATCCGCACTGTGCTGATTTGATGTACTGTTTTTCATACTCCAAGGCATGTTTCAGTTTGTTATTTCTATCCATAAATACACTAGCCCAATAACTAGGTATCTGAAATAACTGCTAATAAAACTCATAAACGTTGTTCCACATAACCCCTCCTTTGAAAGCGGGTGGGAAGTAGGACAAGAAAGTAAATTTAAATCCTAAAATTTCCGAAGACGGATATCAAGGTATTTTGGGTCTTAAAAGTCGAAGGGCTTAAGATAAACATCAGCCTCAGCCCACAACAGTCAGTCTGGCTTGTAGCCATGAGGTCCTCACACTGCGACAAACTCTCAGGTACTTGTAAAACCGTAGTTACTTGGAGACAGGGTCCCACTCTTGTGCCCAGGCCGGCCTCTAACTCCGGGCCATCCTTCTGCCTGGAGCCCCTGACTTGTCCGATTACAGGTTTCCAGGGGCGCTCCCCACTCCCACCCCCCAGGGCTGTCTGTGCCCCCACGGGCGAGTCACGACGCCCACGGGATCCCGCAGGGCGGGGTGGGCAAGGTGACAGCAGGTGAGCCGTGCGCGGACGAGGAAGTGAGCCTGGCACCGCGCGGGCATTACTCATGCTGCTTTCCTGCGAGCGGAATTTCTCGCCTCCCTCTCGGTCCAGCTGCAGCCACTTCCCGTCCGGGCAGGCCGGGGAAACCCGCGCGTCCGTGGAAGGGCGGGGAGGAGGCAGGAGGGCGCGGGCGGCCCGCGGCTCGGCCGAGCGGTCCACGGCCCCGGCGCGCACGCGCGGCCCGCCGCACCCGCAGCCCGAGCGAGCGCCCGGGGCCGCCCAGGGCGCACCCGTCCGCGCGGGGGTCCGCGGGCGCCGGCCCCACCTGGCCCGGGGAAAGCCACGCAGTCGCCTCCCGTCCCCGTGCCCGGGGGCGTCCCCGGCGCCCTCCTCCGCGCCCCCAGCACACCTGAGCGAAACTTTTCCCTCGCCTCCCCGGATTCAAACTCCGGCAGCGCCCCGGGGGCTGCCGCAAACCGCCCCGGCCCTAGCAACGAGGTTCCGGCCGTAGAGCGAGCGCCGCTAGGTGTTAGGAAGGTGATGTCGTAAAGCCGCGAGTGTCGTAAACCAGGTGCGGTGGGGAGGGGGAGGGGTGGAGGCGGCGGGTGGGGGGGAAGGGGAGGGAGGGAGGGAGGGAGGAGGGGGAGGAGGTGACTCGAGCATTTAGACACAAGCGAGAGGATCATGGCGGATGGCCCCAGGTGTAAGCGCAGAAAGCAGGCGAACCCGCGGCGCAATAACGGTGAGTGGCGGAGGGGCCGGGCGCGGCGGGCGGGCGGCGGGCGGCCGGCGAGGGGCGCGGGGCCGGGCGGGCCGGGGGCGGCGGGGCCGGGCCGGGCGGAGTGGGAAAGTAAAGTAGTGCGCCCCGCCGCCCGCCGCCCCGCGCCGCCGTCCTGGACCGTTATGTCTTACCTGCCTCTGCGCCTAGCGGCTCGGCGGCCGCGGGGACCGTTAGGCGCGCCGCATCCCGCCGCCGCGCCCGGCCACTCCGCGGCCGCGGGTGGAGCGGCTGTTGCTTCTTTGCGCACTTTCTCCACTCTTGCCGCCCCCCGGCGCCTCCCCGCGCGCGATCCTCCCTCCGCGCAGGCCGCGGCGGTGGGGAACAAACTTGCAGCGGGCGGGCGCGGGCGGACGGGCGGCCGCGGGCCGGCTTGCGTGTCGGCTGCGTGTCGGCCGTGCGCGCGTGTGCGCGGGAGCGGGCGGGCGCCGCGCGCCGCCTCGGGCGCCCGCGGGGAAGTTGCGCCCCGCGCGCTCGCGGCCGGCCGGCCGGGCGGGCGGGGATGGGGACGCGCGGGGCCGCCGGGAGCAGGGCGCTCCCGCGGCTGGAGCTCCGCGCGTGGGCCGCCCGTCGGGGCCCGAGCGGGCTGCGACGCCTCCCGGCCGCCGCGGGGCGCGCGTGTGCGTGGACCCGGGGGCCGGGGCGCGGACAGGTCGGGACGCCCGGGCGGGCGCGGGGGGCCCCCCGGCGTGCATGCGCCAGGCTCCGGCTCGCTGGCTTTGGGGAAGTTGTTACCTGGGCCCGACGCGCGGCCGCGGGCGGATAACGGAGCCGGGCCGGCGCTCGGGGTCGCGAGTGGGGCGGGTGGGGGAGGGGGCGGGCGGCCCGACGGACGCACGGGGCTGCGGCTCGCCGTGCAGCTGCGCGGGGTATTGATTTGCGCGGGGGTGCCAGGGAAACGCGCTCCCCGGCCTGGCCGCGGAGTTGTTTTTTTTCCGATGGTGCCTTTTTTTTTTTTTTTGTCTCGTTTTGTTTTGTGTTTAAAAGAGGGGAGAAGCCCCAGGCGCCGGGAGAACCCGCGACGCCCCGACTCCTGTCGGTGGGCGCCCCGTGGGCTCGCCCAGTGCTGGGGAGACGCGGGAGTGGCAGGACGGCCGGGGCCCCCGGTCGGGAGAGCGTGTGCTCCGGGCTCCAGGCTGCCGGTCATTGTCTGGACAGTCCCCGCGGCGGCGGCGGCGGCGGCGGCCGGGGGATGCCCCTGCCCGGGTACCTGAGTGAGCCGACGGGCGGCCACAGCCCTGCGCGGCCGCGGCTATATAAGGAATTCCTCGTGCCTTCCGCGCCTGGCGGCTGCGTGGGGGCTCCCGAGGGGTGCCGGGCGGCCGGTGGGGAGGACCGGGGGGATGAGCGCGGCCCGGTGGCAGCGATGTGGCGTCCAGGGGACCAGGGAAGCCCGGCGCGCCCCCACGCCCCACCCCGCCCGCTCCGCGCGGCGCCCTCCCCTCCGGGATGCCGCACGCCAGGTTTTGTAACCTCTCCTGGCAATTTTAGATCTTGTGTGGGATTTCCTGTCTAGAGGCAGATACGAAGGTTTCAGGCTGTTCCAGAGAGGTTCCTGCTCGGTTGTAAACACGTTTCGAATAGGTCTGAGCCCACGTTGAAAGCCCCGCTGGCGTGAACGGTTTCGGTCGTTGAGCTAAGCGGCGCGTCTCCGAGCAAGGTGTGCTGGGTGGCGTCATTGTGGAGAGGTGGCTGGTGTGGCAGGACCCGAGCGAGGCTGCCGCGAGTGTAATTTCCTGCTTCTGGCGTCAGATAGTGTCCGTTCTGCAGGGAGCCGCCGCCGCCACTGCTGATGTGGCTTTATGAAAGGTAAGTTGGCCAGGAAAGGGCTGCTCCGTGCCCTGACCTTATTTAAAACGCCAGTCGCCAGAGAAAGGGGCTTCCGTGCTGCGGACGACATGTGTGTGACATGTGAGTCCCAGCCACCCCCTGTCTGTGCAGCTGCTGTAAACATGTTTACCTGAATAGGGAAGAATGGCTTTCTCTCCCACAGATCCTGGGATATTAATATCACACACATAAGGCATATCAACAGATGACTTAATGGGGGGGGAAAGCTATCCCGAAAGGGGCCTGAGATCGGCAGGAAAAGGAGATTCGTGATCGCTGCAGCAAATGGCAACTTGTGCAGGTAGAAAAAAGATGGTGTTTAGTTTTCTCCTGCATGCATGCCAGCCCCCTCCTGTTCGCCGCCTGCCTTCTCAGGGGAGGGGTTTATTTACCGCGCTTGCTGTCAGGGTTTCTCCTTTGTGTTTAATATTAGAAAAACAGATTTGGGGCTTTTGGACCCGAAATGTCTTGACTGCGGTATGCATTACTCCGAGAAAACAAAAGGTGTGTGAGAAAGCGCTGTGCTACCACAGGTACCTTCCATTTTCAGCACTTTTGCCTCTCTCTTTGTATTTCTTTCTTTTTGTTCTCAAATGCTTTCATCCATCGCTGACCGTTGCAGTCATGCTGTTTGATTCGGCTTGCTGTTTCTGCAAATTAAAAATGAAGTTATCTGCATTGTGCTGTGGAACCTGGGGATAAGTGCTGGTTGATATTTCTTAGCAACGTAGTCATATTTAAGTTGCAGATGTTTCAGGAGAGAATCATCTGGAAAGATATTAACTCTTGAATTCCATTTTAATGAATAAGTAGTGGTGCATACAGTGGGAGGTGGTAATAGAAATATTCTATATTATTTTTGCATAAATTATATTTGTATTCATTTTGAAATAAAGTATGTAGATTTTATGGCTAAGCCAGCAGTAAAACATTTTATTTCCTTTCTAGACTGTGTCTGCAGGCTAGGACACTGACAACATCAGAAACTGTAACTTAAAAAGGGTGAAGCAGTTGAGCAGGTTGCCTAAATCATGCAGCCTTCTGTGGGGGGTGTTATGGTGGTGAGGCCAGCTGTCTACAGGAGTGGTGCTAGAAATGCTGAGATTCTAATTTAATGCTTTGTTGTATTTAAATTTTTTCTTTTCCAAAGTTCTATTCTGTATGACGTTTTCCTTCCCCGTTTTTATTCTTGAGAAATGAGCCCTGCATGCTGACTAATTCACCTTGGATGGAATAGCAGGCACATACCTTTCTGTCACCAGCACCATGTCTTCTTGCTGCCTTTGGGAACCACCAGTAGAGGATGCTAACCAAAGCTACTGTTGGCGCAGCAGCAGAAGCTTTGGCATCTTCTGTGCTCATGGGCAATATTCTGTGTCCTTGTAAATCTTCAGAACAAGCCTGAGGGTCCTTAGCTTGCTGACGCTAGAAAGAGGTAGGAATGTGTTCACATGAAGGTACTTATACACTTAAGCTTTAAAATCTTGAGATTGGTACTCTCTGGTATCACATTAAAGCAGTTACAGTATTTAAAAAGTTTGGTTTTAGATTTGGGCAAGAAAATGCAGTGGCTACGTATATTTATTTTTTTCATATTTTTCATACTTTTTAACCTTTTGTTGTTGTTCATAGTAGGAGTCTTGAGCAACACATTTTTCACATGTTAAAGATGTCCCTGGTTAGGAATGGTGAAAAAAAGTTTTAATTAAGTGATTGCTAATACTGAGTAGTATTTCCCCATAGCTTAGGTAAACTTGAGACTTAGATGCTAGTCTTCTGCTGTTTGGCTGTAGCTTTGATTTTCTCCTTTGTGCTGTAAGCCTCTCATAAGAGGCTTATGGGGTCCCCTGCCCATCCCGTACCCACCTTTAGTGAAGAATCCAGGAACATATTAACTTTAGGTTTCCCCTTTATAAATTAAGAAATACAAGTTTTTTTGAGCCTCTAATAATTTATTTATTGGTTATATTCAAATAATTACTACCTTAAGCAAACCATGTACACCACGATGATGACTTTGGCTTATAAAAATTACATGGAACTTGAATGTTTCTGCTTTGTATTCATATAGTTATGTTAAGATAAATATAAACCGTAAGCTTTCACCAGTCAAAAGTTAGAAGCATCTCTTCACCGTCGACTTCAATGGCAGTTCTAGAAAGGCACTGACGGCTCCACCATGTTGCGACAGCCGCGCTGTCTGTGTGGACTTCTCACGGACTGTCTGTAAGCACAGGCTTTCATTTCTGACAGGTGTCTCTTTAATTTTGTAGTATTCTATGTCCTGAGATCTCCATGAATGAGAGATTCATTTCTTTTCTTTCTTTCTTTTTTTTTTTCGTGAATTAAGGGACTTAGAGTTTCACAGTGTATGAATTCTTTCGTGAAGCACAACATCAGCAATGTCGTATAGACTGGAAGGGTCGCTCAGTGGTCAGGTGACCCTGGTGAAGAGAAAGCATGAGGAGTACTTGCTAATGTTGCCCGCCTTAGCACACCTCTGTGTTTTGTAATTTGCCTTTGAAATACAAGAAGGCTGTACCGGGAATATTTCTAAAATATCCTGAAACATTTCCCACAGTGATTTTTTTTTCGACCTTTTTCTTTTTCCTTTTCTAAGTCATTTCTAAGCGTGCGGTTGGAGTCAGGTGTACACACAGATGCACGGTCATGGGGGATTATGCTGCTAGCTGCTCTTGGGTACTTATCTTGAATTGCAGCGAGGAGGAGAGACGCATGCAGCTGCTGTAGGTCTGCGTCAGTGTGCAGAGGAACAGTAGGGCTGGAGGCTGTCATGGACACGGAGATGACACTTAAGGTTGAAGTGCTTTCATAGGCTCTGCAGCATGGCTGTTAATCCCTCGTTCACTTCTTGTAGAGATGCAGACCAAAATACAAGAGCCTTGTGGAGAGAACACTGTAAAGGCTGAAGTTGGAGAAGGGCCCTCGTTTGGGGTATCCTTTAAAACTATCCTTTAAAAGTTAGACCTTGTACATCCTAGGAGGTAATCGTGGTGTAAACGTCAGTTCTGTGCATCGTGTGCAAAGGTTTGAGAGCACTGTGGTTAAGACTGCACAGAGGAGTGCCCAGTGAGCACACAAGCATATCTCTACCCCAAGCAGTCTCCGCAGAGGAATGTGAAGTTTTCCAACAGGTAAACCTGATCTTTGTGTAGACACTACCGGAGAGAATAAATAAACTTTCCTGTAGATGGACAGTGTTTTGAGGATTCCATTTTTAAAGGAAGCATTCTTTAAAAGAAAAGAATTATTCTGCTTTAAATTATGTATGTTTATGTATAGGTTTATACACATGTCTGCAGGTACCTACTGTGGCCAGAGGAGGCCTGTGGGTACAGGCAGTTGTGAGGTGCCTGCCTGGGGGCTGGACAAACATGGGACCTCTGGAAGAGCAGTGAGGGCTCTTAACTGCTGAGCCATCTCTACAGCCCCAAAGGGACCTCATTTACTACATAAAGATTACCCATGTGGAGTGAACATGCCTGCCTGAGCTTTAAGCTTAATAGAGGTGAATTATGCTGCTCTTAACCTAAAAGTGGGTTACTAATAATATCATAAGATTTATTTATTTGTGTATTTATTATGGTATTGGAGATTCAACCTGGGCCTCATAAATATTCTGCAAGTACTCTACCATTGTGTCACATTACCATCCTTTTTAAAGTTTCTCAGTTGAATGCAATGGCTCATTAAGTTGTCCTGGATGGCCTTGAACTTGTGATCTCCCTGCTTCATCTTTCTAAGCGTCTGGGTTATAGCTGCTTGATCAAGTCTCTCATTGAATCTGGGCCTTACCCATTGATGAGTCTGGCTGGGCTGGTGCCCCAGGGACCCTCCTGTCGCCTCTTCTCCTGTGTTGAGGCTGTAGGCACACTGACCTTTATGTGGGGGTTGGAGATCCAAACTCGGGCTGTCATAGCCAAGCACGTCACTGAGTTAACCATCTCTCCCAGAAAGCTCTAGTTCTATCTTTCTTTTAATACAGGGCGCTCCCTTCAGATATTTCCACCACTGGTCATGGGCACTAACAACAATTTGATTTCTCTGTTCATGACCCTTGACTTAATTGAACACAACGTGTGAGGGCTTGTTGTTGTTAAGTAGATCGCATTCAGAGTAAACCAGAGCTTGTTGGCTTAAAAACGAATCATCCTAGCCAGGCACTGGTAGCACATGGCTTTAACTCTAGTACTTGGGCCGCAGAGGCAGAGCTCTGTGAGTTCAAGGCCAGCCTGGTCTACAAATCAAGTTTCTGGACGGCCAGGGCTACACAGAGACACCCTGTCTAGAAAATAAGAGCAACAACAACACACATATCTTTTGACAATGAAAGATTGTCTTCCCCAGAATCCCTTTCCCGGGACACTGGTCCAGGTGAAGCTCTGGGTGAGCTGCCGGGGGGAGCTGCAGACTCTTGAACATGTATTTTGAATTGTGCTGCCAGATGGCTACGTGGGCAAAAGTTTCATGGAGTCAGGGTCAGGACCCAGGCTTAAGGTAACCTTGCTCTCTGGGCATGCCAGAATGGACTGTGAAAATCACCATCTCTGATGTTTTCTCCTTTCTTCCTAAGCACAGAGTAAGTACATTCTTAGAGATGTGCCCTGTGTGGCCATCACAGTGAGCGCCCTGTTGTGTCGCTGGACAGTCAGTCTTACGGGAGCATCACTAGAGGTGAAACTTGACACTGAGCACATCCTTATGTGGCACAGGACTACATTTTACTAACCCTCCTTTCCATCAGTGTGTGCTCCAAGATGGCCCCCAATGCCCAATACTTGGCTGGTACTGAACACTGTTGCAGCTCACTTTTCTAAACCAAGTTCCTCTGTATCCCTTTGAGGGTTATTTTTTATTTGAGTGAACAAGGGAAGTGGGAAAAGGAAAATCATTTCCTATGAGTACCACTTAAGACAGTAAAGCAGTATACATTTGGAGACAGAAGAATTTGGGTGGATCATCAAAAGCGGTTTTCAGGGGGAAAGTGATAATAGGTGTGCTGGTTTACGCCCATAATCCTGTCATTCGGGAGGCTGGGACAGGAGGATAGTGAATTTGACAGTTGGCTTGTGATACAAAGTGAGACCCTCACAGGGAGGAGAAAGGAAGACAGGATTAGGAAGGAGGGAGAGGGAGGGGAGGGCTGGAGCACACCCATGCACAAAGGCGAACACAAAGAAACACTGACTTTGCCATGTTTGTCTTTCTAGTTAGTGAAAACTAAGTCCTAGTTTGTTGCCTTTTATCAGAACATTAAGTATATTCGTCTGTGAATTTGTAACAAGCAAGTGGATGCCAGTGTTTCTCGTGTATTTATAGAGTGCTCAGTCATCTTGGCACAAAAAGGATTTCTACGGCATGTGGGTACCTAGCCGGTGTAGCTGTGTCCCTCACTTAGCCTTATTTAGAGCACTTCTCTCATCTGGACGGCGCTGCTCTCCCCTCCAGGCCTGTGTCTCCAGGCCTGCACGGTGCCAGTCTCAGGTGTCTCTTGGTTGCTTCTACCCGCGGTTGTTTCCTTGAAGCTATAACTAGTTAGGAATTCCTGGTGCTGGAGCCCCAGTCTGACTCCAGGGTCCAGGGGGTCCCGTCACAGGCCTCCTTCCATGTCAGGAAGGAGGGCCGAGGAAAGATTTCTCTGTAGATAGTGACTAAATCCTGCCACATAGTTCAGCAAATGGCAAAACCAATCTTCACCCGCACCAGCAGTGTGGGACTACTTATTATTTCAGAGTTTTTCCAGAGTATGGCATTTTACAATATCATGTCTTTTGCATTTTTAAAAAACAATTTTTCCTTATTTTATGGGTAAGAGTTTTATCTACCTGCATGTGGGAGCACCATGAGTGGCACCAGTGGAGGCCAGAAGAGGGCATCAGGTCCCCTGGGACTGGAGCAGGAGACAGTTATGAGCTGCCATGTGGGTGCTGGGAACTGGACCCGCCCTCCAGAATAGTAGCCAGTGCTCCTGACCACTTGACCCATCTCTCCAGCCCCATTTTGTTATTTTGACACTGCTAAATAAGATGTTGAGGAGGTTTTATTTTACTAGGAGGTTGATCCTTTCTGCATATCCTTGGCTAGCAATTTGGGTTCACTTTTGTATTTCTTGTTGATAGCCTAGATTTTTTTTGTGGGTGTTTTCAGTATCATAATTGCAAGTATACCAATCATCTATCAATTTTAATGATGGTACAAAAATCCTTAATTTTAGTCTTAAATCCATCAGAGTTTTGACTTTGTGGGTAGGAGGGAATCTTTCCTAATATGTAGATTAAAAATACTTTTATGGAAACTTTTCTGTTAGTGTCATTGCTTTGCCTTTTATCGTTAGGTCTCTTGTGTGTATGGAGGTAACCCCTGATATAACGGGGCCTTCTCTGTTTCTCTGTTGTTGCGGTTTTATTGTTTTGAGACATTCTCGTACAGGAGCCCAGACTGACCCTGACATTGTGCAGATCCTCCTGACTCCCAAGTGCTCGGTCTGCAGCTTACAGTTCGCCTGGCGTGGCTGGATAGAGGGGCGTTTGCCTGTTTGCTTTCAGTTTTCTGAGACAGGGTTTCTCTGTTTAACAGTCATAGCTAGACTCACTTTGTAGACCAGGCTGGTCTTGAACTCACAGAGATCTGATGCCTCTGCCTCCTGAGTGCTGGAATTAAAAGCTGCCACTGCCTGGCGAGTGTTATTTTTTTCAAGGATAAGCAGGGTAAGAGCTGGGTTGATCCTGTATTTTACTAGTTGTCTTAAGTTGGCCAAGTGACATAGCTTTCCGCTGAAATGCTACTCTCAGAGTTGGAATGGCTAAATGAGGTTTATGAAACAGCACATTTTGTGTTAAGCCTTCAGTAAATGCTAATTTAAACTTTATGTATTTGCTTTAAATACATTTTGTATCAGTTAACTATTTTTTTATTACAATTTATTCACTTTGTATCCCAGCTGTAAGCCCCCTCTCTCATCTCCTCCTAATCCTACACTCCCTCCCTCTTCACCCTCTATGCCTTCCCCCAGTCCACTGATAGGGAAGGTCCTTCTCCCCTTCCATCTGATCCAAGCCTATCTGGTCTCATCAGTACTGGATGCATTTTCTTCCTCTGTGGCCTGACTCTTTGATCAAAGAGTCACCCATTGAGTTCATGTCAGAGACAGTCCCTGTTCCCCTTACTAGGAAACCCACTTGGACACCGAGCTGCCATGGGCTACATCTGTGCAGAGGTTCCAGGTTATGAATGGTCCTTGTTTGGAGTATCAAGTCTCAGAAAAGACCCCTGGGCCCAGATATTTTGGTTCTGTTGCTCTCCTTGTGGAGCTCCTGTCCCCTCCAGGTTTTTCTATCTTCCCCTTCTTTCATAAGAGTCTCTGTACTCTGCCCAAAGTTTAACTATGAGTCTCAGCATCTGCTTTGATACCCTGCTTGGTAGAGTCTTTCAGAGGTCCTCTCTGGTAGGCTCCAGTCCTATTCCCTGTTTTCTCCCTCTTCCCATGTCTATCCCACTTGCCTTTCTGAATGAGGATTATGCATATTACCCAGGGTCTTCCTTCTTGATTAGCTTCTTTAGGTGTACAGATTTTTACCTATATTATATATTTAATATCCACTTATAAGTGAGTATATACCATGAGTGTCTTTTTGCTTCTGGGTTACCTCACTCAGGATGATCTTTTCTAGTTTCCACCATTTGCCTGCAAATTTCAGGATTTCCTCGTTTTTAATTGCTGAGTACTACTCCATTGTGTAGATGTACTACAATTTCTGTATCCATTCCTCAACTGAAGGACTTCTGGGTTGTGTCCAGATTCTGGCTATTACAAATAAAGCTGCTACAAACATGGTTGAGCAGATGTCCTTGTTGTATAGTTAACTATTTCTTATCCATGCTTTTTATTTTGAGACAGAGTTTCTCTATATAGTTTTGGCTGTCTTGGACTCACTCTGTAGAGCAGGCTGGCCTCAAACTCACAGAGATCCGCCTCCCTCTGTCTCCCAAGTGCTGGGATTAAAGGTGTGAGCCACTGCACCCAGGTTCTTATTCATTCTTAACTAATGCACTACTACTACTTGAAATAGACTCTCTGCTTTGGCCTTAAGTGTTGTCTGCTTAGGGCAGGACCAGTGGACTAGCTCACAGGGTCTGATGTTTCCATATGAAGTTGCTGTGTGAAAACTTACACTAAAGCTTCATGTCTCTGGCCCCTCTCTCCCTTCCTAGCACTCTCATTTTACACGAGCATCAATATGTGGGCGTGCATGCCTGTGCACATCCATGGATGTCTGAATGTCAGTTGGGTAGATCAGGTGTTTTATCACTCTCCGCATCATTCATTTGAGGCAGGGTCCCTCACTGACTGAGATCGTCCTTCTCTGCCTGTGTCTTCCCCAGCACTGGGCTTGCAGGCACATGCCATGCCTCTGCCTTTAAGTGTGGGTGCTGGCACTCAGACTCAGGACCACAGGCTTGTTCAGCAGGCATGCCTACCCCAGGGGCATCTTTCCAGTCCTCTGGAGCATCATCGTTTGTTCCTTAAGGTGTCTTTTAGCTCAGGGAGGACCATCTTGGATCAGCTCTTAAGGTGCATTATATGGAGAGGTACTGAAACACTTTCTGTAAATGTTGACTTGGAATTAGAAATAACACACTTTGTACTCTGTTGCATAAAGCAAAAACTGAAGCCCAAGGAAGCCAAACTGTACATTTTGTGTTTGAACAGTTTAAGATGCATGTAACCTGTAAGTTTTCATGCATTCACTTGGCTTGGAATATTTTACTGTGTCCCTACACTTTAGATCAGAACAATCTCAAGACAGAAGTTAAAACCATGTGTGGGTCTGTAGGTATGTTTATTTAAGTAAGCTTTATTGCAATGCTAAATATGTGATAAGATACAGTCCTGTGCATTTTGGCACATGCATGCTTATATAACCACTCACATGGGAAGTATCTCTGTCGTCCCCAGAAATTCCCTTGTGCCAAATGGCAGCCAGAACTTCCCGCTTCTGGCCCCCAAGAAATCAGTGGTCTGTCTGGTTTTGCTCATTAAAGATTGGATTTATTGTTCCTAGAATTGCAACCAGGAAACATGGACTTCTTTCCTTATATTCCTTACTGTGCTTTGCATAGTGTTCTTGAAGTTCATGCCATCAGTAGTTCATTCTCCTGAATTGCTGGGTGGTATTCTGTTTTCATGAATGTAATATAATTTATATAGCTTTTCACCTACTCACCTAAAATTAGTTGACCTACTAATTTTGATTATTTGTGCGCTTTGCTATAATTAAATCTATAAACACACAGATTTTATGGGACCATAGACTGACATTGCTCTTGTACACTTAAAAAGATTGCTGGGTCATTCACTAGGCGTGTGGCTAACTTGACAAGAAACTGCCCAGCTATAAAGCGCTTGTCACTTTTGTGCCCCCCACCATCCTCTACGAGTTCTGCTTGCCCCATTCTCTGGGGGCGTGGCACCACTGTGCTGGCGAGTAAAGGTGTGTGGAGAAGCTAAGCGTCTGTTGCTCGCTTGTTGTCATTCGTCACGGGCTTTTCAAATGATACATCCCTTTTAGTTAGATTTCTTTTAATGATTGAATTGAAAGAGGACTTTGCATTTTCTGGACTCAGATTATTTGTTATATATAAGTATTTAAAGGGCTTAACCTTTTTTGGAGTAGTCTTTGATTTTTAATTTTGAAAAAAAAATCTTTGTTATCAGTTAAGATTTTATTCTTTTGGGCTTTATTCCTTGATCAAAGTGAAGATTTTTCTAAATATTCGAAATTCTAAAGCATTAACATTCAGGCCTATGATCCATTTCATATTAAATCTTGTCCATATTCTCTTTTTACCTTGATCTATAAGGGCCCGAGTCTACCTTCAGCAATTTTCACGAGTTTAAAAAAAAAAATCTGACCTGTTCGTCTTCTGTTTTTGTGGTTCTAGGATGTGCACATGAGTCTGTGGCTGTGTGCTTGTGGAGTGGAAAGGCCACCGTTGGCGTTTTCCTCGGGTGATTGTCACTGTGACTTTGAGGAGGGTCTCTCACTGAACACAGAGCTCCCCCTGCGGCCCCACTGCTCCTTCTGCCCCCGACTCTGGGATTGCAGGAGTGTGCCACCATGAGCTCAGGGTTCGCAAGGCTCCAGCATGAGGAAAGGCTGCCCACGGGGAGCCAGTGGCTAGGTGGAATGTGATTGTAATCTGCTGGCTTTCAGATTCCTGCATGGTGGTGGTGTGCCCAGCACGGCCCTTTCACACTACACACCTTGTAGCTGTGCATGGGGAGCATGATCCTGCATCTCATCGTGAGCACGGGTGCTCGTCTGCTCACTCTGCTAGAGCCAAGGGAACAAGCGGCGGGCTGACCAGTGCATGAGTTCACATTCACACACACATCTTGTTCTCTAAAAGATGTTCTGTAACTAGTTCATTTTCCATTTTATTACTTTTAGCTTTTCCATTTCTTTTTGTTATTGATTTTCCTTGAAAAATCTGTAGTGCTTACATGTCTTGGTTTTTTTGTTTGTTTGTTTTTGTTTTTGTTTGAGTCAGGGTTTCTGTGTGTAGCCCTGACTTTCCAGGAACTCACTCTGTAGACCAGGCTGGCCTCCAATTCAAGGATACTCCTGCCTCGGCCTCCCCAGCAGCACTGGGATTAAGGTCTGAGCCACTACCACCTAGATTGGTTTTATTTTTTAAGTTTTGTTTTAAGATTTATTTATTTACTTATTTGTCAGGTATATGGTGTTCTGCCTGCACACCAGAAGAGAGTACCAGATCTCGTTACAGATGGTTGTGAGCCACCATGTGGTTGCTGGGAATTGAACTCAGGACCTCTGGAAGAGCAGATAGTACTCTTAACCTCTGAGCCATCTCTCCAGCCCCTTAAGTGTCTCATGTTTTTATATTTCCTTTGGTTGTATCATTCTTGGACATTCTACATGTGAATATAAAATTCCTTTTGATCTGGTTTGATGGGTACATTTATAGAAAGACAGCAATGAGTGAGAGATATAAAAGTCATAGGCTATAATATTAATTTGATGTTATTTGCTCTATGAAGTTTGAACAATAATGATTGATTTAAGCCTCCATTTGCTTTCTGTGGAATTGATGTGGTAATTACCATGCACCAGTCAGAAAGGTGGAAACCAAAGGTGCTTGTGGTATAGGAAAAGAAAACAGGAATCAAGCTCAACAAAAATCTAGTTCAGTAATTGGTCCTATTGCGGATGCTTGGAGATAAGACTTAAAGGCCATGCATGGCCATCCTGAGGAAACCACAGCCATGGTCTATGCAGAGGATGGTTGTGCAGCTAGCTGCCAGAGACATGTCTATACACTGGGATCTGAAAGACATTTGTCTGTCATGTAGGAGGAGAAGGATGAATCTAGAGAGTTAGAAAGCAAATGAAGAAAAAATTTATGCTGAAAACCGAGTTTGCATTTTGTCCTAGGAGTGATGTGGAACTGCCAGTGGGCTTGAAGAGGGAATTGTATTGCTATGTCTGTGCAATTCACCATTTAGTGATTCTCTATACAGTAAATGTTAACACGTGATTGCATTATTGAAAGTAGGAGCTCACCCTTCCTTCCCTGACCTGTCAGATCACACTGGCAGAGTCATGTCGCCATTGCTTAGAAGTGGTGTCCCCGCCATTGATGTCCCCACTGCCGCCCTCATGCCACCAACAGGATTAGGTTGTTAGATGCTTACACAGGTCAGGGTTGGTTCACACATGTGCACCCGTTGGCAGTGAATTTGTTCTCTGTGTTCTTCTAGGGAATTGTATACTTTCAGTTTTTTTCTTTCTAAGTCAAATCACAATCCAAACAAATGTTGTGATTTAAAAATCTCTTGAATGAGATATTTTTACTTCCATTAACTACTGTTTTCCAAAGACACATGCTCTGTACTCTTGGTTAGTAAATCATTCCTGTTTATTGGGCTAGTTCGTTTTTTTTGTTGTTGTTTTTTTAACTTGATACAACCTGGAATCATCTAGGAAAAGGAAGCTGTTGGTCTGTGGGCATATCTGCAGAGCATTTTAAAATAAATGTTTGGTGTGGGAGGGCCCAGCCTGCTGCTGGAAATGCCACTCCTGGACAGGTGATCTCAGGTTGTGTAAGAAAGCAGGCTGAGCAAGCCAGAGAGAAGCCAGTAAACAGTCCCCTGCACAGCCTCTGCCTCAGCTCTGGCTCCCAAGTTTCTGTCTTGGCATTCCTCTGTGATGAACTGTGATCTGTAAGCAAAATAAACCCTTCCTCTTCAAGTTGCCTTGGGTCAGAGTGGGTTAGCACAGCAGCTGAAAGCAACCCAAGGCAGTTATTTCTGCCATTTAGTAACGTCTGAATAAAATCCCGCCTGGGAACTGTCGCTGTGCTTTGATACTGAGCCTTACATATTTAACTGCAGTTAGGCAGTTCCCACCTTTCTTTTCTAATTAATTTCTTTATATGTTTTAAGGCAGACATTTGCTACAGTCCAGCCTGAAACTTCCTGTGTAGTCTAGGCGTGGCTTAAAGCCGTGCTGTTCCTGCCTCGTCCTCTCAGGTGCTGGGATATAGGCATGAGCCACGCTGTCTATCTCATTCTTGTCCTCTTACACTGTAAGAGTGATTGTCTGTGACAAATGAAGGTGATAAGTCAACTAGCTGTTTTATTATTTGAATTAAATTAGCTAGGCATTAAAAAAATCTTCCAATTGCAAATAAAAATAAAAATTTACCTTAATGCTTCCTATTCAATATACTGTAGCCCAGACTGGTATGGTATTCTTTTATTAAATAAAAGGAATTGAGGCTGGGTGTGGTGGCACTTGTCCTTAATCCCAGCACTCAGAGGCAAGGCAGGAGGATCATGAATTTATGGCCAGCTGGGTTACACAGTGAGGCTTTGTGTAAGAAAAGCCTAGAGAGCAAACTCCTTTGGAAGGTATGCTGTCTGCTACAAGACCCGCTAAAGCCAGTGCCTTGCAAGGGCTGTGTGTTAGGAAAATTCACTTTCATATGTCCTGACCTCTGAGTGCAACACTTCTTACATAAAGGTGTCTCGTTTGTGCTTGTCTCTGTTTCTCTAAACATTTCACATGGTACAGTTTATGTCAATTAAAGGGCTTTCGTCTTCTATGTGTTACTATATCCTGTATGATGGAATTTTTGAACTTTAAAAATTGACTAACCTCACTGTTTGCAAATACTCCTTTCTCCTTCACTCTGCTGTGTGTTTAACTGGCCGGTAGGTCGTGTGTGGCTACTGTGAAACCGAAACCGAGTGCTTGTAAAGTGCCTGACAGGCCAGCGTTCCTAACAGGCTGCCTCTTTAGTAGGAAATGTCATCGTTCTCTTGTCTTAAGGTGAGCAAGTGGAGTTTTATAGTGCCAACTTGAAAAGTAGTTGAGAGCAGTAAGGGGCAGAAAGGCTACTCTGGGCACGTCTGCTCCTCTGGAGTACAGCTAGCGTGTGCTGGAAGGCCGTCGGTGCTGGCCTTCCCCGGGCTCACCACCACATCCATCCTCAGCTCCTCGTCTTTTGGCGAGCTGTGTGGAGCTCAGTGCGTTAACTATGCTGGCCACGAATCTTCGTTTCTCTCTGGAGCTGTGATTGCCACTTTCTCAGACAGGAAAGTAGTCACAGATGGAGGGGACTTGTGGGAGAAGAAGGTTACAGAGAGTGGCAAGCATGGGTGGCTGTGAACGAATGCTGAATAAAGCCTGGGTCCGGACGAGACTGCTGATTAGCTGTAGACCTAGACAGAGTGTAACTTGAGAAGGGGGAAGTATGAAAAAGCTAAGCAGAGGTGAGGAAGAAGGAAGGAAACATGAGAAACAGCATGCACTTAGTAGTGATAACTGCAGGTATGAGCAATTTGGTGCATTTACATTGACAGTCAAGAGAAGCTAACTGTATGGAACAAAGTAGCAAAGTCCTGTTAGATAGTCACTGCAAGCAACATCCCTTTAAGAAACACGTGGAAAGCCAGTGACGGTCACTGAACACACAAAAGCTTGGCTATATTTTATCAATCAACATTGACTTCGAGACAAAATTGATTTCAAGAATCAGTAAGCGCTAGAAGGACAGTGCAGTTTGAAATTGCCATGTAACTAATATTCCTCTAAAATCTAATAAGCACAAGAAAAGAATCACAAAAGGAACAGGCAAGTTCATTATGTTGTGGCTTGCTTGAAATAATTTCTTAGTAGGTGTTGGAAGAGCAAAGAGAGATCAACAAGAAGACAGACTTCTATGAGTCTTTACCAGCTTGCTGCTCTGCGCAGGATGGAGCCGTGTATCCCACGGCCTCAGTGTTCTTTTTGAACACACAAAGAATAGTTAATCATAGTCGAATACAACAAGTTTCACAGAAATTTAGTATGTGTTTACAATGCCATTAATTTAGATATGAGATAGTTTCTATTGTACCTGAAGATTAATATGTTTGTGATTCAAAGAATCATAAAGAAAATTAGAAAATGCCTGTTACCAGGAGAGTGCTATCAGAACTTGTGAGTAGCTCTAGCAGTACTTTGTGAAATTGTAGATTCTTAACAGTTACTTTGCAGCATTAGAGGCTGAGGAGGAAAGTGCTGGCTATGCACTTCTGAGAACTAAAGAGGAGCAATACGATATTCTTCTCATTCAAGTAAAACAGAGGGCTGAGAGAGAGCTCAGTGGGTAAAGGGCTTCCTGTGCAAATACGAGGACCCTAGTTCAAATCTCTGCACCCATGTGAAAGCAAGCATGGTAGTGAAGGCCCATAACCCCAGGGCTGGGGTGACAGAGATGGGGACCCTGGGGTCACTCTGGCCAGTTAGTGTAGCTGAGTGGCAAGGTCGAGATTCAGTGAGAGGCCATGTCCCAATAAATAGACAGATAAATAAATAAATAAATAAATAAATAAATAAATAAATAAATAAATGGCTGGAAAAATGCAGCAGTGGCCCTCAGCCGTCCTAGTGCTGCTGCCCTGTAACACAGTTCCTCATGTGGTGGCCTCCAACCAGAATATTATTTTGTTGCTACTTCATGACTATAATAGTGCTACTGTTACGGATTGTAATAGAAATGTCTGATATGCAGGCTGTCTGATAGGTGTGACCCCTGTGAAAGGTCATTTAACTGGGGGGGGGGTGACAGTCCCCAGGCTAAAAACCACTGCAGTAGACAGAGAGAGCACGTGTTAGCTCTGGCCTCCATGTGTATGTGACGAACTGGCAGGCACACCTGCCCACAGAGACCTGTAGACAAGCCCAAATTAACATAGAAATGGTAAGGACGGGGCATATGGTAATGAAGTGGAGAAGAAATGACCCAGAGTGAGAGTGCAGCTAAAGTGGTTGACTGTGCAGTCTGAAAGCTGGCAGAATGCTAGCCAGATTAATAAAGCAGCATCACCAGGGTCTAGGGTGAATATGGGGACGTGACTTTGGAGGTTTCAGGAAACCTCAGTTGTCGATCCTTAATGTAAGAATGATCTGGGCCGAAGGACAGATTTGGGGACACTGGTAGAAAAGTTGAAGACTTAAAACACAAGAGGCTTTTCTTCTCACAAAGAGAAATGCCAGCTAGATAGTTTCTAACACGTTCTGTAAAGGATCCAGCAAATACTGAGGCTCACCCTGCAGGAAAGGGACAAGAAGTTCCCAGCATTTTATGAATCTAGAGGGAAAGTATGAGAAAGGAAAATTGAAGAATAACCTTGGCCTGGGAGTTTATAACTATTACCAATTGATCCAGCGCTGTATGGGACAGAAGGCCATCACAACCAAGGTAGGTTTGTTTGAGAACTGCAAAATTGATCGTAAGGACATCGCTTAATGTAACTGATTTCGCCGTTACTCACAGGAGCTGTGAACATGTCATTAGATCCATTACTTTTGAGTGTCTCTACTTAGTTCTGACTTTGTATTACTAGATCATCATTTCTACCTCTAGTTCTGAAGCACTCCATGACAGTCTCTTTAAGTGATACAAGAATTTTTAATTCTTTTCTGCTTTTTGTAAATGGTAATTTAAACGATTTCTATCTTTATGTTTTTTTCCTTGAGAAAGACATTACCTTACCATGTTATATTTTCCTGAAGCATGTATGATGTCTTTCATTATTTCTTTTGTGTTTTTGCCAATCACATTTTCAGAATCTGCTGGTCCGTCTTGAGGTTTGCTTCTCCAGGAACCGCTCACCCTCAAGCGTCTCACCATCAAGCATTGTGAAGCACCTTCAGCTTGTTGCCTCATTGAATCTTCTCTGTAACACACTGTTACCCACTTACTAGGTCATGGCCACCTGTTAGTTCTGAGTCCAGAGACAGAGGCCCAGCCAAGCAGCAGCTGCTGTGCGGGGTGGAAACGGGCTTCCCAGACTGGGAATTCAAGTGTCAGGGCTCACCTGTTGGTGAGAGGGAGGAAACTGTGAGGCCAAAAGTGAGCACGTGCATTTTAAAGAGGAGAGGAGGACAGGAGATAAGAGCACAGCAGGGTGTGGTAGGTGACAGCCGGAAGATGGCGCAGAGGGTCTGGAGTGGAGACGGAAGGGTAACTGGGCAGAATGGCAGGGTGTGTCTCCACGCCAGCCCCGGGCCCAGCTGAGACTGGGAAGCCACAGGCTGTGGTGCTTCTTAGACCTTCCATGGAGGAGGGTGAGCACCAGGCCAAGGCTTCCTCAGATACAGCATGTTTGAGCTTAGGGAGACAAGGCGTGGGAGTTTGCATGCGCTGGGCACGATCAGCCAGGTGCTACGGGTTGTGTGCTGTGTGTTGTTCTGCACACTGTAACTGTTCACACAACCGTCCTAGTTAAAGAGCTCAGAGTCTATGTTCTATGAGAATGGGAATGTGTGTTGTCTTGTGCCTGGCACAGGATAGGCTCAGACACCACTCAGTCCATGAGCAGCCGGGCATGCTATGTGCTGCTGCTGTCCCTGTGAAGATGTGGGACGGGTCATCCAGGAAGGAAGAGGAGCCTGAGCTAGGGGTGCGCAAACCGAGGGACTCTGGGCCCAGAGCTCGCTGCTGCATCATGTGGAAATGAAGGCAGAAAGGGGAAAGAATTGTGGGGCTTTATGCTTTCTTGAGTGAGATTGGAGAGATGACTGAGAGTCGGACTTTGGGAAGGAAAAAGCTGTTACAGGTGCTCTGTAGGTCCATCTGTAGGTGCTGGAAATGCCTAGGTATGGATTCATAATCTGATTAGAGGAACGCCATGATCCAGACCTCAGGAGCTTATTTAATTGCAGACGTGTAGCTAAGGAAAGGTGGAGCGTGAAATACCTATCTCATTTTCTTTCTGTGAGTTCTTTTTTGAACATAGGATGATGTTAGATCTTGCTTGCCAAAAAGACTGAAATAATCTGAGTTTGATATTGAAGTTGATTATTTTCATTTATAAATAAATTTGCTGTGAAAGTTTAGAAAGTATTCAGTATCTAAATACAAGAGTTTTTAACTTTACCTGATAAGCCAACTGTACATAAAGTATGAATTTTAAAAATTACATCTCATTCACAAAAAAAAAAAACTATGTCATGTCTCCTATAGTGAGACAGAGCAGAGTTTTGTTTCTGGCAGCACATGACAGCCCTTTGGATTGATGGCTGCCAGGTACAGTTTTCAAGGATAGATGGAGCATTTGTTCTTCACACCTTAGTGCCCTTCCACTGGACTGTCATTTGTTCCTTGCTGACCCCATTGCCTCTGTCTCCCTGAAAGCTTCTTTTTGGATACTTTGTATTTGAAGCTCTTGAGAGGGTCTGTCTATTTCATATAGTAACACAAGGAAGAAGTAAGCTTCATGTTACAAGAAACTATACTTAGTATTTTAAGTTGACCATTTTCAGAATGTTTCAAAGACTTAATCAAATTTTCATATCCAAAAGATTAGTCATTATGATGGCTTATTGTTTTGTTTGTTTTTTACTTAAAGCTTTGATTTCTTTCCCTCTATTTTGGTAGCATTACAATTTGTACTCTGAATATTTCCCTTCATAGAGATATAAAAATGTAGCTGGGCACAATGGTACATTCCAAAAAACAAAAATGTGTTAAACCTAAAATAACTTATCATGCTGATGTAAAGAACAGCCTTGGGTTTCTGGAATTTTTAATTTAATGATTGTACAATTCTGTGTTGTTCCTTTCCACAACTTTGCATCACCCTGTATATAGTTTTTTTTGAAATTCGTTGTCATAATACATTTAGAGAGAGAGAGTGCAAGGACCTTTTTGGAGAAGGTGCAGTGATGCCATGGCTCAGCGCCTCCCACCTTTTAGGTCCCAGTGGGCAGCGGCTGAGTTGCCGCCTAGCGAATTTGGCACAGCAGCCATGACTTTCCCAAACATAGCTTCATCTTGCTGTGTTCTTTGTAAACCTGAATACTTGCAAATCAGATGTAGAGGAGGAACAAAAAACCTAGGGTAAACCTGCCACAATCCAGCTGTCACCCTTTCCTGTTTCACAAACAGTGTTGGAGGGTGGGTGGCAGTTCTTCCACAGAAAAGGCAGACCCGCTGTGTCTGTGGACTCTTCTCCATGCGGTGCAGTCCCGATGGGTTTCCTGAAAACCGGCAAAGCCGACTAGATGAGTTGCTGGTGGTGTTCCTGGTTCTCATTTAACCCAGCCCCCTCCGCCATATTGGAGGACCATTAGCTGCAGTGTGTACAACCTGTGTGGGCAGTCCACTGCCCCTTTATCAGTGAGCACACAGTACACAGGTTCTCACTGGTGCACACACAACGGAGAGGCTCCTTTGTGTGTCTGTGGACATCGGGTAATTTTAGATGATTTATACTCGAGTATAATATCCTTAACATATTCAAATACATTTGAATGAGTACTGTTTGGCGTCTGTAGGAATAAAGAGGACTACTTCCTGAGGCTTTGGAGTTTCTGGTTTATTTTCTGATCCTTTGCTAGAGAATCAGGGGTATTCTTAGACTCGCTGTTCTCCCACATGGAAGCTGGTGATGTCCACAGCAGGATGGAAGGTGCGGCTGTGGATTGTCAGTGTAGTAGGTGCTTTTAGGTGGCAGCATGGCAGACAGGGAGCTAGCTCTTGCTGTGCTCACTGACACATAGCAGTGCTGAGCTTGGCTGAAGAGACCCAGGCTTTTTTTTCCCTGAAGCCTGGCCTGTGGGGTTTCCACTAACCTGGACGCTCTGTCTTGTTCACAGTGACTTCAAAGGTACTGAGTAGAGTTGTAGGATGCTTGAAAACTGTCACTTCATGTTTTTTTATTTTGCTAAATTATGATTTAGTTTTTAAGTGAAGTAGTTTTATTTTAAAATAGCTTTTATACTAATCCTTTGAGAAGTCCATACAATATATTTTGCTCATATTCACCCACCCAACTTTGAGTATTTTTTCTTTTTTTTCTTTCATTTGTTTGTTTATTTTAAACGTAGCAAGTCCAGTTTGTATTTGCCCAGCTACTGCTGTTGGGAGTGAGTGTAGTCCCCACAGCACTGAAGAAATCCTACTCTCCCTCTTCTGGTGGCTTTCAGGTGCCTGCAGTCCCGTGAGTGGCAGTGAGAGTTCATGCCCTGACTCTGGGATTTAGTCCTGGTTTGAGCTTGCACAGGTCTTTCGTGCTGTCACAGTTCATGTAAGTTGGTGTATGCAGCTCTGCATGGAGCGCCAGTCCTGTGAAGTTATGTCCTCCATCGCCTGCTCTTTGTCTTCCCAGCTCATCTCCCACCACGCCCCCTGAGGTGAGGTCTATGCCGTTCGGGGCTGACTGACCATGCTAACTGACACCACAGTAGGAGCGGCCTCCTCCTGGGCTTGAGAGATGTGCTGATGGAGCGCCAAGTCACTAGGAGCTGGCGCAGTACCATCCATCCACCGGCAGAGGAAGAGCCGTGCGGTCTCCTGGGGGCGCAGGGCCTGTGGAGCTGCAGGTTCTTGACCGTGTTTGCAGTGCCAGGGAGGGAGTCTGTCTCACGAGGTGGGCTTTCTAGCCACTCAGACAGTGCTTGTTTATTCCCATCATGAAGACTCTTACTTAAAATGGATTCAGTGAGTGTTAATTTAAGTTAATACAAAGCGTTACATGGAGCTGATATCTAATAGTTTTGATTTTAAAAACAAAACAAAAAAAACACAGGTCAAAATATTTAAAGATTTCTCAAGATAAGATCTTTTAGTTTCTACCAGAAGAGCAAAGTATAACCATTTTGAGAGAAGAAAACAGATTGGGAGGGTTGTATTATACAATTCAATCAATCCCTTTGAAGTTATTTAAGGGGGAGCATTAATTTTGCTAGTTAGAATTGCTTTTGTGACAAGATATTTGAGTAACCTAGAATTGTTTTCCTTCTGTAGGTTTGTTGCCGGTGTTAGATACCTGGTGAATGTAGACTTTGTGCTCTGATCTGTCTGCTAGGCACAGCTGTTTTCTGGAAGCCTGACATCCTCCTGCTAGGGTCCCTCTTCTGTAAGCAGGAGCAGGGGCCTGGCCATTGATGCTGTAGGTGGCAGGAGTTGGAAAGGAAGGTGACAAAAGAGCCACAGCAGGGACAGCTTGCTCAATTACGGGGATATTTTGCTAAAAAGGAAATCAGATTTTCTCTATTCTCAGAGTTTGGCAATACTGGAAAAATTAGAAAGTATCCTAAGGGCAGCTCTACACACGAAGGTGAAACACTTTCTTTTACTCTGACTTGCACCTTTGAGAAAGACTTAAGGGAAAGAAAAATGAAATGAGGAACTTCAGTGGGAAAGGACCTTGAAATTTGTCCAGTGTGAGTCATCTCAGAGAGAGCTGAGGCAGAGTGCTGCGTGGTCTGGCTGGGAAGCAGCGGCCATTTCCTTCCTGAATTTGGTTGGTTAGCAGAGGGCCCGTCACTGTTGGGGACCATGTGACAGAGAGCTACCAGTTGTTACACTGTAGCAGGCACCCTGTCTCACCACCCACTTCTGAGGAAAAGCAGTGTCAGTGTCCACGTGGAAGGAAGGCTCTGACCTCTGCAGACATGGCCAGAAGAAAGCTCCCACTGGCGTGGGTGTGCCAGCGCCCTCAGTTGTCTCTTGTAGATAAATAGTTGGTTTTCAAAACTCCGCTTAGAGTGGTGTTGTGAGTCTGGAAGCTGGTGTGGAAACCCTGAGCGTGCAGAAGCCCGAAGGAACAGAGGGCCTTTTTGGGGTACTCCAAAGATGCCTTGCCGGTTCGTACAGCACACGAGGGCTTTGGAAAGAGTACCGTTTCCTTGATTTACTTTAAACTTTGTCTTTGTTTGTGTGGGTGTGTGCTTGCCATGGCACACGTGGAGGGCAACAGGCAATGAGCAACGTTGTGAGTTGGTTCTCCTTCCATGAGGGCTGCAGGAAGCCCTGCCTGAGGGCCTGTTCCTAGTGCTTCCTCTAGCAATAGTAAATAAGAAGTGAAACTGTTTACTATTGTGCTCGGTTTTTCTCTTTTGAAGTAAAATTTGCATCTCAGTATTCTCATTATGTGTTGAAAAGGTGAGGAAGGGAGCACTTATTGAAGAGTGCAGTGAAATATCTAATAAAGTAGAAAAATAACTTGTCATAAAATAGTCTTTCTTCAGTGCCTTTTAGTGTATTTTCTTTCTGATGTGCAAAGGGAACTTAGTCTCATTAGGTTACACACATAAATACCTATGCCTTCGGCCTTCAAAGCATAATCTTACCTGCTTAACAGGTTCATCATTCTCAGAGGGAACTTCTGCCGACCGAGCCATTTGCTTGGCCTGAAGGTGTGCCCTGCAGGTTTTCCACAGTGAGTTCTGAGGCAGCTCAGGGCCGACCCCTCAGTAAGTGGGCAGTGCTCTAAGTCAGAACCCTTCCCGGGTCCTGGGCTGCCGACTTCTTTCTCTCAGGCTTTCACACACCTTTGATTGACTTCGAACTCGCGGCATAGACCAGGGTGATGACCTCAAAGATCTGCCTGCCATGGCCTCCTAGGCGCTGAGATTAGAGGCAGTCACCATGCTGGGCCTGCACTTTTTCAGAACACCTGTGGAGATTTCTCTTCTAGCGGCTGGTGGAGAACTGTTACCCGAAGTCGGTCAAGTGTAGGAAACTTAGATATTATTTTTTTATTTCATAAGGTGACAGGAAAGAAATTAATTGTGTAGTTCTAGTTTTATTTGTTCACAAGGGCTAGGAGTGTAAGGAAGTGGACCTATGCTAATGTAATTTGCACACCCCCTGAACACCATCCCCAGGACTGAGAAAGGGTCTGTGTGTGTGTGTGTGTGTGTGTGTGTGTGTGTGTGTGTGTGGAGGCTCTGGGTCGGCCTGTGGATTCTTGGGAGCCGTGCTCGCTCTTCAGCATGGCCGTTTGGATCGGGGATTCACTGGTGGACTGGCGGTGAGGCCGAGGGCTTGCCTGCTGCTGCTTCCCCAGGGCTGGGATTACAAGCGCACGCGTGAAAGGAGCAGCCCTGGCTATTTTACTTTGCTGTACTGTCTTTTTAAATATATTTGAATTGAAATAGAATTATTCCAGCTTTCCCCTGCGTCTTCCCACCTTCCCCCTTCCAGCGCTCCTCTCTCCAGCCCATGCCATGCCGCTGTCCGGCTCTCAAGTCCGTGGCATCTTTTTCTCATATTGCTGCATATGTGTGTGTACACAAACAAAGATACAAGCTTCTGAGTGCATTTTGTTGTGTGTTAGTGTCGGGGCTGAGCACCTGACAACCAATGAGGGGCTCCTCTCTTGGAGAGGCTCGTTTCCTCTAGCAGGTACTAGTTGCCTGTAGTTCTTTGTCTAGCCGTGCGGCCCTGGGCAAGTGTCCCCGTCATCAGTCGCCATGTTCTGCAGCTGTTTCTAGGAGAGGCTCTTCTGGCTCTTCGTCCTTTCTCCCCTCTTCTGCAGTGTTCCCCACGTCACAGACGCAGGAGCTGTGGTTTCTGTGGTGGCCTCCCACTGCTGTACACGAGGCTGCTTTGCGTTGGCGTGGCTGTGTTTTCCTTGGGCATGGGGATAGCATTTAGAATGGTGTAAGGAATGCTAGTCTAGAACACTGCTAACAGAGTGTTCCTAGGCACCATGAAGCTACTTAGGTTTCCAGAATAAGGCATGGCTTCCCTCTTGTTGAGTGGGTCCTAATCCCATTAGACAGCTATCAGCTACTCTGCGCATGTGAATGCCACATTCAGGTGAAGGCGTCTCTATGGGTGTCTGGCTTTGCCGGCCGTTGTAGTTCAGAAGTGCTGCCCTGGGCAGAACTGCTAAATTGCCCCTCCTTTGGCAAGTGCGCACAGCATTTTCTGGAACCATGAAGGGGAGACACAGGAAAGGAGCTTCCCGGTCAGAGCCAGTTTGAATCTTTCAAGTTTTGTGGTCTGGGGTCTACCCTCGACCCCTGAGAGGCAGTGTCAGCCCGAGTGGCCTAACTTCAATGTGTGTGCGGGCGTGCCACATGTGTGTATCACACTTTCCTGTGTTGTGTATACCTTTAGGTAAATATCTGATTCCTTGAGGCTTTATCAGATAACCTTGATGTTATTTGTCCCTTGTCCCTTCCCTTTTTGTGCTGAGGGGGGAGGTCAGTGCCCCTGACTTTTCATGTAGGCCCTAGGGAACCCAGCATGGGTCATTGTGCTGTACAAGAAGCATGTTGCTTACGAAGCCACGTCCCTAGCAACAGGCAGATTCAAGTCTCACAGCTTGGGGTGGTTTTCTTCTCACATAGAGTTAGCACCTGTGTAAGATACAAGATTCCACCCATAGCTGGCTGACTCTCCATGTAACAAGTCTGCTCAGTTAGGATAGATTCTTAAACTTTATCCACAGATGCCAGTTGTCATTGGAAATGCCTTTAACTAAAACGTCCGTAACGCTTGGTGACCTGTTAGGTTTGTGTGGTGGGATGTAGTCCTTCCCCGCAGATACCTGACATGAATATTTGCTGTCACATGCTCTACCATTGAGCTCTCCCCTGTCCTGGGTATATGCTCTGAAAATTTGTCTGAAAGTTTGTATCTTTGTCCTCATGACAGAGATCCAGGATAAGAGTTGTTGGACTTGGCGGCACATAGTCCTGATATGCTTTGAAAACATTAATCTTTATCCTCCGGCAGGGAATCCCAGACACTATCTCAGGATTAATTACCAGAAGCATGGGTTTAGCCTTTGTCGTGCTGTGTGCTGGGGGCATAGGTCTTGTGTGTACAGGTTCTCACTGCTCTGCCAGCCCCTGTCCCACTGCGTAAAAACCGTCATTGGGAGGGACCAGTGCTGGTGTCTTACCACTGGCTTTTCTAGGGGGAAAATAGAAGGAAGGAGAGTGGATGAACCCAGAGACAGGCAGAGTTAGGGAGGGGGTTAGGGGAGTTTGAACAAAACATTTATGGATCGCGTGTGCAGGTATGTGTGACATGGCACAC
This sequence comes from Meriones unguiculatus, assembly GCF_030254825.1. NCBI lineage: Eukaryota > Metazoa > Chordata > Mammalia > Rodentia > Muridae > Meriones > Meriones unguiculatus. The sequence continues at coordinate 138,532,844 of NC_083351.1, read as the reverse complement.
ATGTGGAAGGCAGGGGACAACTTGTGTGGGTTCTCCTTCCACCAGCAGCCGGTCTCAGGTCACGCAGCCCCTGCCCCCCATCCCCACTGCTGAGCCCTCTTGCTTGCCCTTTTCATAATGTTCGTGTATTTTTAACATGTTGTTTGGTTTGTCAGTGTTGAAGTGTGGAGATCAGAGGACAAATTGCAGGAGTCTTTCCTTCCAACATGTGGATTCCTGGTCTGAAACTTGTGGTTTATATCTTTGCAAGAATGAGGTCAAGTAAAATTATGTAGATACTGCTGAGCGTAGGGATTTTTACATAGTTCAAGTAGGGAAAGTATGAAGATGTATAATGTTAAGCAGTATGTAGATAGTCTCCAGAAGACGTGTTCTGTGTAGGTTTTAACTTGTAGCATACCCGTACAAATATAATTCACTTGTTCACAAATTAAGGAATGCTTTGATTATTTTCAAGTTGAAAAATTAAATGTATTTATACTAACAACATGATTTTATTATGAATGTACTGTGAAATGGCTTAATTAAGCTAACAAGTGTGCTGTCTCTGAGTTCTTGTCTTGAGAGCACTTCCTAGCCATCTTCACATGTATAGTACGTATCAGAAGCCGTCTTCACCACCATGACCTTTGCTTCTTTACCTGAGGCAGAGAAGTCACAGATCTTTACTTGTGAACTAATATTTTGCTATAATTGAACCAATGTATCCCAACCCTCAACTCTTATGTTATAGTCTGAGAAATGTATTTCCAGCAACTTCAGATTTATTTCTGCTGTAGATTTTGTTCTTTCTAGGTTTTAGATATTAATGTCTAATCAGATATGATTCAAATATTTTTTTCTACAATCTGGTAGGTTGTCTTTTCAGTCTTGAGCTTTTCTTTTTGTGAATATATGTTAAGTTTATGTTTCAGTTTGTTAAGTTTCTCTTCTCTGTGTTTTAGAATCATGTCTCCAAAAGTTATCGCCCGTGACAGGCTGTGTCTGCCCGTGTTCTTCTCCTGTGTCTGCTGTAATTTGCAGTCTGGTGTTTAGGTTTTATTTGACCTGATTTTTGTGCATGTTGTGAGGTCAGAGTCTCATCCCTTTCTACAGAGAGACACATTCAGTTTTCTCAAGGCCACTTATTGGGGGATTCTTTCTTAGTTCTGTTAGCAGCTTTGTTGTAAATACGTTGGTGTATTTGTTGGCTCTTTGTTCACATTTTTAAAGTAAATTGTTTTGTGGGAAAATGGGGCAGGACTGTTCATCCATTGGAGTGCAGACTAGACCTGTTTTTTCTTTCAGGAAGCAAGAGCCTATCTCTGCCCTTATTCAGAGGAGACTTCATCACTATTAATAATTTAGAGAAGCAAGTGTTATTAATGGTTTGGGAGAAATCTGACTCTAGCTTGTCTCTGCTGATCAAGAGCCAGGCTCTCCTTTCTAGAGTCTCTGTGAAGTAAATCTCAACAGCACTCAGCCGCAGAGAAAGATTTGTCTCCAGTTTAAGACGCTTGGTTATCTGTCAGGCAGGAGTAAGGTTCGCCAATGAGCGCATCCGCACTGGGTGCCTGCACTGACGACAGAGGAGGCTTTGTTATTGCCCAAAAGCTGCTCCTGAAAGCTACTTGCTGATTTGGGGTCACTTAAAAATTGGCATCTTGGTCAGCTTTACAAAATTTAAAATTAAAGATGTAAATTTTGGATACAACACAATCTGTCATGTGATTAAACTATTCCTAAACAAGAAAAAATGTTAGAGGTTGGTCAAGGAGTGATAATCTTGCAGCCTTTCCTTCTTGGGGTTCACTATTGAGAGTGCCCGGTAGAGTTAGTTAGAAATAGTGAGTTCATGGCTTGGCTGAATAAATAATTCAAACCGTACAAAAGAGGCTTTTTCTCTTCCCCAGTTCCTTTCTCCCCATTATGCTCACTTTCTCTCTTTCAAAGGCCCCTTTACAGCCCAAGAGCAGCTCTGTGTGAATATGGAAAGGCTCGGGCATGGTTTCAACCTCGGCTTAGTGGAGCCTGGGGGTCACGTCAGAGAATGCAGACTGTCTTTAGTGTGTGCTCGGTAGTGGCAGGAGAGAAATCTACCAGTTGAAGCTTGAAGCTCAGAGCCTCGTGGAAGACAAGGCCTTAACGCTTCTAGCCAGATGTAGCTTTGCTTTTGAGAAAGTCCTTCAGTGACTGTTTTAAAAGTTGTTCAGAAGTTGAGTAATTCACTGAATTTCTCTTTTTTTTTTTTTTTCAGAAAATTTTACTACATTAAATATTTGGTAGAGCATGTGAGTTTACATTTTCTTTAATTTTTAAAATTCTTTAATATGTGAGAAATTTGAAGATGTATGGTGTATGTGGACATCTAGCTTTTCCTGTTCTTTATTACTCTACAAAGGAAGTGTTCCGTACACTTTTTTCGGCTCTATAGGCCGCGGCTCTCGCGGGGCGTGCTGGCCACAGGGCCTGCCTTCTAGCTGGGCATTTGCTGGTTTCAACGCCATTGGAGATGAGGTTTACCCTTCATCAGTAAACGTCGCTCTTAGATCTGGTTGGAAGAGTGTGATACCAAAGCATCTGTAATTGTGAAATGTATGTGGATTAAGCACATTCTGTGGGATAATATGACATTTAGAGGCAGTAGGCTATAATCTATACCCCTCTCAAGGGAAAATATTTGTGAACAGGAGTTCTGCTGTTTCTCCTATACACAGTGCTTCGTCAATGTCTTTGTCCCTCGGTTCTGAGTAATATAAACTAGCATGTTTGGTAGAGTTCAGTGCTCTATGCTCTGTCATATTTAGTTCTTCATATGATGTGGGCTACATGATGCCGAGCACGTAGGATACAGTGTTAAGCTAAGTGCTATATTTTACAGCAGTAAAATCCATCTTACCCATTTGCCCTTTTCTCAAACTTATGGTGCTGCCCTTATTTTCTCAGGACTAAATGATTTCTCCAATATTAACTTTAGAAAGAACAGTATTTGTATGACCCTCTATGATTTTAAATACTGAATCCTGTTTTGTTTTAATTTAAGCTAAATGGAATCATCAGCAAGTCTTAAAAGTTAGGCATTGCTGTTGTTTTTCCACCTTGCTATCTTAGTAATCACTAAAACCAAATGTTCCTGAGTTTTGCTGGACTTTAAATGGTGGTGACATTTTTGAAGTGCATTTTTAAGGAGTGTTTCTTCCAGTTATCATTGCTGCACAGAAAGCAATGCTGAAGTTAGGTGGCTCCAAACAGCAGTGGGTTACTATTATTACTGTGAGGGCTGGCCCTGGGAGTCTTCAGCTCTTTCTTTTTAGCATGGGATGCTGGGAAGGGCAGCTGCAGTTTCTTCCTTCCTGGTTGGCAGAGCATGGCCCTGGTCCTCCTCACAGCGTGGTAGGGATTTCAGGGAGTGTTCCCGAGACAAAGGCACCATCTGCACCCTCTCCATTCATTTGTTCATCCATCCGTCCGTCCATCTAGCCATCCATCCGTCCATAAAGCCATCCATCTATCCAGCCAGCCAGCCAGCCATCCGTCCATTTTTTGTCACCGTGAATTTCTAATGATTGTGCGAGGGGCTATCATCAGGAATTGCAGCAAACCCACCACACATGCTGAGGGAGGAGCCTGGAGTCACCGAGCTCCTGCGCACAGGGCAAATCAAAGCCACACTGCAGAGTTTTCCCTGCCCTAGTGACCTGACTGGGTATTCTAAATGTGTGTTCCAGAAGATGGATGGCTTCACCAGTCTTCACAGAACAGATCCAAGCACCTAAAGAGCTCAGGACAGAAAGGCAGCCTGAAGGCCCCCAGCACCGAGTGGGCTCCTGTTGGAGGCTACCTAGCTGGGAGGCCTGGTCTGCAGCGCTCGTCCTCTGCCTGCTTTTGCCCGTGTTGGTGAGCTGACCTTTGTGTACTCCTCTGAGAAGCTGGACTTTTCAAGGTCTAGATTCTGAACTTTCCCAGAGTTCATCCCACTTGGTTAGTTAAAACAGGTTCTGTGACCAGCATGAATGAAGGGAAATGTGCTCTTTATGACAAGAACACTGAAGGAAAATACATGGATGGTGCTTATGTGACTTCCATGTGCTCCAAGCGTCCTGTGGGCTCTCAGAACATGCACCGTAAGACAGTGCTTACAGAGATTTGGTAATTTATGGCAATTATCTCAAGGTTTTATCTTTTATACTCACCATATATATATATCTCGGAATAGCTTGACATATTATATATTTATTATGTATTATAAATATATAATATTTTATAATATAATATATTTATACTCACCATATATGTGTGTGTGTGTGAAGCTCTTCCAAAAGTTCTGGTTTGAAAAAGTTGTAGCGATTACATCATTTACAGGTCTTCAAGCATCTGTCTAATGCTATAGCTAGTTTCACACAGTACCATACAGACTGCACAATACCAGACACAGTACCATAGTGAGCTGGTCTTTGGTAAAAGTATTTTAAATAATTGTCCTTTAAATAAGTATTTTAAATAAGTTCTTCCTGCTTGCCATAGTTCTACGTTATACATTATATCTAACTTCCATTTTCCAGAATAATCTCGTGACTTTGCTGAGCAGCCTTGTCCACCACACATCCACTCACTTTGGTCAGCTCAGACATTTTGTATGATCTGTTCTCCAGATCCATTGGGTATAAGATGCTGAGTAATGAAAGATAGTAATTTCTAATGGAAAATTTTCTTTTTCTCTCCATTCCCATGGTGATGGAAATAGAAGACAAGACTTTGTGTGTACTAAGCAGCAAGCACTATGTCAGAGCACTTTCCTTTCACCTTAGTTGTCAGATTTAAGAAAGACATAGAAAGACAACATTTCCTATGATTAAAATCGGCGGAGCTAAAATTTTCTTTATGAGTCACTGGTGTTTGTTCTAGTCTTCGCGGTCACCAATCTCACCAATCTGTATGACAGTGACAACACAGTCTCATTCACCAGATAAGACTCACAGAAAACTGGCCATCCTTAAAGATGAAGAATAAGAACCCTTGTTGCTATTTGCTCTGGGAACTAATATTGAGGATTACGTTGGTCTTAAGCAGTATCTACAAAAGGCAAACATTACTGTTTCAAATAATAAATAAATAAAACATTACTGTTTCAAAACAGATGATTAAAAGAATAAAGATAGGCATAGGAAGGACTTTAGAACGGTAAAAATTATTAGCTTTTAGACTATATGAGAAAAAGAGGGCTGGTGTGTGTGTGCGCGTGCGCCAGCATGTGTGTAGGGGAAGAGGAAAGGCATAGGTATTTGGGATTTTCCTTTTCTTGCCAGTTTGACACTTAGAGAAATTGGAACAGTTTTGTTTCAGCTATTATTCTGTAAAGGCACACTACACTTTCCATGATGGTAAGAGTTTGCTTTTGGATCTTTGTTTCTAGAAATAGACTCCTAGTTAAACTAAGAGACTGAGAAAGAAAACATTTTGCAAAGATAGTTTTCAGGAGTTGTTATGAATTACTGTGGTTTCTGAAGCAGTGATATCTCTCGTCTGTTTTGTCAAGCCCAGCAAGGCAGACCCAGTGCAGGCCTAGATTGTGGCATTCATCTCTTTAGGGAGAAGCAGTGGGGTGGGAGCAGTCTGTGTGCACCTGGGCAGAGAGGGCAGCGTCTGACATTCCACCCTCCATACTGTGGCCAACATTCTGGGAAGGACTCTGAAATAAAGATTGTATGCAGGCTAGTTGTTGATTGTAAAGTGACTTTAAAATAGCCTCTACTGATCTTTGTACTGAGCATGTACTTGGTCCCTTCCTTCTTCAAGAGACAATTTTAAAGCTAGGAAAGTTATAAATACTGAGAGAGAAGAAGGAAAGGAAGAAATACTGTTTTCAAATATAAATTTTACTGCATGTTATATTTTTATTCTAAGTTCAGGAGGCTGTTCATTATTACCAGATGTTTTCACATGTTTGTAAGCAGCTGCCATGCAGACTCCGTGATCTGACACTGAAAATGCAGAATGGTAGCTCAGGGGAGAAGAGCCGCAGCACGTGGGCAACCCCAACACAGCTAGATGGGAGTCTCATGCTTTCCTCTGATTCAAAAACACAGAATGGCAGGAGTGCAGCTAGTATCGACCTAAGCTTGACACCATCCCACTGAAGTCAGGAATGCGACAAGGCTGCCCACTGTCCCTGATTCTTTTCAGTGTTGTGCTGAAAAGGCAGGAGAAGAAAGCCAAAGGGATACAGAAAGGGAAAGGACACCATCTGCCTCTGCTTGCAGACAGTTATTCTACATAAGAGATCCCAGAAACTCTCCCTGAAAACTTGTAGAAATGATAGTTTCAGCTGTGTAGCAGGATACAGAATCAGCCTGGAACAAACCAATAGCTTTTCTAGACAGTGACAGCAAACACAGAGGGAGAGACTATGGACATACTCAAGGTCGCAGCAGCCTCATAGAAAGGAAGTAACAGGGGTCAAGTCCACAAAGGAGGTGAAGGACCTCTATAGAGAAAAACTTAAACTTCTGAGGGGACGGATCAAGCACCAGGAAATGGAAAGGCATCCCATGCTCATGGATTGGTAGAATCAATATAGTGAAAGTGATGATTTTACCAAAAGGCTTTTGCAGATTCAGTCCAATCCAATCAAAATCCCTATCCCATTCATCACAGAAATAGAAAAAACTATCCTAAAATTCACATGAACTCACAAAACAAAACAAAACAAAACAAACAAAAAATCCCAAGGGAAAAGAATAAGGCTGGGAGGATTACTATTTCAAATCTCAAGATATATACAGAGTAATTAAAACAATATGATACTGGCAGGAAAACAGACATATGAACTAGAATAAAATTGGAAACCCAAGCATGAGTATACATAACTTCAGCCATTTAATATTCAACAAAGATGCCAAAAACATACGCTGAAGAAAAGAGCGTCTTTACTAAGGAAGAACTGATGTCCAGGTGCAGTCGAGTGAAATTAGAGCCATACCTATCACTTTGCACGAAAACCAGCTCCATAATGGAACAAACCCAGCTGCGATACCGGAAACGCTGGAGCTGCTGGAAGAGCACCTGACAGGAGCTATAGGATAAGGTGTAAGGAAGGACTTCCTGAATGGGACTCTGCTTGCTCAAGAATTAGGGCTCCTTCCTTTCTCGCTCATTGGCCATCTTGGTGGCTGATCTTGGTGGGGATAGTCAGGCGGGAACATGGTAGCCTCAGAGAAGACAGAAAAGTCTCTGGAGCAGATGAGCTCTAGGCTCCAACTTGTTATGAGAAGTGGGAAGTACGTGCTGGGATACAGACTGAAGATGAGCAGAGAAGGCAGAGCGAATTGGTTGTCCTCACCAGCAACTGCCCAGCTTTGAGGAAATCTGAAGTAGAATCCTATGCCACTCTTGCTAAAACTGGTGTCCATCACTACAGTGGCAATGATACAGAGTTGTGCACAGCGTGTGGATCATACGACAGCGTATGCAGTGTCGTTGGCCCAGGGGATTCTCATAGTCTTAGCAGCGTGCTGGGACAAACTGGTGAAAAGTAAACCAGGAAAATTTTCCTTTAATAAAACTTTGCCAGAGCTCTTTAAAACAAAAGAAAGAAAAACAAACAAGGGAAGATGAAGACCTCAGAATGGGAGAGAGTCTTTGCCGGTTCTGACAGGACTAATATCCAGCGTATAAAAGAATTCAGAAAACAACATTAAAAAATGGGCTTGAGAGTCCATTACCAAGAGTTCTCAGAAGAAATAGAAATGGCTGAGAGCTGTCTCAGAGATGCTCATCATCCTTGCAGTCAGGGGAATGCAAATCATACAGCTTTAACATTCCATCTTATCCTAGTCAGAATGGCAAAAGTCAACAAAACCACCAATAACAAATGCTATAGAGAGAATGTGGCCATGTCCCTTATTCATGATTGGTGGGATTACAAACTGGCCCAGCCACTGTGATAATCAGTGTGCAAATCGTTAGCAAGCTGAAAAATGTGTCTGCCATCTGACCCAGCAATACCACTCCTAATATCTGCTCAGAGGACAACACCCTACTCCACAGACACTGCTCAGCCATGTTCATTGCTTCCATGTTCACGACAGCTAGGAAATATAAACAACCTAGACATGCTTCAGCAGGTGAATGGATGATGAAAATATAGCACACATACACTGTGGAATACTATTCAGCTGTGAAAAACGAAAATTTCAGGTAAATGGCTGGAACTAGGAAAAAGTGAGGTACTCCAGATGGGCAAACATCACATGTTCTCTCTTGTCTGGACTTCCTAACTGCGCATCTCAGGTGTGAGTATATAACTGAGAGTAGATGCAGAAACAGGAGAATAAGGATATTATTGCTGGGGTTGGGGAGCCGTGGAGAGGGAAAGAGAAGGGTATTGGATCAGGGAGATAGGAAAAGTGGGGGCTCTGATCAGGAAAAGGGGAAATAAATACAGAGAAGGAAGAGGCTACAGTAGCAGTGAGGATGTCTGAAAAGGGCGGGTTTTGCTGAGAGTGGACAGATAGTCTTCTCCAGGGAAGAATGGGCCAGTTGGTTATCCAAAGCCAGTAGCCCTGAAAGTACACAGACAAGAAACAGAATACACAGGTATTTAGGAATATACAGGTACACACACACACTACCTCCACCACAGCAAAGACAGCACAGCTGTTGTTTAAAGAAAAAGAGGCCATGGATTTGAAAGAGATCAAGGAGAGTTTTTATTGGAGTGCTTGGAGTGTGTGTGTGGGTCGGGGAGGGATGATATGATATCAGAATTTCAAAAAATAAAAAGAAATCTTCAGGTTTGTTTTTTTTTTTAAAGCAAAAAAGAATAGCAGGAACAAGATGCAGCTGAAGCCAGAATAAAGTCGCTTCTTTTTTAAAAATTAAGTTACTTACTTAGTTAGTTAGCTACACAATATTAATTTGTTTGGATTGTGTAATTTTCTTTTCCAAATCCAGAGGGAGAAGAATTGGATTCACTGCCCTGTGAGCAACACAGTTTTCTTCACGACAGAACCGTGCCCAGACCATTGTGAATGAATGGATGGATGAATGATTGATAAAATTGGTACCTACAAAGTGTGGCTTCTTCATTACGACTCAGACAAAAAAAGCAAAGTTCATTTACATAGCAAAAATACTTTACTTTTAAGGTCTTAAAGCTCTCTTATGAAGACATTAATTATGTTTTGCTATTTTGACTGCAATGTCTTTCTCTAAATTACTGTATATTTCCTTTTAGTTTTCAGATTTCTGAATATCAGTATTTTAGTATCTGGGCCACACAAACATAACAAAGAGGTGGTCCGAATGGTTTCTGTGTGTCCTCGGCAGCTTAGTGCTTTGACATGCCCTTGTTTCTCGTTATTTGGTTTCCTTTCAACGGAACTTGTTTATTTCCATGTGTGCCATGCCCTGTTAATTCTTAGCTCCGAATTGTGTCCCTCCCACCCCCTTAAGTAAGGGCCACAAAGCAGGTAAATGACTGTGGTTTGGGCTGAGATATTTTGGGATTGTTGCTACACATAAGATCACACCTGTTAAATTACTCACTGCCGTGCTAATTATCATGTGGAAGCTTGCTTAAAAAGCTGGGGACAGTGTAACTTTTTTCTTTAGCACTGTGCTTTGAGCCTTGGGGCTTGCTTAATGCTGCTGCCCTGCTCTGCTGCTGTAATGGTCTTTGAGGACACAGTCTGTGCATAGTTTGGTACCGAGAGACTCAAAGCGCCAGCACCATGCATGCTTTTAAAATGTGATGCTGCCCTTTTCTGGAAATAAGATTAGTGGTCTTAAAGTTTGTTTAAGAGAGAAAAGGGAAAGTGGAGTCAGATCAATAAAAGCTTCATCTTCATAAAGTACTATCGAATCTCAAGTTTCACTTACACTTTTGTAAAACTTTGTAAGTGATGTAATTGCTGCCCATTTGTGTTAAGAGTGGTGTTCCTGAAAATTAAAAACTTACTACGTTCAGAATTTATCATAGCTTTTATTTAACTCATCTGTCTCTAATATACAATTGATGCTATAAGCATGCTAAATATACAGCTGGTGCTGCAGCATTTCAGTAAAGAGGTGATGTGATTGAGCAGCCCCTCCCTGCGTTATCATCAGTGCGGGGATTTCCAGGAGCGAAATGGACTCAGATCATGGGTGTGATTTTTGATTTGAGACTTCCCTTATGTTTAAAAGATTAATGATATGTAAGTAAAGGTGGCTTCAGTCTAAATGAACAAGGATTTTTGCTCCTGCAGAAAGAAATGACCTTTGCTTTTAATTGAAATTTGACCAGAAGCATTAGAAAGGTGTGTTGCTGGTAAACAGCAAAGCTTTTTGTTGATTGTTTTGCATATTTTGCATTATTTGTTTGCCTGCAGACATTTGTTGTGTGTAATCTAAGCTTTGAATTCTAGACTGCTCATTTGAAATCTGGCTGTTGCGGATTTCACTAAGGCCTGGAGCAAATCATTACATTATTCATTTGAGATTTTGGGGTTTTTAGTGAAAATAGTTTTTTCTCTCTTTCATAATATATTCTGGTTTCCCTCCCCCAGTTCGTCCCAGGTCTTCCCCTCCCATCCAGATTCACAATAAGATGAAACAAAACTAACACATTAGAATTGGACAAACTAAAGGGAAGGAAAAAGAACCCAAGAGACACTACAAGAAACAGACAAACTTGTTTGCGCACTTAGGAATCTTGTAAGAACACTAACTGAAAGCCATAATACATATGAAAAGGACCTGGTGTAGGCCCTGTGCTAGCTGCCTCAGACTCTGAGTTCATGTGTGTGTTGACCATGTTGGTCTGGACAACCTTGTTCTCTTGCTGTCCTCCATCCCTCTGGCTCTTGTGCTCTCTCTGCCTCCTATTTTGCAGGGTTCCCTGACCCCTGCGAGGAGGGAGTTGATGGATCCGTCTCATATAGAACTGAGTGTTCCAAGGTCTCTGATTCTCTGTGTGGTGTCTGGCTGTGGGTCTCTGTATTTACTCCATCTGCTTCAGGAAGAAGCATCTATGATGCTGGCTGCAACCTATGAGGATCATTGGGAGTCATTTGTTGTTTTACTGCTATGTGTTTCCTTTCCCTTCCTCCCTCCATCTCTCCCTCCTTCCCTCTTTCCTTTCCTTCCTTCTTCCCTCCTTCCTTCCTTTCTTTCCATCAGTAGTATTTGGTTTTACTCTAGGTCCTTGGGCCATCTACTCTCAGATTCTTGGTCAGCCAAGCAGTATCATGTATAGTCTTTATCTTGCGGAATGGATCTTAAGTCAAACCAGACATTATTTGGTTACTCACACAAGCTTGGTGCCACCATTGCCCTAGCATTTCTTTCAAGGACTCCATTGTCATTTCAAGGGTTTGAGGTTGGGTGAGTGTTTCCATTTCTCATTGGTAGCATACTGAAGACACTCGCTAGAGCATGGCCTCTGTACAGCTTCAGCTCAGCTTCTCCTGTTTAATGATTATTGTGTAGACATTGTCTTCAGTGATGAGACAATAATTGCTGTCATTTGTGGAGCGCTACCTATGGTCTTGGCAACAGCCTGTGTTTTCTATTGTCAGGGGGTTCCCGTGGGACCTTCTTGACCTACAACTGTTACACATAACCCGGTCCTGATACTGGGAGCATCATTCAGTGAAAGGAGATGGTGAGTGAGGGCTGTCTCCCTATTATTTGGTGGTCTCAGGGCGCCTTCATGAGTATAAATGTAGGCGTTTATAGTTTTAAACTAGTTTGCCATTATTTTCTAGCCATTCTGTCTATTAAACTTTTTTTTCCTTCTTTCTCCAGTAACATTCAGAGACCATAGGTGTGTGTTCAAAAGGGGGTTGTGATCTGTGAGCATTGTTAGCAGAGGAGCACCATAAATCCGAGGACTGTGTCCTAACACCAGAGCTTACCTCTTTCCTTCTCTGAACTTTCTGTGGCCACCACTAAACCACATTTGACAGTCCACCATTTCCTTTTTCCCAAATGTATCACTGCAGAATAGGAAGTTGCCAGAAAAAAATAGTCTGAAAAGTTTAAATCATCATTTTACGTGTTTTCTCCCTACAGTCAGTTGATGAGTTTTAATGGTACTCTAGATTCTCATCTCTCACTACTGTCAAAAGGAGAAACTAGAGCCTAGCATAGCTGTCCTCTAAGAGGCTCTACCCGGCAGCTGATGGGAACAGATGCAGAGACCCACAGCCAAACATTGGGTGGAGTCCAGGGAGTCTTGTGGAAGAGTGGGGGAAGGTATGAAGGACCCAGAGGGGACAGGAACTCCACAAGAAGACCAACAGAGCCAACTAACCGGCCCGGGAGGGTGGGCTGTGGAGACTGAAGCACCAACCAAGGACCATGCATGGACTGGACCTAGGCCCCCTACACAGATGTAGCTAATGGCAGCTTGGTCCTCATATGGGTTTCTTAGTAAGGGGAGCAGGGGCTGACTGTGACATGGACTCTGTTGTCTGCTTTTCAATCATTTCCCCTGGGTGGGTGGGCTGGCTTGCCAGTCCACAGGTGAAGAGGATATGCTCAGTTCTGATGAGACCTGATGAGCTGGGGTGGGTAAAGAGGGGAGGGGACCCTTTCTCTGAGGAGGAGGGGAGGAGAAACAAGGGTAGGAGCAGGAGGAGAGGAGGGAGGGGCCTAAGTCTGGGATGTAAAATGAGTAAATTAAAATTAAAAAGAGTGTCCAGCAGCATTGCTTCCTGAGTTACTTGTTAAGTTTTGAGCTGAGAGTGAAATGGGCATCCTTCAGGTTGGTGGGTGTGTGGTTATGCTGACCCCTCTGCAGTCCACCAGGCTCCTGCTTTCTGCCACACTGTCTTCTCTGACATAGTAGTTTTCCTTCCTGTGAAATGTCAGTTATCTTAAGGTCTCTGTGGTGTCTGTCCTGTGTGCCTGACTCAGTCTCTTCCTTGTGTCTTTGCTGGTTAATACCTCTAACTATAATCTCTTCTCTGTGTTCCCAGTTTATACTGCTCATTGAATTGAAACAAGCCTTCTGTGGGAGCTAAGAGCATGGAGGTTGTTTTCTGCCTGAGATCCTGGGAGGGCATGTTGTGTTATTCCCTCTTCCTGTAACACTGGGCAGACTTTGCCATGTATAGTGAGAATGCAAGCACTGAGACTTGTCTGTTAGAACTTTTGCCTAAATGTCATTACTGTTCTCTACTCACGAAGGGATAAAAGATGGATCTTCCTTCAATTCTTTATTGACCCAGGATCCTTCATTTCTGTTTCTATCTGTTCCTGGTTCGTAGGCACACTGGGAATGGCTGTAGGTTTCTGGATTGGCTGCATGTGCTTTGGAAAAGGAAGTTAGGTTGTTACTGAAATTTAAAATTCCAGTTTTGCTGGGGGTGGTGCCTCATACCTGTGATCCCAACAGTCAGGAGGCTGAGGAAAAAGGAGCCTGGGTGTGTACACAGTGTGCTCCAAGCCAGCCTGCTCTACACTAAAACCCTCTCTCAAAAAAGAGAAAGATATTAAAAAGGAAGCTATTGTGCTGCTTCTTACTGTACGGTAAGTGGTATTGTGTAAGCGGTATGTGACAGAGGTCTGTGATCTTTCTGTGTAATCGAGCTCTTTCAAACGCTGGACTAATTCCGTTGAGCACTGCGCATGTGTGCACGTGCACTTATGGACACATAGGCAGAGAAAACATTGAGATTGCCACTTTGTGACCAATACAATATAAGTGAAATGTCTTACACTCCTGTAATCTTGGTACCACATGATAATCTTTTGTCTTTTAAAATAATAGGTGGCCAAATGTTGCATGCCGTTTGGGTTCGCAGCCTCTGACTGTGGAGACGGAAAGTGATGAGTGTGTTGGTGCATGACAGCACTGACTTGTTCAGCATCGTTGTCTGCTCACGGACTCTGGTGATTTTAGATGTGGTCTGATGAGTGCTCTTCTGAGGCATGTGAACAAGCAGCAGGCTGCCCTTCCCTGGAAATGCCTGGGTAGAAAGCGTCCTACGCACAGTGCAGCTGTCGGTGAAGCAGACAGCCCTTACCGTCACCAGGTCTAAGCTGGGGCGTCTCACACACCTCACACTCAGGGCTCCTTCCACTCAACACTGTTTTGTGTGACCCCAAGCTTACAGGCATATAAAAATGGCCTACAAGTCATGATCATGAATACATTCTCAACAGTTCTTTGATGTATATGTAATTTTTTTCTTTTATTAAAGATGAAAGCAAATATGCATACTAAGGAGATGGATTACTTGTTTATTTTTTAAATTAAAAGCTGGTTGAGTATTTGATACTGCAGGACAAAGAACATATTTATTGTTTTCCAGAGTCAATGGATAGTTTGATTTTCTAATTATCAGTGCTGAGCATGCTGCTCACATCACTACCTAATGCAGAATGGATGAAGGAAGCTTAAGAGAACTCAGAAAATGCTGGAAACCTTGGCCTAATCCCAAGCCTGAAAACCCGTCAGCAACACCAATAGCAATGAAAAATTAAACAGTGCGACGCAGTGCATTCCAAAGACGCAGGAAGTTGATACATGCTGAAGAATGGTGGTAGAAAAATACTTAAAAGTCTGTTTTCTGTACATGAGCCATCATGCTCTTCAAGAACAGAAGGCTGTGAGCAGCAGCAACACGGCTGCAGTCTGGATCTGCACGGGGACGTGCCCAGCAGTGTGGAGGGCCTTGCGTGCGTGGCCTGTGCAGTGCAAAGCGGGCATGCTGCGGGTTCAGAGCTGCAGTGCAAAGCGGGCACGCTGCGGGTTCAGAGCTGCAGTGCCGCCGTGAGGTGTAGCAGGGGCCTTTGCCACTGTTTGATTTCTAATTGACTTGGGGTCGCTACATACTCAGAAACTTCATTGTTGATAAATTTTCATAGCCCACTTAGTTCGCTGCCCCTTCTGCAGTCACAAGCAGGTAGAAAGAAGCTGGGACCCAACAGTGCCTTCCAACAGTGCTGTAAGAGTTTCTTCCTGATGACCAAGGACGCTTCGCGTCTCTCTAAGTGTTCCTCCGCCGTTCTGTAGTCCTCTGTTGAGAATTCTCTGTTTAGCCCTGTACCTCATTTTTAGTTGGATTACTTGGTTTGTTGGTATTTAACTTAAGTTCTTTATATATTGTGGATATCAGCCCTTTATCAGATACAGGGTTGGTGAAGATTTTTTCCCAGTCTGTAGGCTGTCGTTTTGTCTGACGACAGTGTCCTTTGCTTTACATAAGCTTTTCAGTTTCATGAGATCCAATTTATTGATTGTTGATCTTAGAGCCTGTGTTGTTGGTATTCTGTTCAGGAAGTTGTCTCGTGTGCCAATGAGTTCAAGGCTCTTTCCCACTTTTTCTTCTAACAGATTTAGTGTGTCTGGTTTTATGTTGAGGTCTTTGATCCACTTGGGTTTAGTTTTGTGCAGGGTGATAAATATGGGTCTATTTGCATTTTTCTACATGAAGACATCCAGTTAGACCAGCACCATTTGTTGAAGATGCTGTCTTTTTTCCCTTGTGTGGTTTTTGCTTCTTTGTCAAAAATCAAGCATCCATAGGTGTGTGGGTAGATAGGGAACCCTCTTCCGTTGCTGGTGGGAATGTAAACTTGTACAACCACTTTGGAAATCAATCTGGTGCTTTCTCAGCAAATTAGGAATAGTACTACCTCAAGATCCAGGTTTACCACTCCTGGGTATATATTCAAAATATGCTCAACTACACAAACAAGGGCATCTGCTCAACCATGTTTGTAGCAGCTTTATTTGTAATATCCAGAATCTGGACACAACCCAGATGTCCCTCAGCTGAGAAATGGATTTACACATTGTGTAAATGTGGTGCATTTACACAATGGACTACTACTCAGCAATTAAAAACAAGGAAATCATGAAATTTGCAGGCAAATGGTGGGAACTAGAAAAGATCACCCTGAGTGAGGTATCCCAGAAGGAGAAAGACACACACGGTATATACTCACTCATAAGTGGATATTAAGACTTATAATGTAGGATAAACATACTAAAACCTATTCTCCTGAAGAAGCTAAACAACAAGGAAGACCCTAGGGATGATGCTCAAACTTCATTTAGAAGGACAAATGCAGTAGATGTCGCAAACTAGAGAAGAGAGGGAACAGGACAAAAGCCTACCAGAGAGGGCCTCTGAAAGACTCAGGGTATGGAAGCAGAGGCTGAGACTCATAGCCAAACTTTGGGCACAGTGCAGGAAACCTTATGGAAAAAGGAGGAGCTAGAAAGACCTGAAGGGGACAGCAACTCCACAAAGAGAACAACAGAGGCAAAAGAAAAGAAAAACAAAATTAGGCTCAGGGGCCCCTGCAGAGACTGATATTCCAACCAAGGACCATGCATGGAGATAACCTAGAACCCCTGCACAGATGTAGCCCATGGCAGCTCAGTATCCAAGTGGATTCCCTACTAAGGGGAACAGGGGCTGTCTCTGACATGAAATCAGTGGCTGGCTCTATGATCACCTCCCCCTGACAAGGGAACAGCCTTACAAGGGAACAGCCTTACCAGGCCACAGAGGAAGACAGTGCAGCCAGTCCTGATGAGACCTGATAAGCTAGGGTCAGATAGAAGGGGAGGAGGACCTCACCTATCAGTGGAGGAGCATGGGAAGAAATGAGTGATGGAGGGTAAGATTGGGAGGGGATAGATGGAAAGGACCATATCCAGGACACAAATTTAATAAATATTAATAAACAACAAATAAAAGAAATAAAAAAGAGCTTCTTCTTACATCTGAACAGTGAAGTCTTCTCTTGCTGCCCAGGTGCTTATATATTATATTGAGAGGAAAGATGCATTCTATCACATGAAACAGTGAGACTTGTTTTTCCAGTACTGTTCAGTTTAGATAATCTCTCTCTCTCTCTCTCTCTCGCTCTCTCTTTCTCATACACACACACACACACACACACACACACACATGTACACACAGAACCAAGAATGAGAGAGAAATGAATGTGAATTCATGGAAATTTTAGGAAACTCCATTTCATGAGTCTTTTTCTCTCAAACCTTACGGATTATACAATTTGCATTTTCTAAGGCTTATGAAAATGTAATCTGAATGTAATATGTACATCTGAAAATGTAATATTAGCAAGAATATTAAACAGTTCAGTGTCCAAGTGGGTTCCATAGTAATGGGAACAGGGACTGCCTCTGACATGAACTGATTGGCCTGCTCTTTGATCACCTCTCTCTGAGAGGGGAGCAGTCTTACCAGGCCACAGAGGAAGACACAGCCATTCCTGTTGAGATCTGATAGACTAGGATCAGAAGGAAGGAGAGGAAGACCTCCCCTATCAGTGGACTTGGGGAGGGGCATGCGTGGAGAAGGGGGAGGGAAGGTAAGATTGGGAGGGGAGGAGGGAGGGATTTATGAGGGGATACAAAGTGAATAAAGTGTAATTAATAAAAATTTTAAAAATGTTGAAATTTCTCTTATTCCTCCCCAAGGTATCTTTTTATTTTCTTTTTTTTTTTTTTGAGACAGAGTTTCTCTGTGTAGTGTAGGCTGTCCTGGCCTTGCTTTGCGGATCAGGCTGGCCTTGAACTCACAGAGATCTGCCTCCCTCTGATTCTCTCAAGTGCTGGGATTACAGGCGTGTACCACTACATCTGACTTGGGTGTCTTTTTTGGTTTTTGTTTTTGTTTTCCGTTGCAGTAAATGTAGTATGTAATATTCTTAGGGGTCTTAGTCTCATTGATAACTGTGTGACTTTGGTCAAACAATGGCATATTTCTGGGTCTGTTTATTTATTTATAAAAAGAAGACATGGTGTTTAAAACTCTTGTACATGTATTTCTGTTTCATCTCTGTGCGAGCTCATGCATGTATAGGTTGATCTCATGGGATTCTCCTGCTGAAATATGAAGCAACTTTCTTGTGTAGGGTTGCTAGCAGTAGTCATTCTGTATGTTCATGATCTTGTTTGTCTCAGAGAGACTTGTCAGGTTTGTGTCTGTATTGAAAGAGAATTTATAGCCATGGTGACTGTGACCAGTCAAGTGAGTGAACATGTTGAGAACTGCATCTCTCCTCTGAAAGCCTGGCTTGGAGGCTGGGGGAGCTAATTCCATGTGCTGCCATTGCTTTTGACTAAGGCTTTTCTCTCTGACCCTGCCCTTTGGGGACATGAGGACTTCCACAGCCATGTTCTATGTCCAGTCTCTGTTCGCTTTGTAGGCTTTATTAAACCAGATCAGAAAAAGTAATTTCACCTAGAGAAAATTCTTGGTGTAAATTAGGCTTCTCAGATTGGCTCCATGTGTCATCAACCGGTTCAAACCCCTTAACATTGCTGCAGTATGCTTCCTTTCATGGTGGAAATGCAATTGTTCGTGCAGCACGCCGCCCACACTCTGTGCTTCAGTGTGTTTGAGTCTCTAGTATGATCCAGTCATTTGCACAGCATACTTCACACGCACACACACAGGTACGCACACCAGTGAGGTTTATGTTATGAAGCCCTTAAGAAAAGAACCCTTCATTTGAAGCTCCAGTACTTAAGACTGAACTCTGTTGTTCTCCGAATAGTTTGTAAATGCTGTGCCTGTTGAGGGTTTGGATGACTTAAAATTAACAACGTAGCAAACAGTGCAATGTCCTGTTTCTGGGAGAGCAAACTCTTTGGTGCACAATAATTGCTCTGTTAAGGTTCTGTCCTTAACTATAGTAAGGACTTCTGTCTGAAGCCCATTTCTTTTGGTTTATTCATAAGCTTATTCAACCTGTAGCCTCTCTCACTTAGTACCTTTGTAGCAATTTCAGGTTATGATACAGAAACATTGGATTGGTGGAATGATAATTATGCATGTGTGAATGGATGGATGGATGGATGGGTGGGTGGATGGGAGCTTGGGCGGATGGTTAGATGTATGGATGGATACAGGGATGAAGGAATGGTGTGTGGATGGGTGGGAGGCTGGGTGGATGGGTAGATGGATGTGCGTCTGTGTGATTGTTCATAGACTCTGAGATTTGAGATCGTTAAGCTGTCGAGATATATGCACTTAATTTTGGACCTACTGTGCTGATACTCAGAAAGTTTTTAATCAGTAGTCAATATGAGAAGCATCAAAACAGTTTGCAGAACCAAGTAATAATAAAGACCAACTAATGATCAGAGCTTGTACAGGATTGACAGAGTTCCCAAAGAGCAGCTACCAGTTCAATGATGGGGAAAGGGAATTGGTGTGAAGAAAGAACTGAAGCGTTTTTGTTATAATTGTGAATGGGTGACCTTCTTTCCCAATACTAAGATGGTATTTTCGGCCATGGCCTCTGTCTGCAGGGTGACCTTGCATTTCTTCTGTGGTACAGGAGGACTGTACATAGTTAACAACTTATTGTGTATTTTGAAATTATGATTATTACATCATCACAATTATTGCATCGTCAAATAAATACCATCTTTACTATATATGTGTATGTTTGGATGATTATGAGGCCCTTAGGGGGTAGACTGAACCTAGTTAAAGCTCTTCTCTGACGAGATTGGAAGTTTTAGTTTTGGTCATAGCATTTCTTCTCAAACATGATCTGACTGCTTAGGGAAGGCAGACCATGCACTTTCTTGATCTCCCAGCTTACTGTCACTGCTCGTTATCAGCTGGTGGACATGGGAACGGCATAACAAGGTTTGGGGGATTTAGTTTCAATTTAAATTCTCAACTGGCAATTGGCCAAAACTTCCCATCTGAAGATGTGAGCACCCAAATGCCAATTTGGCTACTGACTACTTGACATAGGAAGACACCATCAAGAATAATGAATAAGCTATCACAAGGAAAGCATGGTAAGAACTTTCACCTAACTTTCATGTGCATTTATGTGCATAAAGCATATATATTTAAAATAAAGTTGTAGAGAATTTTTATTCTGGGACATAAGACCAAATGTACAAGTTTTACATGTCTGTTACATCTTACAAGAGATTTTATACATACAATGTTAAGAAAACTAATAAATGAAAAAATTAGTTTATATGGTTCATGCAGAGTTTAACAAGTTTAGTTTTTGTAGTTCTTCTGTTCCTCATTATCTTTAAATAGTGTAAATGCTGCTTGAAGAAAGTAAATTTTAAGACTATTTATACCAGACTGAATTTGCCTGTGTAATTTCTAAGTATCTCTCGAGTATATATCATAAAGTTTTTAATAGTCTGTTGGATAATGATTTTACCTTGATATCAAAATAATATAAATGGGGAACAAATAAAATCTGTTTCCCTTCAAAACATTGCTATAGAAGTCAGGGTGGTGGGGTACACCTCTAGTCCCCATACTCTTGAGACTGAGGCAGGAGAAATGACGGTTTAAAAATGCTTCTGTGCATTGAAATTCACTATTATGCCTTTGTATCAAATTGTTTTACAAATTGTTTCTATAACCAAAATGAACCAGATTATTATTCATAATACCAAACTTTGGTGATAAAAACGAGGTTTCTCTGTCCATTCTTTTTATGTTTACACTGAAGCAGAAAACCCAGTTTGCTTTATTTTGATATGCTACAAATGAACTTAAACTGAGATTTTTTTTTTTAAGAATGTATTTAGTGTCTACATATCTCTTTATAAATACATCCCTGTCTGTTGGATTCATGATTGTTTTGGGTTAGCTTTGGCGAGGAGCAACAGTTTTGATCTAAAGCTGGCATTTACGAAAGCTTATGTTACCATCACCACGGCCATAGTAGCTTTATGGTAACTGGAGAGTAACTTCTAAAGACTAGCATGGTAATCCTGTGTGCTAATTCTATTGACTGGTTTGCTATCAAACAGGATTTTGAAACTGAAATAGTTGGAATAATTTTTCTTGCTTAACTAAAGATGTGAAAAGTATATTAATGGAGTCTGGCCATGTTTTTAGCTGTTTTCTACACTTAATGGTAGATTTATCAGAATTGCCCCGTGACAAGCCCTGCCTCAGCATCTCCCTCAAGCAGTCATTGAGATGTTGACAGTGCAGGGTGCTCACAACATCACCTGCAGTCAGAAGGCAGAACTGCATGTGCGGACAGTGGCCTGAGGAAGCATATCTTGCCGTGAGCAGAGAAGCAGTAATTTGGGGTATGAATAGCTAAAGCATTACCTTGTTTCTAAACTTTTATATTATACTGAACACCTTTTAAATAAAACCTTGGAATGACTCAGTTCTGACCATGGAAAAATACATTTTTAGACTTCTTTTATAGTTTCTTAAGTTGCTTAAACATTTGCAACAGAGACTTGTGAAAGCTGAATTCTTAAGAGAGAATTTTATCTGTGGGAGAATTCCTACAGGATCCTGCAGTGTTTCAGAAATTATGCATGGAGAACTCTGAATTCTTCAATTGATAGAAAGTCATGCAGACATTTTAATGTATGATTTCTTCATCGATTTTAATCCTGTTAGAAGAATGTAATTTTTTTTTGTTCTTACACATTTATTTAAAGTTTTTTGCATCATTAAGTTTTGAAAAATAAAATGAGGGCATTTAGATGTCTGAGGTTGGCACTTCATGATACAATCCCAGTTAAAGGAGACACTAGTAAATGTTTGAAAAATAATAAAGTTAATTATTTCCATATGTTAGGTCATGAATATTTTGAAAACTGGTCACTTAGGTGTTAATTTTACCATGTGTTAACTATACTAACACTGGCACCGAGCGTGCTGCTGGCATGTTCGTGTGGAGCCATCAAAGTCAGGTGGGCAGCGTTTGCCTTTGGATTTGCTCTGTGCTTGGAGCCTTGACTTCTTCTCTCTGACCCTTTATTAAACTGTGTAACGTTGTTGTGAATCGGTCATGTCACACAGAAAACTAACATCAGAAAGGTTCATGTTTTTAGAGCTAATGATCCTCCCCTAATTTACCAGTGAGAAGCTTCTTCACAGGGCTTCTGGAGGGGCTTCTTGGGGATACGGAAACTCTCTTTGCTGTAGTACCCCTTGTGGTGTTCATGACATGTTCTCTTTGACCACTCCTTTGGTTCTGTGACTTCCAAGGTGTCAGCTAGAATGTTGCTACCATGAAGAAACTTGAAACACAGAATGTAAGGGAGAGCAATGAGAGTGAGCAAGCTCAAGGTATGGTGCGTGCCCAGCCAAAGATGGCACAGCGAAACCCGTCACACACACAGTGGAACACTGCTGCACACAGGGCGCAGATGGAGGTGATGCATTGTAGCTCTTCCGCTGAAATGCTTATTAATGGCTTCCAGAGGCAAGCAAAGGCTAAGAGGGTTTTTTGGAGTATCTCTAGTGCAGCAGATGCATTATGTTGTCGCAGCGTCTGTCTGGATCTTTGAAGCTCCTACTGCCAGAAGAAACAAGTTGCAACCAGGAACGGTGTGGAGCTGGAGGGTTCAAGCTGTGTCCCGTCTGTAAACTCAATATCCTGACAATAACTGCCAACATGTCACATTTTATGTGAGGTTGATGTTGTCAGATCTTAAACCACCCTTAGGGTGGGGCTTTACTGAGGAAACTGAGGAGGTGGAAGATAAATCCCATGCACACATGAAATGACTGTCGTGGGACCTGCTGTTAGACGTGGCTGGGGGCACTGGGCATGTGCTGAGCGTGCATGGTCCTTGGGCTGTGCTTTTAGCACAGAGCAGAGACGTGGAGCAGGTAGTTACAACCAAGGACCTGTGGCACTGGGAAAACAAGCGACCTTTCATCAAGACCCCTCAGGCGCTGCCCGTTAGTGTGCTAACGTCTCACTGATAAATCCGCCCACGATTCACCCTCCTCCTGAGATAGGTTTCAGTTTGGCATAAAAATTTGGCAGGGAGTTTTTGAAAGTGTTTCTTAGAAAGCAAAACAGTCTTGCGTGTATGTCTTATTTAATAAGAGAAACTTCTAAGGAAGATTGTTAAGTTAGTGAAACAGTATATGGCAGAACTTGCACAAGCCGTCTGTTATGTGTGCCATTCAGTACACACCCATAGCGCCTGTCATGGGTGTTGCACGTTAGACAGGTCATTTCTTTACACGTGTCATTGGATAAAGTCATAGCGGGCAGTTGCTAAGCACGTGCATGCTGCACTTAAGTTGGCCTCTGGGTCAGACTGGCTGGAGTGCTGTTACTGCCTACCCTTAGACAGTCCAGAGCCAGGGGACACCTCCCCGTGCTTCCCTTTTCTTCTCTCTGCGGTGGAGCAGGAGTATACATCATGCAGAAAATTAGATTGTGTTATGCATAGTAAATTTCTGGAGCAGCATGTAACATGTAAAAGGTGCTTAGCATGGCTCCATATGTTACTGTTCACAGATGTAATAATAATGATAACAAATCTCTCATAAACTGCCCTGCCTGGGCTCAGGGTGGAGCTTAAGGGCAGAGTGCTTCCCTAATATGCCCCAGAAATCACGTTCCACCAGATTCAGAGCTGCACCCCTGAAATAAGTCACCTCTAATATGCAGATCAGACTCATTACCAAGACCTGTAACCACCGTTTCAGTGAGAGAAGAGACCGGGGATTTCCACCTTGTCTGTGGTTCCTTTTGAACCACATGTCAGCGGCCACTCCACAGAGGCCTTCATAGTTATACCTCCAAGACCAAGGTCACCCAGGCATTTAGCCTAAGACTCCTGACTGTCCCAACCCAGGAGAAGGGGTCGCTCTCACCTAGGAAGGGCTGCCAAACACTGTCATATACCTTGTGAAAGTTAGCCAGAGTATGGTAAGTTTGTGAATAAAGAGATGTGCTGAATATTCTCTCTCCTGTGAAGACCTACTACAGCAGCTTTTCCTCACTAGCTCTAGCTTATACTGTGGGTTTGTAACCCTCAAAGGACCTAGTGATACTTGTTACCTTACTGGAAAACAAAGTATTCTCTTAGCACAGTCCTGTTAGCATGAGCGTTGGTGTTTGAATTGTGAGGCTTTCTACACATTTTAATTTGATGTCCTACACACACTATATATTTGATTTGATGTCCTACACAGATATATGTATTCAGAATTAAATGATTTTTCCCAAGTAATACATTTGCTGAAAACATTTTCAGTTGAAATTTAAGGAGACAGTTTCTTTATAGCTTTGAAGTTTACATATGCAAAAGAGGAACATATATGGTGAATTAACTTAATTATTTTAAGTACAAATATTTTTTGTTTAAATAATAAAATAAAAAGAGGGTTGGAGAGATGGCTCAGCAGTTAAAAGTACTTGTTGCTCTTGCAGAGGACCCAGGCTCAATTCTCAGCACCCTTATGGTGGCTCACAACAATCCGTAATTCCAGTTCCGCAGTTTCAGATGGCCTCTTCTGACCTCTGCAGACACTGACACACACAAACATACATACACACATACATACACACACACACACACAGGCAAAACACTCATAAAATAAATTAAAAATTTTAATTCATAAAAAACCCTAAGTTTATGTCTTATAATCAAGTATATCTTTTGGTTTGCAACACAGAAATGTTTCTCTCATTGTATGATGCTGAGTGACTGTTCAGGCCTGCAAGTGTGGCCCCCTCCTCCTGTTAGTTCTGATGCAGCCAGTTAACACACATGTACTGGGGCCTTTCTCTCTGACTGTGTCGTGACTCTCCCAGGAAGAACAGAGACATTTAAAGAGTATTAAGGTGGAATCAGGAGCCCTGGGGTCTGGTTTCTGCCATGCCGCAGATAAATAGAGAGGCTGAATCCACTGTGTTAGCTCCCTAACGTGTCAGTTTTCTTGTTCTTTATAGAAAGTGCATATTTCTGTCTTGGGCACACACTGGCATCCCCAGTTCTCCACATTAATGAAAATTTATGAAGTTACCATTTTTGAATTTTTGGGCCTGTTTGCTGAGATTGAGTATAGTGTTTCTCTTTCTAATTTTTTAAATAAAACTATTAACTACACATAATAGTTAGCTTCATTGTAACATTCCGTATATATAATGTATATAATATATAATGTATTTTTATTGTATTCACCACAATTACCCTCTTTTGTCCTCTACCACTCCTGCTGATCCCCTTCTCTTCTCAAATAGTTCCACTATACTTTGATGTTTTTTAGTTTGTGTGTGTGTGTGTGATAGCATTTCGAGTAGGCCACAGTGATTATTTATTTATAGACACTTGATCAGCGTCAGTGACTGTATGACTGAACAAACTGTCTCTCTTTTCCCAAGCAAACATTAATGCCAGCGATTCTCATGGAGAGCCGAGGCCCTCTCATTTCTGATAACCTCAGGGGCGGGGAGTTGATGGAGAGGGGCAGGAGCCAGGACGGGCTTCTGTAGGTGATGACAGCTGTTGAGAGTCAGGGAGGGCAGGGGCCACCTCTTGGCTAAACACCGACCAGTCCACGACACTACTAAACACCGGTCCACGACACTACCCTGTCACTTCTGGCTTGCACGCTCTTTCTGCCTGCTCTTCCGAGTGTTTCCTGAACATTGGAGGAGGGCTATACAGTTGTTCCCTTTGAGGCTGAGGAGTCAAAGCCACAACATTTCCAACATTTTAGCTAGTTACAAGCCTTTTTCCGAGCCACTGTACACTGCAAACAGACCCTTTCGGGACCGAGCTGATAGCAACACTAGTAATGGGCAAATACATACACACTCATGTATGTACATATATGTGCATAGAATGCACATGCGTATAAGGCTGTTTGACAGATGCATCCTATCCACTCAGGACAAGCTCAGTAGCTTCCATACTGGGACCCATATCCTTCCTAGCCAAGGGCTTTTTATGAGGTCTTCAGTACCAGCAGTAGATTCCCCCCTGTTGTTGACAATAAATGCTTTTGGGCTAATTATGTTTATTATTAGCCCCATAATTTTGTTACGGTGGTATTACTTAACCTGCTATTTTGATCAATGAGACACAGATACCTTGTAACTGCCTTACTTCATTTTGGGCTGGACAGATAATGGAGCAGATTCTGGGAGCAGCTTTATCCTATTTAGGGACCCTCTGTTCAAACTTGTATTTTTTTCTAACTAACTTAGAAAATAGCAGATTTTCCTAGGGCGTTTTCATACACCTTTTTGGTTGACCTTCCCCCATCTTCTCCCCCTTATCTTCCTGCCATACAAGCGCCCCTTAAACCTTTCAATCCTCAGGATTCCAGATCCACTTTCATATTTCATTTATTCTGCTGACCTTTGTTCCCCTTAAAGCTCCTTTTCTTTCCCCTCTCCTTTCCTTTTTTCTTTCCTTTCACTTAATGTAATATTTTCTGGCTTCATTTTTCAGAAAACCACATGATTTCATTTGTCTTGATGGCGCAAAGTTTCTTGTGTTTATGGATCACATTTTCATTACCCATCAGCGGGTGGACACCCAGGCTGCTTCCATTTCCTTGCTGACTGGAGCAGCAGTAAATAAGGATGTGCAAGTTACCAGCCAGGTGGAACACACAGGCTTTTGGGCATATACCCAGTGGCATAGCTGGGTCCTCGGTAGTCATCCCTTCAGGTCTCACACTGGTTTCCATGGTGGCTGTGCCGTTCTCCACTCACGCCCAGCTGTCAAGGGCTCCCTTTACTCTTGTTACTCTACCTGTTGCATTCTTGCCAGAGTCTGTTGGCTTTTTGACCTTAGCCATTCAGACTGAGATTAGGTAGCATCTCGAAACAGTTCTAGTTTGCATTCGTGTAGTGGCTGTGGATGTAAAGTTCCGTAGTCTAATTTTCAGATTGATTTTTGTACTAATACTAAATTGTTAAAGGTACCAAGTTTTTTCACTTATGCACTAAATCTTTATAAACACGTTTTATATAGCAATGGTAGTGACTACAAACCTTGCTGTTTGAAACACTGCAAGACAGTGCTAGGGTCTTCAATAGTGTCAACCAAAAGGACACTGTAGCCTTTTAAGGGAAAGAAAATAAAACCCAGGAAGTAATATGTGTCATAAAGTGTATATGAGTGTGGTGTGTGTGTGTGTGTGTGTGTGTGTGTGTGCATGGACATGTCTGATTTACCAGATGATCTTACTGAATTATTTAAACAATTTTCACCACTTCTGAAGAGATTAGACGAGGCACCATTTTACTACCAAATGCAGCTATAACTTAGTGTTGGCTAGGTGTGTGTTCTGGTAGGTTTAGATCGCAAGAACCTTGGCTGTTTGTGTGCGTGTACATCTGATGCTATATTTATGCCACAGTTTACCTTTATTTATCCTTATTAGTAGTTGGACACTATATGTGCCATTGATAATGTGCAGGTATAGTTGGCATGCCTGCAAGATTTAACTCCTAGATGTTTGATAGAAAACTTATCACTAGAATAAGCTTTTAAATCACTAGGTTAAATTCAAGCCTGGCAATGGACACATGTACCCCAGCACACAGGAGGCGAGGCAGGGAGACGGCTAGGTCTGTACTTAGTGACTCTGAGGCCAGCCGGGGCCACATGCCACCTGTGTCAAACAGTAGATGGTCTTTGCGGCCACCACACTTTACATGTTGAGAGCTTTGCAAGGGAGCTGAACGTAAGCATTACTCAACTGTGGCCTGCTGTGTTAAAACTTAATCTGGCATCGACTCAGCGATTCTGAGTAAACCTGAGTCCTGACTTCGCTGCTGTTCCCACTCTGGGTTTCTGCTGAATGATAATTGGGAGCCTCTGTCCCGAATGAAATGCGTTCTACACTTTCCACTTCTCCCGGGCCAGCACTACCCTTCAAGTTCTGTTACCTTCAGTAGAATCCTCTGCTTCGTGAAGAACTGTTCTGGAGTCCAGTGCCCTTGCAGATTTTATTGTTTTATTGTGTGTGAGCCCTAAAGCAGCAGCTCTGGTCAGGTGACTTCTGCTTTTCTTCTTTTCCTACCAAATTAATTAGTCTGAACAGTTGGACAGCACTTCGAGGAAGGCCGTTGTTTTTACCAATGTTCTATAAGTTAACAGAAAACAAATGAAGAGGCTCGGTTACTGAGTTTCACATTCTTAAAACGTGAACAAACTACACATTCTTAAAACTGTACATGGAAACGACACTGACTGAATGGCATAACTTCAGTGTGATATCATAGCGTATTCAGGCAGCATCGGAACTGCAAGTAACGGTTTGTCACGGAGTCATGCCCAGCTCTCCTCAGGTGAGGAGAAACACTGGAGTATGAATAGGCTCGCTGTATTCCATCTGTCAACACTCCGGTTGCTCTTGCATGGTTTAACCTGTGCTATCCCATTCCCTCTCAGGACCGTCAGCTGTAATAACATACTTTGATCGTTTCTCATGATCATTTTGAATCATTATTTTAACATTTAAAATATTAATTATTTTAATTAATTTTGTTTGTTTTGTTTTTGATTATTAATATTGTTTTAAAGGACATACTTTCCAAATCAAAATGTGTAGTCTTTTGATTATTTCATTTTATGTAAGTTTTGACTTCAGAAATATTTAGTTTGTTAGTATTTTTTCTATTCATGAAAAATTTTAGTACTAAATGTGCCAAGTAAAAACAAAAGTCTGTCTGTGGCCCTTACACACGGAAAGGCTGATTCAGATGTGACTCTGGGCTACAACAGTTTATTGAAGTGTGGTGTATGGTTGTGACCATTTCACAACACAAATTTTCCCAGAGATTGAATTGCCCAGAGATAAGGCAGGGCTTAAATTCCACATGGTTTGGTGTAGGATGTAATACTTGAACATATAGTATCACAGAAAAAAGATTTTTTTTTTTTTTTCCTGAGACAGGGCTTCTCTGTGTAAACTGTCCTGGACTCACTTTGTAGACCAGGCTGGCCTCAAACTCACAAAGATTTGCCTGCCTCTGCCTCCCGAGTGCTGGGATTACAGGAGTACACCATTATGCCTGGCTCAAAAAAAAAAAAAAAAAAAAAAAAAAAGATTTTTAAAGAAGAAAATGTGACCTTTTAGCATGTCATTAGTCAACCCTTTTCTTTCTCCAGAGCGTCACTGTAATGGAGGACAGGCGTGCCCTGTGGTGTGGCCTCAGTTAATGTCTCCTCTTCTCTCGTTCTTGAGGATAGTGTCAGGCTTCCACCTCAAGAAGACTGTGGCGTCCCCCGCACCCTCGGGTGTGTTTCAGTGTCCTTGGAGGTGGGCTGAGAGCTGGCTCAGTGTGTCAGCCACCTTCTTTCCTGAAGGCAAGCTGGGCAGCGAGCGCACTCTGTGGCCAGCCCCCGTCAGGCTGGACCATGTGGGCAGGGGACCATGTCCATCCCAAGCTTTCACTCTTCATACATGTAGTTGCCCTAGAGCTTAAAAGCTTTTTACACTTTCGTTTTATTGTTTTTTAAAAAAAGTAGCCTGGGGATATGTCTTCTTTGTCATAAAGTTCCTGAAACAGAAGCAAGGGACCTGAGTTTATCCCCCAGCACCCGTGAGAGAAGGTGAGGTGTGGCAGGCAGTGTGTGTAGCCCTAGTGAATTGACCACAGGCAATCTCTATACTTCGTTGGCCAGCCAGCAAACAGCTCAAGGAGAGAGCCCGTCTCAGAAGACAAAGTGCACAGTGATCCAGGAAGACACCTTTGGCCCTTATATGTGTGTGCACACATACACACACACACACACACACACACACACACACACACACACACAGACCCAGCTGTGCTAACGCTTATTTTTCAGTTCAGTCTGCATCTAAACCAGTTTATAATTGCAGGATTTAATTCCTCAGCAAGATCCGTGAATGTCTTGAGATTTGAAGTCAGGATTTTTGGAACACTGAGCGCTTAGCCACTCTGGTGGCGTGTCTTGCATTGAGAGGCCCGACTTTGAAGCACTACTTTTCATGGCCTCTCTCAAACTGTGTCTTGCGTTTTACTTCAGAGCTCTCTAAAATCATTCGCATCCATTTACGTTTCAAAAAGTGTGAAAGCAAATGCTTAATGTTAAAAAAAACATGTTTATAACTTTTATTATGTCAGATCCTAATTGAAAGAAATGCTGAAAAATCACCTTTTTTTTCCCAGGAAATATTACTCCAGCAGGAGAAATATCTCCAGCAGGAGATAAATTTTTACATCAGCTTTACTTCCGAACTTTTAACAGCAGAAAACCTCATGGTTCTTTTGTTGATTTATTGACGCCTCAAGACAACTAATCTAGACGGAAACATCACTTAGGTGCCATTCCTTTTCTAAGGAGGACCAGAGGATGGTGATTTTAAAAGTCATCTGTGATAGAAGTAGGTTAGTGCTGGTTAGGTTTTGCTTCCAGCAAGAAGCTGAGTTCTAAGCCAGTTCCCTGGTACTGTAGTTGGTGACCGTGCGGTGAGGGGGAATGCCACCGGCCACTGCGTTCAAGCACTATTTCCTGTGGTCTCAGAGACACGGTGACACTGCAGCTGCGGAGAGAGTGTCCTGGTGACTTTGCTTGGCAGCCCTGTTTCTAAAACATGACCAACATCTTTTCAAAACTGCGCCCTTCCTGTATCTGCTTAATAAAATGTGTTAAAGGAAAACAACCCCTTGTTCCTGTTGTTAGAATGAGAAAAAGGAGAATTTAGGCCTTCATGGAATATATATCTTACTTCAGTATGTTGGTAGTTCAGTGGCCAGAGCTAGTCTTGTTGCAGGTAATTTAAAAGTTAAAAAATTTTAAGAACTCTAACACAGGTTATAGTCCATAGAAGCATCAGGCATTTATAATTTAAAGATTACATATATGCATACATTGACTTGATTTTTTTTATTTCTGAGAGCATGCTAAATATTTTGAGCCTTAATTTTTCATCATTAACATATTTATTTGTTCATTTTACATCCCAGTTGCAACTCCACTCACTGCTGTCCTTCCAGCCCCTCCCTCCCACCCACTTCTCCCGGAGTCCTCCCTCCCACCCGACCCCAGCATATCAAGCCGCATCACTGAAGCCAGACAAGGAGTCTTGTTAGGGAAATGGAACGCAGAGGGAGATAACAGAGTCCAAGCCCAACCCAGCCCTGTTCCCGTTGTTAGGGACCCACCTGAGGACCAAGCACCCGTCAGCGTCACATGTGCAGGGGCCAGGACCAGTCTATGCATGTTCTTTGGTTGGTGGTTCAGTCTCTGTGAGCCCCCATGGGCCCAGGTTAGTTGGCTCTGTAGGTTTTCTTGTGGAGTCCATGATCCCTCCAGCTCCCTCAGTCCTTCCCCTAAAAACTCTCTGAGCTCCGCCTGACATTTGGCTGTAGGTCTCTGCCTCTGTTTCTATCAGCTGCTGGGTGAAGCCTCTCAGAGGACAGCTATGCTAGGCTCCTGTCTGCAAGCACAGCAAAGTATCATTAATAGTGTCCTTTCCTTGGGGTGTGTCTCAGGTTGGGCCAGTCATTGGTTGGCCATCCCCTCAATCTCTGCTCCATCTTTACCCCTGCACATCTTATGGGCAGGACAAATTTTGGGTCAACGTTTTTACCAGCGGGTTGGTGATCCCCTTTCTCCACTGAAGTCCTGCCTGGCTACAGGATGTGTCCACTTCAGTCTCAGGATCCCCGGCTGCCAGGAGTCTCAGCTATGGTCACCCCAGATCTTCCCAGGAGCTCCCCCATCCTAGGTCTCCAACTTGTCCCAGAGGGGCCCCCAAATTTCACCCCTCATCCCTGCTCTTCCCACACCTGATCCCCCACCCCTTTCCCCTCTCCACCCCCTCTCTCACCCCCTCTCTCACCCAGTTCCCTCTCTCCTCCACTTCCCCTGTCTATGATGTCTGTTTTATTTCCCTTTCATAGTGAGATTTAGGCATTCTCCCTTGAACCCTTCTTGTTACTTTCTTTGGGTCTGTGGGTTGTAGTATGGTTATCCTGTACTACCTGGCTAATATCCACTTATAAGTGAGTATATACCATATGTGTTTTTCTGCTTCTGGGATACTTCACTCAGTCTTTTCTAGTTCCATCCATTTGTCTGTAAATTTCACGATTTCCTTGTTTTTAATTGCTGAGTAGTATTTGATTGTGTAAATACACCACAATTTCTGTATCCATTCCTAAATTGAGGGACATCTGGGTTGTTTCCAGATTCTGACTTTTATGAAAAAGCTCCTACGAACATGATTGAGCACAATCCTTGTGGTTTGGTAAAGCATATTTTGGGTATATGCTCAGGAGTGGTATAGCTGGGTTTTGAGGTAGAACTAGTCCCAATTTTCTGAGAAGTGCCAGAGCCAGATTGATTTCCAAAGTGGTTGTAGAAGTTTACATTCCTACCAGCAATGGAGGACAGTTTCCCTTTCTCTACATCCTCTCCAGCATGTGCTGTCACTTGAGTTTTTGATCTTAACCATTCTGATGGGTGTAAGATAGAATCTCAGAGTTGTCTTGATGTTCATTTCCCTGATGACTGAGGACATTGGGCATTTCTTTGCTTCTCATCCAATAGCAAGTCCTCTGTTGACAATTCTCGGTTTAGTCTGTACCTCATTTTTAAAAATTGGGTTATTATGTTGGTGCTTAATTTTTTTAAGTTCTTTATATATTTTGGATATTAGTCGTCTATCAGATAGAGGATTGATGAAGATCTTTTCCCAATCGGTAGGGTGCCATTTTGTCCTTTTTACGGTGTCCTTTGCCTTACAGAAGCTTTTCAGTTTAAGCTTTTCAGTTGTTCTTGGTGTCTGAGCTTTGGGTGCTCTGTTCAGGAACACCAGGGCCAAGCACTCAAAGCTGTCCCCTACTACTTTCCCTCTTGGATTTAGTGTGTCTGGTTTTATGTTGAGGTCTTTGATCCGCTTGGACTTGAGTTTTGTGCAGGGTGATAAATATGGATCTATTTACATTTTTCTACATGCAGACGTCCAGTTAGACCAGCACCGTTTGTTGAAGATGCTGTCTTTTTCCATTGTATGGTTTTGGTTTGGTCAAAAATCAGATGTCCATAGGTATGTGGGTTTATTTCTGGGTCTTGGTTGAACTGTCTGTTTTTATGCCAATACTGTGTGGTTTTTATTACTATGCTGTGTTGTACAACTTGAAGTCAGGGATGGAGATACCTGTTCTATTACTGTATAGGATTGTTTTTGCTATCCTGAGTTTTTCCATACAAAGTTGAGAATTGCTCTTTCAAGATCCTTAAAGAATGTGTTGGAATTTTGATGAGAATTGCATTGAATCTGTAGATTGCTTTTGGCAGGATGGGCATGTTTACTATGTTAATCCTACCAATCCATGAGCATGGAAGATCTTTCTATCTTGTAGTATCTTCTTCAGTTTCTTTCATCAGAGACTTGAGGTTCTTGTCATACAGGTCTTTAACTTGCTTGATTAGAGTTACACCGCAATATTTTATATTGTTTGTGGCTATTGTGAAGGGTGTTGTTTCCATAATTTCTTTCTTAGCCTGTTTATCATTTGTATAAAGGAGGGCTGCTGAGGTTTTTGTTTGTTTGTTTGTTTGTTTGTTTTAGTTAAATTGTACTTAGCCACTTTGCTGAAGGTGTTTATCAGCTGTAGAAGTTCCCTGGTTTAGAATTTTGGGGGTCACTTATGTATACTATCATATCATCTGCGAATAGTTTGAGAAAAAAACCTTTCCAATTTGTATCTTCTTGATCTCCGTTAGTTTTCTTATTGCTCTAGCTAGAACTTGAAATACTATATTTTTTAGATGGAGAGAGAGTGGGCAGCCTTGTCTTATCCCTGATTTTATTGGGATTGCTTTGAGTTTTTCTCCATTTCATTTAATGCTAGCTATTAGCTTGCTGTATATTTCCAGGGGGCTGGATAGATGGCTCAGTGGTTGAGCTCCGGCTGCTTTCCCAGAGGACATGGTTTCAGTTCCTAGCACCTACCTGGTAGCTCAGAACTGTCTGCAGCTTCAGTTCCAGGAGAGCCAATACCCTCACACACATGTACATTCAGGCAAAATGCACATGATATAAAAATAAATAAACTATTTTGAGCCATTATCATGGCATGGAAGAAAGTGGGTGAATATACCTCTTTAGCCAATTGGGAAGAAATTTGGAAATAAAACAAACATACTGAAATTGTAAGGGGACATTTAGTAATACAGATTATTACTTATTCAAATTAAAGCTTTGTTATTAAATTTTCGTTGTAAAATCATATTTAATTTAAAGAGTCCCTACACATACCCTTTTGTAAAAAGTTAAATGCTGCTGGGGGTCTAGAGCGATGGCTGAGCAGTTGAGAACACCTCTTCTTCCTGCAGAGAGCCTGGGCTCAGTTCTTCGCACACCCAGGACCTGTCATAACAAGCACTAACAAGCTCCAGGGCATCTAATATCTTCTTAGGTCCTATAGAGGCAGGCGGAGCACTCGAACACATAATATAAAATAACTAAATCATTTTAAAAGGAATTTTTCCTGAAATTAGCACTAACAGTCAGTCCTGATGAGACCTGATAGGATAGGGTAAGATAGTGGGGGAGGAGGACCTCCCCTATCTGTGGACTAGGGGAGGGATATAGGGGAGAGAAAAGTGAGGGAGGGTGAGACTGGGAGGGGGCTACAGCGGGATACAAAGTGAATAAGTTGTAATAAATAATAAATAAAAATTTAAAAAATAGTTTTCACCATTTTTGCCACTGTTTAATTTCATATCGGCTGCATGGTGTGTGCATAACTTGGGAACCACTGATCTTGCGTCACTGTCTGTGACCAGAAGTGAGCTCTGCAGGGCACTTGGCAGTGATAATGTACACCACGTTTACGGGGAGCAAGGTGAGCCTTGGCCCTGTGCTGTGCTCAGATGCAGGCCTGGCAGGTTGGCTGCTGGCACCAGCTGGTCCGCCGACCTGGGTCAGCACGAGCACCTTGTTTTCATGTAGCGTGTATGTAGATGTTAGTGTAGATGCTAGTGTGCACTGCTGCTGTTGAATTAGGAAAGGGCTATTAAAAGTTGGGTCTCTGGTTTTGTCTCCATTACTGTCTAAATCTATGTTGGTTGTTATTTTTAAAGCAACCCTGGCTGATCCATGCAAACAGTGCCTGTTGGAAGCTGAATTTCCTTGTTTGCGGCTTTTCCTGGCCCTCTGCTGTAAGGCCGTGGGGGCCAGGCTGGTCCTCTGCGTTTACCAGTACAACAAGGGAAGTAAGACAATTTGCGGGCATGCAGAACCTCTCTGCCTAGTGAAACTGACAGGAGGGATTCAGGTCACAAGTGCACATTATACAAGTAAGTTAATTGTGATGACGTTAATGTTGCTAGTAACCACACCGAAAAAAGGAAAATAGCCAAAATTAATTGTAATAACCCTCCCTATCTGAATAATGCTTTAGCTGGTAATCAGTTATATAAATGTATGAGACCTGTTGCTTTTCCTACTAAGCATTCAAAATGTGATAAATATATCATGTATATGTATGTACATATTCATGTTACACTATGGTGTCTCCTCTTGGCCTTGCCACAGTTCAGGTGCTGTGAGCCACATGTGAGCTGCTGTGTTTGATTGGATGGATCCAGACAAAGAATGAATGGAGCCTCCACAGTCTTCTTAATCTGTCCATTGGGCAGCCTTGCAGTTCACGTAGTTTTGAGTTTCCAGGTTTAATAGAAAGCAAAAAGCAAAATAGTAGGCCTTGTTTAATTTGAATTTCAGATAAATAATTACTTAGCATAATTATGACCCTGGTTAATTTACCTAAGTCGAGATGATTGTGCCATATTTTATTTTGTTGTCGTTGTGGAAACTTGTGGGACTGGGAGGGCCGAGACTGCCCCTGAGAGGTGTCTGCAGAGTCGGAGCTTCACAGCCGGGGAGTTATGACAGGGAGGGGCTTTCCTGACAGGAGCTGCACACTCACAAAGCGAAGCGTTTAAGATCCGCACGGCTGCCCTGAGGTGGGAGGTTTATGAAATGCAGAGGTCGGTGACATGAGTTCGTGAAGTGAGTTGTCAAGGGCACACTGCCGTTCTGCAGCTTCGGTGGGCGCACTCACCCACACAGTCATCCCTCGAGCTCTAGGCCTCGGCCGCTCTGGTGCTCCCCTGGCCCTGGCCAGCACTGAGGCTGGCACCCGACTCTCAGGTTGGCAGTCATGAGCCCAGAAGAGGGTTGCTCAGCACTGGGGAGGACCGGGCAGCAGGTACCTGTTGCTTTAGTAAGCTGCTGGTGACCATTGGTCACCACGACAGCGTCTTCATTTCTCTCTACGCTTCTCGGCAGAAGCACTCTTTAACACTGAAGTGTATTTTAGTGGCAGTTTTAAGGTTTTAGTAACCTCTGTATACTGTAGATGTGACCCCCAAGGCTCCGGAGTGGGCATTGGTGCTCCCTGAGGGCAATAGGTTTCACAGGGCTCCACCGTCTTCACTAAAGGGAGGGCCTTCGGGCGTCGCTGCTCCCGGCTGCCATGGCGAGTGGCACTTTCCTCCCCTCAGAGCGTAAGCTAGGCTGCGTTCCAGATCCACTCACTTCTGAGGCCTGTGTCCGGGACTGTGACTCGTCTGCAGAGAACGAGAATATAAGCTACTCTTTACAGTGCTCACTTTAAGGAAATTTCGAAATAGCCCTCCTTCTACCAGTCGCCTGCAAGGTCTCGGGCATGTTCTTCGTTGTGTGTGTCCCTTCCTCACTCTGAGGGGGAATTGAAGCTGGTTGGTAGCCGTGGCCTTCGGCGGCAGGATTATTGTCATTTGAAAGGTGAAGTGTTACTCATTTCTTGTCTGGAAATATCTTTTGTTTATGTAAGAATCTTGTTTTGCCTGACTTCAAATTTCTAACACCTTCATCATTTTGTGCAGTAACACCTACATCTATATATGAACAAGGTGTGCAAGATTTTCCGGCTGACATGTTTAACAGTAAAGGGCATACAACTGACCTGTTTTGGGTTTCACTTTTGTTCACAAGATTGGCTTTCTTTTGCTTAAAGGCTTCAGTTATTTCTCAAACCACAATTTAAAGCAACAGAAAAAAAAAAAAAAGAAAAACAACTTCAGTCTTGGTTTAGTCCAAGGATGCCGGGGCGGCCGTCAGAGGGTCTGTGGTACACCTGTGATGTAATCACTTTCTGTCTATATGCCCTGGTGTTAGGCACCAGGTTCTTAATCTAGGTCAGATCTCCAAAGACTTGTATCAAAACTTCTGTCAAGCCACCGCTGGCTGTTCCGGTATCATGGGGATAAAGAATTTAGTAATTTGTAATCATCCATTCTGCTCACCATGTAAACATTTAAAACCTCAGAAACATTGCAGATATGCATACACAATTTGTTTTAAAGTCTAGGTAGGCATAAGTACTGTCTTCTCGTTCAAAACAGTTACTCGGCCTAACTCACTCAACTCAAGCAGTTCGTGATGGAGCCTTGATTTTCACATCATCAAAAACAATCCAGCATCTGTGTGAGGACAAGGGCTGGGATTCTTCATGTTTTAAGGATGGTATTCCACAGGCTGCTGTCTGAACGAGGACTCGGAAGCAATCATGAGAGCCATGTCTTTGCCTGTCTTTGCCTACATGCCTGTCTTTTTGTGCATTTGCAACTGCAGTGACTTAGTTTCTTCATGTTTATATATCCAAAGCTCTTAATAATTTCAGTTTTTACTGAAATGTTCAGACTTTGAAATTCTGCCATACCCGTCATGTTCCTAGATAGGGAACAATCAAGCTTATCCAATCAAAGATTGAACGCATGGAGAACTGTGACAGTAGGATGATAAATAAAACACATTTCCTGCCCCTTGTAATTCAGTCTGTGGAAGATGTGTGCTGGAGAGTTGCACGTGGGGCATGGGGGCGCAAAGAAGACAGGTCAGCGCACGAGACATCAGTGGGAGTTAGTAAAGCAAAATGGGAACCAAAATAGTATTCTGGGCTGAGGGCTTGATGGAGGGTAGGGAAGGACATGACATAGTCAAGACCAAACATTCTCAGACATGGTGATGAGGTGTCTGGCCTCCATATAAGAGCAGAGAGAAGACAGTGGCTGCCAGATTTGTGTTTTTTCTAAAACTTTTAACCAAAGCCTGGTGTGTACATAGAGCAGTGAGCTTACTGGAGGTATGGAGCTTCCAGAATCATCACAACTGAACATATTTGGAAGTGTCATCAGCAACTCGGACTCCTCGTTTTTCTCTCTTTCTCACCAGCCCTGCCCCACATTCATCAAGGAAACATGGTGCCTGGGTTCCTCCGTGATGTGCCCGTGCTGTGCTGTATAGAAACAGCAACATGCAGGAATGTACTTACTTATGTGAAGGAGGCCAGACAAAAACTGTAATATCTGTGTTGGCGAGCTGCTAGTCGTTCTTGTGGTTGTACAATGCGCTGTACAGGTAAGCTTCATATGCCACTAAGAAAGGGACAGTGGCCTTGAGCTGTTATGGTGACAGTGATGCTGAAGAGTAGGCACTGATGGAGACAGCTGTGTGCTGGTGTTTTATAGTTTGTGGGAAGGGCTAGCTAGAGAGGAAGTGAGGAATGCAGGGATACTGTTACGTGTCTGGTGGCTAGCTAAAGACTCTGATATGGCAGAAGTCGGTGGTAGGCTCTTCTGTTACATACAGACACTGAGGAGAAAGAGGCTGCTTGGATTTGAAGTGCTAGAAGGACAGTAATGAGTATGACTTGATATTCCAGGTAGATACGAAGCGTTACACAGTTCTGGTTCCCACAAATAACTGCTCATTAGCTTAGACAATGAGTAACTACATCATTAGCACGCATGCTGACAAAGTTACTTCAGCTGTGGAAAACTGTTTTCTCTTCTGCCTTGGTCTCCTTGGATGCTTCTGGTCAACATTTGTTGTGGCCTTGGCTCTTGATGCTCCTGCTCTCTACACATGCATTACAGTACACCTCTCCCAGAGTGCCATAACTTTATGTGCAGGAATAGCACATCCTGTGTATTTTATATGAAGGCCATTCCAAAATGCCTTTACACTTAACAATGTGTTTTCATCACCGTATTTAATTAGCATGGTTGCCATGCCTGGGAGTGAGCTGGTTTGTGGAGAGTGACTAACCCAGTTCTTCAGCAAGACTAACAGACTGAAATGAATGTTCATCAGAGTTTGTTAGGAATGCAGTGAAAGATGGAGTTACAGCCTGAACCCACGCATGATGCAGGGTGCAGCAGGAGGCGCTGGTTCCCAGGGCTGCTGACAAGCCTTCCCCATAGCACTGCCCCAAAGTTGATCTTTGGACACTTTCTGTGATGATGAGACCGTGCCTCAGAAAGAGTGAACTGGTGAGTTTGTAGCCATCAGTAATGATTCATTCTGTATGGAGGACATTTTTACCTTGTTACAATCTGGGGAGGACGACAGCAAAGTAATCACAATCATGCTTTTTGGTTTCTAGAATTTCATTTGTCCCCTAACAGAGGGCACACACTTAAAATTAATTCTTCAAGTTCACTTCATTGCAGTTTTCTTCTTTCAAAGTTTTGTCTTTAATTCAGGTTTCGCTTTAACAGGCAAACCGTTGTTTTCATCACTGAATAAGCTCACTTGATGTTCATTTGTTAAGTATGCATCATGTTTGTGTAGTGCTGTGCTCTAGGATGTCAGTGGGAGATGTGTGTAATTTGTGCCTGTGGTTCCAGAAGGTGAAAGTTCATCCCCAT
This sequence comes from Meriones unguiculatus, assembly GCF_030254825.1. NCBI lineage: Eukaryota > Metazoa > Chordata > Mammalia > Rodentia > Muridae > Meriones > Meriones unguiculatus. The sequence goes on along the minus strand of NC_083351.1, from coordinate 138,493,420 downwards.
CATGGCGATGGCAGCATGTAGGCAAGCATGGTGTGATAGCTGAGGGCTTACATCTTAATTCACAAGGACGAGGCAGAGAGAGCTAACTAGGCCAACAAGGACACCTCTCAGCCCTCCCTCAACAGTTCCTCCAGCTGTGGGCCATGCTTCAAACCCATGAGCCTGGGGCAGCCGCTGTCATTCCAACCACCACAGTAGCTTTCATTAAAAACATGATTAAGTTCCTTTTAAAGACGTGGTTTGGGGCTGGGGAGACAGCTCAGTGGCTAACGTGCTTGTTGAGTAAGCATGGTTGTGGTTCAGGTCTCTGCCAGGTAAGCGTAGCAGCACACATGGAGTTCCAGCCTTGGAAGGCGAAGACAGGGTTCTCCAGAGCAGGCTGGATAGCAAATTGCTATGTCTTGATTTGATTGCCTCAGTGATGCAGAGTAGGGAGCAATCAAGGGTGACTCAACATCAACCTCACACGTGGCCACAGACATGCAGTTATGTATACACACACCCATAGACAGACGGACAGAGAGACATAGAACAACAAAAATAAAGCTCTGCTTCCCCTCTTACCCTACCCCTTCTTTCCTGTGCTGCCTTACAGGAAGTACCCCCGAGCCACTGACTCAGCTCTGCAGGCATTCCTCTCTCCTAGACTCGGTTGGCAATGGTTAACCATTTCTTGCTGTGTACCATGTTTTGTGATCACACTGCCCATCTCTTCTCATTATCTTCATACCCCGCTCCTATCCCCATGACTCTTCCTGCTGCCTGCAGGCCTTGTGCAGGTTGTCACATCTGCTGTGTGTTGTTGCTTGCAGTGGCCGTGTCAGGTCCAGAAGACAGAGCTTGAGACCCTTTCTCCCCACTTCTATCTCTTACAGCCCTTTCATCCCCCTTGTGCAGTGACCCTGCACCTCAGAGTAGGTTATACAGATGCTGAGTGTTAGCACTCAGCACTTCCTTATTCTTGGCCCTTGTCTGTATTATTAGTCTCCATTTTCACTATCACCGACTAAGGCTTGCAGCTTCATGAGCCTCTGGATATAAGTGTAAGTATTTAGAAGGGAGTATAAGTAGATATCCTTTTAGAAAATAACAATAGTACCTTCTACCATATGGTCCTCCCTAGCCAAGTCCTTTGACCAGTACAAAACCAGTACTCTCTTTCCTGGAACAGGCCTCAACCCCAGTAAGAAAGAGGCCAAGAATGATCATGCCACTGTAGCACTGTGAGAATGTCTGCTCTTGCAGGTTTTCATCCGAGCTCCCAGATGGGTACGTCTTTGATGACTGATATTTCTCTTGGTTTCATTTCAAGCAGGAATTGGTTTTGATTTTTGGTCGTATATATTATAGCTATTCTTTTGATAATATGTAATGTGTTTTTAATTCAGAATTTGGTCACATCTATATGTGTTTAATCTTTTGTACAACTGTAAAGCAGAAGTCAACAAACTATGGCCCATGCACCAAATTCATTTGTAGCTTGATGCATGCAAGTCAAGAACTGCTTGACACTGTTTTGAAAAGGATTGCAAAGGATTAGTATTATTTTTAAAAATGTGCAAAGGTGATGTGATTCTCATAGCTGAATGTGTTCTGATGTCACCCTTGGTTATTTGGTTGCTTGCTTGGTGGTTGGTTGGTTGGTTGGCTGGCTGGCTGGTTGGTTGGTTGGTGGTTGGCTGGTTGGTTGGTTGGTTGGTTGGTTGGTTGGTTGGTGATTGAGGATTTGTCCACTTTTACAAATGTTGATTCACATGTCAGTTTCTCTTAGTTCATTCTTTTAGGGTTTTATTAACCATTACTAATTCTCTAAGATATTTAGCAATAAAACCATAATGAAAATATGAAGTTCAGTTCCTATGAGAATGAAAAAACAAAGAACCAAAGTTATTGGTTATGTTTTACAGTGATTATAACAATTTCCTACCTTCCCCTGCTGGACCTGGGAAAGCTGCTCTGGGTGTCTGAATAGAGGCAGGCTCCTAAGGCCTCATGGGAAATTCACTTATGGAGGGAATTAAAGCAGATAAGTATCTTTGACTTGATTTATTTCTTTTAAAATGGACCTAGAAAGTTCTTTGTTTGAAAACATTGAGGAAGCAAAAGCAGTGAGGAAACAAAGACCATGTAGTTTCAAAACCAAGATGGGCAGATGAATGGAGGTGATCTGATGTGGTCCTGGCAGCCTGATGTGGCTCCTCAGGCTGGAAGGATGCTGATGGGATAGCAAGCAGGAAAAGGAGAAAGGTCAGAGCTGCAGTATGCTGGATGGAGTCTTTATGACAAGGGCAGAAGAGTTTCTATGAGGTCCTGAAGAAATACACTGAATAGTGGAAGCGTGAAGGTGTGTGCTTTCGTGTCAAATGATCTGCTTCACGCGGGGGCGGCTACGAAACAAGTGGGCAGCACTCCCAGCTCTGTCCTTGCGCTCTCTTTTAGGATACAACCTGCTGCGCTAGCTCCCCATCGGCAAAACGAGTTATTACTCAAGGCCTTTGGTCATGTCTATATTCTGCTTCTTGACGTGTTGATGACGACTTTACAGTCATTCTGTCAGAATTCCTCCTGTGTATAGTTTCTAGTTTTGCCAGCAAACAACAAACAATAGGTTCTGGGCACAATTGATGTCTTGTTTCTCTTAATTTTTTTTTTTTTCTTTTTCAGTTTTTCGAGACAGGGTTTCTCTGTGTAGCCTTGGCTGTCCTGGACTTGCTTTGTAGACCAGGCTGGCCTCAAACTCACAGAGATCTGCCTGCCTCTGCCTCCCTGAGTGCTGGGATTACAGGTGTGTGCCACCATGCCCAGCTTCTTAAAATTGTTTTTTTTTTAATTGTTCAATTGATCTACGTGTAGATACTCTTCATACAAAATTCAAGAAATGTGGCACATTTTGAAGACATGCTAAGCCACTGGTTTTAAAGTCTGTGTATCAGAAGCACCTGGACGGCCGTCCATCCCATCATGGGTCCTGCTGTTCTTGTTTCCATAAATTACTATAAAGAAATTAAATTGTAACTTTTTATTTTTGAGATTATAATTTAAACATACTTCTCCCCGCTCGTTCCTCCCTCTAAGTCTTCCCAGATACATTCCCTGCTCTCCTCTAAATTCATGGCTCTTTTCATTAATTGTGGTTTTGTGCACATAGGTCCTTATATACACATATATCCTAAATAAAACCTGCTCAGTTTGGTGTGTGTGTGTGTGTGTGTGTGTGTGTGTGTGTGTGTCTGTATTCAGAGCTGACCATCCACTTTCCAATGTATCTAATTTAATTTTGATTTAAACATATTGGTAATGCTAATGAAATAGTAAAAGTAACATGTCTTTGCAGAAATTAAATTTTCTGTTATCTTTTAAAATAGATGTAGATAGTAGGAAAAGAACATTTCTGAAAATTCATATAATTTTTAAGAAACGAAACCATTTGATATCAGGCTAGTTACACATATTACATTTCTAGCAAGATATTAAAGATTAAGTACATTACCCTTTTGGACATTTAAATTTTTAAATCAGATTTTTAAAAAGATTGTAATTGATACAGCCAATTAATTTTATGCTTATAGTTAGACTTGAAGTGGTATCTGTGCCTGTGACATGTGTGTGTAGGTGTGGGGTCACAGGGTAACCGTGACTGTCATTCGCAGGATGTTGCTCACCTTGGCTTTTGAGATAGGCTCTCTGACTGGAGTGTGGGGCTTGCTGATTGGACAGGATGGGCTCTGCCTGCCTCTGCCTCCCTGTACTGGGGTTGGCAGGGACCAAGCTCAAGTCCTCCTGACTGCGCGGCAAGCTCTTAGCAAGGAGCCCCTGCCCATCTCCCATAACCTGCTAACTTTTCTCTGCTAGAGTGTCACTGGGTGTGAGAACCACACTCCGAGGCAGCCAGCTGCCCGGGAGTAACTGGCCAACACAAAACACACTTGCTGTACTTTTGTGGAGATTTTCTTAATTTATTTTTTAATTTATTACAATGTATTCGCTTTGTATCCCAGCTGTAGCCCCTCCCTTGACCCCTCCCAATTCTACCCTCCCTCTTTGCCTCCCATGCCCTTCCCCCAGTCCACTGATAAGGTAGTCCAACTCCCCATCTATCTAATGATAGCCTGTCAGTTCTCATCAGGACTGGCTGCATTGTCTTCCTCTGTGGCCTGGTAAGGCTGCTCCCTCTCAGGGGAAGGTGATCAAAGAGCCAGCCACTGAGTTCATGTCAGAGACAGCCTCTGTTCCCCTTACTATGGAACCAGACTGAGCTGCCATGGGTTACATCTGTGCAGGGGTTCTAGGTTACCTCCATGCTTGGTCCTTGGTTGGGGTATCAGTCTTATCAGGATCCCCTAGGCCTAGTTGTTTTTTTGTTTTTGTTTCTGGTTTTGCCTCTGTTGGTCTCCTTGTGGAGTTGCTATCCCCTCCAGGTTTTTCTAGCTCCCCTTTCTTCCATAAGGTTTCCTGTACTGTGCCCAAAGTTTGGCTATGAGTCTCAGCCTCTGTTTCCATACCCTGATCATAGAGTCTTTCAGAGGCCCTCTGCTCCTGTTCCTTGTTTTCTCCCTCTTCCCATGTCTGTCTTGTTTGCCTTTCTGAATGAGGATTGAGCATATTACCCAGAGTCCTCCTTGATTAGCTTCTTTAGGTGTACAGATTTCAGTATGATTATCCTATATTATATGTCTAATATCCACTTATAAGTGAGTATATACCATGTGTGTCTTTCTGGTTCTGGGTTACCTCACTAAGGATGATCTTTTCTAGTTCCCACCGTTTGCCTGCAAATTTCATGATTTCCTTGTTTTTAATTGCTGAGTAGTATTCTATTGTGTAAATGCACCACAATTTCTATATCCATTCCTCCAATGAGGAACATTAGGGTTGTATCCAGATTGTTTTTCGTACGAACATGGTTGAACAAATATCCCTGTTGTATAGTTGAGCATCTTTTGGATATATGCCTAGGAGTGGTATAGCTGGATCTTGCGGTAGCACTATTCCTAATTGTCTGAGAAAGCACCAGATTGATTACCAAAGTGGTTGTACAAGTTTACATTCCCACCAGCAATGGAGGAGGGTTCCCCTTTCTCCACAACCTCTCCAGCATGTGTTGTCACTACAGTTTTTTATCTTAGCCATTCTGATAGGTGTAAGGTAAAAAAATCTCAGAGGGTTGTTTTGATTTGCATCTCCCTAATGACTAAGGACATTGAGCATTTCTTTAAGTGTTTCTCTGCCATTTGATATTCCTCTACAGAGAATTCTCTGTTTAGTTTGGTACCCTATTTTTTAATTAGATTACTTGATTTATTGCTTGTTAACTTCTCGAGTTCTTAATATATTCTGGATATTAGCCCTCTGTCAGACACAGGTTGGTGAAGATCCTTTCTCAATCTGTAAGCTATTGTTTTGTTCTGATGACAGTGTCCTTTGCTTTACACAGCTTTTCAGTTTCATAATTAATAAATTAGCAATTTATTAATTACTAATCTTAGAGCCTGTGCTGTTAGTGTTCTGTTCAGGAAGTTGTCTCCTGTGCCATTGAGTCCCAGGCTCTTCCCCACTTTTTCTTCTAACAGGTTTGGTATCTAGATTTTTGTTGAGGTCTTTGATCCACTTGGGTTTAGTTTTGTGCAGGGTGATAAATATGGATCTATTTGCATTTTTCTACATATAGATATCCAGTTAGACCAGCACCATGTGTTGAAGATGCTATCTTTTTTCCATTGTATGGCTTTGGCATCTTTGGAAAAAAAAAAAATCAAATGTCTATAAGTGTGTGGGTTTATTTCTGGGTCTTCCATTCAATTCCATTGATCTACCATTCTGTTTCTGTGCCAGTACCAGGCAGTTTTTATTACGGTTGCTCTGTAGTACAGCATGAGATCAGGGATGGAGATACCTCCAGAAGATCTGTTGTTGTACAGAATCATTTTAGCGATTCTGGGTTTTTTGGTTTTCCATATGAAGTTGAGAATCTTTCAGGGTCTATAAAGAATTGTGTTGGTAATTTGATGGGAATTTCATTGAATCTCTAGATTGCTTTTCGAAAGAGGCCTGTTTTTACTACATTAATTCTGCCAAGCCATGAGCATGGGAGATCTTTCCATCTTCTGATATCTTCTATTTCTTTCTTCAGAGACTTGAAGTTTTTGTCATACAAGACTTTGACTTGCTTGATTAGAGTCACACCAAGGTACTTTATGTCATTTGTGGCTATTGTGAAGGGTGTTGTTTCCCTAATTTCTTTCTCAGCCCATTTGTCTTTCGTATACAGGAGGACTACTGATGTTTTTGAGTTAATTTTGTATCCAGCCACTTTCCTGAAGGTGTTTATCAGCTGTAGGAGTTCCCTGGTAGAAGTTTTGGGGTCGCTCATGTATACTATCATATCATCTGTAAATAGTGATACCTTGACTTCTTTTGTTTTGTTTTGTATTTGTCTTATTGGTCCTTTGCCTGATGGTTATGAATTTTGTTTGTGCGAGGTTTTGGTTTACGTTTTGAAAAAGAGAGAGCATGAAGTTGGCAGTGTGGGAAAGTGGAATAATCCGGGGGTGGGGAACATGATCAGAATATAGTGTATGAAAAAATTAATGAAGACATCACTGCATTTGAGAATAATATTTCTTGTCATGGGCTAGAGCCCTCTCTCTTGTGGCTTTCCAAAATTTAGCAATGAATGAAAGTCAAATAATAAATGCTTCTTAATTTGTTAATAATACAAGGTTCTGGTTCTCTGCTGTATATATGTATACATACGTATGTGTGTATTTATATTTAGATTTTTACTCGCCTATACACAGTGTTTATGGCAAATAGTCGTAGAAAAAAAGCCACCCACTTAGTAGCCTTGTGCTCTTTTTGAACGTCCAGCTGCTGTGATCCTTGGGTTACCAGCAAGGCACATGTGTCCAGCTGACAGGACACCCTCTCCCCGACCTTCACAGCCAGCCTGCTTTCACACATGCCACCCCATTCTCACCGTGTATCACGGGGCTGGAGTTTGAACTCTGTGGAATCTTTGGGAAGTGGTGTTCTGAGCCATGGGCCCTGCCTTTTATCTTTTTGAGACTGCATTCCTTCTTTTGTTTGTTTGATCTGAAGGTAGAAACAGGGTTGGGAGACACTGAGGCCTCTGCCACATAGTGGCTAAGAGTGGACAGGCAGGAGGTGGTGCCATAGATAGAAGGTCTCAACCTTCTTAATGCCGGGACCCTTCTATAGAGTTGGGTGTGACCCAACATGTGGTGACCTCCAACCATAAATTATTTTCATTGCTACTTCGTAATTGTTATGTTGCTACTTTTGTGAATCATAAGGTAAATATCTGTGTTTTCCAATGGTCTTAAGTGACCCCTGTGAAAGGGTCATTCTAACCCCAAAGAGGTCATGACCCACAGATTGAGAACCACTGTGTTAGAGGCCATGAATGTTTGATAGGCAAATGAAGTCAAGGTCACAAGAGACAAAGAAGAAGCCTGCTTTGTTGGTGTGTGATCTATTCAGGAGACCAGGCTCATGATGGCCTCAGCATAATTCTTGATTTTCAGATGAAGGGGCTGGTATTTTCTTAGGCCCTGGAGTCCTACAAATTGTGTAACCTATTCTGCAATAGAAATTATAAGAGAATAGGAAGCAGAAACTTCTTCTCTTTGATTCTTCATTCCTTTTCATAAAATGACCAGACTGAAAATTATTTTTCAAATGATGACTCAAAGGCATTAAAAATTTGTGGGAAAAATTGGCCTGATTTCAATGCAATTATATGGGTGTATAGATACTCTGTAATTGAAGAAGCTTGGTAAAATTGTCTTCCATGAAACCAAAAGTAATCCCATTTCTCATATGAAGACTTTATGAAGTCAGTTCTATATATATAATTTCTTTCTTTCTTCCTTCCTTCCTTCCTTCCTTCCTTCCTTCCTTCCTTTCTTCCTTTCTTCCTCCCTTCCTCCCTTCCTCCCTCCCTTCCTCCCTTCCTCCCTCCCTCCCTCCTTCCTTCCTTCCTTCCTTGTGCTGGGGATTTGAACCCAGGGATCCACATAGGCCCAGGAGGTAATGGTTCATTTTCAATACAGTGTTTTTATCATTTGATAGTCATATCCTCTTTAAAGTAGCCATAGTCTCTTGAATTTATTATAGCACTAGTAAATTTTATTTTTATAAATACTTTAGAACATGAAGTATAGGAACTCAGAATCTCAACATTGTGACTTTTAACAACGCCTGTTATTTTCCTGTTTTTGATTGCCTTATAGTGCTTACATATTTAACACTGAAGATACTGTTTGTAGTATACCTAGACTCATTCTTCTATGTCTCTTCCTTGCTAACATTTTCCATTGCTACCATCATTGGCTCTAGAACAAGCAGAAGCAAGTCTTTCCTGACATTGCTTAATCCGGGTTACCTGGTATTCTCCTTAACTATGGTGCAGGGTGATGTTCGGGATTACCTGACGCCGTAGGGGTCTGCATGGACTGGACTGAGTCAGCTCAGATGATTCTCAGAAAATTTGTAACCGTGGTAGGAGTGCCAGCCAGGGTTGGCTGTGCTGGGTAAGGCCCTCTTCCCCTTAGGGAAGAAAAGGGTTGGGGGAACCGCTGGCTACGGCAGTTCTCTGCAGATGTAGTAAAGACACATGGCTACTTTCACCAATGTCCTTTGTCCACGTCTGTACATGTCATAAAGAGCTGATGTCTTAGAACTGGGTGAAGAGAGAATCATCATTTTTATTATTACTTTTCTTATGAAATTTTGGCTTTAAAATTGGAGGGCCAATAGTTAAGACTCTGGGAGTATTTAAGGACTCGGTGGCACTGTTTCAGATCTCTCTTTGGCTTCAGTCCAAAACCTTTTAGCAAACCTGCACCAGGGAGCACAGAATTCCAGAGAGACATGAGGACCTATCAGCTGAAGGCGTAAGCAGGAGTGCCGCTGTCATGCCAGGGACAGTGCTCAAGTCCTGTGTCCTAGAGAGAAGCCTGGCTTGACCAGTAGGCTTCTATGCAGCCCTTTCTCCACCTTAAGGTACATTCATGAGGCAGTCTGGACTGTGGACAGACAGCTTTATTTCACTGAATTTTATTTAAAATTACAAGGGTAAACATTGAGCTACGTGTGGTTCTGCATGGTGTTGTATACAGCGCTGATTGTAAGAATGAAGTCAAATGTAGCGTATTAGCAGACACTTGGGACATCACCCACAGAGCCATAGTGGAGCAGAGACCAGAGGACAGGCGAGGGGGCAAATGTGTTTGCCCCTCTAGGCGACCGGCCTTGTTTCTTTGATCCAGTGGAACAAATCATGTCTTTTTTCTCCCGTACCCCAGGGAAATGTTCTGCAGGAGATAGAAATGTAGCTGGTGCTTTTGACACATTCTAGTGAAAAGGAAGGAAATGTGTGGTCACAAATTCAGGGGCAAGAGAGCCCTGGGTTTAGGCCTTGGAGACAAACGTAAAGGTAACGGCATTAGAATGGGTGGCAGAAAGTACTGAGCAGAGTGACTGCACACAGTTGCCAAGGGAAGGAGAGGGCAGCAGGGAGGCAAGAATGAGCTGCAGAGTCCACCGCACAGGCCAAGCTCTTCCTCACAGACAAACGATGGCCTTTAAGGCTGACAGGCTGGGAGACCTGGGCTGCTTTCAGTCCTCAGCAGGCTCTTCGCAAATCAGCCCGCCTCTCTGGGCCTCAGCTGTTTGCTGTGTGAGGCCAGGTCACTGAAGGTGCTTTGACCACTCGAGGATTAATGCTCCGTTATATGTGTGGTGCACGTTGTTTCTCTTCTCTTCTCAAGTAATAACACACAAAATACCTTAGTGAATGGATCTGACAAAGTTTTACTTTGCATGCACACAGTTAATGTGTTTTCTTTTCATAGGTAGTTATTTCAAAGATAAATTGGGGCATAACATATAGTATCATTATGCCAAGGGCGTTAACTCTCTCCTGAGTAAGTTTAAGAGTTGGCAGGTGAGCTCCTGTGGAGCTGGACTTGGTCTGACTTTCAGTAATAAAATTCTTCTCAACCAAACTGTCTAGTTCTGTCTCCATCTGTTATATTTCTACCTGAAATAATTTACTGTAGAGTACCTGCTAGTTCTGTCCTTGTCCTCTGCTCTCTGCATGATGCTATACGTAACCTTTATCCATTATTAACTGTCTCTCTTTTGTGACTCAGCAAAGTAAAATTCAGTCTTTACTTGGTTAGAAATAGCAGCATTGTCAAACAGACTTTTGATATATTGAATAAGAAACAAATCTCAAAGGTTTGTGAAAGCATTATTCATATGCTGTAACTCTCAAACATTGAGGAAGGGTGCGAGCCAAAGCTTAGCATGAGGCAAGCATATGCACCCACACAAATTAGCAAGACCCAGGTCCTCGACTGCACCTGACCCGGCTTCCCAGCATGCCCCACGGCTGCACAGTCACAGTCTCCTACCTGCACCCTCATCACTGCACTTCAGACAGAGCATGGAGCGGGCAGGCACTGCCAGTGGCGGATCGCAGCATCTTCAGTTCCCCTCTGAAAGTCACTTGATGTTCAAGCAGGAGAATGTGGCATGAGGTTGCTTAACCCACATACACTCTGAATGAAGCACAAACCTTAAGACGCACCAGCACTGCCCCCTGCTCTGTTTCTGCCACCAGCGTTTCAGAAAGTTCCCTGGCCTTGCTGTAGTGCGGAGTTTGGGTGAAAGGCAGCACTGGGTGGCGAGATCCTCTTTTAGAGCTTTTTTTAGTCTTTCAATTCTTAAGTAAAAACTTATGCAAAACTGTTTTAGAAGTTCTGTAAAAAGTTTGAGGGATGCATACTAACCACATAAAATAAAAAGTGTATTTGAATGTGAAACCTGTATTTTGGATACTTGCTGCCTTTTCTTCTAACGGGTAACCTAGAGACACTGCAATTGGTTGGTAGTTTTGTTCCACGGCTCTTTGTAGATTACCCCTAGCTTTTCCGTTTCTCTTCCAGTGGGAATAACGTATTACTCAGAATTGCGCTGTTTAAGAGGTACCCGGGTTAATCTCCAGAGTGCAAGGTGGCTCCAGCGTGGGCTCTTTGTTGACTGGAGCCAGGACTAATTATAAGGCTCTTAAATGTGAGTGCCCTGTCTTGTTCCTCTGGCCCCGCCCCTGTCGGCAGAAGAGTGTATGGCACCTTTGACCCACGCTCCACGCTTCCTGTCTGTGCCCTGTCCCAAAGCATGTGCTTCTCCCAGATTTCACATGTGAAGTAAGCACAAGTACAGTCTCGTTGTCTTTCTCTGTAGGGAAGAGGGTGCTGGGGACTGAACCTAGGGTCTTGCACATGCCAGGCAAGTGCTTCGCTGTATACAGACTGTACGGCCTATGCTACTATATCAACTAAGCATTCTTATTCTTAGTAATTATAATTTAATGTCCATTATGTTTAATTGTGCTTATCTTTAACTTATTTGTAAACGTATTTATAAGTGTGCTTTTTTCTCTTTCTTCTGTAGACTTGTAGGCCAAAGTTGGTATAATTAAATATTAAGCATTTCATTGTTATGTTTTACCATTGTAATAATGAAGAGTACAGTAAAGCATTAGATTTGATGATCCAGTATTAAGCTATGCAGGACCCTCATAGCAGACATTGACAGGAAGGTCCAGAAATGTAAAATATTAAGTATTAACTCTCATTTTCTTAAAAGGTATGGAGGCAACTGAAGATGGTGTTTTCATTAATTCTTTAAGAATGTCATACAGTGTGTTTTGATCATATTCCTCCTCCCAGATCTAGTAGCACCTTCCTACCCACCCAACTTTAAATACAGCATTTCACCAAAGATGTGAAAGAAGCTTCCAAACCAGGAGGTGCTGGGTGGCGAGGGAAGGAGTACCTGCAGACAGTGAGTTCAGTTACAGACTTTGCAGTTAATCCAGAAATTCAGTAGTGTGGCCATATAGTCACCAAATAAAGCACTGTAACGAACGTTCTCTTGGTTGTGCCGGAGCACCCCCAAATTTGTGGTATCATTCTGATGAGTGAGCTCAGCTTCAGCGCAAACATGTCGGCTGTCACAATATTTGCAAGCCTGTCAGTGGTGAGCTGTCACGTCTTTGAGCTTGGTGTTGGCCTCAGTCTTGAGTTGCATGCACCTAATCTCTGTGAGACACATTTGAGGACCTGCCATTTGTCACACACTTGGTTTAGCGAGTATTTGCATTTTCCACTTCTAAGGAAGGAAATAGCTGGCTACCAAGTCAAAACTAGACAGCCCAGACATGAGTTTCCAGAGCATGCCTGTTGGCAACTTCAGCAGTGCCCCCGTGGCATCCTTCCGGTCATGCGCACGTCCGTTCCCGTCTCCTGTCTTTACACACCATCTTTCCGCTTAGGGGTGCTCCTCTTCTTCCCATTTAGCTCTTTACACACATCTGTGAAGTCTATGGTTTCAGTCAGGGCACACCTCTGACCTGGGTCGTTCTCCCATTGGGACCGTGGAAGTGCGGCTAGGATAGGTGCTGCAGCCAGCCGGTCGCCCACCCCACGTGAGCATGCACATGCCTCTCAGGCTGAGACCACAGGTAGTAAGTGTCAACTGCTGGTGCCTCCCTGGTGATGGGCAGGGCAGCTCTGAAATGGAGATATGCGGGGATGCTTTTTTAAATAAAAATCTTTACATTCTATGATTGAATGTTTGTTGATGTTTGGGTTTTTGAAAATATTTTAAATGTTTTCTATTTTCACATCAGGTACTCTCTCCATTTCCCTATCTGAGCACCCAATATGGTTCTGTTTATACATTGGTTTTCATAAAGTGTTTGATTCACATAGCCTAAAAGCATTGAACATTATTTTATGCCAAGCATTTTGTTAGAATTTGGGACCACAACCTCAGAATGAGAGCCTGCTTCGCCAGCTGCTTCTGGCTCATGGAAGAAATTCGCAGATGGGCAGACAGCCCCACTCCAGTCCCGGTTCTCTATGGCAGACATGTGCAGTGCTCGGGCTTCTGTTCTGGGGCTGTTAGAAGCTTGTCTAGTAGAAGCAGTGTGAGGATGAAAGATGAATGTAAAACCTCCGTGTCTCCTTCGGGTGACTCGAGGATCGCATAGAACCCAGTAATCAAGGCCACAGGGTTTCCTGTGCAGTCGCCACTGTCGACAAAGCCCTGCGAGCTCCCCCTGTATGCTCTGAAATCTCCCATCCACACCCTTGAGCCCTCTCTGAAAAGGCTTGGCCAGGACGGGCTGAGTCTGGGTTGTCTGAACAAGGAGGGCTTTCTGTGGCAACAGGGACATGAACACAGTTTAAGGACATGTGTTTGTGTGTGTGTGTGTGTGTCTGTCTGTCTGTCTGTCTGTGTATCTCTGTGTGTGTGTTACTGGGAGGGAGATGTAGGGAGGAAAGATTAGGAAGCAGCAGTTCTCTCAAGAATTGATGGGGAAGCGGAAGGGAGCACGTGCACAGAGCCGTAGGAGTGTCAGAGTGCTAGGGTAAGCAAGCCACGTCATGAAAGATATTTCTGTCAATAATTTTAGAGCTCTGTTTTCCTAATAGTAAAATACTGAAAAATTTAAAAACCTTATGAATAAGCTCAATGATTCTTAGAAAATAAAACCAGACTGCTTTTTGGGGCGTTTTCTTTTGTTTTGCCGTGGGGCTGTGGAGCAGGCAGGCATGGTGAGAGCCACCTGATGGCTTGCTTGTCTCTGCTGAGGTAGGAGCTGTGCTCTGGAGTGGAATGCATTGCAGATTGGGCTCCTCGGTTCGAATTTGTGCTAGCAAAAGCTTTCATTCCTTGTTGGTGGATGGCATCTTATCCCTTGTTTACTTGAAAAACTTTTATCAGTTGATAGATGTTTGGATAGATTGTTAGATACCCATGTTCTTAGCATTAGTTGTGTTTTGTTTTGTTTTGTTTTTTAGCAAAACAGACAAAAACAGCTACTTTATGGCACTGAGCATAATGCAGAGGTGCGCATTTAAGCATGCTCATAAGATGAACTGCATGCTGCAAGATGATTGCCATGCATAAGATGTTCTGAATATCAAGATATCTTTGAAGACATGGCATTAAGCCCATATTTAAGTTCAGATGAGTAGGTGGTAGTCAAAGACAGCGCTCCAAGCAGGAGTGTAGCATACACTGATGTTCCAAGGTGGTAAGGTGAGTGTCAGGGAATACAAGTGAAGAGTGAGGCCCAGCCCAGCGTATAGGGAGCCATACACGGTAAGGGCTTTACCCTAGTGCGGCAGCAGTGAAGAACAGAAGCATCCATTTGGAACAGGGGGAATACAAAAAGATCTCCTTACTTGTGGAGCAAGTAGAGTAAATTGAGGAGCCCTGGTTGAAGCATAGTTCTAGAGGTCCCATCATAGTACGCAGGGGAGTCCTCAAAGAGGTTTCCGTTTGCTGAGCAGTGACTGTGCTGCCTCTGATGTAAGCACCCAAGTCGTTTGTAGACTGGGCAGCCTCTAGTGAGCCTCAGTTCACACCAGAGAAGCAGAGTGGGCACTGGTGTGTGCAGAGGACCACATGTGGGGCACTCTCAGGTTATAACAACCTCCATTCGCAACAGTGAAGTCACTCTGTGACTAGTTTCTCCACCACGTGCCTCTAAGACCCCCTTTCTTGCTCTAGACCCCATATGTGAAAGGCTTTTAAGAACCTTTGGGGACGTCTGTCTTGTCAGAGCATAGTGTTTCGTCTTAAGAATTGAACTGCATCTTTTCCAGCATCCTTTCCATTATAACTTAAATTGCCAGGTCCTGTTCATGATCTTCAGCAAACCTGTGCTCCATCCCCATAAGTGGCGAGACCTGGCCCAGTTTGCCGTGACTCTTGGGAAAGCTGGCTCCCACTTTGACAGATTAACCCTCTGTTGTTCATAGCACAGAGCTGTGCACTTAGTGACCAGAAGTGTGTGGTTGTTATCCACACTTGCTGTGAGCCAGTGGTGTCAGTGGCCCCATTCTCCTGTGGAGCTCAGGGCTTTCTTGCAAGGGAATTCGAGTGGTGGGTTGTTTTCCCTTCCCTGAGCTTCTGAGGTTGCTCTTGTCCTATGCAGCTCACAGCATGGTTTTCCAAGGACAATGTGGCCAGGTAGGGAGCTTTTTCTGTTGCTTCAAGCCTCTGAGATCAGCAAAGGTTTGAATCCTCTTGAAGAGTTGACCTTGGGAGGTGGAGGACCTTGGGAGGCAGAGGCTATAGGCCTGCCTCAGGACATGACCAGCCTGGGTTCCACAGTAAATTCTGAGCTAGTGTGGGTCACAGAGCAGCCCATTTCTCAAAGTAGGCGAACAACATAAAAGGATTAGTCAAGCCTGTCCAGAACAGTCTCCTTGGATAAACATAGAATCACCCAGTAGAACCTTCATTACATGTGCCAAATCCCTTCACATTTCCAGAAAATTTTATGATCATGGCTGTGATAAACTGTCGTCTTCCTAGGTCCTGTCCACACCCGGGTAGAGAGGACTGTGTCAGAAACAGCACCCTGGGCCTTTGGAGCTTACTCATCTTAGAATCCTGGTAACCCCCGTGGCCCTTTTAAGGACCCCAGTGTCTCTTGGCTTCTAGCAAGTCTTGCTTATCTTAGACTCTTCTTAACTCCTGTGGCTCCTTCACTATTCTTCCTTGCTTCTGTAGATACTACAGTTTCCCAAACGTCCCGTGAGCTCTCTGGCTGTTTCTGGCCCCTGTGCCTGCTGCTTTAGGCTGACTCAGGACCAGCTTATTTACTCTAAAAGTGAAACCAGGTAGAACCAGGTGTCTGCACTTTTTCCTCCAGTCTCTTGAAGAGTAGAAATACATTAGATACTGAAGTAAAGTGGCTCACAGGGCTTGACAGTGTGGAGCTGTTCCAGCTCCTGCCACTCAAGGTCTGGAACCTCCGTGATTGGTACAGCTGTGCGGAGGATCAGGACGCCCTAACACAGTCAGAGCAGGTGGTAGTAGCAGTGTAGTTGGGGATGGGAGAGAGGGCCTCACTGGCATGAGAGGGGTATTGGCCTCTTATGCTAGAATGCCTTTAGAAAGTGTGGGCCTGCTCATGAGTTTCACTGAGGGGTGGGGGGCTGTTTGTGCCTAGGTAGGGGCACAATTAACAGGGCGTTAATGCCCAGATGGTTTCAGATCATGCTGACCAGTTACAGACACTGTCTTAAAGTTTAAAATAGCACACCTGAAGTCAGCCTTCTGTCTTCTAGCAAAGCCCCGTGTCTGCATGTATGCCATCCGTTCTGCTAAGCTGCAAGGTAGCTTGGTGGCTTTGTTGCGGGAGTGCTTTGATTTCCTCACTTGAAAGTGACTGTTCTCTTGCTTTATCAGAGACATTAAAACCCTGCTTAAGGAAATAGGCTTAGAGATTTCCTCCATGCTAAAGCATTTCCATTTTCAGAAACTTGTCCCCAGTGTCTATTCTTAATCCTCCCTTTCTTCCAGTCTCTGCTTGTGGCTGCGTGTGTCCCCTCTGCTGTGTCTGTCGCAGTATGGAGAACTGATTTACGTGTCTCTCCACAAGGTCCTTGGGGAGAGAAGTGATGCTCATTTTCTTAACTATTAGACTCTGGTGTGACAGGTGTTCAGCAGATGATTTGAATGAAGGAAGGGGTCAGCCATTGTGTCACTCATCTGACTGTAGGTGACCAGTCCTGGTTCCCTTAGCTGGTGATCCCATTTAAGTCTTGTTTACTTTGTTCAGTGGATAGATACAGACAGATGGTAGGTAGGTAAGCAGGTAGGGAGGGAGGGAGGGAGGTAGACAGACAGACACTTACATGGCCGCCATCTTTTCTGTAGCTGACTAGGCTGCTCTGACTATACTTCTTTTTTATGTCCTTGTTCATTAGCACATTGTAGTCATGAGACCAGTCTTCAGAACAGATGACATGTTTCAGACAAAGCCCTTTTTGTTCTAAGGCCTGCAAGTCATTCTAGGGTCTGGTAAGAAGCTGAGTTCTGGGCGTGGGACACAGTGGCAGTAAAGGATAGTCATGGCAGTTGTTCACATTTGGTGAAGGCCTGGAGGAAGGAGATAAACAAGAGGTGATTCCCACCCTAACAACTTGACTATCCTCAGGAGTCTGCACATCTTGAACTGCCTTTGCAAGAGTGAGGTTGTAGATACAGTCATTTCTATGGTGAAACATTTAAAGCCTGGAGGAGAGTGATTTTCTGTTCAGACTCATCAGGACCATGTCAGAGTTAGTGTCTGTGTTAGTGTCTCCCCTGAAGAGCCTCATAGACGTCTGCTGTTGGTGACTGCATGGAAGATGGCGTGTTGCTGGAAAAGCAGGCTTCCACCACAGGCCTCGGCTTTGAACATGAGAACCTGTGATATCCTCTGAACTGCAGCCTGGGGTGCAGGTGCCACTTCTCTGCCATGCATGGTTTTCCATGTGAATGCACCTTGCTAAAGATAGCGAGTTATTGCAGCTGACTAAAAGTTCTGTTCGTATTTTACGGATGAGCGGACTCTAAACAGTAACTGGTCTTATTTTTTAAATGTTTTGAACAAAAAGCTCTATAAGTAGGTAAAGGAAATGAGTGACTAAGTACAAACTGGGCTATGCCTGCAGTTTTTAACAGCCAAGAATCTTGCTTTCCAGGATGCATGCTTCCCAGCGGCTCTGTGTTTGCAGATGATCCCCATAACTGTGGATATGTTGTAGCATCTCTCAGTGTTGCCGTGCAGTGTGAGTTCACGGGACTCTGCGTGTGAGCAATTAGATAGTCTCTTGCTTCGGGGTCCTGCTTGTTTTCACAGTCAAGGCTGTAGGACTAAGTGGAGAAGTGGGGTGGAGTGGGCTATGTAGGAAGTTTCTTCCTTCAGAAAATGTCACGGCTTTTAGTTAGAAACCTTAGTGAAGGTTTTATATAGCTGAACAAAAGGGAATCTGACTATATCTACTTGATGTGAATTGTACAAGCCTAGTCTTGGGTCTATTCTTAAAATTCTTGAAAAGAGAATTTAAGACTTTATGTCAATTATGGCAGGGAAGCCATAATTCTAGAATGTGCTTAGAGATGCAGTGATAATCACCTTTGGAAAGAACAGCCTTCAGCTTTGGTGTTTTGCCTGTTTGTATGATGTGTCCCTCCGTTTTCTTTGGACAAATGGGCCCAGCTTGTTTTAGATGTCTGTCTACTCTTAGTATCTATTTTTAATTTGTTCCCTGAGCAGTGTCCTGCCACTCCATGAACACACTTTCCGTTTTCTTCTTTAATAGGTGTTTATGCAAACTTGTGTTAGAGACTTAGGTCATTAGATGTGTGCAGTCCTTAACAGTCTGTGTCAGCAGCAAGATTATACATTGTCCCTAGACCACCTGCTGGGGTTTTTTCTAATGATGACCCTCAAGATCTTGTTACATCTATCCTTGTTTTGTGAACCAGAGTAAATCATTATATCTGATTGGTTCACTAAACAGCCTGTATTACCTGGGCAGGGCAGAATTCGATAAGTGTGGCTAGGGTTCCAGAACTTTGGAAAATCCCAGAAGGAAACATGGGAAGGACACACGGACAGGAAGAAAGGAAGGAGGAGGACGCCAGGGTGGGCTAGCCTGAAGAAAATACCACATAGCCAGAGAGAAAGGACTCCAGTAATGGCACGAAAAGGCTCAGATGAAGAATACAAGCAAGTACCATGGGATTATGGATGGAGAGTAGATCCGATGAGGAGGATTAAGGCAGATGACATTGGATGGGACTGGGAGATGGATGGTGAGGTTACTGAGACAGTGTAAAGAAATAGATCTGCCCAGCCTAAGGTAAATAAGGCAGTTATGACTCTAACCAGTGTCTGTGTCTTACTATTTGTGATAACAGGTTAGATGATACAGCCATGATAATCATAGGGTCAATAATAAGAAACATTATATAGCACACCTATTTTTTAAATTACTACAACAACCACCCTTTCATCATAGCATAGCACTACGACCAGATCAACAAATTGATTATCTTACTAGATCACAGGGAACACTAAGTTTGTTAACGTGAGTGAAATTTATTAAGGAGGTCATGCCTTTGCTGCCAGCCACTGTTTTAAGTGTGATGTACTTTAGTTGTTTCTGAGTGTGTAGATCCTTGATGTGGTTAATACATGATTTGTTAGCTTTACTTAAACGTGAACAATTCCCAATGTGTCATACCTTAGAATTGAAACCCTTATGTTCAGGAACACTCATTAGCTTGTTTGTTTCATTTAAGAGATGTATATGATTAAAAAATTGGGCCTGAAAGCTCCTGGGTAACTAAACTTATGCCAGAACATTTGGGCTGCTCTTGTAGGCTGAGGCAGGAATTCCTGTCTGACATGTAGACTTGGGTGTAATACAGTAGAAGGTAGTATGCATTAGTTTTCCTTGTTCAAGTGATACCAAATCTTAGTCTCTCACTGCTTCATCTTCATTTTAGAGTATAAGGGGTTTACACTCTGAGGCTAACTGATCAATGTTTTATGCTTGGTGATTTATGTGGCAAGTCAAACTAGAATCCTCATATGAGTAGTCATATTTTAGTTAAGGCTTCCTGTAAAGTAAATATAACCAAGTTTTGTGTTGTTGTTTGATGGAAAAAATCTTCATTTTAGCAGGTGAATTCTTAGTTTCTTTCGGCAGTACCTTCAATCCTGGGGAAACTGGGAACTTACATATACACATACACATAGAAAAGAACAGACATGCTTACGGTTTTATTAAACTCTACTAATCCTAAACATAAAGAAAAGAAATGCATGCATTTAATTATTTGGCTATTAGATGATTTCCTTTAAAAATAAAGCCACCCAGGAAAAGAGAAGCTGGGAGTAAATGTAATTAATGAGCCTCGCCTGCTGTGCCTCATGGGTTTGGAGCGCTTTGCCCTGGGTGACCTCAGTGTGTGCAGGGCTGACCAAAGTGAGCTTCGTTTCCCTGTGCCAGCCAGGAAGTTGTGTCTGAAAAAGTGCAGGCCAGAAAGTTAGAAACATAGCAATAAAGATTATTCTGAAGGTTGTACAGCAGACCTGAGAAGTTCCTTCGTTCGGCACTCAGCTGAAAGCGTTTGTCCCAGCTTCTGCCACTGACCCGTTGTTGCTTGGCCCGCTCTCCTCAGTTGTCATCACAGCTGCCAGCAGGGTCTTAAGAAATTTTGAATTATGCAAAACTCACTCCTTTTTAAAGATTTAAAAATATCTGTTGTTAAATCTAAATGTCAGTTGCTACTTTTCACTTTTTTATTGTCATGTAGCACTTTTAGTTTAATGGAGTTTGTATAGAGTTCCCTGGAGGAGTGAAACAGGTAAAATAAATACACACTAAAAGGAGATTTATTAGATTGGACTTCGTGGTATGGTCTGGTGAGCAGGCAAAGGACCTGGTAGCCACTTAGACTGTGAGACAGGAGTCCTCAGCAGTCCCCAGCTGACTTTGAAGTCCTGGATGTTCCAAGAGAAACACTGGCATTTAGTCCATGTTGGAAGCCCAAGGAACCTGGGCTCTGATACCGGCAAGAAGATGCAGCAGCAGCAGCAGGGTGAACTCAACAGCAGGACATTGAAGCAGTGCCCCTCATATGTCCTTTTATCCAGCTGCTGCAGGAAAGTGCCATCCACGGTTAGGCTGAGTCCTCCCACCTCAAATAACCTGAGTGAAAAAGTTTTCACAGGTGTGCCCAGCAGCCACTCTCTTAGTTGATTCCAAATGTAGTCAAGCTGGCATCACATTGTTTAAGAATGGTGTTTGAAACCTGGACTACTATGTATATAATGAGAAGATCAAGTATAAGTGTGTAGTATGTGTTAGAGTGTAGGCTTAGGTTTTTCACCAAACCTCCTTTATTTAGGGTTCGTAAGCACCTTTACCTCCCTTCCAAACCCCACAACCTGAGGTAGGAGATTAATAAGGGAAAGGGCTGTAGTTCTCTTTTATCTACTTCCTGCTGATCAGGATGGAAGGGCAGTAGGGGATTGCCATACTCAGTGGTCAGGGTACCGGCAGTCCAGTCCAAAGGTCAACACAGAGTAGCAACAAGAAGTCAGCAAAAGCCCAAGACCAAGTTGGATTGCCCGGAGAAGCTCTCTGAAATATTTCTCTCTGAGAAGTCAAGGGTTCGAAGCACAAAGACCAGCGCAATGATGTCAGTTCTAAAAGCGATGTCTCACTCTGCTGGGCCTCTATATATCTCCTCTCCTCAGAGTCAACCCACGGATATTCTCACCTGGCTAAAAGTCATACCCCTCCCACATGAGGGATCACAGCAAAACATCATGTGCCTCTCACAAACCAACCTGGGCAAACATCACATGCCCAGCTTGCAGCAAAACATCACATGACAAAATTCAGTCTTCAAAGAAACCAGAAATTTCTACTTCGTAGACAATTTTGAAGAGACTTTTATTTAATCCTTTCCTAATTTATGTGTAAATATGAGAAATTTGCTTAAGATTACTAGGCTTCATATGCCTTTTCCAGACAAAGTGGTTATAATTCCACTAGTCTTAGTTATTCTTCTATTGCCATCACAAAACATCATGACCAAGCAACTTATAAAAGGAAGCATTTTACTGAGAGCTTGCTCACAGATTCAGAGGGTTTGTCCATGATTATCATGGCTGGGAGCATAGCAACATACAGGCAAAGATGGTGCTGGAGCAGTAGCTGAGAGCTCATGTCTGATCCTCAAGTTTCAGGCAGAGATAGTGAGGCAGAGATAGACTGCGCTTGGCATGTGCTTGGGAAATCAAAAAGCCACCCTTCCCCCCACCCATGACATACCTCATACAACAAGGCCACACCTCCAATCCTTACCGGACAGTTCCACTAACTTGAGACTAAGCATTCAGACGTTGCCTGTGGGGCCCTTCTCATTCACACCACCACAGGTAGGCTTTCAGTATTGCTTTGACCATGTCCTAGCCAAAGTGCCCTGAAACCTGAAAATTCCAAAGATGTTACAGGTTTAATAATGTTGTATTCCTTACCCATCTGAATTGCAAGGTGAAAACAAAATACGTGGTCCAAACTGAGCCTGGTGGCTCATTCCTGTAATCCTATCACTCGGGTTGAAGTAGAAGGATTGCTGCAAATTCGTAGTGAGCCTCTTGTCTCATAGAAACAAAACCAAGGAGTGGGGATGACTGAAGATGCAAGTTTCCCTCTTGGAAAGCCCACACCCATATCTGTTGTAGCCTTCTCCACTTGTCTCTCTTGATGCTCGTGTTTAAATCTATACGAAAATTGTTTCTTGATAAACTCTAACTTTGCTCTATTTTTATAAAATGTGGCCTAGAGAAATCATAGCTCCCCTTGACCCTTCCCGCCCACCTGGCGACTTGGGTTGACTCGTGACTTGCTGTGGAACTGCCAGCTTCCTCTGGGACTTCTGATACATTTCTTAAGGGGAGCTTGATGTCTTCAGCCTCTCTTCATAGTCCTAGATTGCCGAGGTGTTCTTCTGGCTGTGGAATTGGTCTGACTTCCCACCTTTGCATTGTGCAGAGAGCTCTTTCGATTTTCCTGTGACTGTGCCTGATCCACAGGTAATACAGCATGTCCCCTGTTTGCGAGTGATTGGATGCGTGCCTGGAAACTGCAGTGCCGGGTTGCACAGCATCTTCGGTGGCAGCAGTTTCCCACTCGCCTTGGAGGTTGGTCCCTTTTCAGAATGGGAGGATTATGCACTCAGTTGGGTACATGGCGCATATCCATAGTCCCACCTTAGATGGCACTTGTCGCTGTCCTGATGGGAGATCGTGACCATGGAACACAGAGCTCGGTCTTCCTGTGCAGCACAGGCTCTGCAGTGTGGCAGCTTCTGTAGGTGTTTCTAAGGAACTTAAATTATCTCCTGAACTGAACTGTTACAGGCATGAACCTGCAGACAGGAAGTGAAGCGGGGCAGGCCGTGGAGGAGAGTTGCTTACTGGCTTTTTCTGATTTTCCCCACTAGCTTTCTCATCCAGGCCAGACACTACCCACCATGCACTGAGTCTGTACCAATTAGTAATTAGTAAAATGCTTCACAGATATGGCCACAGGCCAATCTGATGTAGGCAACTGTTTAGCTAAAGTTCTCTCTTCCCAGGTCACTCTGGGTGTGTCAAGGTGATGACTGAATTTAACCATGGTACACCTTATCTGTACAGTAGTAAAAATGTGTCTTAATTACAGGTTTCAGAAACTCAGCTCAGTTACGAGTCTAAGCTAACAGAAGGGTCAAGAGGTCATGGCAGCGTGTCCTTATTGACTCCTCTAACTGACAAGCACCAGGTACCGGCTGGTGCAGGACTCAGTATCCCTAGGAGTTGGACTTTTGCTGTCAGCTTCTCCCCTTCATTTCCCTCTTCATCTACCCTCCTTCCATCTACTCCTCCCTGTTGTTTATAAACAAAATCCCCAAGTTCGATTTTGCCAATAAAGACTCAGGAGCCAGATGCAGGGGTGAAAGCCTGCTAGCTCAGGGAGGCAGAGAAAGCACCCAGGTGATCTTCCTACTCAGCCGACTTCCCAGAAGGAAAACAGACCTTTTCCATACTGTCTTAAAAAACCCTCAAACTGTCCGGACCTCCTCTTACTCTTTATGGGTTTTTCCCCGTGTTCACTCCCTGTCAGCTGGTTGCTTGCTCTGCTTCTTGACCTGGGGTTGACTTTATTAACCCTGTTTATAGAAAGCTCTTGGATTTAAAGATCCCAGTCTTTTAAGAAGGAGCCACTGCTCTTCTGAGGATCACCACGGCAGTTACCCACTGCACGGTTTAGATCACCAGCACACTGACAAAGCCAGCACTGGGCTCAGATCTCAACAGGTTGCCAGGTTGAACAGACTTAAGTCTAACCTGATGGACAGGAAGGAGGGCATAAAAGTGAATTTAGAGCCTTTCCATGCCACAAGGCATTTTCTGCTAACGTAGCTAATGTGTGATAAGAAGGCTCTTTCGAAACTACCAGGGAAAGAAAGGTGTTTCCCCAATGTAGGCGCTAGTTTTTAAACTCTACTTTATTTGGGGTTTCTTAAGCCTCTACCTCCCTTTCAACACCCGACCCTAGGTAGAAGAGAAAGAAGGTTAGAAGGGGCAAGGGATGTAGACCTTTAGACTTAGCTCTGGCGGGTTGGGGTCATCAGGTTCTTCCGGAAAACACCAGTTTCAATTGTCAGGATGTCTAGCAGTTCAGCACCAGCAATCACTCTGAATCCCTGGAAGTGTCCCTAGAATTCAGCTACGGCTGGCAAAGACCATGCCCCTCTCTGAGCCACATGAGGTAATTATCAGCTATGGACAAACTAAGGTATCCCGTGTCCCACACTTAGGAATAAAATAAAACCTGTTTACATAACATAACTGAGTTTTTAAAGAAACCAAAACTTCCACTGCATGCCCTTCCAGTCTTTTTTTTTCCCCCCAGGGTTTTTTTCTTTCTTTTATTAATTACACTTTATTCACTTTGTATCCCCCCATAAGCCCCTCCCTCCTCCCCTCCTGGTCCCACCCTCCCTCCCCCTTCTTCACGCATGCCCCTCCCCAAGTCCACTGATAGGGGAGGACCTCCTCTCCTTCCTTCTGATCTTAGTCTATCAGATCACATCAGGAGTGGCTGCATTGTCATCTTCTGTGGCCTAGTAAGGCTGTTCTCCCTTCAGGGGGAGGTGATCAAAGAGCAGACCAATCAGATTATGTCAGAGGCAGTCCCTCTTCCCATTACTATGTAACCCACTTGGACACTGAACTGCCATGGGCTACATCTGTGCAGGGGTTCTAGGTTATCTCCATGAATAGTCATTGGTTGGAGTATGAGTCTCTGGGAAGGACCCCTGTGTTCAAATTTTCTGGTTCTGTTGCTCTCCTCGTGGAGTTCCTGTCCTCTCCAGATCTTTACTATTTCCTACTTCTTACATAAGATTCCATGCACGTCTAAAGTATTGGAGAGATCAGGGATATAAGGCACATATCTAAACATTGTAAAGGCAATATACAGCAAGCCTATAGCTAACATCAAACTAAACGGAGAGAAACTTAAAGCAATCCCACTGAAATCAGGGATAAGACAAGGCTGCCCACTCTCTCCATATCTCTTCAACATAGTTCTGGAAGTCCTTGCTAGAGCAATAAGACAGTTGAAGGAGATCAAAGGGATACAAATTAGAAAGGAAGTAAAATTATCACTATTTGCAGATGATATAATAGTATATGTGAGTGACCCCAAAAACTCTACCAGGGAACTCCTACAGCTGATAAACACCTTCAGCAAAGTGGCCGGATACAAAATTAACTAAAAAAAAAAAAAAAAATCAGTAGCCCTCCTGTATACAAAAGACAAAAGGTATTGAAACAACACCCTTCACAATAGCCACAAATGACATAAAGTACCTTGGTGTGGCCCTAACCAAGTCAAAGACTTGTATGAAAAAAACTTCCAGTCTCTGAAGAAAGAATTAGAAGAAGATATCAGAAAATGGAAAGATCTCCCTTGCTCATGGCTTGGCAGGATTAACATAGTAAAAATGGTCATCTTACCAAAAGCAATCTACAGATTCAACGCAATTCCCATCAAATTGCCCGTCCAGTCTTGGGGAGTAATTTTATTTCTGGTAGCCCAGTGACTTAATATTTATTTAACAAGTGGTGACTGTGTCCTGTAGGATAAAACAGACTCTTTAAACTTAGATCTGATATTTTTATTGGAGGCCTCGTCATTTCATCATACTCTCGACCTACACCGTTGGCAGGCATGTGCTGTACAATTACTGGGAAAGCTGACGGTGCCTGTGTCATCCCGGGCAACTCCTCCAGATCAAGATTAACCCTTTTGCCCTGTCCAGACCCCTGCTCTTCCTGGCCCCTCGCCTCAGGGGCTCTGGGCAGCCAGAGTGCTTGTGGGCAGCAGGAGCAGGGCCCTGGCTGTCAGCCGCCAGGTGTGAGCCCTCCTCTCTTCCTGCTTCCCGGGCCCTTCCAAAGCGGGAGGGCTGAGAGAGGCTTGGCTTTTCTATTTCATCCACTGTTTGTTTCTCAGACTCCTCCGTATCCACTCACAACTTTTTTGATTGTTCAGTCATTCTCCCGACCTTCTTAAAACCAGAATACAGGAAGAAGACAAAGCAAAAACAGAAAATCCCTTCTGGGAGCAACACAGGAGAGACCCATTTTGCCATTCTGCTGACCTCCTAAGAAAGTATTTTTATTCCTTTGCAGCCTGTCTGTGTTATTCAGGTGCACAAGGCCCACAGGGTGTGTGTGGCAGGGGTCACAGAACAGCTTTCAGTAGTAGGCTCTCTCCTCCCCACCAGGTTCCAGGAGTAAATTCAGGTTGTCCGGGTTTTTTTGTTTTGTTTTGTTTTGTTTGTTTTTGTTTTTTTACCATTACTTTCACCCTCTGAACCATCCTATTACCCCTAAAGCTTATTTTTAATAAGTTTTTAGAATGTTCAAACCTCACTTTTTTTTTTTTTTAGCAGGAAATGAGTATTTCCAAATCAAACTGACCAGGGCCCAAACTCAGGAAGTCAGAACTCTGCAAATGAAGACCCATACAGAAATCGAGGTTATGAAACCCCAGGGGATGCGCATTAGTCAAACAGATCTATCACTGTCTTGTTTACAGATGTAATTTAATGAAGACATTTCTTGAAAACACATACAGAACTCTTAAGAAAACTTTAAAGTCATAATTAATAATCTGTAATTATGAACTGTAAGACCTAAGTATGACCAACAAAAAAGGATAGTTGCCTTTAAGCCTTATTTTGTAGAACTATGAAGTGAAGTAGTAAAACAAGAAGTTGTTGACGGACTTTGCTTTACTGTGTCTGAGTGTTTTGCCTGCATGTACGCAGTGCCCAGGAAGGCCATAAAAGCATGTCATGTCTGTCACAACGACAGGCAGTTGTGAGCTGCCACGGGTGCTGGGAACCAAACAGGTCTTCTGCAAAGAGCATAGAGAGAGTGAGGAGTTTCTCCAGCCCCAACAAAGTAATTTAGAATAAACAAAATAAGAGAAAAGGCATTTGTAAATTTGGAAAGGACTTTTGATATATGGATGGCAACAGATATAACACATGGTTCCGGTCTGTGTAAAACTCTCCATAGATAGTAAGTAAATAGATCCTCAGTTCTGCAGGTGTAATGTTTAGATGTGTGTTGCCTCAGAGTATAAATATAAAACTATGTAATTATATCCATAAAATATCATTCATATCATTACGTACTCACAGATACAGAGCTCAGTGTTAATCCTTGCCTTAAAAGAGGCGGCCATCCTTTGAAGGGCATTAACACAGGCCATGCAAAGTGCTGAGGAATCGTGACAGTCGTGTCCAGTAAGACCCGCAGCCACTGCTCTCAAATGCAGACTTTACACTGGAGAGAGGCTAGACCTGCTTTGCCTCCTAAATCTGCGGCAGAAATGATCTTTGTTTCATCAGTAGCTGCTGATGTTTAAACACTTGGACCATGTCTGGGATGAAAAGATGACTGTATTCTTATATGTAATACGCATATATTGTGTATTATACTGGGAGTTAACTTTAAATAGAGACATGTGACTGGTAGCTACCTTAGCAGACACTGCAATTCTCAAGACCTACTTACCTCAGGATCCAATTCATTTAGAAACAATTGGCCCAGAGTGCTCTTAACTATGTACGTTATTATTGATCAATGTTAACTGTATTCATAATTTAAACTCAAAGTTATAAAATATTTTATACTTAATAAAGTCATTAAGTGTTAACTAACATTTTAATAACTTAAAAATTATATAGTGACTGGTTTTTTTTTTGTATAAAGTTTTCTAATCTGTCTTCATAGAAATGGCATAATTCTCACACCTGCTTCTCTAATCTATCTGACTTGGTCTTGCAGTTTCCCCTTTACTGTGGGGAATGCACACCTAGCCCCCACCAAGGGCTGTCTTTGCAGTAAGTACTTGTAGGCTTGATCAAAAAGCACTCTTTTAAAAAATATATTTACTCAATTCTTTTATGTATATCAACGCTCTTATCTGCATGAACACCTGCACGCCAGAAGAGGGCATCAGATCCTATTGTAGATGGTTGTAAGCCACCATGTGGGTGCTGGGAATTGAACTCATGATCTCTGGAAGAGGAGCTAGTGCTTTTAACCTCTGACCCATCTCTCCAGCCCGAGAAGCATCTTAAGAGGCCAGCAAAGCACACCCACTGGTGTATCAGTGAAGATCAGCAGTGGGCCACAGACAGCCAGTCGACTAGGACAACTGTGGGGTCGGGGGAGGGGAGCTTGCTTGCACAGGCACCTTCTGCCCCCTCCCTGCACCGTGCCAGCAGTGACGGTCTGAGACTGGGAGTGAAGTCCTTGCTCTTGCTCACACAGCCTGACCTCTGAGTGCTCATTCTGCCGGCGCCTGCTCGTTGTTAATTGTGGCTCTTAGCGCTCACAGCATGCAGACATCTGTCTTAGGGAGTTGCAGACTTAGACCTCTTCATAGAATGGTTCTGTGGCACTTACAATATGCCAGTTTATGTAGTAACTGTTCTTTGCGACAGTTACTACATAAAAGAAGAGCTGCTTGAACACAAGAGTGAGGAGGAAAGGCGGTGCTGGTCCTCTGATGGTGAAAGTGACTACTAGGTGGCTACTGGGTGGGCAGCACACAGTGGGGCCAGCTGCTCAAAGGGATGCTTCCCGGGCCAGGGGAGGGGAGAGCGCGCTCGCTACACTACTCAGGAAACTGGAATCTAAAATTTATGTATCGTTTGTTCTGAAACACTCCATTTAATACTTTTGAACCAATGTTAATTTTAGGTAATTGACACCATGAAAACGAAACTGTCAATAAGGAGGAAATCAAGTTTGTTACTTTGATTAAAGTGTGCTAAGAGCTCACACAAATACTGTATCATTAAAATTTGAACCTTTGGACAGTTGTGTGCACTCTGTGAAAGTGCGTTAAATGGCAGGTTTTTAAGGTCGTCAAGACATATTTGTTGTTGTGGAAGCTGAAAGTGCCCCAGAACACTCAGTGGCTTGTCACAGTATGATGATGTCCACCATCCATTGTGAACTGTGACCAGTCCTTTCACTCCTTAACAAATTTGTGACTTCATGCATTGAAGAGGAATTTGAAATAGATGAGTTGAATCGTACAAATCTCACAGATGCTGACATGTACCTAAAAACACCAGCAGTACCACCAGCTGCTCTAGAAATGCCTCTTATCTCAGAAATGGTAGGATTTCAGGGCCTTTAGGTTTTCCAGAATTCAGATTTAATCCCAGATCTCAAGTTGTAGTTTTGGAAATGTGTTTGTTGTTTGTTTTCTCATGGGAGTGCGTGGCTTTCTTAGTGAAGTTGGAGAGAATGCCTGCAATACCTTAGTTCAGGCCACACCCTTTGCTATGGCTTGCTCTCTCCGGTAGAGCGGCGCATCTGGAGCAAGGTGCCTGCTCTGCTGAAAACTTCTGTAGTCGTGGCCTGTTTGCCCAAGACTCTCTGTGTCAGTTAGGTAGTGCCTGATGCTGTGCTGAGGGCTGTTGAGAGGAGATTAAAGGGCTTCAGACCTGTTAGGGCCAAGGTTCTCATGGGGTAATTCTGCTGTGTCATTTACATTATTAAGTAAAACTGCTGGAGCTTGGGATTGGGTTGTTTGGGGCTTGGTTTGTTTGTTTGTTTGGTTGGTTGGTTGGTTGGTTGGTTGGTTGGTTGGTGGTTGTTTGGTTGGTTGGTTGGTGGTTAGGTTGATTGGTGGTTGGTTGGTTGGTGGTTGGTTGTCTGGTTGTTTGGTTTGTTGTTTGTTTGGTTGGTTGGTTGGTATTTTTAAGGGTTGGAAGGGCAGGATTCACTTCCACGGCCTTGATTCATGCCCAAGGTGTCAATGGTTTCCTGTACCACCGCATGAGCACAAATGTAAAAGCACAAAAGGAAAATAGCCCATGTGTGTGCAAATGTAAAAGTGCAAATGGCAAACACCATAGTGTTATCATTGTAGAGATGCTTTTACCCTCCCTGTCTAGATGGCAAGGGCAAAGAGGATTGAGTCAGAGTCGTTTAGGGAGAGCTTCCTGATGGAGACTGATGTCGTACAATGGTTGCTTCCACTTCTCCTTTGTTGTGTTTCCTGTAAGGGTGGGGAGAGATGCTGAGTTAAAATGTATTTAACATAGTTGAATCTGTGGATGACTCTCTACACCATCCCACAGATTCAACAAGTGTTTAGTGAGTTCTTGTTTTAATTGTTGAGGAATGAGAAGCACTTGCATGCAGAACAGCATAGTGAGAACACCAATAAGCCTGCACTGCCCATCTACAGAGGCTTTGTAACAACTGCTCCCGGCAGCCACTGGACTTGAGGCCAGGCTTAACATTTGAGTGTGTGTGTGTGTGTGTGTGTGTGTGCAACTGGACAAATCTTTATCTTCTTGGGCTTTTGGTTTTCTTAAGTGTGAAATATGAAGATTTATCTTCACGTTTCCTGATCTCAAATTCATTAACTTGGTGTGTTTTACAGCGTGGTCACCCTTCACCCACACAGCATGTCTTACTTATTCTGTGGGAAACACAAAACCCCGACCAAATTATTAGTCACATTTCCTTTATCGGCATGTTACCAGGATGCTCCAGACTCCACCAAAGACCTAAAGGGACCGTGAATGGAATGAGATTTGGGAAATGAACTCTGCTTCAAAGTCCTGAAACCAAAGGTTAGGCTAAAGCTGGGAAGCCTGCTCTCAGAGCGGAGTGGAGCACAGTGGAGAGGCCTGACTGGCTCGGATGGGGGCCGGGGTCCCACCCCCAGGCTGTGAGAGCATCCTCGACACTGTTGTGTTTTAGTTTTTTCACTAATTCCATAAAAATCTCACATGTGTGTGCATGGCAGGGCCTGTAAAACTTGACACTTAGATCTGATGGTGTGAACTGTGGTGTAAAAGTAGCGTCTTCGTCCTCACGCACCTTACTGTTCATCAGAGCGCGCAAGGCAAAGTAGGGGCCTCCCGAGCACACCCGTGTCCACACGAACCTGACAGCGGGCAATTAGTAGGAATCATGCTCATGACCAACTCCTCCTTCATCTTTAAAACGTAGTGTACAGAGTAAGCCTCGCTATAGCAACTTCACACGCGCACAGTATGTGCTTTGCTTCTCTTTGCCCCCAAATGGTTTATCTTATATGTTCATGTCATGTATGAAAACTTAAGTTTAAAATGAGAGAACATTCACAGTGGGAGTGTGTGTATATGTAGTGTGTGTGTGTAGTATGTATATATTAGTGTATGTGTATGTAAGTAGTGTGTATGTAGTGTGCGTGTATGAAGTGTGTGTATGTAGTGTATATGTGTATGAAGTGTGTGTATGTAATGCATGTATATGAATTGTGTGTGTGTATGAAGTGTGCATATGTGGTGTGTGTATGTAGTGTATATGTGTATGAAGTGTGTGTGTGTGTATAATGCATGTATATGAATTGTGTGTGTGTGTATGTAGTGTGTATGTATAGTGTGTATGAAATGTGTGTATGTAATGCATGTGTATGTGGTGTGTGTGTATGTATAGTGTGTGTGTATAGTGTGTGTGTATGTAGTGTATATATGTGTATGAAGTGTATGTATGTAGTGTGTGTACACACACGCCTGTGGAGGCCAGAAGTTAATGTTTGTGTCTTCCTAGACTCCATCTTATGTTTTGAAATAGGGTCCTCATTTGGCTTGGAGCTCACCAACTGACTGAGTCTGGCTGGCGAGTGATCTCCAGGGATCTGCTTGTGCACTCCACATCACTCAGTGCCAGAGCTACAACTGTACCGCTGTAGCTGGCCGACGGGAGCTGGAGACGGGATGCCGAGCCTCGTGTGTGCCTCGGACCAGGCACCTCAGGCCCCGCTGCCTGGTCTGTCTCCTCGGCAAACACGCAGCGCTGCAGTCTGCAGTCTCTCTGGCCCCCTCCATCTCTGGAGGGCGGCACAGCCTGTTCCTCATGGCTGGACAAATGCTGTGGTGTCTGTATACAGCATCTTCTTCACCTGTCCGTGTGCCGATGGCATCTAGGCTCTTTTTCCTGGGTGCTGTGGCCGCTGTGAATAGCCTGGCAGCAGGCATGGGTATGCGAGCACCTCTGGGCTTCTCTGGTGCAGATCTTTGCGAGTATGCCAGGAACTGGATAGTTGCATCATATGGTCATTCAACTTTTAGTTGCTTGAGGTTCCTTTGTGCAGACTCCTGAGGTGGCTGTCCTAGCAGATTTCTAACCACGTTTCAGTCTCCCCTCCCACCCCCACATCCTCGCCGACATTTGTTTTTTGTTCTGTTTGTGTGTATGTGATAATTGCTGTCTTAGTTTGTTTCCTGTTGCTATGATAAACACCATGACTAAAATCAAGCTGGGAGGAAAGGGTTTACTTCATCTTAAAACTCTCAGGTGGCACCAGGCGTCAGGGAAGTCAGGGCAGGAAGTCAAACCTGGAGGCAGGAACTGAAGCAGCGATCGTAGAGGAGCAGTGCTCACTGCTCGTTCCCCTCGGCCCACTCGGGCACCTTCCTTACACAGCCCAGGACCATGTGCCAGGAGTAGCCCTGCCCTCCATGGCTGAGCCTTGTCACATAAGCTGTCAGTCAAGAAAATGCCCTCACAGACTTGTCCACGGCCAGCCTGATAGAGGAATTTTCTCAGTTGAAGTTCCAAGATGACCTGTTTGTGTCAAGCTGCCAAGAAGAAGAAGAGAAAAGAAAATTCTAACCAGAACAGTCTGATTGGCATAAAGTAGGATATCGTGTAATTTTAATTTTTGTGTTCCTGGTGTCAAAGAATGTTAATTAGCCAATCTTAAAGTAGGCAGATCATTTGGGATTCCCTAGGCAGGCAGGCGGAGCTGGGGAGCACAGAAGGGCGGGTGGAGGAATGTGTGCTGCGACAAGTCCAGCTGGCCACAGCTGAGCTTGGACGTGGGAAGGGCGTCAGGACAAGTGAAATAAGCAGCCTCGGGAGTCTAGGCAGAGCGTGCTGGGTGCCCTCGAATGGATGAGAATGGCCCCATGGCTCCTGTGTCTGAGGCTTCCCTACTTGGTGGACCTGTTAGGAAGGATTAGGGGGTGTGGTCTCCTTGGAGGTGTGTCGCTAGGGATGGGATTTGAGGTTTCAAAAGCCCATGCCAGGCCCAGTCTGCCTGCATCCCAGCTTCAGCTCAAATGTAAGCTCTCAGCTCCTGCTCGAACACCGCGCCTTCCTGCTGCCATCGTGAGCAGGGCCACATTCCCGTCTGGAGGGTCTCACTCACCCTGGGAAGCCGCAGGCAAGCCCTGAATTGAAGACTTTGTTCTTATAGGCTGCTTTGGTTATGGTGTCTCTTCCCAGCGCCAGAAAAGCAAGTATGACGGTGAGGTAACCCAAGGCACTGGCAGAGTTCTGTTCTTCAGCACTTCAGGTTGTTAAAGCAGCAACCGGAAGCGGATATGCCAGAAACTGAAATATAAGAAAAAGAGCAAATGACGATGGAGGATACTTACAGAGGGGAGGGGAGGGAGGGGCAGCTGCCTGGCCAGGAGTGACAAGAAACACGACAGTGTGGAGGATAGAGGACAGACCTGAGGGAAGACTAGCACGGAGAGCGTTCAGGCAGAGGGAGAACAAGCACAGGGGCTAACGGGTAAAGAAAGGCTCCGCAGTTACAAAGAACAGTCTTCGGATGATCACGTGACTGCACAGTAGGCCAGAGCACATGCAGAGCCAGGCAGGGCACAACAGCACAGAGAGAAGCCAGAGGCCTCAAGGAGACAGACAGCATGGTCACCTGACCATTCGTGCTGCGTTCTGGGCCAGAGGAGAGGTGAGTTTGGAATAAGAGCAATAGCGTTAGAGATGTGAGTTAACCAGGAGGCTTACTGATGGACTGGATATGAATTCCAAAAATGTGATGTACTTTGCCACTGGACAGGAGAAGGGAAAGAAGACACCTAAAGTCAAGCAGGCGTGTGTGCGGGCTGCTGTGCTCGAGCTGCTGTGTGCTGGTGAACAGTTAGAGGTAAAGAGGGAGCATGGCTCTGGAAAGGACAGTTGCTGTGAGCTAGGATTTGGAATGTGTGAGATTCGTAGTGGAAAACTGTTGAAGATTTTGCATCAGGAAATAGTTAACTAAGGTCTGTGATTATATGTGCCCTCTCTCTACTTCTATTCTGAAGGAACGAGAAATAATAACAATCTATAACATTAAAATTATTGGAGTCTAAGAAGCTTTAAAAGATGTGGTTAAATGTTTGTTGAGTGTTTAACAGTTCACTGGAAGCCTCACACTTTGCTTTTAAGGCAGGGCTGGTGACTTCTGTTTTCTGAGGCCTAACAGAAGCCTGCTTCTGAGTCTGTCCACCAGGGCCCAGGTGTCAGTGTCCTTAACTAGAAAAGAGGCTGCTGAAGGGTTGGCTTACTCACCAAATGGTTGGGTCAGAGTGAGGTCAGGGTTGGAGCAGGGGACAAAACCATACAAGGGGCGCTGATGGGCTAACCTTTTTTTCTTTGACAATGGTTAAGAATTTAAGAGCTTGTATTTCTTTTCTCGCATGCTGGAGAATAAGCCTAGTAAGACATGTGTTTGGCCTTTTTAACTTTGCATTTGATGATTGTGTCTCACTACACTGCTCAGTCTAGTCCTGATCTCTCTCTGCAGCCCAGGGGACTTTGAACTTGATCCTGCCTCAGCCTCCTGAGTAGCTGAGTGACAGGCCTAAGCTACCAAGCCTAGCCAATAAACGTATCTGAAAGAAATTATGGCTGACGTGGAGCAGGATGTCCTGTTCATGTCTGCATGTGCTGTTTACTCACTGTGTATAAGCATTTCCCAAGAGTGACTGCTTCTGTCTTCCCCGCCTACTTACTCTAGAAGATAAGATATGTAAGAAAATGGGTGCTGGTTCATGGGATCTTTTCATTTATAGGATGTGACAGATTTCCTGGAGGTGACTATGTCCAGAGATTGTATTCTAATTAGAATAAAATGCACACTGATTTTCAGGTAACTTAACAAGATGTCAAGGATTCTTCAGTGTCTACTTGATTTCCCAATGGTTATTTCACATTAAAACAAAACAAAATATTAAGAATTTTACTAAGTAGCATATTAGCAAGGCATAAAAGAGCGTTGGAACCTGGTTGGGGTCCTCCTTTCCTGTGTCGTTTAGTTTATGCTGTCATGTTTCTTACCATAACATTCAGTCTGTAACTCTAAAACATTGTGTCACAGAAGTGGAAATCTTTGATATTGTGTCTTCCTTCTATCACCTTCCAGACATTTTAGAAGAACTAAGGCATTTGTTCTCATTCGTAGTGTTGTGTTAGGTAGTAAATCTCAGTAAAATCAAACTCTGGTGAGCTCACCAGAGTTGTTTCCAATGACTCATTAAGAAATGAGCTCCCAGCATAGCTGTCCTGAGAGGCTCCACCCAGCAGCTGATGGGAACAGATGCAGAGACCCATAGCCAAACATTGGGTGGAGTGCAGGGAGACTTGTGGAAGAGTGGGGGAAGGATAGAAGGACCCAGAGGGGACAGGAGCTCCACAAGAAGACCAACAGAGCCAACTAACCAGGGCCCAGGAGGGTGGGTTGTGGAGACTGAAGCACCAGTCAAGGACAGTGCCTGGACTGGATCTAGGCTCCCTACACAAATGTGGCTGATGGACAGCTCAGTCCTCATATGGGTCACCTAGTAAGGGGAGCGGGGGCTGGACTCTGTTGCCTGCTTTTCACTTTCCCCTGGAGGGACTGCCTAACCAAGTCACAGAGGAAGAGGATGTGCTCAGTCCTGATGCAACTTGATATGTTGGGGTGAGGCCTCCCCTTCTCTGAGGAGTAGGGGAGGCAGGATAGGAGAACAGGGAAGGAGGCTGGAACCGGGAGGAGAGGAGGAAGGGGCTATGACTTGGATGTAAAATGAATAAATAAAATTTAAAAAATGTTAAAGGTGGTGGGAAGAAATGAGCTCCCCAGGCTGGAGAGATGGCTCAGAGGTTGAAAGCACTGTCTGCTCTTCCAGAGGTCCTGAATTCAAGTTCCAGCAAATGCATGGCATCTCACAACCATCTATAATGGAATCTGATTCCCCCTTTTGGTGTGCATGAAACAGAGCATTCATATGCATTAAAAAAAGGAAGGAAAGAAGAAAGAAAGGAAGGAGAAATGGAGGGAGGGAAGGAAGGAGGGCGAGAAGGAGCGAGTTCCTGGCCAGCCATATTGGTACATGCCTTTAATCTCAGTGCTCAGAAGGCAGAGGCAGGTGGAGCTTTGTGAACTTGAGGACAGTCTGCTCTACATAATGACTGCCAGTTCCCCAAAGTGACCTCTGTATGTGTACCTCCTCCCCATGTACACCCCACCTCACACACGAATGAACAAATAAGCAAATGTTAAAGAAAATTAGAGAACTAAGTTCCAGTTCAGGCTTTGTCAGCCTGGGCTTCCATGTCTGCAGTAGAGGAGCGAGAGGACTTAGTCTCCAAGGCAGGATGGAGAACCTCACTGTGGAGCCCCCAGAGGAGGGGAGGGCTGTCCTTAGGTCTCCATGGTGCCACACACCGTCGTCACTCCTGCAGACAGGCTGGGGAACCGACTGTTAGGATGTCCACGGCTTCTGACCTCTTCTCCCTTCTGTGATTTCCCCCTCCAACTAGCAATTTCGCATTACAAACTAGTGTCTCTAGTCTAAAGGCACCAGGGAGATTCAAAGGAAAGTTATTAGGATACAAGTTTTGCTCCCTTCCTTATATTTTTATCGTCAGTTCAGCTACTCATCAAAGACAGAAAATGACAGACTGTTTCCTCACTGGCTTACGATTGTTTTGTTGTTGTTTTAATGAGAAAGATGCTGAGCCGAAAGCACCTGTAGCTGTGGGTGGGCGGCCGGGCCACACTAACTGTACTGGAGGTTTCTCCTGGGAGCGGAAGGCACCGTCCCTCTGCAGGGCCCGGACAACTTCCTGCGCACCACGGGAAGGGGCAGACCCTCAGCTGCTGCTTAGCACACGCTGCCTTCCTCTACGTTCTGTGTAATTCCATGTCTTACTTGGCTAAGAAAAGGTGAATGTTATGTGTACTGCATGACACATTGCTGCCTTTCACACACAAAGAACATGTTAACTAAAAATACTTTTAATTTAAATAAAATATAGTTAGATAATTTCTCCCCTTCCCAGGCCCCACTCCAGGTCTTCCTCCCTCTAACTCCCTTTCTACCTTCCCCTTCCTCTCTCTCAAATGCATAGTCACTTTTTCTTTGATTAATGTTTTTACATATGCATATGCATATGCGTGTGTGTGTGTATGTGTGTGTGTGTGTGTGTGTGTGTATGTATAACGAAACAGCCTGCTGAGTCCATTTAGCAATGCATGTGTGCACACAGAGGATTGGCCACTGGGAGGCTGTTTTCGTAGACTCATCAGTCAGCAGGTGGCAGTCCTTCTTTGTCTAGGGGTGGGGCTCAGTGAGACTCCGCTTCTGCTTAGCACGACTATTGGTGATGTCATTGTTCAGGTCCTGTCCTCATCCTGGGTGTAGCTTTCCTGTCCTTGCGAGGGGACAATCTCACAGCAGACTTGCTGGTCCTTTGGCTTGTGAGTTCTTTCGTTCCTCCCTCTGAGACATTCCCCGAACCTTCAGTCCAGGAGCTGTGTTGTCGATGTGCCCAGTGGGGCTGGACATCCGTGACCAGCTGGTCTTAGCTTGTGACCAGTTGTGGTTTTCTGGAGTGGTCTCCATGCGATGCACAGAGAAGCTTTGCTGATGACGGTGAGAGCTGCTTACCTGTAGACACAAGGACAAAAACAATTCTTAAGGTGCTAGCGGTAGACTCTCCTCTGAGGGTCATGATTCACCAGGCCTGGGAAGCTCGCTGGGTTTCCAGTGCTATGCACCACTTCCTCCTCTTGAGCTGGCCTCAAGTCCAGTTATAGGGCCGCTATGCTCCGATACGAGTGCCGCTATTGTCCTGTTAGGAATATCCTGCCATGAGGGTCTTTGTTGTGGGTCATGGGTGTCGCGGGTGGGTAGGACTATTGCTTGTGTTCCTCCCTTGACAGCGTGCACGGCACCTTCTGGTACTATGAGAGCTAGTTTTCTTTCAAGGTTCACACAACACTTACTGCCTTCTTAAATAGCATTTTATTCTTTCTTTTAGATTTCATTTTATTATCTTTTTAATTTTTATTATAACTTTAAAATTTTATTTTGTGTGTCAACATGTGTGCTTCCCACAGAATGAGTGTAAGGGTCAGAGGACCACCGTGGGGGCTGGTTCTTCCCTTCTGCCACATGGGATTCAGGCTTAGCAACGAGTGTCTTTACTTTAAGCCATTCTCCAACTCTCACTACCTTATGGTGATTACTGGGATTTGTTTCAGTTTGGTTTGGCTTGGCTTTTTGGTTTTTTGTTGAAACAGCGTCTCTCTACAGCCCTGGCTGTCCTGGAACTCACATACGTAGACCAGGCTATCCTCAAACTCTTGGAGATCTGCCTGCCTCTGCCTCCTGAGCTTTCCTACTATGTTCATTTGTAACTTCTGCTTATTATCAAAAAGTTCAAATCCATAAAAACATTAAGGAAGAAACTATTTCCTTGAATTCCAATTAAATTTCCTAAAGTTTTCCATTAGTAACAGTATACTGAAAAGTATTTCAGATTTTAACATTTAAAATTTATTTTTGTTAAAGATTTCAAAACAAGGTAAACATTCAAATTATATGAAAAGAATAAAGCAGAAAAGTTACTGTTTCATTATGTCATATATCCTTCTGGACAGTGTCACTTAATGTCATCCTACATATAGGAAGTACTATATGGCATTCATTGTGATTCCGGCAGGAATGGAACCAAAGTTTTGTAAAGGATGTTTGTATGTGTCGGTAAAAAGGGGTGGATCTCCCATGAGTGTTAATAGTGTTTGTAATTAAAATAAGTTTACTGATAGAAATATGTGTGTTTGCACACATGTATAAGTGAATTGGTATGCTAAATGCTAAGAAATTTGTTGGCTAGATATTTCCAACTTTGATAAAGTATTGCTCTCCTTATCTCTTCCTTGTACTGTTTCTCCCCTGGGCCCTTTTGGCAGTACATTAAACTTCTGTCTACCTCCATCCAGTAGATCATGGCCGTTAGTGACAGACACGGAAAGCCTCTAAATGGCAATGGCTCAGATTAGGATTTTTCACGTTTACAATGAAATGAAAATGCACAAATTCAGTAGGGCCGTACTTTGATCTTTTCCTGGACTGGCCATGTGTGGACTGGCCACAGCTCCTCAGCCTGGGGTCCCTGGTGTTTTCAACTGCAGGTGGGTCCATTTGGATAAAATTCAGTGATAAGTTGAGGCTTACCCAGGAAAGGACCTGTGCAATACTGTGGGCCTAACGGGGTCTACAAATTTAAATAGTGGTCAGGGGAAACCACTGAGCTGTTGAAATTGAGTAAACTTTCCAGGTAGAGGGACATGGCATGAACGCTGTGACACAGAAGACAGGAGCTACTGTGCAGTGGCTAACTGTAGATGACACTTGAGTGATAAGGGACACACGGGGGTCAGTGCCTGAGGG
Organism: Meriones unguiculatus; assembly: GCF_030254825.1. Taxonomy (NCBI): domain Eukaryota; kingdom Metazoa; phylum Chordata; class Mammalia; order Rodentia; family Muridae; genus Meriones; species Meriones unguiculatus. Next base: position 138,453,925 of record NC_083351.1, on the reverse strand, counting down.
GACTTCAGGTGTCATGCGTGAAGTGGGTTATCATCAGGAGATGGTTTGAGCAGAGAGGCCCACTGTGGCTTTGGAAGTTCCTCAGCGGCTGTGTGGAGACCAGGAAGGGACACGAGCGAGAAGCCAGCTCCATAGATTCTCCGTGAGGGGCTTCCATCAAGAGGCTGTTTGTGCTGCCGTGTGTATGTTTCACATGTGGGAAGGAGTCCGCCATTGTGGTTAGACCCTTGGTATTTCCTCCAGGCAGACAGGAGGTAGGGGAGGAGCCGCTGAAAGGGAGTGCAGCTGGGCTTTAACCTGAGTGGTGGCGGAATGAAACTTTTCAGTGTCCTAAACTCAGACATCAGGAAGAGTGGAGTTGCCATTTCCAGAAGAGGGGACTACTGGGGAAGGCCTAGAGTTGAGTTTGGGCGGTGGTGGGTTTCCACTAAAATGGAGCTTTTAAGTGTGTACAAGTATGTGAGCTACAGAACTTTGGGCTAGGGTATAAAGCCAGTCAACAAGAGAGGGACGAAGGCAGACTCACGTCCAGAAGGTGGAAGGTACGAGAAAGCAGCAGCCAGGGAGGTAGGAGGAGCCAGCAAAGCCAAGAGGAGGGAGTCATGGTTGTGACAAGTGTGCAGTAAGCAAGCGTGTCACCAGATTGCTGTGGCTGACCTTTGCAGTCATGACAGCGGCTGGTGCAAGGTGATGACCGGAGTTTGTTCCAGCTCAAAACAGGAAGAAGCTCATTTTAAAACTTTCCAAGAAACTTTGCAATCAAGAGAGACCAAACTGTGGAGTTGGGAAAAGTGGGAATTTGAGTTCAGGAAAAGCAAGGAAGTCAAAAGAGCATGCCAGGTTGACTGCAGTAGTCACACTCACCTGTGTATTCCTGTTATGAGCACGGTTCACCTTTGCATGTGTGGAAGCCGTTTGTGCTGCCGAGTGTACATTTTACGTTATTCTTCGGTGGCGAATCTTTTCCCTGTGGGTATATAAGGAGTTTTCTGTGTCATGAAGAAACAGCCTTCTCTTGCATTTGCAGATACTTTTCACGTCATGGGTCCATGTGCTCAAGGCAGGCTTCTTGCGGGAGGCTGCGGAGGCTTTGCCGCGTCTCCGCGGCTCACGGAAGGAAGATAAACCTCTGGTTTGTGTAGATTTTGCTGTGGTGGAAACGCTGAGCTACGAGTTTCTGGGTTTACTTTTTCCACATGATTTTAACTGAAAACTTGTTCCCTGCATTGATTTAAAAACTTGTGTTTGTTCAGGGTCCTATTTTGGAGCCCTTGACTGCCTGTGCTTGTTCTCTTTGTTTGCTCTTTCACTTTACTCTCTTTTACCCGAAGGTGCATTTGCCATTAGTGATGAGTCAAGATCCACCCGAGACTCCACTGCTGCTATTTCTTCTGGGTGTTCTTATTTTCTCAGATAATACTAACAGTATTTGTTGAGACCATGGTGCGTCGTACTTTATGAAGTGTTTTGCATTTATAATACTTTGCATCACTATGGACACCATGCTGGAATACACATTCCACCCCGCAGAGGAGGGCCGACATAGGGGAGGGTAGACTCGGCACACACGGATGGCGTGGATGGTGATTTTTACCGGGCTGTCTGGGCAGATGCCAAGCATCTACCTCTCTCTGAGCTCTGGAGTCCGAGTCTAAGTCGTTTACATTTGTCGTCCAGGATGGCAGGCTTAGTATGAAAATTGTGCTGTGTTATAAATTCTTTTGGTAGAATTCGTGTATTTATAATATAAAATCATTCTTATCTGTAAAGTTGTACCTTTTCACTTACTTGATTTGGCCGTCAGTGGAATGCTGAGGGGCTTCGTGTCGGACACTCCTGTCCTTTGGGTTTTTCTTTACGCACTGTCTTTGTGTGGTTCATATTAGCGGGGTTTTCCTGCCATTGTATTTTCAACTAGTTGTTGTTGACATATCTAAAGGTTATTAATTTTTTCTGTTTAAGTCACAGGGTTTACTAGTTCCCTTAATAGTAATATTTAGTCCTGAATTTCACAGAAATATTATACTACCTACAAATAATAAATTTCACTTGCTCATTTTAGTATAATTTTTCATGTATTCATTTAAAAAGGTGACTGTTTTATAACATTGTTAATAAAGACAACATTTTATCTTACAAATCTCTAACGCATAAATAGATATCATGATACTCCCATGCTTAATCTAGTGCTGTATTTTGGGTGAAGGTGTAAGTCTGTGTGTATGGTGAAACTGGCGTCTCTTTGGTGTGGGCATGTAATGTGTGCGGATGCAAGAGCGCTACCCCTGTAGAGGCCAGAGGGAGGTTTCTGCGCTCTGCTTGGCCACTGTCCTTATTGCTGTGTGTCAGCATCTCTTGGTGAGCGTAGTACTGAGCTGGAAGCCACCATGTCCTCCGCTCTGTCTGCCGCCAGCTCAGATGTCACAGGCAGGGGCCAGCACTTTATGTAGGGTCTAGGGCTCTCATTCATATAAGAGCTAATTTCAGCTTAATTTGACTCACAGGAGGGAGATAAAGCAGTGAGAGCTGAGCCTCAATACAGTGAACTAATTCAGCCCAGAAACACTGACTGCGTGTCACAAAGTATTTGTGCTGAAACAATTCACACCACCTTATCACTAACATGCTTTCTTCATATAGCCAAACAGTGTCTTTGTAAGAATGATTTTTAACTTACACGAACTGTGACTTGTACAATATTAGTATGACAAACCTAAGAAAAATATGAAGCAGAATAGAAAATAAAAGAATATATTAAATAAAAACTATACAGGCCATCTCCTGACAAATAAGTGCAAAATTCTGTCTTTGAGGATCAGATACTACAGGTAAACCACCAGCCTGTTTGATTGTGGAGAAGAACTAAGAAACACAGACATGCAGTATTAGAATGCTGTGGGCTAGGGGTGATTCAGTGCAAGAGTGTTTATCTAACACGTGTGTGGCCAGGGTTTGTTCCCCAGCAACCACAGACAGGCAGACATGCACACTCACACGAATAAGAGGGAATAAAGCAAGTGAAATTGAAGTGACTGTAATTACAAAGGAATTTAATGGATGTTTTCATAAGTCTAAGAAAGTAATTTGATAACTTAGATAATGCTTTGCAGAAAAATATAGCTGATTCTAGTTTTAGAGATGAGATAGCACATGAAGACACTAGAATAACACTGGGAAGTTGTCAAAAAGCTGATAACCATCCCCAAACTGCCAAAACCTTCCCTTACAAGCTTGACAGTTCTGGTGCCACAGAAGAGCCCAGCTCTCCAAGGCAGCGGAGAGAGGTGGTTCTGGACGGGACTTGTGCTGGATGGGAAAAGACCAGCATAAGGACTGTGGGAGCACAGGAGACAGGTCCTAACAATTCCTAGTATTTCTTATGTCCTGAGAGACGAGGAAAAAGAAAAGCTAAGATTCTGCAAGTAATGACAACTGTCTGCCTTTGCCTGTGAGTTTTCATTCTATTAATAGCTTGTGTATGAAAACTGCAAAAGCTACTCAGCCTCTGCAGGGAACAAGCCACAGTCACTGCCTTTCCTTGGAGTTGGGCTTCAAGTGACACACTGAATATATAAAAATATCTTATGATTGCTATTCAGCTGAGTATGTATCCTTGACTAAGGACAGTATCTTCAGGGTGACTAAAGTACTCCCCAGATTTGCCGAACCCCTACTGTTGTTAAGCCCGGCATGTGCTTGACACTTGAGTGTGCTAAAACTAGTTCGACGCCTGCCTTTGTTCTAGCTTTTAAACTTGAATAATCTCTATCTCGCACACTGTTGTGTTACCTGTGTCTATCATTATCTCGTCATACAGCGAAGGGCAGGGCAGGTCGCACTTTGAGTATGTGCCCAGTACAGTAAGGTATGTGCGGCGCCCTCTGGAATACTGTCATGTACAAAACTTTTCTCTGACCTGTGAGTTAGCAAATGGTCTCTCCTTCTCCTTCTGTGTGTTTATTTACTGTGTCTGGTTGGCAGGAGCCCCCCGCCTTCATATTCTGGAATTACCAACAACATTTACTTATACTATCTAGTTTCTTCACTGAGAAAGGTGTAGCCCCACATTCAGCCCTACAAATGATTCTGTGTCTGCTGTACAGAAGGCAGCATCTAGCTACCTTCTTTTCGATGCCAGACATGCACACACACATGTATGTGTATGCACATGTATATATGTATGTCATGTATATAAATGTTATTTTCATCCCAACTAGGAGAAGTTCACATTCAGTTTCTCCACCTTTTTCTTCTTAGTGCACATACCTAAATTTGCATTTTTTGCCTCATTCTAACACATGTGAAACATTGTTGAGCGTTTCTAGATGTCTCTAACCTCATGGCCGTGTGCCAGGCCAGTGAATACAGAGCTGCTTTGTTGGATGCAGTCTTTGTAAAGATCACTAGGAAGACTTTCCTGGGTAAGATCTTCTCTTTCTGCTGTGCAGATGAGTATTTTAAGAAGCTCGACGGGAATGACTAAGGTGTAGTTAAGCACAAATTAATGTCTCCACATAATGGAAAAGCTCTAGGAAGGAAAGCCTGTGCATCCCAAAGCTTATGGTAGAACATGACACATACCGTCTAGCAGAGACTACAGACCTAATCTTTCCCACATCCCAGCGTATGTGCCAAGCACTGTTGCAGCTCACAGTGAACCGTTATGGTGAGCGTCTTTCTTTATGAGGTGCTCAGGCAGTGCTCAGGGGCAGTTACCTTGCCTCATTCTGAAGCCACATGCATGTAATCTATTGAATATTGTCATTGTCATCATCTGTCACTATCTCACTTAAGAAAAGGGGGTTTACAGAGGATTTTAATTGGTGCAGTTAATTTAATGCCATGTTCAAGAAACTAAGTAACTTAGGACATATTTGCAACAATTATTGGCTAGAATGATACCACTCAATTATATACTGTTACGTTATTATGAAATCCCATGCTTAAATTTATTTTGTCCTTTGAACATGTTTTCACCAGCAAGTTGTTCAGCGTGGAGCTGAGGAGCTGTAGGGCAGAGAAGCAGCAAATGTGTAGTATCCGTGACTGACACAGCATTTCTGGGTCAGGCAGCTCAGCGCACAGAGACTGCAGTGTGAGTCCCACTGTGCACCTTGGAACTCCCGAGCTGGGGCAGGTCTCTCACCTGCTCTGAACATCTGCCAACAAAAGAGAGAAGCAACAGTGCTTCTTGGGATTCTTGAAGATTCAGAGAGGCAGGACAAGAGGAGGGACAAGAGCAGTCACAAGCTCCTTAAATAGTACCAAGAGTTATCCGTAAGTCAGCGGCCATTAGCACGCACTGATGATAAGAATGAGGTAAATAGTTTCCATTCCTCACTGAAAGCCATGTTATATACTGGAAGCCATTTGAAGGATTTTCACTTTATGATTTTATGGGGGGGTGTTTTGCCTGCATGTATGCCTGTGCACTGTGTGTGTGCTTTGCTCAAGGAGTCCAGAAGGGGGCTTTGGGTCCCCAGGAAATGGGGTTATGGACAGTTTTGAGCTGCTGTGTGGATGCTGGGCTCCTAACCCAGGTCCTCCAGAAGAACAACCGGTACTTTTAACAGCTGAGCCTCTCTCCAGTTCTGTGTTTAAAGATTTGAAAATCTCTTTTCTTTTAGCCTTGCTTTCTTCATATCTATTGTTTTAACTAATTCCAGAATTAGGATGATCTGTAACTGATCTCTTAATGGTGATGCAAATGTGCTTAGAGAAAAGGAAGTGAGTCCAGTGCCTGGTAGACACTGGGACAGCTCTGGTCCACAACAGGAAATCTCAGAGGAGTTATAACACTGAGGACCTGGGCATGCTAATTGCACTGACTTGATCATCACATGGTATGTTTGTATTGAGTTATCTTGTACATGAAGGCTTCATGAATGTTTCCATTACTGACCCTTTTTACCCAGGATATCCTCACAGGACCCTAGTATCTAACTGTAGAAAGTAGGTGAGTTGCTGTGGTAAAACACCATGACCAAAGGCAGCTTAAAGAAGGAGTTCATTTGGAGTTACAGCTCCAGAGAGACAAGAGTCTGAAATGGAGCAGAGCAGCGTGGGCACAGAGGCTGGAGCAGGAAGCTGAATGCTCACCTCTCTTCCTACAAGCAGGGAGAGCAAACAGGAAGTACACAGAACGTTAAACTCTCAAAACCTGTACCCATGGGTACACTTGCCCCAGCAAGGCTGCACATCGCCATTAGCTCCAAACGGGGCCACCAGCTGAGGATCAACTGTCCCATGCCTGAGCCTGGGGGGCATTTTGTTCAAACCACCACATTGGTGTACAGATCAAGGACTGCTGAAAACAAACCACAGAGGCTGTGGATTAAAACAGTTCTGTGGCATGCATATAATTTTCTCACTGACTAGAGACAAAGAAACTCACCAGTGAGCTTGATATTCTTGTTTCTTTTCACATGAAAATTCAGTCTGAGTGTTTGGTACTTCAGGGTCCACAGCACCTCAGGCTTCCCAGGGCTCATCATCACTTCGACCTTTATAATCGCTGACTCTGACTGCTGCTGCGCATAAACGTACAGTACAGAACAGCAGAAGAATGTTGATGGCTTTCTCGGACCCCGTGGGGAACTCTGTCCTAATCTCAAGCTAAAAACCATTTCCTATTGTTCTTTCATGAACTCAAATCAGCAGTCTTAAAAATCAAGTAATACAGCACAATCCAAAGATAGTACTGAATTGCTAAGTAATAGCAGTGTTCTGCTTCTGTGTGAGCAAGAAGCTTGGTGGATACAGTTAAAACACTGATGTAAAAGCACCCCAGCCTCAGATGTGACCTGAGGTGTTCCGGGCGGCATTTGGTGGCACTGTATGCACACATGTGCCATGTTGTTGTATGTCTAGAACCAACACTGTGGTGGGGTCGTGATGTAGCATGGACAAGTCCTTCCCAGGGCACCTTGGATTCATTCTGTTTTGGCTGCTGTGGGTTCAGAACCGTTTATTTCTGTCAGATCTCTTGAGAGCATCACAGTTGACACAGTTTATGACTTCTGTGAGTGTCCATCATGTGAACGTATAAAAGAAATGTGCCTCTTTCACCAAGCTGTATCTTTGTTTGTTTGTTTGTTTGTTTGTTTTTTTGTTTGTTTGTTTGTTTGTTTGTTTGTGTTGTTGTGGATGTTGGTTGATTGGTTTGGGGGTCTTGGGAGGGTGTTTTATTTTAGTTTGGTTTTGATTTTTCAAGACAAGGTTTCTCTGTATAGCCTTGGCTGTCCTGGACTTGCTTTGTAAACCAGGCTGGCCTCAAACTCATAGAGATCTGCCTGGCTCTGCCTCCCTGAGTGCTGAGATTATAGGTGTGAGCCGCACCCAATGGGCTCTGATAGGGCCTGGGTTAGTCTGTGTGTTTCAGTGGTGCCTTAGGAAAATCTAAAGTCCACAAGCTCTGAAAGAACAGATCCAGAATTACTATTCTATCCGGATTACTATATAATCCTATATATACTATATATATATATATATACTATATAATATATATAATACTATATATATTACTGTCATTTAAATAGTAGACAGGGTGCTCATTGATTTCTGTTGCCAAGTGACTGGGGTAAAAGAAAAGATAAAAGAAAGGGAAAAAATTTGGAAAACAGTTATTGATCTGTTTTTTCTGCCATAAGCAATAAAGTTTGGAAGTTAAGGCATTTTTCCATGCTACATATGCTACATATCAACATACGCTCTGTAATCTTATATGTGTGTTGTTTGTGTGCTTTGGCTGTTCAGCTTGTTTCATACCACAGTGGCACATCATACTGGGGACAGGAAAGCCCTAGAAAGTGCTAGCCTGTGGAACATACTGCAGTCTAGGTTAACAGGGAGTCTGAAAATACAAGATATGCAAACAGACATTTAAAACATAGTGCACTTGGGCCCTAAAGCCAAATTCAGAGGAAACTTCCAAGTCTAAACACTCTAGTTACAATGCATTAAATATACAATCAAAAGTTGGCCGAAGCACCTACAACTAACAAAACTAATTATGATAATGCTAAAGTATAGTATTACTTCATCAAAAGGTAAGGGCAGCGCCAATATGAACTGACGGCTAAGCTGGAATCTCAGAATTGCACCAGCGCTTTGTGGAGCAAGCAGTTGGAAGCTGAGCTGTCCACGTGTAGACTTCCCTTGTGCACAGGCATAGTGAGAACTTTGCAGTCAGCCCAGCTTTCCAGAGCAGCCAGAGACCTGCTCCAGCCTTAGCCAGAGCTAGCTGCTTTGTCTGCTCTCGAGTGCCCTTATCAAATCATGAAGAAGGCTACTGTAAGGAAACCTAGACAGTCAGAAGGAAAGTCAATAGCATGCTTTGCAAAGTCCCTGTTCCGTGTACATGCATGGCTGCACCTCTCTGGGGGTTAGGGGACATCATGAGAGCATGGGCCAGAGCTGAGGGTCGTCTCCCTCTTTCCCATAGGAGGGAAGAGGTGCTTCCCAGCCACACACTGTGGCTTGTCACAGAGAATCCCCTCACACTGGCATCTTCTTTAAACATCAGGGAACCTTTTTCTTAATGCTAAGTTGAGCCGGCTTTCTCACGTAATATCTGAGAAACACTTAAAAAGTCACTTTGAAGAGTGACGTATGAACACTGTCTACCGAGCAAAATTTGCCCCTGATCCAACCATCCCACCCCCACAAACTATCTCATAAATCTGTGCAAGAGAGGCCATTGTATTGCTAGTTTTTATGTCACTTTGGTAAAATTCCTGACAGAAACAACTTGAAGGAGGAAAAGCATTGGACTCAGTGTTTCAGAATATTGAGTCGCTGGTTGGCCACATGCGTCTAGGGAAACGTCCTAGCAGCAGGAGCTGCCCAGTGTTCTACAGCACAACCTGGAGGCATCAGGAAGGGCCTGCCCCCTCCATCCGTGTCCTCTCAGTACCCAAGCCTGTGGGGGTGATTCATAGCCAAACTGTATCAGCAAGGAAAAGTTATTTTGATGTTAGTTCTTACCACCAGAAACAATTTTTATCAAAAACCGGGGAAAACTTGTATCTCCACAATCATGGCTGTCTGGCCAACACCAGAGGAGAATTGAGTTTCAGGTACACAGACAAGAAAAGTTCTCCACTCACGGTAAAGGGGCCAGATGGTAGAATACGGTGCTGTGTGCGTGTCTGTGGTAGGTATCAGGCACAGCCATGCAGGACTTTTATTATGGTCGAGCAGGATACGGAGCGGTCTAATGATGGACAGCGTGTGTGCCCAGTGTGCTGACACAATGCCCGTTATCGTTATAGTAGGGCAAATGCATAGAGGTTGAGGGAAGATGGGTGCTTTTGCTTATTTCGAAAGTTTTTATTCTTATTTTTATGGTGAACGTGGATTTTATGAGAGAAAACCATTTGCTCTTAGAAACAAGATCTAGATAAATGTCTTTATGCTAAAATATTAACAGTATTTTCTTTGGACCCAAAATGTGAAAAACGTGTGATGTAGTGCCATGGTGCCTTTGGTTTTTGAACAAACTGTCTTCCTGTGGCCTGCAAAAGGAATCCTGGAGGTTTTGCTTATTTCCTCTCTCCTTCACTTGCATAACTACACTCTCAGTTGTGTTTGTACACGTTGTCAGTGGTGTATGTGTGTCTGGGTGGCTGGCTATGATGTGTGGGACACACACACATGTGTGAGCTTCTGTAGGGAGAGGGTTATGCTGCCCACTTAGGTGGTGACTCTCCAGAATGGCTGACTGACGGTCCAGGGAAGAAGCCGGGCACTGACTGTGTTAGTTATCCAGACGGAGCTAAGCATCGTTCCCTCCCTTCCTCTCAGTGAGGAGATAGTGATCTTTGTGCAAACAGTTGAATGAGGTCTTCTGTGCCTGCGCCCGCCCTCTTAGATACTGACCACGCCTGCAGGGTGGTTGCTGCCCACTTCGAAGGAAAACCTCATCTCTACTAGATTGTTTACAGTTGTTTATTGTCTGCTGTGACTCATAGACTCTGCAAAGTCTGGAAACCATTCAAAACTGTCCATAATCATGATATTAAATTCACTAAAATTAGTTAGAAATTTTCTTATATACAAAGTTGACCCAGTTAGTTGCTGCTTTCTGAAGCGACTGTGGGATTACTATACAGTGCATGTGGCTGACAGCAATCCTTTTCTTAGAGTAACTTTGCTGATGAATGGGTTTTATTAGGAAAGATGGCCCCTGTAAGGATTCGAAGCCTAAACTTACATGGCAGCGTTGCTCAGAGTGAGCTCAGCGCAGGTGCAGAGTACGTGTCACACAGTTTGAGGGCACAGAACACGGACAGACTGTTGGGCTCCTGGTTCTGGCTCCGTGACTTGCTGGCTGCCTGCCAGAGATGCTACCCTCCCCCGATTTCTCACACGTACAGTAGGAACATAGGCAGCAGCTGGGAGAGCCTGTGCCGTGTGCCTGCTTTAAAACACTAAGAGTTAAATGAGCTAATACTTGCAAAGCATTTGGACGTTCTGTGGGCTTTCAGTAGGTGCAGGCACCAGTACTTGTCGCTGTGGCCATCCAGTGCCCAGATGTGTTACCAGATGCATTGCCTGCTAATCATGGTCTTATAAACGCTATTAAAATCGCGGTCTGTTTGTAAGTTAACTTGTATCTTGATCATGGATTCCTTCGTGTTACAGTTACAACTTATAACACTGTGGTGGAAGCGAGCTCAGACTCTGACGATGAAGACAAACTCCACATCGTGGAGGAAGAAAGCGTCGCAGATGCGGCTGACTGTGAGGGCGGCGTGCCCGACGACGACGACGTGCCAGCAGACCAGACAGTGCTACCAGGGGCCAGTGACAGGGGGGCCACTGCCAAGGGCTGCTGGCAAGACGCCGGTGAGTGGGCGCTGACTCTTACAATCGTATTAGAGGAACAGGTAAACTGGGTAAAGGTGGTAAATAAACAGTAAAGTTATTTGTACATTAACCAATATTAGATGCTCTACTTATTTTGTGGAAGTAAATTTTGACTCAGAATGATGCGGTTTTGACAGGTTGCAGAGTACCTAAAAACATGGAAATTATTAGAATTTTCTAACCAGGGCTGAACTTTCCACATATTGTTGAAATATTAATGCAATAAAATAAATAAATATGCAAACAGCTCAAACAAATCTGTGTTATGGGATGTTTTAGTGTAACTATGAACTGAAAACAAGCCTCCCTACTGTCTGTGCCTACAGTGTTAGCAAATTAAAGTTGCCTGGATCCAGCATCAGGGAAATGGAAGGCTGTCTGAGGAGGGCTTAGCACCCTCACTTGTGTGTACAGATTTGAGCACCAGTTCACATGGCTGAGTGCTGAGCTCAGGCATCTGAGGCCGTGTGTGAGTGGAAGCGCAGGTATTGCAAGCCTCCGTATCCATCCAGCAAACCTTTCCTCTGAGTGCTACAGAGACCTCCCAATAATAGGACAGGAACGGGAGGAAGTAAAGGAAGCAAAGGCTAACTCAAACTCTTCTCATTATGAAATGTTCTTTCTTATTTGAAAATCAATTTGGAAATTAGCTGCAGATATCATAAATTATTAGCTCCAAACCCATGGCCATGCTGATAGCCCTGGTTGATCTCAATGGCCACAGAACAGAATGAATAAGCAGAAATGTGAAAGAGGGATTTGTGGGCAGGAGGAAAGATTGACAGGGTGTTAAAGAGCTGGGGTGACAACTATGGGTTAGTGTCGCATATGTGTACAAAATTACCTAAAAGCAAACTTAGTAAATGAAAACGTTAGAAACAATGTAATTTCCAAAAACTTAAAAATATAAGTGGCAAGAACCCAAAATGAATTTTGTTTTGTTTTTTTATTTTAATATGTGAGTGCTCTATCTGCATGTACACCTGCATGCCAGAAGAGGTCACCAGATCTCACTATAGATGGTTGTGAGCCACCATGTAGGTACTGGGAATTGGGCTCAGGACCTCTGGAAGCACAGACAGTGCTCTTAACCTCTGAGCCCACTCCAAAAAATGAATTTAATAGCAAGTTAAATCTAGTTAGAGAATAAATAAAGTAGAGAAGATGCACAAAGTAAAATCCAAACAGGCACATAGAAAGCAGGCTAGGAGGCAGAGTGTAATATGCTGGTGAAGTCCAGGTAATTAGAGAGTAAGCAACAGTAGCATCTGAAGCAATAGAAGATAAGAACTTTGCAGAACTGAAGGCGACATCTGAGTACAGAGACACAGTTCAGTCATCCAAGGGCAATCAGAGAGGGGAAGGAAGGAGCACGCAGCAGCCTGCTGCAGCTGCCTCTGAGTGAACAGATTCCAACAGACATCGTTCTCAAAACAGAGAGGGTGCTGAAAGCACCGAAATCACAGTGGCTCACTACAAACGAGGGACACTAAACATGTCTGTGACGTCTCTAAGAAGAAACATTTTAAAAGGCAAGAGTAGAGTGGGGCGGTCTATCCCAGAGGTGCTGAAAGAGCAACACTGCCAAGTAGGATTCTGTACCCAGCAAAGCTGTCCTTCCAAGCAAAAAGAGCAATTTCCCCAAATACACACTGTAAGAAATATGGTACTTATAAAGAAGAAAACTTACAGAAGATACGTGAAACGAAAAAATCAAAATACACGCAGCATGAAAACATCAAACAAAGGCAGACAGCAAAACAGCAGAAACCGTTCAGAGAATGGTGCCATCACGTGATTGACCAGTGCTTGAGTGTGAGTGGCCTGACTGCCAGCCAGAAGCCACAGATGACTGTACTGATGTTCTGTTCCAGCTACAAAAGACTCACTTTAGCTTCGAAGACACAGGCTCAGAGAGGGAGGGTGGAAAATTACTCCATAGAATGGTGATCAGAACAATGAAGTGGGAGTGAAACCCTGTCACTGCAGGCAGAGTGGTCACATAGTGTGTTTACAAAACTGTTACCAGAGCGAGCGAGCAAGAAGGCTGGACCCTCAGGATCCCACGGGACCCACATGGGGGAAGAGACCAACTCCAGAAGTTGTCTTTAATTTCCACGCAGACTGCGCTAAACGTGCGAGTGCACACTGATGAGATAAGTAAAGTATTTTAAAATTTTCAAAAGTATGCTAGCAAACATCTTAAGCAAGTCATAGCACTGAAGGAAAACCAGCAACGTAACAAGCACAGCAGCCTTCAACATGCTGCTCTCAGCAGGCAGAGTCAGCCAGCTGTGCAAACCACCCCCTAAAACTAAGTGTGAGGACCCCCCCATCCTTCACAGGTGGAGGGAAGGAAACTGTGTGCCCTCAAACATGGCGGTGGAACAAAGGTCACACTGTTGGCCTGGGCATCCGGGTGCACCGACCTCAGCAGCATAGTGCTCCGTGAAAGCAGTCCATTTCAAGAAGGCGTTCTGGAATGACTGCCTCCGCCATTTCTCAGAGGGAAGCCCTTCCATAAATAACAAATCCCTGGTTATGTGGACTTGGGGAGAGTACGATAGCTCACTAGCCCTGGGGACTTCGGGCAGTGAGGGGACAGTTCTCTACCTGCTTGCAAAGGTTCCTCCCTGAGCCTGTGCGGGGACTGCGGCGTATAGACCTGAACAACAGAAGTAACAGTGACGCTTTCTGGATATTAGTGTGTTTCCTGCCTGGAGCCTGGAGCCTCATTGATGCACATGGCACCAGCGAGTTCTGTTAAACGTTCAAGGATATGACACCCTAGTCTTAGGGACTACCATATAGAGAGCCAAATAAAAGGAAATTCCCAGTCCAGACACAGGTGCCAAAATCCTGTGCATGAAAAAAATACATGTGCATGAAAAAAATGGAGGAATTTTACAAATGTTCAAAATGAGGAAAACTATGTGCATGTACATATGTGGAATGCCATGTCAGGATAACATTTCAGGTAGTTTCTGATTGTCACCATAGCAGACCTCAGAATAAGCAAATACTAATTGTCTCAACAAAAAGGAAAATGTTTAACAGAATTTAGTGGATGTCATAAAAGCGTGAGCGCTTCCTGTCTAACATCTTTGTGACTGGAAACAACTTGGGGGCAGCCATTGTCTACCCGGTCAGCCTCTTGCTGAGGTGGCTCCTCTGTAGAAGACTGGACAGTTAATCAGTAGAGGCAGGAATTTGAATGGGAAAAATCTATCATTTATAAATGATAGTCATATACCTAATATTGAATCTATAGATAAGTATATTAGAATAAGTAAATAATTTGCTAAGTTTTCTGAATACCAAGTAACCAACCACTGGGGATTTAGCCTAGTGTTAGGGAACTTGCCTGTAGTATGTGAGGCCCTGGGTTCAATTCTTAATACTGTAAAACAAATGAAATAAAGCACTGAATTTAAAGTAATCTCCATATATCAGTAAGCGCTATAAAGTAAAGTTGGGTGTGTATGACTATAAGAAAAAATTATAAACTTTTAGGAGTATGGTATTAGAGGCTACCACAGTGAGTACAGAACATTGCATTCATGGGACAGACTAGGTTTTACTTTCCTTTGCGCTTTATTTCTGTTTACTGTTGCCCCAGGGCTCCTTCTGGTGTGTCACCTTGTAGGTAGTTGCTGTGTCCCTCCACCTTCTCTGCTCAGTCATCCTTTGTCCCCAGGACTGGCGGTGTTGAATAGCTGTGGTCAGGAATCTTGTAGAGCATCTCTCAGCTTGAACCTGTCTGATTTCTCTTGTAGCGAGACCACGGGTGTGGAGTTTTGGAAATGACATAACAGTGAAGTATCTTTCTTTGACTTTGTATCAGCAACACATGATATCTGTGGGCATCACTGTAATCTTTTACGTGCTGTGATAGGAGCAGCAGAGGCTAAGAAGCAGAGGGAGATCAAAGGCAGTAAAGCCTGAGTGGTAATGAAGTTTCATAACAGCTGGCGATTTTAAAATTGTAAGAAGCACTTTTGTGTGGATTTGCAGAGGTGGGTGCAGGGAGAGTACAGACAGAACAGTGGTGCTACTTGCTGCAAAGGCCACATCGCCAGTTGAGGAACAGGAAGGCAGCAGCGGAGCCCAGTCAGGTTGCCAGCTGTAGAGAAGGCAGGAAGGTATAGAATTCCGATTGTGTTTTCAAGGTGAGAGCTTATTCATAGGAAGTTTTGAAAGATGTAATCTGGAATAAGAGAAAAGAGTAAGATGATCTCAGCTCCATTGTTTATTGACATTTGAAAAAAAATGAATGACATTCATTATTTGTAATTTTGTTGGAATCAAAATTACATAGTTTTATTTTTCAAGTATGTGTTCCTGCATGTGTGCACATGTATGTGCATGTACTCACAGAGGTGTGCAGTGTGCGTACGGAAGACAGGAGAATATCTGGTATCTTTCCTCCTATCGTTCGAGACACAGTCTCACTGAAGCTCAGGTTTGCTGGGAGTTGGGCTAGCTGACCCCTGAGCCTGGGTCTTCCATCCCCAGCAGGTGCTGAGATGAGATGCGACCGGCCAGCAGCAGCTTTCACGTGGTGCAGGTCTGCGCTCAGGCCCTGTGCTCACAAGTCATTCACCTTCTGTACCCCTTAGCTACCCTTTCTCATGATCCTGGCATTTATCACGTCCATTTCCCTTGTGCCTTCCAGAATATTTGCAGAGTGAACGAGGATGGAGCTGGGGGTGTAGTTCTAGCTTTCTTTTATAAACTGCTCTTGCCAAGCTGCTTCATGTCAGTAGCTGCCTGGGTGGTGTTTGCTCAGCAGCGCTGGGCACCGGACCTGCAGCTTCATGCAGGAAGCAAGTTTCTGCCACTGCCAAGAGCTCCCATCTGGCCCAGAAACCACTTTTTATGCATTCATTCAGCTACTTTTTAATTCATCTGTGTCTTCAGAAATAAATATAACAGAAAATCATGTTAAATATCCAGTTATACTAGAGTTACCAGTTTTTCCACAGATACTGGAGTAATGTTATCAAAAATGGATCTGAGACCAGTTTATGATTAATTTTTTATTTGTTAGTAAAGTGACCCTGGCTGCTGGTGATAGGGGCTTTTGGGGTGGGGGTGGCTTGTTTGGGGGTTTGGTAGTCTTATTCTTTGTTTAATTGCTTGTATTCATTATCACCTCATCCCATAAAATGTTTTCTGGGTAGGAAAAAAAATGTATTTACCTGTAGTTTACAGAAGGAAGTCAGAAGTGGAAATAGATCATGGACGGCATTTGCCCATCTATCAATTTTCACTGTTCCTCAAAGATTAGAGCCACTCAGAGACAAGACGTCAGCACTAACATGACAGTGATGATAGTTTCTGACCAGGGATGTAAGCCCCCGTGGTAAAGACACCTTAACTGTGAACACGACCCAAAGCCAAATCCATGAGAGGGTGTGTTTTGTGTGGGGACTTGCTGCCCTGGGCTTGGGTATCTTTGCGTTCTTGACCGCTGTGCTTTCTGGAAGAGATGGGACCTCATTCCTGCAGCTCTCCATTGCTTTTGGATCTGAGTGCAAATGCTAACCTTACAGGCGCCCCTCCCAACCTTATCTGTACTGCTCTTGTCTCTCGCCTTCCATGTCCTGCTCCTCCGCCTTCTCTTCTGTCACCTCCTCTTAAACCTGAACTCCCTCGCACAGTGGCAGGGCACCACAGCTGCTTGGGGATGGGAGTATTGAGCACTCTGTTGACAGGAGAGGCTCTGATGTACTAACATGTGTATCTCTTCACTTAAGGTATTTATTGCAGACATCTCTTCAGCATGTCTGCAATAAATACCTTAAGATTTTCCTTTTAAATTCTGACCTTTCATTGATCTCAAGAAAATAAGTTTTGCCCTTCTTTGCTTTTTCTTTTATTTTGAGAGCTTCAGTTCTTTGTTACTTTTATCTGACACTGTTTGGACATTACATTGTTTAAATTGTTACATTCATCTTTAATTATGTGACATTCTGTTTGACCTTTGTAACACACTTATAAAATATGAACTATGTAAAAACTCCCTCTGCAGTGTTTATCTTTCCTTAAAACAAGAATAGAGAATACAGCCAATTAAAAATATTGTTTTCTTAGCTCATGTGTAAAATACCTAAAAAGTAGTGAAGTCAGATAGTCATTTAATTTATCACCTATTTAAAAAGGACTATAAAGATCTCTTTCTGGAAGAATAGAATAGACATTTTTCCTGTCCCTCCTGTTAAGTATGAGAGAGAAAGAGAGACATAAAAGAAGACAAATAATGCCAGAGCAGTGGTAGTGGAATCCCTGCATTTTCCGCTCCCTATCTCTCCCTGTCATACACGAGGCTGTCTGCTGGAGAAGCCAGTCTAAAACCTTAGCAGGTACACACATGACACAATGGCTCAAGCTCCCTCCAGCCTAAATTCAGGAAAACAACAGCCTTGTGAGACAGCAAACTTTTAGACAGTAACTGTTCAACTGTAGCCAAATGCCACAGAGAAAACTGCAGGCTCCTCAGGAGGAAGCTCTGTCTTCTGTTCTCACTGAAGCGGGCATCCTACCATCCCCTCCCACAGGGGGGTCACACAAGAGCAAGTGGCAACAAAGCCTCCCACCATCCCACTGAGTAGGGCCGAGGAGCCTCCTGAAGAGTCAGGATTACAAGAGCATTCGAGCATTCGCTCAGAGAAGCTTTCTGTAGAACCCTCTTAAGACAGGAATGAAGCCTTCCTGCCCAGGGTGATGTGGGCAGAAGCCTAGTGGGGAAGACCTGACCCCATTGCTGCTTTGCAGTAAACATGAGCCCTCTGCCCAGTAACCCTTTCTTCCTGTGAGGAGCAGATGCTGAGAGTGGCCTGGGAAGCAGCTCCCTCGGCCTCTCCGCTGCTGTCTGTTTCCTTAAGTGATAACAAAGACGTCCATGCTTCCTTCAAAATGACTTGTTTCCACGAAGGAGGAAACATCAGCTTGAATAGAAAAGACAGTCGGACTGGCATGAGAGTGCTCACTGAAAGTTGGTGTGCTGCAGACTCACACGTGGAACTGCAGTAACATAGTAAGAATCAGAGCTGCAGATGACCGGGGAAAATGGAGTCTGCTGGAGTGCCAGCTGAAGTGCCGTTAAGAGACTGTTCTCTGAGAACACAGCAAGCTCTGGGACTCTATTAGAAACCCGTGGCGTGCTCACTATTGAAAACAAGCATAACGTCAAGGCATATTGTCTGCATTTTCTGTGGGAAGAAGGCATGATAAGGCGGTGGCTGCATGCCTGCATGCATTCATCCTGCAGCACCTCGTAGTTCTGCGGAAGACTGGTGCTGTGTCCGTGAAGCCTCTTTGAACACACACACCTCTGAACTTCAGGACACCTCTGTAGAAACACCATGTGCTTTTAGTGTGAAAGCTGTATCTAAAACCAACCTAATGGTGTAAAATACTGTAACATGGCTGTTTCTTAATATTCTAAAATGTCTCAGGATAGTGACGGTAAGAGTTTTTCATAAGAAATGTCTTAAAACTAGAGGTACTTACGTTTACTACAAGATCAAGGCTACAAAAACCTGTTTGTCATGAAAAATTGTTCAGTGCCCTTTCTTATGATCTGTAATAATAAGACTTACTGGACACAGTAATAAGAGCGTACTGCATGCAACAAATGCAGATGACACTGAGCTTGGAGCAGAACAGTCCTCAACCAGATAATATAGCCTAAGAAATAATCACACACCCGACCTTCAAGAACTTTACCATAACCCGATTCCTTCATGAGAAGGACTCAATGGACCCTATGGTGGTCACTTAGAATTGCAATTCTCAGTATGAACTTATGGTCCACCGTGCATGTTAAAATAAATATGGAAACTCAGCCTAGGCATATGCAGACACAGCACATGTGTGTTTGCCTGCTCTGCTGAGAGTGCACGGGCACAGGACAGCTCCCGTAAGGATGTATAGTACCGAGATGCAGGCTTCAAATGCCATTCACCAACAGAATGCTTCAGGGGTCCGAAGAGAAATGACCAATTGCAGAGCTGGGTGGGACATGGAAAATAGGTGAGCTGGGGCATTTGAATGAATGATAAGTAGATTTATCAAAGGAACTTGGATCCAATATGAAAGAGCTTCCATAACCCAATCTAGAGCACTGTTTACAAGAAAATAGTAACACCGGAAATACGAATTCATCCATGTGGATTGAAACATAAGATAAAAATATATGAGAAATGAGCAGCTTTTCTTGCTAGTAGGATTCCAATTACATATTGATAAGTAGAGAAATAGGCAGATAGCATGGTAATAACTGCTTCAGTCAAGAATCAAAATGGGGTAAATTAGCAAATTTTTAATAAGTATTTTTATATCTAAAAGAACTTCCTACTATACTGTTACTAATTCATTATCAAGAAATACATCATAAGTGGTGTGAACTGGCAGCCATCTTCTGCTCTAGCCACGTAACTGAGCTCTTAGCGTCAGCAGTGCCGAGAGATAGGGACAGGCCACCAGTGGGTACAGCACACTGCCGCTGGCACCCTCTCCTAGACTACAGTGTCAGTCCAGACATCAGAAAGCAGAGATCCAAGTGGAGTGGGTGCTGCAAAGTGAGTCTCCAGTGTTCTCCAAAAGTGTCAGAGTCCAAGACACAAAGCCTTGATGCAGCAGCCAGACACGATGCACACACCTTTAATCCCGACACTCGGGGAGGCAGACGCAGGCCACCCTGGTCTCCAAAGTCCAGGCCAGCCAAGGCTACAAAGCCCTGTCTTGAAAAATAAAACAAACAAACGAACAGAGACTCGAAGCAGCTTATCACAATCTTTTTTTTTCCCAAATATTACAATTTTTGTTAATACAAGTATATAAAGTCAGGGCATGAACATGACTTGATAAATTGGGTAGACTTAATTTCAGTACTATAGTAAGAGGGACCAATTCAAAATCTCACCATTTGTTTCATACCCATAAAAAGCCACCTCAGGGCATTAAGATCTCTCAAAACTGATCAGTTTCGTGCAAGTAAACCAAGTTGTTTTTTGTTTGTTTGTTTGTTTGTTTAAAAAGACGTGCGCACTTGCCCAGGCTCAAGGATATTAAAATCTAGCACATAAAGCTAGAATACAGGCAGCATACCCTTACAGCCACAACCATCAGTTACAGGTAAGGATATTTCTGTAGCAACCAATGGAGAGTCACTATTGCAACACCTCGAGCGCCGCCGCTGCACAGCACAGTGCATGTCGGAGTCTTCTGTGTAGCCACTGCATAACCGCTGCAGAGGTTCACTCCGCTGGAACATTCTTCACAGTATTTAAAGCAGAAGCACGTCAGGAAGGCTTCCTTCTCGTAAGCGTTTGTAGCGTGAGCTCTTAGTCACAGCCTACCATTACATCCTTCCTGTTTAGATAGAGTACTAGCAGCATGCAGTAATTATGCCCTAAGCCCTCAAGCAGCGGCAGTCCATGGCAAGGACCATCTTTGCTGCCAGTTACCAGAGGCTGTCTTAAGTTAGTTTATCACAAACTACAAGTTATGTGCTATTGGAGGAGATCGTGAACATGACAACATGGACAGCAGCGTAAGATACTGAAGCGGCCTCTGAGCCAGGAGACAAAGTTAGTGAGAAGGCCTGCAAAACTCCGAGAAGCCTATAGGCTGGCTGGCGGCACTGTAGTAATGGGGACGACAGAGTTCCTGTGATACTTGTAAATTCTCCCTCTGAGGAGAGGAAGCTGATTAAAGAGTAAGTTAGAACTTCTCTGTAAATCTAAGGAGTTTCTAATTAAAGACCTTTAAGCATACTGATCAAAATAAAGCATAAAACAGTTTCCTTACGTTACCTTTCTCTGAGAAAAGTTGTTTCAACTTTTTAAATAAACTCTTAACAGGGTAGAAGGAAACTGTTGAAAGCTAACAATTCAGCTTGTATAATATATATCCTGTTGGAGGAGCAGCCGTTCCCAGACTGGGACCTTTGTCTCTGCCGACCTAACTCCACATTCAGGATGCTCTCAAAAGGCTTGGAACTGGGGGCCAGTATAATCAAGCTTTTCTTCCTTTCCTTAGTTTGTGTCAGGTCTGGCTGGATTTTAAGACTCATGTGGTTTCTGCAGTGTTGCAGGGCTGAGGAGACCAGCAGGTATTACAAGGCTAAGTGTTCTGAGCAGCTGTACATCAGTCACTTTGCTCTGTGCATTATCTTTTTACTCTTACAACAGATCTGCACAATAGCTATTGTCATTAACTAAATGGAAGGTTGAGACTCAAGCCAGACCTGTGTGGTCTCAAAGTATTCTGTCTTTCTTTTCTAACAACAGAAAACATACATACATTAAATATGCCTGTCATCAAGATGCTAGCAATGGGTAGTAGTTAGACTGTGCTGTCAGTGTCCTTCCTCGAGGGACTATCTTCAGAGCAGCTGCCATGTCAAGCGCTACTTTGTATTTCCCATGGCCTCCAACAAGGCTAAGAACCACTAATCACTGGTTTTTAAATTCAGGGTCTGGAAAAACTAAAGCAGCAAAATGGAAACGAGACCGAATCTTCCCTGCAGCTAACAGACAAATAGTTGTTACCCTGATTCTCTCTCCCTTCTCTAACAGTATTTAATCAGTTGTGTGTTTTCTATGCTGCTGCAACAAATTTCTACACATCTGATGGTTTAAACTATGCAAGTTAGTTATCTTGCTTCCATTACGATCTCACTAGATTAAAACACAGACATAATTCCTTCTGGAAGTTCATAGTAAGGATCTTTCTTTCTCTCTCCTGAGTTGTTGGCAGAAGTTCTGTCCTTTTGGCTGGGAGAGGACTTTATTTCCTTGCTGGCTCGGGCCCACATCTGGCCTCCGGTGGGTACTTGCATTCCTTGGCTCATGACCCACGCCATAGTTTCTTATCCTGTTGCTGTGGTAAAGTGCTCTAACAAAAGCAACTTTCGAGAGAAAGGCTTTGTTCTGGCTCACAGATAAGGTACATCCCGCCGAGGCTGGGAAGTCGAGGTGACAGGAGCTTGAAGCAGCTGGCCGCATCACATCCACAGTCAGGATCAGGGAGGGGGATACATGCTGCTTTCTCCGGTTACACAGCCTGGACTCCCAGCCAGGGAGGGCACCACCCCAGGTGGACAACATTCCAACTCCAACTGTGGCATGCCCAGCAGCTTATCTCCAGGTGCTCCCGGACTCTGACAATCTGACGTTTAACACTCAACCTTTTCTCCATCTAAAGACAGAACAAGTCCGCTTACACTGGGCTCTACCCTCATTTCATTTTCCACTCTTCTGTGCTCGTCCCTGTAAGAGCCGAGTAACCACCCCACAGGAAAACCTCTGGCTCAAGCTCAGCCTTAACCACATCTACATGTTTATTTTGCCACTTGAGACTTTTTGGAGAATTGGAGAATTAGAACGAAGGCATCTTTAGGAAGGTATTATTGTCTAGATTACACACATATGTGTGAAAATTCTCCACAGTCCACATACCACAGCATGACGGTAATAGCCTCCTAGCCATTACTAGAAACTTTGTGTGTGCTGTGTTCTGTTGGCCAGTGTTTGATTTTTATGCAGTGAAATGGGTAACACCCCTGCTTTGTAGATGAGGGTGTGGGCACTTTCTAGAATCACTATTGTGTGAGAAGGGACTTGATCTAGCTGGTCTGAATCCAGAGGTTACGCCATTATACTCTGCAGTGCCGTAGATACTCGTGTGATCCAGGACATCTGCTATTTTATTTACCTAATCTGTGGTGGGAAGAAAAAAATGATGGTACCTTGCTTGTACATCGGTAGGTTATCACAAGTATTTTAGCTCTCTCTGTCTCTAGTGCGCTCTCTCTCTCTCTCTCTATCTATCTATCTATCTCTATCTCCCACACACATGCACAAGGAATGGTACTAAAGAAACATGGCTAGCTGGAAATGAATGTAAGTTAGCTGATTTTACTCACTGTCACTGTTGAATTAGATGCCACTGTTTGTTAAATCAATCCCTGTGGGTCAACTTTCGTAGGAATTAAAAAAATAATTAAGTTGCTCTCATGCAATCCAGTGGCACCCTGTTGCAGCACCGTAATAACTGTCTCTTCCCCATAAGTCACTCTTTGAAGTTAATGATCAAGTCTTTGCAGTCTCATGTTCCAGCACCTGGCAAAGTTTCTGGTTCATTGTAAGCTCTCAAATAATGAGAGCGGGTAATGGATGGCTTAGTTAATTGCCGTTCTGTAACTGTCAGTCCACTTGACCCTGCTCTTAGAATTGATTGAATTAATTTGAGGTCACAGTGTTTTAAACTATGATCTCCAAATTCTGCATGTACTGAGGGTAACGTTCTTCCAACAGTTACTGTGTTTCTTTAAACTGCATCACAGAAGCCATGACTTACGGAAAACCTGCGGTATAGGCCTTGGGCTGAGTACCTCACATCCATTCCAGTCCGGTCATTCTTGTTCAGTCTTCCAGTCCTGCTAGGCGGTGCCCTGGTTTTATAGCAGTTAAAACTAAAGAACTCGTGACCCTTCCCCAAGTGACTCCTGAACCCAGGAACGAGGATGTTGAGTAGGATGAACTGATCTATCGGATAATTTGAGCCTTTGGATGTTTTTCTTCCAGAGGTAAACACTGAAACCCTGCATGTGTAGTCAGATTATATGTTACTAGACTTTCAGGCACGTGGTGTTTCTTCCTTACTGGCCTTTGCTCTTACCTCTGACCTCCCTATTTCTTGTCCTAAAAGTACCCACAGATTCTGGGTTCGGTTTCATTTCCCACTTGTGTGTGTGTTTGTTTGATTTGGTTTCATGGTTTTGAACAGGGCCTCACTGCGCAGCCCACGTTCCCCCTAAACTGACCGTGTGGCCCCGGCTGGTCTCAGCTGGCAGCAGTCTTCCCATGGCAGTCGCCTGCATGCTGAGGTCACACTTGTGAACCAGCAAATCTGACTTCTGTTTACTTCACTAATTCAAATCTATTGCTGAATATCACTATCAGTTGATGTCAAGACTAAGATAGTAAAGTAGTTTTATTAATTAGACAGAGTACAATTCTACATTTCCATTTAGGTAGAGCCTATGACTAGAAAATTGTTTTTCTTGGTTTTTTTTTAAACATTAACCCAAGAATCATTTTAAAAATGAACCTAACATTTTATTGTTGGTGTACAGTCTGATGTGCTTTAACACACACACAGAACAAAGAAAGTTTCATTATTAAAATTCACAAGTGCAACTCCTTTTTAGCTCCGTCTTCCTCCCACCCAGATGCGACTGTCGTGGTCCAGGCCTTTATTTATACAGTTTCTCTCCGGGGGGGGGGGGAGGATGCCATAAAAGTGGAGCCATCTGATGTGAAGCCATTTGCATCAGACATGTTTCCCCAAGCACGGATCTGTGACCCCGTCTGTTGAATAATAGTGCAGTGGATGGTGTGCCAGGTGCACATGCGCGGGGCCACTCTGGAGAAGTGTGGAAAGCCTGAACACTAACGTGCGGGAGGCTGTGACGCACCCTGGGTTCTGTGGGGTAACGGCTTAGAGGTGGGACTGTTGTGCACGCAGTAAGTCTCTTTATAGTGTCAGAAGCTGCCAGGCAGTTGACCAGTGTGGCTGTGCCATCTGCAAAGGGAGGGCCCGTTTCTCCTCAGCACACCAGCATTTCCTGGGTCGCTGCTGCTGCTGCTTCCACTGCTGCGGACCAAACCCAGGGTGGTGAACATGTGCAGCCGTGCTCTGGCACTGACTGATAGCACTGGCCTTGCAGTAGTTTTTACCTTATCTAGTCTTCAGTGTGTCATCATGACACGTGTTTGATTTTGGCTTTCCCTAATAGCTAGTGAAGCAGAAGCTTGCACGCTTCCTTGCTTCTGTGCTCAGGGAAACATCTGCTGTTCTTTGTGTGTGTTCTGACTTATTCTATTAAAGATAGGAGAGTTCTTTCTTTGTTTGGTTCTGGCTTTGTTGGTTGGTTGATATTTTTGAGACAGGATTCCTGGCTGTCCTGGACTCACTCTGTAGACCAGGCTGGCCTCAAACTCACAGAGATCCTCCTGCCTCTGCCTCCTGAGTGCTGGCTGGGATTACACGCGTGTGCCACCTCTCCCAGCTTGAGAGTTGTTTAGAGTTGTAAATCCATGCCTTTCTGGTGCTGGGCATGGAGCAGGGTCTCAG
This sequence comes from Meriones unguiculatus, assembly GCF_030254825.1. Classification (NCBI taxonomy): domain Eukaryota; kingdom Metazoa; phylum Chordata; class Mammalia; order Rodentia; family Muridae; genus Meriones; species Meriones unguiculatus. The sequence continues at coordinate 138,428,908 of NC_083351.1, read as the reverse complement.
GCGAGGCTAGACCAGCAGCACTGCCACGAAGCAGCATACTCACCCTTAGTGAATGCCTTCCAGGGCTCACCTTGTCTTTCCATTCTGTCAGCCTCATCCTTCCCAGGATACGCGTTCTCTCAAGTGTGGACTACCAGGTTTTTCTTTTCACAGAGCATGCTTTTGGAGTCATAGCTGAGGACTCATTTAGCTAACATTTTTAAGATATGGCGTCACGGCTCATTCTTTGTTTGATCTAGGTGTCTAGTTGTTTGAACGCTCTGTTGGAAAGACGGTCTTTCTGTGTGGCACTGGCTTTCCTTTGTCAGGAGCTAAGCATCTTTATTTAGGTGGAGCTGTCTGTGCTCTCGGCTCTGTTGACGTCTGTGTCCTCTGCCAGCACTGGGGTTTAAAGATGCTCTCAAGTTAGGAACTACAGGCCTGGGCTTCTTTTTCTTTCCAACGTTGTCTTGATTGCTAAAAATTCCTACTTTGCTGAGAACTTACATCATAAGCAGTGAGTTTTTTTTTTCCACTGGCTTCTTTCCTGTTAATTGAAAGTATGAGGTTTTGTGTCTTTAGCCCACTGATATGATATATTATATTTTAACGAGTTTTCAAATATTGAACCAACCCTGATTCCCTGGAAAGCCTGGTTTGGTCATTTTGTGTATTATTGAACTGACTGACAATATGTTAATGGAATTTTTGTGTCTGTTTTTAGTTAAGGATAGTGCTCTTTTTGACCAGTTACATGGCTTTGGTACCAGAAGAACAGTGGGATCCTAGAATGAGTTAGAAAGTATTTCTTACTCTTATTTTCCTGCAAAATAAAAGTTAAACTTGATGTATTTGTTCTTTAAATGAATGATAAAGTTTGCCAATAGAATAATCTTGGCATGGAGTTTTTACGTGGGAGAATTTCTAAGTTCACCTGGTTTGCGGTGCTGGGCCTGGTGTCCAGAGTCTTGCTAGATGGATGGTAAAACTGATTTTTAAAGTAGTTATAGGGCTGTCGAGGTGACTGGTTTCATTGGCCTGTGTGGGTAGTTTCTAGCTTCAGTTCTATTCAGTGCATTTCAGAGGTTCTCGTGTGTGCTTGTCCCAGAATTACTGCAGCGCCCACACGCTGGCCGTGCCACTTGGCACTCCACTGTGTTGGTCTTCATTGACAACCAGCTTTTGTTTCATTGATCTATTTTTGTAAATTTTGTTTATTTAAGGTCTCTAGTGTTTCCTTTTGCCTGATCCTGGCTTTTTTTTTTTTTTCTTTTTCTTAGTTGTGTTTTTTTTTATTTGTTTGTTTGTTTTTGTTTTTTAGAACGTTAACATTTAATGCTGTAGTTGTCTCTTTAAGCAATAACTTAAGGCAATTCCAAAATTTTTGACATTTAAAAATTTTTACTTTTGACCCACTTTAACACTTTGACACACTTTAAAAGTATGCTTATCTCCATATCTGCAGATTTGCATGGCAACTTTCTGATGCTGGTGTCTCGTTGAAGTCATTGTGGTCATGAAGATGTGTTTGAAGGACTTCAGTCTTTAAGACTTACTATTTTATGTCCTGAATATTTTTGTATTCATGTGTGTTCATGTGTGTGCACACGTGTGTACAGCCCAGAGGTCATCATCAGATTCTTTCTTAGTTGCTTTCCACCTGGAGCTTGACAAGTTGCTAGTCTGACTGACCTGAAACCCAGGAATCTCCCTTCTTCTGCCTCCCCAGTTCTGGGGTCACAGTCACATGCCACCATGCTTGGCTTCATTGTGTGGGTGCTGGGGTTAAACTCAAATCCTCAACTGGGCAGTGGTGGTGCATGCTTTTAATCCCAAGCACTTGGGAGGCAGAAGCAGGCAGGTCTCTGTGAGTTCGAGGCCAGCCTGGTCTACAGAGAAAGTCTGGGACAGCCAGGGCTACAGAGAAACCCTATCTGGAAAAACAACAAACAAACAAAAACACTCCAAATCCTCATGTGTTCGTGGCCAGCTCTTATCATCCATATGATCTTGGATCTTGTGTCTTCATGAATGTTCTGTGTGCACCTCGTAGGAATGTTCTGTTGTTGCTGGGTGGAAGGTCTGTAAGTTTGGATCTAGTTTTCTGCCGTGGTGGCCCAGCCCTTCATCTTTGTTGGTTTTTTATCTGCTCGGTTCCCAGCTGTTACTGAGAGAGCAGCTCCTTCAGGGCTGAGGGCTTGTCTCTGTTGTGTCCACTTGGCTTCCCTTTCTGCATCTGTGCGTGTACGTTTGTCTTTGCCACATTTGCAGCACGTGGGTTGAGTGTCACTGCGTGCTGTTTCTCTGTTGGGCTGCTGGTGCCCTTAGTGCCACACACCACTTTTGTGTGACATTAACATTATCACTCCAGCTTTCTTTTGTTTGATGCCTGTGTAATACGGTTTTCATCCTTTCAACTTTCTCATCTTTATTGTTAGACTTAAAATAAATTTTTTGTAGCTAGCAGGTGAAGTGGAACTAGAGTTTGTTTGGTAGGTTGGTTTGCCATCTAGTCTGAGAAGGTCTGTACCTTAATTGCTTGTTTACACTATTATAATGCAGCTTTGCTGTTTGGATTTAGGATTTTGCCATTTTATTATTTGTTTTTTCTGTTCCACTTTTTGTAACTTCTTTTTTATAATTACAGTATATTCAATATTGTACTCTAGTTTTGATTGAATCTCTATAAATCTAGTATTAACTTTCTAAGTTAGAATGATGCATTTTTTGCACTTTGGCTAATGCAGTGAGTAAAGTGTGCGGTTGTTAGAGCAGACGAAATGTGCTCACCGCCTGCTCAGATGTGCTTAGTGTTTAGAGCACTCCAGAAGAACGTGGAAGTCTTGCTGCAGTGTGTGTTCCAGCTGTTCTTCCTGGTGTCTGTGTCAGTGGTGTGATGCATGCATGTTTATGTAAGGGGCCGAGCCTGCGCATGGAGAGCCTCTGCTGTCTGCAATCCCACTCCAGCCTTTACTTCTAGAGTCTCCTGGAAGCTGGGGCTGAACCCTTTGCTGACCAGCTACTCAGGAAGCTCCAGAGATTCTCCCAGCCTGCTTCTGCTCCCTCTAGTGCTGGGGCTGCAAACACGCACCGCAGCACCCGCCCTTTACACGGGTCCTAGGGATCCTCACCCATGGTGCTGTCTTTCCAGTCCCTGTTCCCAGTGTAGCTTGGGCGAGCACCTTCAGAGTGGCTACGTGACCATGGCAGCTGACCGCAAATGTACAGCCCGCTCCCTCTCCCTCTCCCTCTTCCTCTCCCCCTCTCTGTTCCTCTCTCTCTCTCTTTCTCTCTCCATATACATAATAGGTAGATATATGTAGAGAGGAGATAAAGTCAGTAAGTCTTTGTATTTAAGTCATTCCAATAAATCATTGTTGGATTTTATGGATGGATGGATGGATGGATGGATGGATAGATGGACAGATGGACAGGCAGGCAGGCAGACAGACAGACAGGATTTATTGGAATAACTTACAGGCTGCAGTCTAACTAATTCAACAGTGGCTGGCTGTGAATGGAAAGTCCAGGAATCCTGTAGTTGCTCAGTCTGGACATCTGTAGTTGATGAGGCTGGATATCTCAGTTGGTCTTCAGGATATGTTGGCATCCTGAAGAAATAGGCTCTAATGCCGGTGAAGGAATGTATGTGCCAGCAAGGTGAGAGCAAGCAGGCAAAGAGTAAAAGCTTCCTTCTTCCTTATATAGGCTTCCAGTAGAAGGTGTGGCGCAGTTTAGATCTAGATCAAAGGTATGTCTTCCTACCTCAAAGACCCGAACTAGAAGTAGATCTTTTTCTGGCTATTATGACTAAAACTGCTATGAACATAGTTGAACAAATGTCCTTGTTATATACGTGAACATATTTTGGGTACACGCCCACAAGTGGTATAGCTAGATTTTGAAATAGCACTAATCCTAATTTTCTGAGGAAGCACCAGATTGATTTCCAAAGGGGTTGTAGAAGTTTACATTCCCACCAGCAATGGGAGGAGGGTTCCCCTTTCTCCACATCCTCTCCAGCATGTGTTGTCACTTGAGTTTTTTATCTTGGCTATTCTGATAGGTGTAAGGTGAAATCTCAGAGTCATTTTGATTTGCATTTCCTTGATGACAAAGGACATTGAACATTTTTTAAAATTTCTTTTTATTTATTACAATTTATTCACTTTGTATCCCAGCTGTAAGCCCCCTTCCTTGTCCCCTCCTAATCCTACACTCCCTCCATCTTCTCCTCCCATGCCCATTGCCCAGTCCACTGATAGGGGAAGTCTTCCTCCCCTTCCATCTGACCCTAGCCTATAAGTCTCATCATGACTGGATGCATTGTCTTCCTCGTGGCCTGGTAAGGCTGCTGCCTACCTCAGAGGGAGATGATCAAAGAGCCTGCCACTGAGTTCATGTCAGAGACAGCCCTTGCTCCCCTTACTAGGGTGTCCATTTGGAGACTGAATTGCCATGGGCTACATCTGTGCAGTGGTTCTAGATTATCTCCATGAATAGTCCTTGGTTGGAATATCAGTCTTAGAAAACACCCCTGAGTCTAGATTTTTTGGTTTTGTTGGTCTTCTTGTGGAGCTCAGTCTCTTCAGTGTACCCAGGGCTCAGTTTTTATGGCTCTGTTGGTCTCCTTTTGGAGCTCTTGTTCCTTCCAGGTCTTTCTATCTCCCCCTTTTTTCATAAGATTCCCTGCACTCTGCCCAAAGTTTTGCTATGAGTCTCAGCATCTACTATAATACCCTGATGGGTAGTCTTTCAGAGGACCTCTGTGGTAGGCTCCTGGCTTGTTCCTTGTTTTCACTTCCAGTGTCTGAAAAAAGAAGATATCAGAATATGGAAAGATCTCCCATGCTCATGGCTTGGCAGAATTAACATAGTAAAAATAGGCCTCATACGAAAAGCAATCTACAGATTCAATGAAATTCCCATCAAATTACCAACACAATTCTCTACAGACCTTAAAAGAACAATTCTCAACTTCATTTGGAATAACAAGAAACCCAGAATTGCTAAAACAATCCCCTACAATAAAAAATCTTCTGAAGGTATCTCCATCCCTGATCTCAAGCTGTACTATAGAGCAACCGTAATAAAAACTGCATGGTACTGGCATTGAAACAGGCTGGTGGATCAGAGGAATCAAATCGAAGATCCAGAAATAAACCCACACACTTATGGACACCTGATTTTTGACAAAGATGCCAAAACTATACAATGGGGAAACAAAAAAGATAGCATCTTCAACAAATGGTGCTGGTGTAACTGGATATCTACATGTAGAAAAATGTGAATAGATCCATACTTATCACCCTGCACAAAACTCAAGTCCAAATGGATCAAAGACCTCAACATAAAACCAGACACGTTAAATCGGTTAGAAGAAAAAGTGGGGAAGAGCTTAGAGCTCATTGGCATGGTAGACAACTTCCTGAACAGAACACTGGCAGCACAGGCTCTAAGATCAACAATCAATAAATGGGACCTCATGAAACTGAAAAACTTACGTAAAGCAAAGGACACTGTCACAGAACAAAACAACAGCCTATAGATTGGGAAAGGATCTTCCCCAACCCTATATCTGACAGAGAGCTAATATCCAGAATATATAAAGAACTCAAGAAGTTAAACAGCAACAAATCAAGTAATCTACTTAAAAATTGGGATATAGAGCTAAACGGAATTCTCAATAGACGTTGAGCATTTCTTTAAGTGTTTCTCAGCCATTCGATATTCCTCTATTGAGAATTCTCTGTTTAGTTCTGTACCCCATTTTAATTGGGTTATTTGGTTTCTTGGTGTTTAATTTCTTGAGTTCCTTATATATTCCAGATATTAGCACTCTGTCAGATGTAGGGCTGATGACTATCTTTTCCCAGTCTGTAGGCTGTCGTTTTGTTCTGATGACAGTGTCCTTTTCTTTACATGAGCTTTTAAGTTTCATGAGGTTCCATTTATTGATTGTTGATCTTAGAGCCTAGCTGTTGGTGTTCTGTTCAGAAAGTTGTCTCCTGGGCCAATGAGTTCCAACCTAGATGTCCTTCAACCAAGAATGGATTTTAAAAGTGTAGTACATTTATACAATGGGAACTCAGCTATTGAAAACAAGGAAATCATGAAATTTGCAGGCAAATGGATGGAACTAGAAAAGATCGTTCTGAGTGAGGTATCCCAGGACCAGAAAGACACACATGGTTTATACTCACTTATAAGTGGATATTAGCCATATAATATAGGATAACCATACTAAAATCCACAGACCCAAAGAACCTAAATAACAAGGAGGACTCTAGGGAAGATGCTTAATTCTCATTCAGAAGGGCAAATAGAACAGACATCGGAAGCAATTGAAGAGAGGGAACAGGATGGGAGCCTACCACAGATGTCCTCTGAAAGGCTCCAGCCAGCAGGGAATCAAAGCTGAAACTGAGACTCACAGTCAAACTTTGGGCAGAGTGCAGGGAGTTTTATGGAAGAATAGGGGATGGAAGGGCCCAGTGGGGACAGGAGCTCCACAATGAGACCAACTGAGCCAACAAATTTGGGGCAAGGGGTCCCTGCAGAGACTGATGCACCAATCAAGGCCTAGGCATGGAGAAGACCTAGACCCCCTGCTCAGATATAGCCCATGGCAGCTCAGTCTCCACGTGGGTCTCCTGGTAAGGGGAACAGGGGCTTTCTCTGACATGGACTCCATTGCCTGCTTCTTGATCACTTCCTGGGGTTTTGCCAGGCCACAGATGAAGAAGATGCAGGCAGTCCTGATGAGACTTGATAGTCTGGGGTCAAATGGTAGGGGAAAAGGGCTCCCCCTTTCTGAGGACTAGGAGAAGGGGAGGAAGGAAGGGTGAGGGAGAATGGGTTCAAAGGAGATGAGGGAGGGGACTACAATCGGGAAATAAAGTGAATAAATAATAAAATAAAAATAAATTACAAAAAAGAAGTAGATCTTTTTTTACTTCAAATCATTTCTTAATTCTAAATGTAGTCAAGTTAATGACCAAGAATAGCTATCACATTAATTTCTAAATAAAAACAATAATCAGATAATAACACCTAAACATGATATTACTATCTCATATACACTCAAAAATACACTGTATATTTAACCAGGTAATAATTATACCTAATATAACTATCTCTCGTACATTCACAAATGCATTTATAAATTTTAAATAGGTACAGTGCAGTGTGCCTCAAGGGATAATTCGTTTCGTATCTCAAATATGATAACCATTGATATTCTTTTAATGGATGTTATGTCACATGACAAAGAAATTGAGGAAAGAAAACAAATGCTGTACAAATGCATTCTTAAGAAAACATGAGAGAAACACTCATGGCATTTATACTCCGTACTTCTGCAGCTGGTCACGTGGCCTTAGCTGATGCTCATAACTGCCTTCCTCTACTACCCATTCTGTATTTCCTCCACCCTCTGCAAGCAGCTCGGCAGGTACTGGCTCTTTTCCTTCCTCAGAGTCAGTGCTCTTTGTGGCCCTGCCTGGATTATGCTGTTGTAGTTTCCCACCGGCTTTAATCGCAGGGTGGCACCAGGAGACGCCCTATAGGACCTCCTGCTCTCCAGCCATAATCTTCCTTACCTCTATCATGGAGAAGCAGTCCAATTTCCCCATGGTAATCTGGATCAGTCACCCCTCCTAACACTGTTGGCTTAGTACATCAGAAGCCAAAGTGGTCAGAGGGGGAAGCATGAGCTTCCAGCTCAGTGGGTGTTTGTTGTGGCTCCTGGCAGGAGCACTCCCTGCTCTGGCAACAAAACGTCTATGCCAGCAGAAGGAAGAAAATGTTTTCTTAGTGAGACACTATGGGTGATAGTGGATGGAGGTATTCCATTTCCACCTGGACCCTTGGATCCTGGCTATGGAAGAAACAGTATCATATATTTAGATGCTGATTCAAAGCACAGACCTTCTTCTCAAGAATCCTGTCACAACTCTCCAAGTTGCTGCCACCTAGTTGGCGCTGTAACTGTGTCTTTAAAAGGTCATTCCATCTCTCTATCAGGCCAGCTACTTCAGGATGGTGGGGAACACAGTAAAACCAGTAGATTCCATGATCACAGTCTCTCTCTCTCTCTTCTCCTGCTGTGAAGTGACTTCCTTGGTCAGAAGCACTCCTGTGAGGACCACCAGGACAGTGGATGAGGCATTCTGTAAGCCCACAGAGTGTGGTTTTGGCACAAGGATCAAGGGCAGGAAAGGCAAAGCCATAACCAGAATAAGTATCTACTGCAGTAAGGTCAAAGCCTTGTTCTTCCCATGGAGGATGTGAGCCACTGTAGTCAGCCTGCCACCAGGTCACTGGCTGTCACCCTGGGGAATGGTGTCATATCTGAGGTTCAGCGCTCGTCTCTGCTGTTGGCAGATCTGGCACTCTGCAGCAGCTGTGGCCAGCTCAGCCTGGTGAGTGGCAGTCCATGTTGTTGGCCCTGTGAATAACTTCTGCCTCTGCCATCATGGCCACTTTGTCCATCAGGACATCAGGCAATGACAGGGATGGCTGGGGAAAGAGGCCGAGTGTCCACAGAGCAGGCCATCTGTCCACTTGATTACTGAACCCCTCCTCTGCTGAAGTTGCCTTTTACATGGGAGCATTTACATGGGACACAAGAACCTTCGCATCCTTCGCCTCTTTGGAGAGCTCTGTCCATAGGCTTCTGGGATGTCTTTCTCACCAGTTTTCCACCCTGCTCTTCCCAAGTCTGTCCAGCCAACCATCCAGCCAGTCCATTGGCTACAGCCCACGAGTCAGTGCACAACTGCACACCTGGCCACTTCTTCTTCCCAACAAAAACTATGTGATGTATAAAATATGTACTGCCTGGAGTTCTGCCCACTGTGAAGATTTTCTCTCACTGGAGTCTTTCATGGTTGTCCCAGAAAAAGCTGTGGTGCTGCAACTGTCCGCTTCTGAGTGGGGCCTACACACGTGCAGAATCATCAGTGAACTAGGCGCTGGTCTTCTGTTCCTCAGGCCACAGATGATAGGCGATACCCATGAGGCCACACTCAGAAGCGGACGTCATTGCCGTGGGAGGAGAAGCCATAAGCATTTCATGACACTTGCTTGTGCCCTCAAGACCAGCTTTGGCCTGATCCCATGTGTACCATTTTCTTGATAATGGATTGCTCCTGTGCACATCCTGCTTTATGACTTGGTGAGTCAAATAACACACAGTTCATGATGGGCATGGTCGCATGGTAATGGCAAGTTGGCAAACGTTGTTCACTTGCCACTAAGATCTGATAGCAGGCTAGGAGCTGTCTCTCAGAGGGAGAGCAGTTGTCAGCAGCTGATGGTAGAGCCTTATTCCAGAAGTCCAGTTTTTACCTACCTATCGCAGAGGCTTCAAACAGCACCCCTATCTGCCAGGACACCTCAGGTACCATCAGCTCTCCTGGATCATATGGTCCAAGGGTTAGAGCAGCCTGAATTTGGTGAGGAGCATTCTCCTGTCCCATGCTAGCAGCTTTTCAAGTCGCTTGTTGTGTGGGCCAGAGTGACACACCCCAGTGAGGAATGTGCTGACTCCAGGATCCAATAGGCCACTGCACATTGTGCTGCTTTCGTGCCGGTGTGAGGGGCTAGGTAAAATATTAGAAGGAGTATCCGCACATCCCCACACCACTGGAGTCCTAAGAATGTCAGTAAGGTCGAAGGCTCTGGTGCCTTGTGGTGTACATATGTGTTAACAGTGAAGTTCAGACTGGTAGCTTCCCCCTGCTCATTGGTCTACTCAGCACAATGGCATCAAAATAAAGCAGCAATGTGATGCTTTTGGAAGAGACAGATGCTAAAGACCTTTTCTAAATTGTGACACAGGGTTGCAGAGTTAATATGTCCTAGAGGTAGAACTGTCAATACTGCCAGCCCTGCCGAGTGAAGGCAGGTCCACTCTGGTGATTCTTATAGGCAGGGACCAGAAAAAGGCCAGCTCAGTGACCGCCCACCATGTACCAGGAGATGTGCTGATCCACTCAAGTAAGGGCCCCATCTGGCACAGCAGCTGCGGGAGTCACTACCTGACGGAGGTTCTCAGCTGTCAACTTCTGCCCATCATCTGCCACACAGGCCAGGGAGGAGTGTGAAAGGGAGATGTGGAGGGAACCACCTCCCCCACCCTGTCTCCCAGGTCCTCGCTCCAGGGGGCCAGTCATGGTTTCATGTCACTGTTTTCTTTGGCAGAGGCGACTCTGCAGTCTTCTGCTTAGCCCTTCCAGCCAGAGTCCTCACTTCAGACCCCTGTGTCCTCTGCCCTTCCTTCTTCTTCATTTTTTGCCCTTCCTTCTTAAAGCACTTCCCACACTCTTCAAGTGTGTAACCAGGACTCCTGGCCTCTGCCCTCCATGTTATGGTTGTGTTACTTTTCCCTTGAAGGATGAACTTGGGCCAGTTTCACATGCCCAATCACTCCGGACCAGATTCGAGCTGTTGAGAACCGGGGGATTCTTGCTCTCGGGTTCAGCAGGCAGGGCCCCAGGTTGTATGCAGGCTGGAAAGAGTGCGCTGTCTTCTGTAGCTCACTAGTTCTAATTGGATGCATCGCTGTGTGCTTCTGGCCCGTGCACACTGACCAGTGCTTAGTCTGGGTGTAGGTAGTGACTCAGTGTGACTCTGCGTCAAGTCCCTGCTCAGATTCAGATGTGAACACTTGCCTGTAAGTCCAGGAGCTCACTACCAGTGTAAAGAGGCTGCTTTCCTAAGCATGTCCATTGTCACGACCTCCCAGAGTTGGTGCTTCCCAGGAAACGCCCCTCATCAGTCATCGAGCTGAAGATCTGGGCCTGGACTTAGTCTTTTTGGCTGCATTCCGCAGCCACGTGCTCAGGAAGAAATGAGTACTGGAGGTTCAGTAGTATGCCCTCACTTGAGTTGTCAGGAGCCTTGATCTCCTTCATCATCACCCGGAAATTACCTCAGGCTGAGCATGAGGACCTGAAGAGAAACTAACTTTTCTCCTCGTTGACCCCTTCTGGTCCATAAACTTAGACTGGAGAATCCCAGCCAGGCAGGACACCACAGTGGCTGGGGGGCGGGGGGGGAGGAGAATGGAAGAGCCTGTTGGTGTGCCCTGTACTTCTCCTCATGCTGCTGCGACTTCCCTGCACGAGGGGGCCAGCTCTCACTCTCTCCGCTGTCATTGCTGACGTTTGAGGGGAAACGGAGTAGTTTGTGAAGGCTTTCATCTCAGTTGATGCTTGCTCCACATTTCATCTTAGTCTTCATGGTCACTGTGGCCTACACTTGCAAGGTTTTTCCAGGGGCTTGCACAGGGTGAATATTCCACATATCAAGTGTTTCCTGTCACTTCTTTGGATCTTAAGATACTTGAGCTGAGCGTGTCTAATGCAAACCGTATGATCCAAAATGCCCTGACATCCAAAACATACTTTATTCTCAAATCAGGTGTGTTCAACCTATGCCACAGATATTGGCATATAATAAGAAGCTGGAGGATGCGAAGTGCAGAAAGAAGAAATAGCCTGGAAAAGTACAGAGAGAAATATATTATTCTCAGTTAAAGTTTGAACACTTTTTTAAGTTTGAATTCAGGAATTTGCTGGCACGTGCCTTCTCCATAGGCTTTCCTCTGCAGATGAGTGTGTTGTAACCAGGTATGGAAAAGCTGACGCAGGCCTTCACTGCCCCTTAGAGAGGGCTGTAAAAGTTTCCAGGAACAATCTGAAACGATTACAGACAGATGAGTATGAATTCCAGAGCGCAAGTTTAGAGTTCAGCACATGCTAAGTCATGAGTCAGGGCTGCGGGCGGTGTGCAGACCCTCGGTGTTTGCTAAAACCAGTGGTCTGCCGTGTTTGTGTCCTTACCAGGAATTATCTCAGGGCTGAAAACACAAGTGTTCCCTCTTTGGCTCTAAATTCCCAGTATCTTTTTTGGACTATTTGATTTGAACTTTAATTGTGATGTAATTACATACTTGTAGAAATTTTATAAAGTTATAGATTCATAAAAATTTGGAGAAACTCCGTGTGCCCTTTACATGGTTCCCCCAATCCTGCAGAATTGTAATTGAAATCACAACCAAAACACTGACACTTGCGTTCATAGTCAAGACACAGCTCCACAAGTACACTTCCTGAAGGCTCCCAAGGTTCTTCATGCTCCCCGCCCGCCCTCCCTCCTCTCATGCCATCACTAGCCCAGGCGATCACTAACTGCTTCATTTTTGTCACTATGTCAGGAATGGCCTATGAATAAACTCAAGCAGTGTCAGCTCTTGGATTGCTCTTTTCACTTTTTATAGTTTTTAGTGATTCACCTGATTACTGTGTATTATAGGCTATTCCTTCTCATTAGTCAGAAGTAATATTTAACTTATCAGGGTATATTTTTGCCATTCCTTGAAAAGTCTTAAAAGTTTCTCGTGTTTGTATGGTCACTTTGGAATTCACTGGAAAGCCTCAGGAACTCTCTTAGTCCACCCTTTCTCCTCTTCTCCCTTTTTTCCCTTACATTCATCAGACAAGTGCTCTACCTTTGAACCAAACCAAAGTGTAGTTTATAAATATTTATATAAATATAAATATTTATATATCACGTTAGTTTATAAATATTTAGGTTAACCAGTCAAAAGGTATGGACATTGTTGCCTTCTAGAAAAATATTCTATAAGCAAATAGAATATTTGCCTCACTCCCCTTGTGTTCCCAGGAAGGAGATTGGTGCACACGCTTTTCAGTGCTGTCTCTGTGCTAAGCCTGAACAAACAGGAAGGAGAGTATCACTTGGAATCTCTTCTGCAGTGAACACGTAGTGCTCATGTGTAAGCCAGCATTGCACTGTTTTCTGTATTCATTAAATTGGCTGTTTTCAAGTTCTTCAACCAAAATTTCAGCCAGAAAACTAGAAAAGTGTAGAGATTTCTAAATTGTAGAACAAAGGAAAACTGTCAGCAGGATGAACAGGAGAAAAAAAATTGCAGTTATAATTTTGAGAAGGGATTATTATCCAAAATATATAAAGAACTACAAAAATTAAACACATGCACTTAATAAATGTGCTAATGAATAAACAGAAGTTCTCAGAAGAAATTGGAACAAATGGTCAATATGTATTTGTAAAAGTCTTTGTCATCTTTACTCATCAGGAAAATACAAATTCAAAAGATTTTGGGATTCCAAGTCACTGCAGTCAGAATAGCTACCATCAGGAAAATGATAACAAATGCTGGCGAGGATGGGTAGAGAGGACTGCCGTCACTGTTGGCGGCAGTGTAGACAGGCTCAGCTACTGTGGACGTCACGATAGACATGTACTGGAGACCAAGAGCAGAACTACCATGTGACTCACTTAAACGCCTCCTGGACCCACAACCAAAGGAGTCCTGGGCACCCTCCTACAGACATCCCTGTGCATCCGAGTTCACTGCTTCCTGTTCACAATAAGCAAAGAAATGGAATCAGCCTAGATGTAAATAGAAAATAAACCCTGCAGTACGTGTACACATTCATCCATAAAGAGATGTGAGAGTGCGGGCAGTGGGTAGAAAGCACTGTATTAAGATAAGGAAGCCCTATTCATAAAAACCGATTCCACGTGTTTTCTCTTATATGTAGACCCCAGCTCCTCCTTTGTGTGTTTATTTATGTGGGAGTCAATATAGGTAGAAGTCAGGGAGCCAGGAAAAGCTATGAAGGGGTTTAGGGGGGAGATGCTTTAGAGAAGTAACGGGGAGGTAAGAGCACGTGGGGAATGAAATGGAAAGGGGAGTGCATGTGTGGGGTGGGGACTGGAGAAGGGGGGGGAAGGGAGGCAGAGGGAGAGGAGGGAAACACCAGCGTAAGCAGAGGACACCTGTCCTGGGCTGGGGAGATGGCGTGCGCAGGGAAGTGACCGCCCACAGCCTAGGATCCTGAGCTGAGATGCCCAGAACTCATGTTTCTACTGTAAAAAGCTGCGTGTGGTATGTGTGCCTGTGATCCCGCCGTTGGGAAGGCAGAGGCACGTCCCTGCCACTCATCACATAGTTAAGCGAGGAGCTCAGGTTCCCTGAAAGACCCCGTCTCAAAATATCTGGTTTTGTCTACAAAGGGGGAGAGGACTGAGGAGGACACCCCACATCAACAGCTGGCCTCCACACATGCATGTATGCACATTCATACCCAGACACAAGAATTCCGCTACGCGGTCTACTAAAAACTTATAAAGTCGTAAGTAACGAGCAACTCTGGGAATAGATCCTCAAGTATTTCAAATGATCATCTACAGAACCTAGATTCTTGGAGAATAAATGAAGAAGTTACTTAATTGAATCACAAATAGCTTTTAAATAAATATAATATCTACAAATAGAAAAATCAGTGATATTCAAAAGCTAATTTTGCCATTGATATCACCCTTCCTATTATGTTATCACGTCGTAACTTTTGTTTTCAGTTGAAGAAAAACAAAAGGCATATGTGTAAGTAACTGTAACTGTCACATTCTCATTCCGTTTAAGTAGATGCATTAAAAAGAACGAAATAAAGACAAGAAAAGGAAGAAAGGAGGGAGAAGGGAGGGAGGAAGAAGGAAGGAGGAAGAAAGGAAGGAAGGGAAGGAGGGAGGAAGGAAGGGAAACTGCTTAGATATTTACAGACACATAACAGACATGGCACCTGCCCTGTAGCTATTGTCATCTTGCCATCAGGAAGGTGAAAAAAGAATCCTTTCAATAGCTATATCCTTCAGACTGCACTTCCATATTTATTTAGAAAGGATGCATATCTAGCTGCTTTCCATGTCATGATTATCCTGGAATAGTCACGTAAAAATTAAGAGAACTGGCCATGCATTCAGAGCCATACCTGTAGTGTAAGCCCAACCTCACAGGGCTGAAGCAGGGAGGTTGCTATGGGTTCAGGCGAGTGGAGGCTGCAGCATGAGACCTTTCCTCAGAAGAGCAAAAGCGTGTGGAGAGGAGAGGACCGAGTGTGAGGAGGGTGCTGCTGCACAGGCTTAGAGAACACATGCGCCACCAGCGCTCAGTGAGTGGGCAGAGCTCTCCGCAACGGTCAGCCTTAGGGAAAGTCAAATTTAGGGTTTTGACTGACATCTTCAGTGGGATTTGATTGGGTACAAATAACTGTGCTGCCTGATTTTGTGAATATTCTGATTGTAATCAGGACATGTACTCTGTTCCGGTTAAAAAGCAGTTCATCTTAACTCTACCTTTTGTGAGTGCACATTCCTAAGTTATGATAACTCAAATGTACCTGAATACAGACAGCAGAATTTCTTCCTACCCAATGTAGACATTTGTTTATAGTATCTTTACTTATAATCTATTCTGTATCGAACATTCTGACCAGCTCACTCTGAACACAGAGGTGTCATGTGAGGAAAACAAACCTTCCATTTCTATTGACTGTGACTTGCCAGTTGATATGATAATGAACACAGTCCCAGGAAAAGCTGTACTGCTTTCTGTGAGTGCATGCCTGCTTGTGTGTTCCTGCTTGCTGTTGCCTCTGTTCTGAAGGTCAGGGTGTGGCAGTCAGGCCAGGCCGCAGTCAGCCTGTTCGCCCAAGCTGCTGTGTGCCTGGCAAGTCATTAGTTCGACCAGCACCACCTCTATTTTGGTTTTTAACTTAGAAAATAGACTGCTGTGAAGATTAGCAGGGAAGGGGTTTGCGAAGCGTCTCATGCAATGCCTGGAGCTCAGGAATGTGTAGTTTGGAGAAGAAACGGGGGGAGGGAATCACTACTGCTTATACGCACTGCACCCCGCCCCATAAATAGAGCTGCTCTCCTGAGACCCCGCAGCCCGCACAGTCCCCATGTGAGAAGTGTGAACTCTGACCTCACTGTGTGATGCCAGGTAACCATTAGCAGAGCAGCACAAAGAGCACTTGGCTGGGCACAGCCCACCTGTCCTCGCAGAGCAGTGCAGAAGGTGTGCTAGGGCTGCGTGCATAAGCTATCTAAGAAACAAACAGTGCATTTTAGACTTGGTTCTGTCCCAAAGCTGTCTCATTTGTTTATCTCAGTATTGAAAAATCTGAAATCTCAACTGCTTCTGGTCGGCCCAAAGCAGTCCAGATAAGGTAGACTTTACCTATAATTCCAAAACAAGTATACTTCCAGAATTAGGTCCAAAACTGGTCTGACTTTTGTTTCTCTGAAAAATCCTCATAACAGCAAATCTGCCTGATTGCTTTATAAAGAAAGCACACTGGTCGTTTTTAAAAGAAAAAAATTCAAGATGAAATATAGTATGAACTCTTTTCTTTCACATTTCAGAAGTTAAAATTTGTGAGTGTGGCTCTGCCTTAATCCCATGTTTCTCTGGTCAGGAAAGGAAGGGCGAGGACTCCGGGGCCGGAAGCTCGGGGGGGGGGCAGTGGAGATGTGCAGATGGGCTCACCACCAGCCTCTGGTACAGGCCTTTGCAGCGTTGCCTTTACACCTGTGAATGCTGAATTTCATCTATTTCCTTCTCTTTTAGCCTGCCCTCCTCAAATGGTTAAGAGTTTTAGCATACGAGGCACTACAGAAACTCCTGGATGCTAATGCTGTTTAAATATAATCTATAATTACAGCTCTATATGACACAGATTTTCCATTCTGTACATATGATGAGTATAACTTAGAGATCATGCAAAAGAAGTCTTCCAATGAAACTTTGAATGTAGATGATGTTTTTATCAAAGCTAGAAAGTGCGGATCATGACTACCTTGGACTGAGTCCTTAGTTGCTGATGTGCTTTAAGTTACCCCCAGGAGGCAGACAGAAAATAGGCAGTGTCTTGGGTTCTCTGTAAGATAGATGGTATCATGAAGGTTGATGAGTTGAGTGAATGTATCACAGAAAACAGGAATCAGCTTTTTTCTTGTGAACTCCAACTTCAGTGGCCAAATGAAATTCAATGATAGTAACAAGGAAATTTGCTCCTGGGTGACTAAAGTGTGTATTCCCAAGGCTAACCCACTGTAACGGAGTCAGACCAAAGCTAAGAAACAAGGAGTGAGTGGAAACCTTCAACCTCTTACATGTGTTGGCCTCAGCATTCTTCTGTGGCCTGTAAGCTTGGCAGAGCTGTTTGCATGTAAACCAAACCAAGGAACTCCCAACATTAAGATGCACTTTCCACAAAGTTACACACACACACACACACACACACACACACACACGCACACACCACACACCACATGTATGTATATGAAATAGAAACTCAGCCTTGGATTAGATAGCCCTAACTTGTTATTTCAATTGTTTTGGTTTTCTTTCTTTCTTTCCTTCCGTTTCTTTATAGCTTAAAATGTGTTAAGGTTTGTTGCGTGTGAAGTACATCTTTGGGGTAATCCATGGCTTGGAAGGGACCAAAACAGGAGTTCATCAGTGAGCATTATCACTACATAATTGTCATTTCCCTCAAACAGAAAATAACTCTTCGAACTCCAAATAATTAATTAATAATGAAGTATATGATGAGTTGTGCCACCTGCCTACTTTCTTTTTGTCCCTTACCTTGGCCATGTGTAACTTTCATGAATAATGTATTCACGTATGCTTGTTGTCAAATATTTGTCACCCTGTCCTAAAGCTTATATAAGATCATTAAGCTTGGTATTTAGTATTACTAAAACAATAATGCCATATGAAATATTTAAAGTCTGTAAGTAAATCAGTAATACCGGTGCACACAAAAGCAGCTGCTTGTTGCATTTCATGGTAACTTTGGTGACTGATAAACGGTTTGCCACCGGTGTCACGGGACGGCTCCCTCTTCCAGACAAGGCACTGTCAAACGACACATCTGTAGCTGGAGGCTCACAGTTTGTTTTTCACTATGAAAATACACTCTTTCACTTTGAAGTACACGTAGATTCCTTCCCCTCAAAAAGTCACGTGAGAAAGCAGTGTTAGCCAGAGTAGCTGTCAAACTGCCAGTCCCCGGCCCCCGACAGACAGTCCCCCTCTCCCAACAGAAGGTCCCCCTGAAGCAGTGGTCTCAGCCTTCCTGACTCCGCCACCCTTTAACACAGTACCTCATGGTGTGGTGACCCCAACTGTAAGATCATTTTGTTGCCTAATTTTGCTACTGTTATAAATCTTAATGTAAACATCTGTGTTTTCCGATGGTCTCAGGCCATCCCCCGTGAAAGGGCAGTTTGCCCCCCACAAAGGGTTGCAGTCCACGAGTTAAAAGCTGCCTGGAAGCTCCTAAATGGAGCTGCTCCTCCTGGCTGGTCCACAGGGTCTCCCAGGAACATGAGGTGGGGTCATGGACGAGTGAACTTGTTATAAACCCCTGTGAGCATGGCTCTAAAGGGAAGGATGGCCCCGGAGCTCTGGAGACCTCAACGGGGACTCTCTACAAGGTCTAGCCTGATGCCAGGCACAGGGCATTGCTTCTTCAGTCCCAGCACTGGGTCTCCATAGACAGTTCCAGGCTAGCCCGGGCAACAGGCGAACGAACAGAAACTTAGCCATTTCTGTTGCCTCCGCTTTTGCTCCAGCCTTGAGTTTAGGGAGTGGCTGTGACAGAAGCAGTCCGCTCTGACCCACTCAGGATGCTCCCCGGTCTCAGGTCACGTGTGCAGCTGACCTGCCATTAGCTGTTAGTACACTAGAACTGTCTGCCATGCCTAGTCTTAGACACAGAGATACTCACCCCAAACCCCCCCTGTCTCTGCGCCTCCACTGGTGTTTATATAGGTAATACTTCACAAAGCTTCAAAACTAGGTGGTAAAGATTTCTGTGTAGTGAGAAGCTTTGCACTGAGAATAAGATATTTTAGCTTGCATTTAGTGACTCTCTCTCTCATCCGTTCTGATAGTCCTGTAGTTCTGCACCTTGACAGCCAGTGCTGAGCTTTCTCACCTAAGAAAAACTGAATTGTCACTGGATTGCCCATTGCGCTAATGTTTACATACATAGTTAGAGGAAATTTGCTTCATAATTGACCTTTTCATCATGTGCACTTCCGAACACTTAAAATAGATGGGTAAAGCACAGATTGTTCATGTCAGCCTCAAATCAAGCATGGCGAGTTCATGAGCACAGTGCAGGTTAGTGCAAGCAGCCTGGAGTGTGATCGAAACACCTAATGTCAGCTCGTCTGTGCTAGCAGTGATGCTTTCCCACGAGGCTTTGGGAAGGCTGTCTACATCTTAAGCCTAATGTTTCTGTTGAGAAAAATGTGACCTGCAGAACTAGGGTGTTCACTTATAGGTGATGCTCTAACAAAAATAGCTCATGGTAACAGCACTTCCCACGTGCCAAACACAGCACCAGCAGGTACGGGGGCACAGCGTTGACTCTTAGCGGCCCCGAGCTGGATGACAGTCAGGCTTTATAGCATCCGAACTCATCCGACTTGCTATCTTACATTAAACAGGAAGTCCTTTCTAGCATACTTGGCTTCGGCAACCGAATAGAGTTTTGGGCTAACATAATATGCTTAACAGTATTTTTGATCAACTCTCATATTTCTCTATCAGAAAATATGCATTGGTTGTTCAGTGTGACAAATGGCCACCCTGAAAACATCCATGAGTACCATCATGTAGATTTAGCAGGTCCTCTTTGGGCAATTGATGCAAATACATATGTGCATAAAGTTGATATTTCTGTTGTATTTCAGCAGCAAAAAGAATGCTAAAACTGAAAGTGGATTTATCATTTATCACCACTAGTTCAGGGTTGATCACAAGACAAATGTGTCAGACATACTTCTAAATAAATTCTAAAGCCTTCAGACTGAGGGCTAGATAAACCTTTTAGTTCATGGTAAAATGTCTGTTCACTTCGGTCTGTCTGTGCTGCTATCACTGTTACTCTGCGTCTTGACAGACGCAGGAGCTATATATGTAGTTTTGTTACTGTGATATGAAAAGTATCACCATTTTATAAAATAAAGAATTACAAATTGAAATCTTTCACAACTATTTGAGAAAAGAGGTGTGACTGTCTTGGCAAATCTAGCCATGTAATCTATAAGATGACATGAAATCTAAGTGCCCTTCATGAGTGTATCTAGCTGCACAGGACTCAGTGGCACTGCATGAAGAGCCTTAGCTATTCAGACTCCAGCTACTGGCACCCCAAGAGTGATGTCTGAGGTGCCTTGTCCCGAGGCAGCTCCTGGCTGGCAGTTAGGGTGCAGCTCATGAGAACATCACCAGAAGGCGTCGCACACTTTCTCTGTGCTGTGACAGAGCTGCTGTCAGCGCCCAGGTTCAACCCCCACACTTCTATCAAGATAAACTCTACTTAGAAAAGCTTTAAAACACCTTGGTATAAAATAGCCTTTATAGAGAGTGTGTTTCTTGTAGTAAAAGATGAAGAGTGTGACTCAGACGCAGAAAATGAGCAAAACCATGATCCTAATGTGGAAGAGTTCCTGCAACAACAAGACACCGCCATCATCTACCCCGAGGCGCCCGAGGAGGACCAGAGGCAGGGCACGCCGGAAGCCAGCGGCCATGACGAAAATGGTGGGTACAGTACAGCTTAGCGCTTGCTTGTCTTCCTCCAGTTAAAGGCTGGCCATTTGTCTTAGTTAGGGTTTCTGTTGCTGCAGTGAAACACCGTGTCTAAAAAGGTGGGAGGGAAGGGTGTGTTCAGCTTACACTTCCACACTGATGTTCATCACTGAAGGAAGTCCGGATGGGAACTCAAGCAGGACAGGATCCTGGAGGCAGGAGCTGATGCAGAGGCCAGGGAGGGTGCTGCTTACTGGTTTGCTCCCCATGGCTTACTCAGCCTGCTTTCTTATAGAACCAGGGACCTCCAGCCCACAGGTGGCACCACCCACACCACACCGGGCTGGGCCCTCCCTCATTATTTACTAATGGAGACTGTGCCTCACAGCTGGATCTTGTGGAGGCCATTCCCCAACTCAGGCTCCTTCCTCTCTGACGACTCTAGCTTGTGTCAAGTTGACACACAAAACCAGCCAGCACTCTGTTTCTGTGACTCTATAATGGGAATGTAGTTCTTCTAAAGGAAACATTTATGAAAACCAGATACTTGCAGTGAGTACTCATGAAGAGAATCAGTACAGCTCTGGAGCTGTTGGATGCTCACAGACATACTGACAAGCCAGGCGCTTCTGCGCTGTCTGGGTTACTTTCCCCTGGTTACTTTTACCAGCTGCTGGCAGAAGTGAGGAGGAGTTTGACCGTTCTGTCCCTTGATTAATTTGGTTGGTTGATTTGGTTGGTTGTTTGTTTGGTTGGTTGGTTGGTTGGTTGTCACTCTTTTAGCAAGTAAAAGCTGTGGTCTGGGTGAAAGCATGCAAACTTGGGCACAGTCATTCTCAGGCTCTGCTCAGTCCAGTCTGAATTCCCAGTGAGGAAGGAAGGGTGGAGAAAGCTGGGCATGGTACTACAGGCCTTTAGTTCAAGCCCTCAGGGGCCAGTGGCAGGTGGAGCTCTGTAAGTTCTAGGCCAGCATGGTCTACAGAGCGAGTTCCAGGGCAGCCAGGGTTGTTTGTTACACAGGTTAGCAGAACTGGGCATGAATTCCCTCCTGTGGAGCAGGCCTCAGAAAGCCACTGGTCATCCGCAAAGCGGTCATGCCACTCTCTCTCCCGTGGCAGGTGAGTGCTGTCACATGTCGGTTCTATCAAGGTTAAGTCGGTTGACAGTTTCCCCTCCCTGATGACCCGAGCACTGCCTTCAGTACTGTGAGGGCCAGCCAGCGCGACGCTTCCCAGGTAGTTTGAGATTGATTTCTCCAGGTCTTGAAACAGGTGTGTATGGTGTCTTCAGAATTAGGGTCTTAGCATTTAGTTTTCATGGGCAACCGAGAGTAATAGCAGTAGCCGGTGTTTGTGGGGCTACCGAGGACTCCTGACCCGCAGTGCACCAACGCCCAGCACTGTGGTCATTAAGTGCCGTCTTCTGAGGCGCCATCGCCTGCCTCTTTTGTCACTCAGACTTCTTTGAAATCTATTTTTATCAATTAGCTTTTAAAGTAGTAGAGTTCCACCCCAGCTCCTCATTCTATGATTCTTAAGACATATTCACATTTTCTTTGTATTGTTTTTTGGCCTAGCAAAATAAAAACCATACTTTGTGCTTAAGAGAATCCAATGTACTGATTTATGAAAATAACTTCCCGTTCAGATATCATGAGCAGCCTGTCACTTTCCCAACTCATTACCAGTTTGCTTCCTAATGAAGACAAGCCATAGCAAACAGCGAGTGTGCATGCTCTCTGCCGTTGGCTCAGAGCAGCTTGGTTAATGGAGCCACAGTGCATCGCCGTGCACACCACAACAGCAGCCCTCGCCTCTTGACATCACACTCCATTAACTCTGTGAGGTGCAGTGGGCATTCAGGCAAGTGGGAGGTCCGAATGCTGGTTTCCATCATCCTGTGCAAAATGTAGCATGGTTTTCTCTGAGGAGAGAGTTTACGTTAGGACGATCCCTAACCAGGCTCTCTGGATCCACACGCCCTTGCCAGCTCATAGCTAGAGACGCCTTACCAGGCTTTGGAGCTCTGGGTATTCGATTTTACTCATGTACTTGACTAGTCACGTGGGGTTCAGGTTTTCAGTCTCATCTGCAGGCCAGTCTTTAAGCGAGATAGTTAGTTTGCATGGACTTGAACTCCAGTAAAGCAATTGTGCTTGGGCTGAAACATCTGGAGAGCATTACCAAACTTAGGGTACCTATTTTCTAAGAATTCAAAATTTCAAAAAATAGTAGAGAGTGTATTTACACTAAAATATCACTTGTGCACTACTTTCTTTGAAAAATAAATAAAATATGGGACCCTGCACGGGGTGGTTTTAGTTGGCAAAGTACTCCACTTTGTGACACGATTCTCAGCCATGGTGTTCCTGCCATTTCTCTGGGCCTGCCATGCCCTTTACGGTCACGTGGCCACACCTAACCCCAGGAGCTGTGGAAACTGCACTGCTCACAGCAGGAGCTCAAGGGGAAAGGAGTTAGTGCCAAGCAAGCAGCAGAATTGTTCCGTGCCAACTGTGCCAGGCTCGAAAGTCGCTGACTGGTGTTCTACAGCTAGCCCCACAAAAGAAGGGGGGAAGACCGTTCCAGGATGGGGCTCTGCAAGCAGGGGTTGAGTGCTCTGCAGCTTCGAAGCTGCTCACCCTCTATCTATCGTCACATTGTCTCCTTGGTAACAGCGGTGGCGACTGACCGCATCCCTGGTGCTTTTCCCTTCCCAGGAACGCCAGATGCATTTTCCCAGTTGCTCACCTGCCCGTACTGTGACAGAGGCTACAAGCGCTTCACGTCTTTGAAGGAACACATTAAGTACCGCCATGAGAAGAACGAAGACAACTTCAGCTGCTCCCTGTGCAGTTACACCTTTGCATACAGAACCCAGCTCGAGCGTCACATGACATCACATAAGTCAGGAAGAGAGCAAGTAAGTGACAGCAGCAGGGGCCCGCCAGGGTCCCACACTCGGGACCCAGGGGAAGCAGGCGCTTTGGGCACTAACGTCTCGTGTGGGGGCCCTGCCGTGTCTGCGGTCTCACACCTGAGAGGGTGGGTCTTGAGCCTCCCTTTCAGGTAAGAGCCATCCTTACTAAATGTTTAGCATAAACCAAAACACGTATCCTGAGGCTGAGAGACTCCAGGCTGCCTTTGATCAACACGGTCTGTGTAGAAAGTGTGTATCAGCCTTTAAGCCACTTGCCTTCGGCACTAACCAAATGAGGGGAAGCTTTAATTTTTAATTTTCTTTGAGGCATACGCTGCACTCGGTATAAGCTGCTGTGATTTGTGTGCAGCAGTAAGAAGAAACCGCCTTCTCTGAAGCCTTACAACTTTGATAGCTCACTCTATTCTGCCCCGTGCCCTTTTTCTAGAGGTATAAGTGGAATGTCTTAACTGAGTTAGATCTAGTGTTGGCTTTCCAGTTAGGATTAAAATCGAAGGCACCTCAGTGATTGGACTGGTTGGTAGCTATCAGCTGCCAGCAAGCTCGCTGACACCCATTTGACACTAACAAGTCCAGTAATGGTCTAGCAGGGCGCTGGGACACAGGTCAGGGCTCCAGCCTGTGTCCAGCTCCTGTGTCCCAGGGCTGTGAACCACACAGCCCTGTGTAGGCGACCCTCTGTAGGTGACCAGTATAGCTCCCTTACCCACAGCCTTGCTATGCTGATGGCTAGCCTCCCCAAAACATCAACAGAGAAAGAAGAAACAGGGTCAGCATATTTGCTCAGGACTTTGACGTCACTCACAAAGTTCAGGAATAAGGGGGTGGGCTGAGGGGAGCGTAGCAGTTTCCAGCAGCTGTAACTGATAGCGTCCTGAGGTGGAGGCAACGGGGAAGTGAAGAAGCCGACCTAAGGGAGCTCCCGGAGAGCGCTGCTCCTGGGCCTTGCTGCCTAGGCTGCCCAAGGGCAGCACAGAGAGAGCTCTTTGCCTCAGAGGCTGGTTCAGCCACGGTCACAGCATAGAGAAGGCGTGGGGTGGGGAGGGCCACGTGACAGCCGCCTCCTGCCCAGCTTGGCAGTAAGGGTCCTCACCAAAGAACAGATGGACACCAGAGCCGAAGCCACACTGTAGAACAAACTGTTGGGATGCGCAGTGGCCATGAGCCCCTCTGTGGGGATTCTTTGCTGCCTATGAACTGAAGAAGCCATGTTGGCATGGGGCCAGTGTGAGCAGGGTGCTGAGGGCCGGAAGCCATTATGGAACGTTGGTCTCTCAGGTCTTTGGAAATCATACTGTGACCAAGGGATGAGCATGTCTGTATCTTAAAAGGTATGCACCTGATACGTGTTTCCATTTCTGTTACATGTGTCAGGCTCAATCCCATGTAGTAAGGAAACAAGAAGTAATAGAACAGAGATGTGACAGCCAGGGCACACACAACTGACACAAAACCAAACTAAAATGGAAAAGGTTAATGTACTTTCAGAAAACATCGGCTTGAAGTGCATTTTAGAAACAGCAAGCATCTCCTGGATGGGCCCGGCCAGGCGGTCCTTGTTCTGTTCCCCTCACAGGTTCTATAGACAGCTTGCGCTCCTTGTCTGTCATCCAGAGTACAGACAAGACTGTCCCTGGGTCCTAATAAAGGTCTCGCACTCTGTTTTGTCCTCGGCTTATGGCTGCTACAGCCTCAGACCTGTAACAGACAAATGAATCACGAAGCTTACCTGGATGTGAGACACAAAACACCAATTCTTTCTTTCAGAGACACGTGACACAGTCCGGGGGTAACCGTAAATTCAAGTGCACTGAGTGTGGAAAAGCTTTCAAATACAAGCACCATCTAAAAGAGCACTTACGAATCCACAGCGGTGAGTAGGCACCTTCTCCCTGCACTCCATACAGCCATGACATCCATGCTAACGGATGCATCTGTCAGAGTGGGCCACAAGTGTAAGAACCACCTGCTGCTCTTCATTTAAGTGTTATTAGTGTCTAACCTCCAAAGCATATAATAGAGCAAACTCCACTTCCTATCTGCGTGTAAGTAGGTGACGGTAGCCTTTACATAAGGTAAGTGAAAAAGGAACGTAATTAAGTCTTGGAGAAGTGTCGTGGTCCCAGAGAGCCAAGCAGCATAAGGAGAAGAAATGTGGCATAAATGAGAATTTAAAAGAAAACTTATTCCCCAGAACCGTTACCTTTCTATTCCACATCTGTTTTGCATGGTTTGTGGATTTAATAACAAACACTTATAAGGAAAATGTAGCTATCTGGCCTCCCACTGCAGACCCTGTTCTCTTGATAATGCATGCCTCTCCAGGCCACTGGTGGTTGCTTTGCGGTGGTTGTAGCTCTGTGTGGGTTAGAATTGCATTTCTGCAAGTTTCACTGTTCAGTCATTGAATTAACCCTCAGTGAGAAATACGCCAAAATTGTCCCATGAAAACACTCAACCCAAGATCCTTAAAGGAAACTTTAGTTTATTCTTATGTATTTATTTGTTACTGTTTCTGGAAAGTACAGGCTCTCCCTTACAGCCTGCACAGTAGGTGCTACTGACCAGTGCTCTCTGGTAAGAAATCACATACCCTTACGTTAGACATGGTATGAAATGTTAGCTAAACAAGAGGGTCAGTAAGTGTCGCAGTTAGGGCTGAAGAACAGAGATAAGGTAATCCTGATTTATGCTGTAGTTTTACATCAGCAGTTATCAGCTCTGTGACAATACAAACTTGGGGTGTGTGGCTGTTTCCAAAGATCAAAATACTGATCTAGAAACAAGACGCTGAAATTTAACAGAGAAATCCTTCTTGGAGATCAAAACCGAGAGTCAGGAAGTGAGTTGACATCATGAAGATCTTAGTGACCTGACGGTGCGCTGGTGCTTAAAAATAAGAACCAGCTCAGGCCGGTTTGGAGAACACAAAACTCTGCACTCCTCACGCTGTATTCCTCAGCTTCTCTAGCCTGAGGCCTGCACTGCTTAGCGCGGCCTGTCAGAAACATTCAAAAATGCTGAGGAAAACTGGTCTATCTTCCTGACACTTGCTCTATGAAAATGTTCCTTAGAGCATCAAAAAGAGCAATATATGGGGCTGGAGAGATGGCTCAGGGGTTACGAGCACTGTCTGCCCTTCCAGAGGGCTCAGGTTTAATTCTCAGCACCCACATGGCTGCTCACAACTGTCTGTAATACCCATTCCAAGGGATCTGACACCCTCAGACAGACATATGTGCAGGTAAAACACCAGTACCTGTAAAAATAAATTTTTTAAAGAACAAAATATGATTTATTATATCATAAGAATTATTTTTACACACTGTAGGAAAACATGATAGGGTTTCTGTTTTTTAGTCAGATTCTTCAGGAGTGGTTACTGATATTTCACCCAAGTGTGATTAGAAAACACGTTTCTCCAAGGTGGCCGCTTGGAGACAGCCCAAGTGTATAAGCTTTTTGAAAGTCTGGTCTATGCCAAAGGAAGACTTTGAAGCAGGGCCTCCGCAGTGCCAGCCAGGGTGTGACATACCCGCCAGCCTCCTGCTCCTGCTCTCTCCAAGAAATGACACCCAAGTTGAGACTAAGCCTTTGAGAAACTACTATGTTAGGCTGTTGCTGTGACATTTTATTGTTTTAAATGTGCTATGTGTGTGTATGTGCGCATGCGTGCACATGTGAGTCAACCTGTGGAGTCAGAGCATAGCTTTCAGGGGTTGGAACTCTCCTTCTACCATCTGGGTCTCAAGGGTCAAATTGGGGTCATCAGGCTTGATGGGAAGAACTTTGATCTCATCTCACTGAACCCATTTTCTTTAGACTTTACCAAATTTCACAAAATAATAACTTGAAACTTTAAGAGAGAGAGAGAGAGAGAGAGAGAGAGAGAGAGAGAGAGAGAGAGAGAGGGAGAGAAAGAAAGGCCTCACACTCTTCCCCCAGGTGGCGTGAGTCCTCACAGTCCAGGTGCTTAATAATGGGTGAGCTGCGTGCTCTTCCGGAATCATGCGCAGTGATTTTTTTTTTCCTTAGTTTTTTTTTCTTTAGCTCTTAAAATGTGTTGAGGATCAGAGTCGGAATTACACTCCCTAAATGCACTCGGTTGTTCCTCTGCTCTTGTCAGCCGTGTGCATTGCCGCGCAGACGTGCTGTGCCGGCCAGCCCCCACAGCAGGACGGCATTGCCCAGGCTCAGCCTCCACCCAGTCCGCATGTCCGCTCCATGGGCCCAGCATTCTGGCCTGGACGGTATGGAATGAGATGTGGCGATCCACACCTTGGCCCTTACAGCCCGCAGTCTGGACTACCTTGGTAGTGCCCATTCTGACGGAACTCCAGACGCCACTAGTGCCATGGCCAAAGTGAAAGGCCATGCTTGAGCAGAAACGAGAACCCAGGAGTTTCCAGCATCACAACCTTGGCTTAGAGTAGTGGCTCTGTCCGTGCCTTTGGGTCACTCTGATCAGCAAGGGACAAGACATGCTGCGTGGACTTCTGCAGGTCTCAACCCCATCAGATAGGTTCTGTCACACACAGCCTCTTTCTGATAAAGACACATAAGCTCACGATGCTTAATTAACGTCCCCAAGGGCACTTGGCGAGTTCAAGACATACCTGAGCTCTGTCGGCAGCATCCCAACTCCAAGCCACTGTAGCGGGACACGCCTGCCTTTCTGTCTCCCCAATGGGAAAATACCCTGTGACCCAGCAAAGCCGTTATCAAGTTGCTGACAGTATTGAACTGAGCTGAGGTAGAACAGACCCCAGGTCAGACAGAGCTGCATTGTCACCCTTTACCCCTCGGCCACTGCACGCTTGTGTCTGGTGAGACCGAGCACTGATCCCGTTCCAGGCAGCCCATGTGCAAAATGTCGAGAGGGGCAGAGTGCCCAGACGTAGGCCAGTAGGCTGCCAGGGGCCTGAGGCTCTGTCTGAGAAAGCTCGTGAAGGGTCCGGATTCAGTCTGCAGGACTGAGTCAGTGTGTGGTGGATCGAGGGAGAGCAGGGACAGGCGTGGTGCCGCAGCCCCTGTCTTAGTAAAATTGCCCTTTGTAGGAACATTGCAGTTTGTAGGGACCATGCTGAAAGTCTGGTTGTATAATCTTATGACCTTCCGTAGCTTTCCACCCGGTGAGAATACGTGTGTACTCACACGCAAAGTGGGCAGTGGCAGATGATCTGAACCCAGGCTGCGGGAAGGAGCCTGGACGCAGTACCTGCCCTGTGCTTCTCAGATCCCTTGAAATTCTAATATCTGGCTCTTCAGATAAGACAGTGCTGAAAGGCGGGGCTCACTCCCCCCCCCCCCCCCCGCCACACACACAGCAGCTTCCGCACAGCTCCCTCAGTGCCTTCTTTATCCCCTGAAGGAAAGGAAAGCGCTCTGCTGTAATGCCCACTAGAGAGACCGGTGGAGCCACCAGTCTTGAAAGGTGACCCCCACCCTCCTGTATTTAAGAGATAGTGGCCAGTGAACCCCTGGGAATCCCACCTTCCTGGAGCTGATAGCCGGTGACTGAGTCAGAACCAAATGTCTAAACAGGCTCACATAACAATATTGCCTTAATGTCAGTACTTCTTCTCAAATTTTCATCCCAGAGTGGATCTGATGGCCAAGGAGGACAAACACCTTGTGTCCTGGAGAGCGTAAGCAACATTTTAAGGGAGGCCTCCACCAGCAGCAAGACCCTCGCTGACTTTACGCTGGTTTTCCTGCCAGTTCACACAAATGTTAGATTTAACCAGATTTACTCTGTGAACATAAAAGCAGAACTTTACCATACCTGCTAGGGTGAGAGATTAAGCTGAGGCCTTGGCATCCCAGACCCCACAAGAGCCTGGTCTCAGGGAAGTCAGTGCTTACAAATGCTTCTATGGAGCCTCTCCCCAAAAGGGAAAAAGTTTTCCAAAGGGAGCCATGAGGGTGTGGGAACTTTTGTCAATTAAGGACACACATGCCTGTTGTATCTGAGAGGAGATTACATTTATGTTTCTTTCCTCTGATGTTAGTTTCTTCTACGATGCTGAGTGGAATTTTAACTCTTGATGAACCAGGATAAGGGAAGGCCTAGAGTGGGTCTGATGGTGTCTGAGCAGGAATGCTGTGCACACAGCAAGGCCCTGCCCACCATTCTGAATGAGGCTGCCCCTTACATCCTGTGGCTGTTGAACTTGAAACTATAAAGAACATAGTGCCGTGGGCACACACAGTCTTGCTTTTGTAAAACTGCTGTTTGTTGTTGTAGGGCCTTGTGAAAATGCAGTGATTCAATGACTACATTTTGTTGTTGTTTAGGAGAGAAGCCATATGAATGCCCAAACTGCAAGAAACGGTTCTCCCATTCTGGCTCCTACAGCTCACACATAAGCAGTAAGAAGTGCATTAGCTTGGTGCCTGTGAATGGGAGGCCCAGGTCAGGGCTCAAGACATCTCAGTGTTCCTCACCATCTCTCTCGGCATCACCAGGCAGTCCCACGCGCCCACAGATACGCCAGAAGATGGAGAATAAACCCCTTCAAGAACCGCTTTCTGTAAACCAAATCAAAACTGAACCTGTGGATTATGAGTTCAAACCCATAGTGGTTGCTTCAGGAATCAACTGTTCAACCCCTTTACAAAATGGGGTATTTAGCGGTGGTGGCCAATTGCAGGCTACCAGTTCTCCTCAGGGTGTGGTGCAGGCTGTTGTTCTGCCAACAGTTGGCTTGGTATCTCCCATAAGTATCAACCTGAGTGACATTCAGAATGTACTTAAAGTGGCAGTGGACGGCAATGTAATACGGCAGGTTTTGGAGAACAACCAAGCCAGTCTTGCATCCAAAGAGCAAGAAGCACTCAGTGCTTCCTCCGCCCAGCAGGGTGGCCATTCTGTCATTTCTGCCATCAGTCTTCCTTTAGTTGATCAGGACGGGACAACCAAAATTATCATCAACTACAGCCTGGAGCAGCCCAGCCAACTTCAACTTGTTCCTCAGAATTTAAAGAAAGAAAGCGCAGCCCCCACCAACAGCTGCAAGAGCGAGAAGTTACCAGAAGACCTTACTGTTAAGTCCGAGAAGGACCGAGGCGCCGAGGGGTCCGGGGAGGACAGCACTTGCCTTCTGTGTGACGACTGCCCAACACTGACCGCCCTCCCTGCGCTGAAGCACCATGACCCGGAGCGCCCAGCTCAGCCCGCAGCCCCCGGCCCGGAGCCCTGCGCCTCGGCAGCCGGAGACAGCGACCTGGGTGATCTGTCACCCAGCCAGCCTCCGTTAAAGAACCTCCTGTCGCTCTTAAAAGCCTACTATGCCCTGAACGCGCAGCCAAGCACCGACGAGCTTGCCAAGATTGCGGACTCGGTGAACCTACCGCTGGACTCGGTCAAAAAGTGGTTTGAGAAGATGCAGGCCGGACAGATTCCGGGACAGGCTCCCGAGCCACCCTCTCCAGACAATGCGGGGAGCGTCCCTGCGGAGAGCGACCAGGACCCTCAACCTGCGGATGGGGACGAGCCCCAGGAGGACGGCCCGGGGGGCCAGAGCCCGCTCAAGGTGGCCAGCTCACCCGCTGGGCCGGGGCGGCCAGCCGTCAACGGCCCCCAGAGTTGTGCCCCGTCCCCCACGCCCCTGAACCTGTCCTCGGCCAGGACCCCGCAGGGCTACCCCTGCGGGCCGGAGGACGCCCGGGAGGAGCCCCAGGTGGAGCCCCTGGACCTCTCACTGCCAAAGCAGCAGGGAGACGGGCCAGAAAGGTCAAGCGTCAGCAGCGTTTACCAGAACAGTGTTTATTCTGTCCAGGAGGAGCCCTTGAACTTGTCCTGTGCAAGGAAGGAGCCCCAGAAGGACAGCGGTGTTACAGACTCAGAACCAGTTGTAAATGTAATCCCACCAAGTGCCAACCCCATAAATATCGCTATCCCTACAGTCACTGCCCAGTTGCCCACCATCGTGGCCATCGCCGACCAGAGCAGCGTCCCGTGCTTGCGCGCGCTCGCTGCCAACAAGCAGACTATTCTGATCCCGCAGGTAGCCTACACGTACTCGGCCACCGTCAGCCCCGCGCTGCAGGAGCCGCCCAAGGTGGTGCAGCCCAACGGGAGCCAGGTTAGTGACGCCCCTCCTGGTGAGAGGCAGATTGCTGCCGCTGGGGAGGAGCTGGGGGGGGGGGGGCAAGGAACCTGTGGGCCCTCAGAAGCATAGCGGGGGGGGGGGGGGGGGGAGCGGGTCACGGGCTCGGAATTAGGGTTCTGGTTCCCATTCACCATAAAGCTGAAAAGGGCTTTGCTGGTGCTTCGCGGCGCCAACACCACGGTAAGGGGCCCTGGTTAGGCGGAGCGCTCTGGCCCTCAGGAGGACTGTGTGGTGGTCATCGTCAAGGGGTGCGGCTGAGTCCAAGCGTGCTTGCCTCCCTGGATGGTCGAGCTTGGCTGGCTCCCTTCTGTTTGTGGAGAGAGCTTGGCTCTGTCGCTGTTCCCCGCTGTCTGTCCCGAGTCTCTCTGTGTCACTAGGCCTGAGGCCACCACTTAGCCGGCAGTCTTTAACTGACTCAAACGCCAGAGCTGGCTGTTCAGCCGTGCAGCAGGCACAGCTCAGGTGCTTCCGTGTCCTGCTCAGGTGTGCTCCGAGGCCTCCCTGCCCTTCGAGGCCGCCACTCCTGGGCTTCCCCAGAATTGCAGTGACTTTGAAGAAAATGTCACTGCATACGTGACGTATGTGCAAATGTCTTTGGTCGCCATAGCCAAAGACAGGATGCAAGGTTTCTGAGGTGTGTGTGTGCATGTGTGTATAATGTATACTTGTGTATGTACAGGTGTGTTCACCCATGAGTGTGCATGTAGGGGCCAGAGACTGACAACGACTGTCTTCTTCAGCCACTCACTGTTGGAGACAGCGTCTCTCCCTTACCCCGGAGCCCACCATCTTGACTAAGCTGGATGGCCAGCAAGTTTCCACTGTCTGCTTGCCTGTGTGCACTCACCAGTGCTGGGGTTACAGATGCCTGTCACTACACACCTGGCTTTTCCATGTGTGCTGGCACCTGAACTCAAGGCTCCGTGCTTAGCCATCTTTCCAGGCCTTGCTGATACATGTTTGAATTTAAAGGAAACAGCTTCTGCCATTTCAGATGAGCGACTGTGTCAGAGAGCTGTGGAGCAGCGTCGCCTCTGCTCTGGCAGCTGCAGGGACAGCAAATGGCTTTGCCTGTCAGGCAGAGCTTCCTGGAGATAGATGGGCTTAGGGCAGAGCTCTGGGAGATTCTAGGAAAACAGGAAGACTCAGTGGAGCTAAGTCTGCAACAGGCTCTCTGTCTCCTACAGTGACTTCCCTGGGTCTTGAGGCAAAGGGTCATATTTTGCTTATTCTATGAGAATTGTCAGGCTTCTTTCTTACAAAAATCACAGACCCTGTCACAGCACTCCTCCTTATTCCATAGAAAGTGTGGACTAAAGAAAACCCCTCTTTGCCAGACCCAGGCAGCTAGCACAGAGACCTCCAGAATGGAGGACGCGGTTCAAGGACGTTTTCTAAACACTGCATCTTAACTTTTTCTTAATGAAACTCAGACTTTTTGTATAAAAAGTGTGGTAAATGACGAGGCTGGAAATGAGTGGTGAATTAGCAGGCTCATTGATTAAGCCTTTCTGCAAGATGCTGTAAAATCATAATTTGTCAGAACGAGGTCAGTGTGGCTCCCGGCCGTCTGATGCCCTCGTTCTGATGGCCTCCTTCTCGGCCCCAGCTGCAGAAGTGTTTTTCCTGTGCGGTCCCAGCCTCCCTCTGTGTCTGTGTCTGTCTGTGGCATGAGTGGCTGCCCCTGGGAGCCCCCACAGTGTCACTATGCGGTGTGCTCGCTGTGGCCAGGTTGGTGGGCGCAGCCCTCTAATGTGGAGTCTGTCTCTTGTGCATCTTCCGCTTTCCCTGGGCTTATTTCTGTGTTGCAGCGGGCCTCACGTGCTGCCACTCACACATAGAGGTCAGAGGACAGTTGTGGAACTCGTTCTCTCCTTCCCTGTGGATCCCAAGGATCCGGCGCTGGCCATCAGCCTTTGTCTGCTGAGCCCCTCACTGACCCCGTCTCTTTCATACCTCTCGATTGGAGATTTAACCTTCTTTTCTCCCTCAGGATGAAAGACAGGACACTAGCTCGGAGGGCGTCTCCACCGTGGAGGACCAGAACGACTCTGACTCCACACCACCCAAAAAGAAAACTCGGAAGACAGAGAATGGGATGTACGCGTGTGACCTGTGTGACAAGATATTTCAGAAGAGCAGCTCGCTGTTGAGACACAAGTATGAGCACACAGGTACGTCAGAGGCGACACACACGAGGTCCTAAAGGGGCCTGTGACCCAGTGTATAGGAAAAACACTGAAGTAACAGCCGAGGTTCTCAGAATTGCTTTTAGTTTCTGCTTTTCCACTCTTCCTCCTGAAGCAGCGTTCAAGCTGCTCACGTCTGCCAGAGCGTTTTGTTCCGTTCACACTCATTACCGTCAGCTCAGCTTCTGCCGTGCTGACAGAGTCAGGGCTGTGGACCCGAGGGACGGGGAGAGAGAGGATCCAGCTTCTGGAAGAAGTTGTGCTCACCTCCTGGCCGCCGGGAAGGACTTTGCTGTTCTAGAAAGAGCTTCTGCATCAGAGTCTGACCTTGATTTTACGATCCCTTCAGCCCTGAGAGTCTGTAATTCTCCACAAAATACATGTGCCTTAGGCTGATCTAGGGACTGGCAGATAGTGTCTTACAGACCAAGCAAGGCTTCAGTCGTCTCTGATACCTGTGAGCCAAGAATGAACCTTTACATTCTTAGTGATTGAAAAGACTTAAAAAGTAAAACTTAAAATTTGGCATTCTAGATGACGTTTTACTCCTCTCTGTCAGCCCTCACTTGCCTGCTGTCCAAAGCTGCTTTTCTGTTCTTGCCAGTGATAGATTTTAGTGGTTGCAGTAGGGACAAAGACCAGCCAATCCCAGGAGTTCACAGAAAATGCCTGCCCTTCCTGCCTCCCTCTGCCGAGCCGCGCTAGTCAGCTCTGGTGCGTGTGCCCTGCAGCCAGGAGACACAGACAAGGGTGTGTGCAGACCCTGTGGCCCGGGAACTCCTCCTTGACTGACCTGGAGCTGGATCAGACAACTCAGTTTAGGTTAGCAGCAGACTCCCGGCCGATGAGAAGCGCACTGCCCACCGGTTTCTCTTCACCAAGATGGCTGCGTGAAGGCTGGTTTCATCATGAACTCCAGCCCCAGCGCCTTCCCCAGCCCTTACCAGCACTGTAGCTGTCCACAGATGCCTCTCATGCTCTTACCAACTGTGTTAACTCACTCGCTCTGGTGAGAAGAAAGCAGACAAGAGTTCATTGCACACTGCCGGGTGATCCTGGGCCAGTTGCTGGGGTCCAAAGCTGTACCCTCTCTAGTAAGGCTTGTGTTCACTGAGAAACTTAGAAAACCTCCTCATTCCTTTAGAAGAACTAAATACTAGCAATTATCAATATTAAAATTACATCTTAGCTATAAAAAGAAATGTCAAAAGTCACTTCTGTGTTTTTAAGTGCCAACTGCCTCATAGCCCTGGAGTTGTCAGTAGCCAGGCTGCTTATGTCCCAGCTGTCACTCTCTGTGTCTGCAGTGTTGCTCAGGCCCACAGCCATACCCACCTGCCAGGGCCAAGATTGCCCTCTGGGGCAAAAGCTGTCTCAGACATTATAATTTCTGAAGAATTTCTACAGAAACTGTATGCTTCTATGAATTTGCTCATCAGTAAAGAGATCTATGAGATGTTAGAATACCCCGGGAAGCAGAGTCCTGGCCTCCTGTACTCACAACCAACGGTTCACGAGAGCCTCAGTGTAAACTTTGTGCCGTATGGTCCTGACGTGTGTGGTTTGGGCATCAGCCTTCTATCCTTAGCTCTGATGTCATGTGTGTGAAGCCTTGGCTTTCACACACATGAGTGATAAACCATAGTGTTATTGTAAGTACATTTGGAGAGGCATGAAACCGTAACCCTCCCCTCTCCACAGCCTCACTGTCCCCTAATGCTCCCAGACACTTTCCTTACTTACCTCAGTGTTTTGTTTCATGGTTGTGTTCTTACCTTGCAGGGAAAAGGCCTCACGAGTGTGGAATCTGTAAAAAGGCGTTTAAACACAAACATCATTTGATTGAACACATGCGGTTACATTCTGGAGAAAAGCCCTACCAATGCGACAAGTGTGGAAAGCGCTTCTCACACTCGGGGTCTTACTCTCAGCACATGAATCACCGCTACTCCTACTGCAAGAGAGAGGCCGAAGAAAGAGACAGCGCAGAGCAGGAGGAGGCTGGGCCCGAAGTCCTGCGGAGCGAGCTCTCTGGGGCCCGGGCGTCCCCCTCACAGGCCGACTCAGATGAAAGAGAAAGTTTGACAAGGGAAGAGGAAGAAGACAGTGAAAAGGAAGAAGAGGAAGAGGAGGATAAAGAGATGGAAGAATTGCAGGAAGAAAAGGAATGTGAAAACCCCCCGGGGGAGGAAGAAGAGGAGGACGAAGAGGAGGATGAAGAAGAAGAGGAAGAAGAGGAGGAGGAGGTAGATGAAGCCAAGCATGAGGCAGCAGCCAAGACTGAGGGTGCGGAGGCCGGAGCGGCACAGCAGGCGGGCAGCCTGGAGCAGAAGGGGAGGGAGAGCGAGCAGCTGTCTGAGGAGAAGACAAATGAAGCCTAGGGCTCCTTCTACAAGGAAATTCTACTTGGTAATGAAATTTGCTCTATATTACCCATGCTTTTCATGGGACCACGGCTCCCGTGCTGTGGTTCCTGCTCACTACTGTGTAATGTCAGAACTGAAAAAAAAAAAAAAAAATACAAAAAAAAAAAAAATCCGGGTGTGCCTGAACCTCAAACCTAGTAATTTTTCATGCAGTTTTCAAAGTTAGGAACAAGTTTGTAACATGAAGCAGATTAGAACACTTTACTGACTCAGAAAACAAGGTTTCTAGCAGGGAGCTGGATGAGCGCCTGGCACGGCTATCAGTATTATCACTCTTACGTTGGTTCATTCTTAAGCTGTACAATGGGAGAAGTTTTATAATTTTTTATTGGTAAACATATGCTAAATCCACTTCAGTATTTTATTATGTTTTTTTAAAATGTGAGAACTTGTGCACTACAGAATTCCCTTCACAGAGCGGTAGAAAGCGGTTCCAAGCGCGCTGGCTGCCTGCTGCCAGGCCAGTCGGGAGGGAGCACCTGACGGCAGAGCCACGCGTTGCTAGCCAGAAGGGAGCAGCCGAGAGAACTGGCGTTTCTTACTCGTGTGATTGTCAGTGGAGTTCAAAGGTTGTCGTTGAGTTCTGACTGCAGGGACGGACGGACAGTGTGGTGTGGTGAGGACGACAGTCGGCACAATCAGTGTCCGTGATTGTTCACGTACGTGGTAGCAGCTCTGCAGGAGCCGTAGGAAGCGCTGTGTCTCCTTTGGCCTTAAGCAAGACCTGTGCTGGAAGTGCCATTGTCAGTATTTTAGGCTCTGCTGCCTTCGCTCAGTGTGTGGCCTCCGATAACTAGCATTTGTTGATTGTTTGTTCCAAGTTTCCCAATAAAACTCCAAACCACTGACCTGTCGGAGAAGCTGAAGTCCTGGGACGGTTCCTCCTTTGGTTCCTCAGTTTTCGTTTTGTGTTGATTGACTCTCAGAAATCTCTACAGAAACAAAAGGGAAATTCTCCAAACTCCTTCCTCCATGTACTCGCGTGTCGGACATGGATAAGCCATTGGTATTAAGCTCACAACCATTTCCAAATGTTAGTTATTACGGACCCAGTTAATGAACAACATTAGCTGATTTTTACCTACCAGTATTATTTTCTTTCTTTTAGTTTATAGATCTGTGCAACATTTTTGTACTGTACGTCCTCAAGCCTGGCAGTATTAATACCCTTCTTACTGACACGTACTTTTAGTTTTAGAAAACTTTTATATTTATGTGTCTTATTTTTATATTTCTTTATTTATTACACAGTGTAGTGTATAATACTGTAGTTTGTATTAATACAATAATATATTTTAGTATGAAATTTTGGAAAGTTGATAAGATTTAAAGTAGAGATGCAGTTGGTTCCTGTGCATTGAGATTTGATTTAACAGTGTTCTGTTAACATTTATACTCGCCGTGGACTGTAGAACGGAGTTTAAATGGGAATGTATTAGTTTTACAACTACAATCAAGTCATTCTCCCGTTACCCAGTTTTTAATATGAAACTCTTACACTTTGAAACTCACTGTGTGGCTCATAGCATGATGCTCTGCAGGTCTTCTGTTGAGAGTTAGCCTAACTCATCCCTTAGCAAGCCAAATTAGCCTCGCCTTCTGTGCACAGTGCTGGGACAGTGTTTAACATGTCGTGCCAATCTGTCCCTGTACCCATGTATGTAAGCTACCAACCCAACTCTTCCTTTTAAGTTCCTTGTTACACCATGGTCATTTTCTAGTTTTTTACCAGACTGCCCAGCTCACAATAAAATGCATCAACAAGCCTAACCTGCTGTCGTTCTTTGGATCATTGTCAAGGTTGTCTTTGGGAAATCGTCTGAGAAGTGGGCGCTACATCCCAGAGCTTCGTTCATTCATTCAGACACTAAGTGTTTGAGACGCTGAGCAGGAAAGACATCCCTTCCTGTGGGGAGAGGGCTGGGGAACCCTCTGCATATGTCGCCCTTCTTCTGAAACCCTCCCCCCAGATGGGCGCCCTTACCTTTTGGGCACTTCAAGGATGACCAAGCTTAGATGCCCTTTGCTTATTTCTGCTGCTTGTACCCTTCTCACCAGCTCCCATACTGTCACTGACTTCTTCTCCGTGTCACAGTCCCTCCTGTGCCTGCCGCCCAGCGAGCTACCTTGCAACAGACACGCACTGAGTGAGCACCAAAGCTGTGCATTTGCAGAGCCGGGCTATGCTCACCGTCTCGCTTCTAACCTGAGAATCCAGATGGTAACTGGTGCCCGTAACTTGCCCGTGCTCTTCCTGGGGTTTCGCTGAGCGCTCAGCATAGGTGTGATAAGTCACCGCCTCTGTAGGCGGCAGCTCTCCTGGGATGACACAAGTGTCTCCAGGTGTGTGTCTTCTGCTCGGTTTCCTGGGACATGGCTTTGGAAGCTGAGGGTGGGACTACCTCTCAATCCAGGGCTCACTCCCCGTGCCCGGGCCCCGCTTCCTCTGTGCCTGTTGTCATCGGGCTGCCTGGTTCCCTCTGTCCCTAACGCCAGCTGTGCCATAGACAAATGTACTGTAAAGGTTATCAGATCCTAAGGCGCCGCTTATGGCGTCCAGGAGAGCAAGTCTTGGAGACGAAGGGCCTTGCCGTGTGGCTGAGGGGCTGATGAGGGAATGTAACAGGGAGCGGCTCCCCGCTGCTCCCTCACAGCACAGAAAGCAGCAGCACACCCTCAGCTGTGGCTGCCTTGCCGCCTTCGTCAAGGTGATCTCTTGCACCTTGACAACACCAGAAAAGCCACGTGTGCACATGCGCAGTAGGCAGTAAGGCGCTGACACAGGCCTGTCTGGCTCCAGGCTTCACGCATCTGCCCAGCCTGCACCACTTTGATGTTGACTGGTTTCTTCTGGCCATGAGGAAGCTTAGGCCCGGCCTAGACGAGAAGAACAGAGGCCAGCCTGAACGCAGTGCGCTCCTAGGCAGAGGAAGGTGGGGCCTGGGGTTCTGCTCAGGCTCGTGCGGACTTCAGAGTGCTACAAAAGCGCCCAAGCTCACACAGAAATCCACTCCTGGCTCTCCCCGAGGACAGATGGATGCCGTATCGGGTTCTGTAACAGAACCTCCAGAAGCCCCTCTGCTCAGTGAAGAAAATTCAGCCAAACACACATTTACCCCAGCAACTCCTGAGACACTTGTGGAGGAAAAACCTATTATAGGGCACAGCAGAGCGCTCCTGTCTGAGGGGATGGACACGGAGCTTCCCTAACTACGCGGTGGGAAGAGCGCTTACCCAGGCCTGCTGACCCGAGGCCAGTCCCCACAGCCCACAGCAGAAGGAGACCAACTCTTAATGCTGTCTTCTGACCACCACACGTGTGCCATGCATATACACACAATTCATAAAAATGCTTAAATAAACTATAAATCAGTAATAAATACATTTTTTTTAAATCTCCCAAATTACTAGAAAGGCATATCAAGTTGTTCCTGATGGAAAAGATGATTCTCAAATGATGGGATCTTACATCAAAACTTGCAGCATAAAGTTAAAGTGATATATGCAAGAAAATGCAGTGTTAAACTCTGCAACAGGAAAGAATAAAGAACTGGCTCATCTAAGTTTCCATCTCAGACTTTAAAAGTAAAAACACAAATGAAGCAGGAGAGTGTTAATAACAAGGGGAAAATGATGGCATAAAAAACCACATAAATCAAGTCAACCTTTGAAAAGGTAGATTTATATAGACCAAGGAACACAAAGAGACATAAATTGCCCAATCTTGGGGGGGGGAGGGGAAAGGAGGCAGTCTACAGACCCAACAGTAAGATTAGGAAGTAATAACTCCAGGCTCGTATATCAGACAGATTAGGTAAAAGTGGCCTTTCTTGAAAGGCCCTAATTACCAAAGCTCATTCATGAATAACCTAAATGATTCCAAATTAAATCCAAAGCTAAAATTCTACCTGCAAATGAAATTCAAACCAGCAGTGCCCCTGTTGAATTCTTTCACACATTTGAAAAGGTAGTACCGATTCTACACAGATATCTCCTTCCTCAGTTCCCTGTGAAGCTAAGATCAACCAAAAACGGCATTTCAATACGAGAGCTACAGACTTCAGTTGCTCGAGGCAATGGATGCAAAGCCCTTCAACTGAATGTTAGAAAATTACTTTGAACGCTTTATCAAAAGGAAAATGCATCCTGATTAAGTGGGATTTGCCCTAGACCTTCAAGATCTTCAAGATCTTGTATGGATTCATACAAGATCCGAAAGAGTGGTTATAGGAGAAGTAAAAAAAGAAAACTTCAGCAGCGAGTCAGAAGTGAGCAGCAATCTAGAAACGGGAGGTGGCTGCTGTAGTAATTGTCATCTTCAAAACCTCTATGCGTAGAACACACAGTGTGAAATAGCCATGCCTTCCTCTAGATGAGGAGCGAGGCCAGAACGCCACTGACACTTGCCAAACCTCGGGCCAGACTTTGTCCTGTACCTACAGACTACTGCAGCGCTTCACCTGCAGGCAGCCGTGTCGCGTACATAAGAAACAAGAAACGTGGAAGGCAAGGCAAGAAGGCATGAGAAATTCAGGCACTTTTTGATTAAATAGTCCTAGAAGTGAGAATTCACACCTACACACAGTATCAAAAAAACTAAAATATCTAGTAATGATTTAACAAAATACAGTCAAAGCCTGTGCACTAAAAACTCCAAAATGTTGCTGAAATAAATTAAAAATGCAAAGAAAATAAAACCCCGTGTTTGTGAATCAGATGATAAAAGTGTTAAGGAAACAGTTTCACTATTGACACAGTCCTGTTCTAATCGAAATGTCAGCCACATGTTGGAGACGTTTTGTAGAAGAGCAAAGGACTTTAAGAAAATCATTTTGAAAAGAATAAATTTGAAGAATGTGTAATTTGTAGTTTTATAATACTTCATATTCACCACAGTGTCTGAGTGTGAGAACAGCCACAGATGAAGAAAATGGATTTACCAGCCAGTACCCACACACACTGTCCAGTGTCAAAGGTGCCAAGACAACGCCATGATGAGGTGCTGTCCAAACTGCGCTGCTGGCCTGCTGGCATGTGGGCCGTTAAGAAAATTAAAACTTAGCCTGGGATGAAATATTTGCAGAACACACACGTATATACTGTATAACCAAAGGAAGTCAAAATTTGTCCACACAATACCTACGCTCGAGTGTGAGCAGTACAATTTGTAGCTAGAAAGTTGGCAGTAAAACTTAGTCAGCTGGTTAACGAAGTACGTTATGTCCAATAAAATATTACTTGGCCATGAAAAGGGATGACATGTGCAGTAGGCTAGATAAGCCTTGACTGTAAGCCTCGTGCTAAGTGCATGGCATCACTGACAACAGACCACACTGTTTCCGTGCATGGCGTGTCCAAACAGAATCCAGTCAGTTCAGAGAGAAAACTTTCGGCCGCCTCAGGCTGGAGGCAGAGGAAATGGTGACAAATTCTGTGGGTGCAGGTTTCCTTGGGGACTGTGCTAACGTGTGTAAGTAAATTCTACATGGGTCTCTGTGCTGCTGAGCTGTGTTAATAAATGTGCTAAAAGGTGGATGTGAGTGTGATGAGCACAGGGGAGCCTCAAGCCAGCACCATCTTCTAAACACCTACTAAGGTTGGGTTAGCCACAACATGCTGCCTCTGTCCAGCCAACAGATCACCTGAACCTTTGAGACTCGGTAACACCCAGTGTTGGCCAGGGTCTAAAGCAGCCGAACCATCTGTGCATGGCTGGCAGGAATTGAAAATGCCTCGTCCCCTCTGGAAGATGACCCTGTAGAGAAG
This sequence comes from Meriones unguiculatus, assembly GCF_030254825.1. NCBI lineage: Eukaryota > Metazoa > Chordata > Mammalia > Rodentia > Muridae > Meriones > Meriones unguiculatus. Next base: position 138,387,042 of record NC_083351.1, on the reverse strand, counting down.
TTCGGGCCACTCCTTGATCTAGCTACGATAAACAACAACACGCTTCTCCTGAAGGAGACAGTGCATCAGGGTAGCCTGTCTGGAGCTAGCCCAGTGTCCTCCCCTGTGATGGGGTGAATACGTCCACCCATGTACGTACGCACGCACGCACGCAGTGGGCTGCACTCAGGACAAAGCCGTGTGAGTGAAGGTGAAATTAGAATGCTCGACAGAGCAGCGTGCAGGGAAAGCACAAGAGCAAACACCTCCCGAACCCTGGACCATTTAAATTCGAACCCGGTGAGTTTTAGCAGATGCACGCTACACTGGCTCGCTACAGCTGATTCTTAGCAGGTGCAGGGGACCCACCTCCACATAAAAGATGCGGCCACTTTCGTGTGCAAGCAACCCTGAGCGTCTTTCCCAAACCGGCTGCAGCCACTCCTGTGTGCCAGCAACCCTGAGCGTCTATCCCAAACTGCTTATTGGTTTGAAAGGAAAGCAATCAATTATACTGAAATTAATCCTCAGAAAAGACATTTCAACTTAATCCTGGCTTACACGATGACTATCTCATTGAGTCAAAGCACAGTTCGGTTTCCCTGTGAAGTACACCGTTGCCAAAAGCTTTGAGCCTCCGTTTCTGAGCAGGCTGCAGCGGCTTTGTGTCTGAGCACAGCAGAGCCTCGCTGCAGAGGCCGGCGCCGTTGCACCTGTCCAACACACCATTTCTCTCGTGAAATTGGTATTATTTTTTATTATTATTATTGGTATTATTTTTCTTTCAGCCTTAGAGGTTGGGGAAAGAAAGCAGTATCTCCAATTTAGGAGTGTTCCAGACTGACCACAAGCTACACTTTCTTTCATCCGAAGACCCGGAAAATGTTATCGTGTTGCTGAAACCCAGACCTGCGGCCCAGACTGCAGCTGTGGCCAACACAGGGGCAGGCGACTCAGTCATGACCTGAAGACCCGGCGGTCATACTTGAAGAGACCAGCATGGACGGCTGGCCGTGCCCTCCACTTCCGGCAGCCAGCCCAGCCCAGGGCCAAGGTCTAGAACCGTCTTCTAGAGTGGACATCTCTAAGCTCCAAGTGTCTAAGCTTGCTCTGAGTGTGTCCAGGGGCACCCTGACCCAAAGCAGCCTAATTGTGTCTGTGCCAGCCATGAACTAGCAGGAGTTTAGAGTCTTGGTCACGTTATAAACTGCTTTCCTCAAGAGTCCAGTCAGCTTTAGAGAGAATAGTGTGAAGCCTTTTTCAACCTAATGAAGCTACTTCTTGCCACTCCTCAAACTCAGTAACTAGGAAGTGTCCAGGGCCATCTGTACAGAAGCACTGGAAATCCTGGTGGATCAGAACATCTAACGAGCATGTACAGTGAAAACAAATGCTTGCGCAGTTGTGGGTTAGTGTGGTTTGAGATGATCTTTCACTGACAAATGAGGACGAAAGCCCTTAAACCAGTTGACGGTAGGACACAGAAGCTATGGCACTGTTCTAGACAGCTGGAAAGGAGGTGGGTCTAGAACCATAGCTTTGAGGTGTGTACATGTATGTACACATGTGTGCTTATGTGTGGACGTGTGTGAGCATGTGCATGTGTGTGTGTGTGTGTGTGTGTGTGCATGTATGTGTGTCTATGTATTTGGAGACTTACAGGCTGCTAAGGCATGGCTAGAGTGAGTGCACACTAAGGCTCACACGAAGGAGAAGGCGTGGCGCTGCTCATCCCCCCCCCCAATCCTAACCACGTACCTCTTCTACCTGCCTGCTCCTGAGCTGTATCCTTTCCAATAAACCATCACACCTGAAGCGCCTCCTTCCATCCTGGAATTATTCGAGCCAGTTATCAAACCTAAGTTTGGCAGTGGGGAACCACAGTGAACTCATACCTCAACCACCCTGTCTGGGACTCTGGACCCTGAGATTGCCCTCTCCCAGGCTTCTCCCAGGAGGCTGGGGACAGCTCGGGCACTGGCTTTGCCTCAGAGACCCCAAACACTCTGGAGATGCTTCTTTGGCTCTCGGGCCCACTCTGTCTCTGGCCCTTTCCCGGCCTCAGTGGTGTAATGCTCCATGGGCTTCTCCAGGGCCACAGCCTCCTGACTGAGCCCTCACACACTCAGTCTCCTGCCTTCCGGAATGAGCCATCGACACATCCCCTGAATGACCGTGGCTCTCCTCCTGAGCCTTCTTGGAGCCACACGGATACCGCCCTGATGAGGAGCTACAGTGAATTCTGTGACTACCGAGTTCCATAGCTGTATTTAAGCATCTCTCAGAGCCCAAACGTCGAAGTTGGGTTGTTTTTTCTTTCTTTAACATCTTGTAGGTGGCCAGCTGTTATTTAGTGGGTGAACAGATGAACAAAGAGGACGAGGAAGACAGAGGCCAATGTAGCAAGCAAGGATGATTTCCAACAGTGTCCTTGCAGAGTGACTGGCTGTAGTCAAGGGGTAACTTGGTGGCCAGACCCAGCTGGGATGGGCTGGTCTGAGCACAGGTGGACCCCAGCGCCCCAGGCTCCTCTGCTCTGTGACTGCATAGGATCTTAGGACTGGCGTGTTTTGTCTTATTTTGTTTTTCAGATTTATTTGTATGTAACTGTGTATGGGTATGTTTCTATGTGTGGGATGTACACATGAAGAGGCCACATGTGTCCAGCTCCCCCTGGATCTGGACTTCCAGGCAGTTGTGAGCCAGCTAACAAGAGGGCTAGGAACCACACTTAGGTCATAAGGGCAGCAGAGCACGAGGAACAGAGGTAGAAGGGACAATGTGGGCAGAAAACACATTGACTGTTGGTCTATGAGGTCCCCATGTGATCCTTGGGGACAGCAAGACCAAAAAGGAAGGCCACAGAGAGCCATGGCCCAGATACCGCTGGAGATGCAGCATCCTGTGTCACCAAAGGTTTCCAGCCTAGGGAAAGATGGCGGGATAGCGGCCGAGGAGTCCCTACTTGCAATGAGAAGATCATTGTCATGTGTAGAGGTTCAGCAAGGAGAATTCCATGTGCTGAAACCAAGCGAAGTGATCTTGAGTTTTCTGTCTAAGACAGTTCCTCATCTAACATCTACTCTGGGCTAGGTGTGGCGGGCAGAGCCTTCACACTCCTTAAAAGAGTCACACCTTGCTCCACAGCAGCCTCTCTGAAACATCAAGTCATGCCCCTTAGTTCCTGTTTCCCCTCAGGTTTGGAGCCCATACTGGCATCAAATGTTAGTTTGTGGTCTGTGCTCACATTGTAAAAATATATATCACTTATACATTACTCTGTGAAGACCTGCCCCCACCTACTGTCATCAAAGGCACTGCGGTTCCACAACTCCTTGCTCAGATAACCCTGCTCAGTTATTAAGAAATAATTACAAAGCAGAATAAGAAAGAGAAGCAGCTCACAGCTTGAGGAGACAGGCAAATACCAGGACCAGACAGAACGAAGACCATTAACCAGAATGGGGAGTTAAAACACCCGTGATTTGCAAACAAAGATGTTCAGGAAAAAAGTTCACGGTGTGGAAAAAGAGATGAGCAGTGTAAGCAGAGAGACAGAAACTCAAAGAAAGAATCACAAAAAAAGTGTCCCAGATCAAAACTCGTGGGCATATGCGGAAATACGAATAGCAGAAAGAAACAGTGAAACAATAACACCTAAGAATTTGTCCCAAATTAATGTCAGCTATCAAAACACAGTTCCAGAAGTGCAGAGGATACTAAGCAGGACAAATACTAAAACCCCACAGGCACACATGTTTTCAAACCACAAAATAACAAAGATAAAAGGAGGGAAGAAACCGAGGGAGCAGACGGCTCACCTACAGAAGAGAAAAGGTAAGGGCTGCATCAGCTTCTAAGAATCCAAGCAAACCAACAACAGTAAAAGAGTGGGAGAAATATTTAAAGTACTGGGGCGGGGGTGGCTAAGAATTCTGTGCCCTGGACAAGCACTGAGGGGGGTCACTGCCAGCAGAAATGCTTTGCAAAAATTGTTATTGTTTATTTTAGTGACGAGATGAGTATCTCTCAGAAGTTTAAGACTAATATAATTCATAAAGAAAACGTGTTAAAGAATAAAGCCAGTGTAAACATTTAAACCTTATTCTTTTATTCTTACTTAACAAATGTTAGTTTGTTCAAATTAATAATACCAATAAAATAAACTGTCAGGACAGACTGGCCCCAGGCCAATCACTGCCCCATAGACAGGAGCACCAGGCAGGGAACACAAGCCTGGGGCGCCCCTGAGACACCTGAATAGACAGAACTGAGAAAGCCCTGCGCTGATGCTAAGAAGAGAGGGAAGCAGTGACCACACGGTCCCCAAACAAGGACACTGCCACCAGACAAGGTTCCTGGGGTTTCACAGTGGGAAGGGCAAACCCACTCAGCCAGCATTCCCAAATGCTTCTCAGAAACTCATTCTGGCCTCACCTCACAAGCAAATCCTAAAACAAAGAGTTAAAAACAACATGGACCATTTGTAACTGAGGAGAGTTCACTAATATTGCAAGATGAAATGTCAACTTACAAAGATGATAGTGTCCTTTGTCTATGAAAGCGTAGGAAGAAATACAATAGAAAAGAAGACAGTTTATGACAATTATAATTTAAAAAAAACCTTGAAGTACCTAGAAATGTATCTCATCAATAACCTAGAAGAAAAACGCCTGTGTTTCTAACAGATGGAAAACAAAAGCCATACTGTGATGCGCCACATTCCGCTCACAAACGAAGAACTTAATGTTTGGAAGCCAGTCATTTTCTTCTCAGTCTGAAGCTGATTCGAGGCCTGACAGAGCTCCAGCTGCATGTTGCAGGGGCTCCAAACTGTGAAATGATTTTTGGAAAAGTAAGTGTCCATTCTTCTTCCAGCAGGAAAGCCAAGTTTGGAGAGATGTCAGGACTCAGGGGCGGGGGTTTGGAAGAACACAGAATGCCAGCGGGCAGAGGTGCAGAAGGGACCGGAACCCTTAGTCACCATCCTGATTTTGGGAGTCTGTGCTTATGAATTTACCCGCTGCTGAAATTTATCTGTAACGCCAAAATCAAGAGATACAGGTGTTACCGGCCAGTCCGGCATGAGCCAGGCCAGGCTAGCTCAGGACGAAGCAGACCACTGGCAGCCTTTCAGCACCAGCAACATAAAAGAGATGCTATCCTCTCCGTTACTTGGCTCTGAGTTCTCACATTCATCTGCTGGCTTTGGTGGTTCCGCCTTCTCCGCAGCCTGCAGCCACAGCTGCGGTGCTAGTGGGTGTTTCTGAGCAAGGAGGCGGTGGGCATCTCCCAGGAGAAACACCGTGGTACCCAAGAGTGTCTGGTGTCCAGCCAACCCGGTGCTGAGAGAAAGGGGAGGCTCACCCATCTGTACGTGGGCAGCCCTGGAAAGAGTCAAGGAGCAGAGTGCGAGAGAGGGCTGCTGGAAAGGAGGGCTGAGGCCGAGGGCACGGGTGGGACACTGTTGGCAAAGGGGAAGGCAGGAGCCACACAGCCGCATTGTGGAGGGATGGGGGTGTTGACACCCTCTTAGCTGCCCTGGTGCCTTTGAAAAGGTGACAAGGTGTGGAAAATATGAGGCTGTAGGTGAGGCAGGCTCTGCAGATTGGGCAGCTGGGGAAGGATCAAAAGCCAATGAATTTGGATAGAAGAAAGGCGTTAAGGCCAAGGGCAGAAAATGGAGGCAAATGTCTTTGTGACTCAGAAGCAGGAAACGCTACCTTAACTAACACCCGAGAGAATAAAATGGAAAATAGAAATGGTGTGTTTAGCAACATAAATTAGAGATGGCTATCAGAAAAGACGTTATGATCAGAACTGATCTAAGGGAAGCTTCTGGGCAAGGGTGCAGCTCAGTGGTGGGGTCCTGGCCTGGCTTGAGTAAGGTGCTAGATCCATCTCCAGCACCACTAAACAAAACAAAATGTGGGGGCTGGAGAGATGGCTCAGAGGTTAAGAGCACTGCCTATTCTTCCAGAGGTCCTCAGTTCAATTCCCAGGACCCATGTGGTGGCTCACATCTATAATAAGATCTGGCGCCCCCTCCTGGCATGCAGCTGTCCGTGCAGACACTGCACTCATATACATAAAAAAATAAATATATATATTTTTAATGAAACAGAAAGAAGAAAGTGAATGTGCAAGAAAACAAATAGAATTAGGAAGCCCTGTGGACAAGTTTAGGGAAAAATTAATGAACAAGAAACAATGAAAAGCCCTAGTGCAATGACACACTTGTGCAAACCCAGATGCTGCATGAGCTCAAAGCCAGCCTGGGCAGCTTAGCAAGACTCTGCAAACTAATCAACAATCCTTCCCTGGAAAGCAAGACAGATGGGGGAAAGGAAGGCTGAATGGGGCCTGGAAGACAAACTCGGTGAGATACGCGCACGTGAGAGTTAGACAGCACTCATGAGGTGGAGGGCTGAAGAGTGTGAGAAAGAAAAACCCTCAGCACTGCAGAGAGGAAAAGCATGGACTCCAACGTGCTGCCAGTGCACAGGGAAATGAGGAACACCCTTCTTGCCAGCCTCGCAGCCATCAGAGGGTGCACAGCCCAGAGACGATCCCAAGATGTCTTCCTTCCTTCCTTCCTTCCTTCCTTCCTTCCTTCCCTGGCAGCTGACAGCGCTATTTGCCATGTTAGGGACATCAGAAGCCCACGTGTTTGTTACTACAAGGACAAACTGGCCACATGGAATGCACACTACGCTACTGAATTCTACGGCATTCGGGACCGTGAGCTAGGTTAGCGTTACGTGACAAGAGGTCTAAAAAACAGTGCTGAAGGAAATAAAATCAGAAATGCGCATAAAACATGCTTTACAAAGATGTACAGAGAATGGCACTAGACGTCAGACAATATTACTGAATTTTATATCTCAAGCCCCCTTGAATCCTAAAGGCACACACATATTCAGTCTGTAAATCACAGACAAAATTAATGGAGCCAGAGCCGACCCAAGGGAGAGAGAGTGAAACACCTCCCCCGAGGATGCCCTTCCCCAGTGCTGTGCTGACCGGCACAGTGCTGCTGAGTGCACGTTACAGGACTGGTTTGGTCTCGCCTTGCAGCCCAGGAGCATGGAACCCTCTTGCTTCAGGCTCCTGAGGGTTGAGAAGGCAGGCGTGGAGGGGAACACCAAACCACCCGCAGAAACTTCTGTCGTGGACTCTGTTTCTGCTTTTAGATCACTTCTGCCTGGTGGGGCTGCCTTGCCCAGCCACAGTGGAAGAGGATGCACTCAGTCCTGATGTGACCCGCTGTGCTGGGTGGGTGGAGAGGGGAGCTCCCCTTCTCTGAGGAGAGGGAAGAGAGAGAGGGAGGGAGGGTGGGACCGGGAGGAGAGGAGAGGGGGGCTGAGATTGGGGTGTAAAGTGAATTTTTAAAAAGTCACAGAAAGAAAATATTTGCAAAATCAGATGTCCATTAAATAACTTCTACAGAAAATATATTTCAAAATTCACAAAGAACTCAACTTTGAAGAATGGAAAAAAGATTTACAAAGATAATTTCATCAAAGAAGGGGCAGGGATGCAAATGGGACCAATAAAACACACCAGTTAAGAAGAAAATGGCAAGTTAAAGCCAGATGCAGACAAGCCACTGAGCACCGAGTGGAGGGGGCGGGGACTGGGCGGGACGCGGCCAGCCTCGTTCACCCTTCCGTTCACTGTACGATGGGCCTTCAGAAAACGGCTGCTGGTGCCTTACAGAGGTACAGATACACGTGCCTCAGAATCTCAAAGTCTCACACCTGAGCATCCGCCCAAGTGAAGTGAAAACCTCGTTACTCAAAACCCAGTCTGCAAAGGTTTTCAGCCTATCTATTCAAAACTGGAAACAGCCCAACCACTGAAGTTCACCGGTTCAGTGGGGGAAAAGAGACATTATGGTTCAGCCACAGAAGAAGAGAAATCATCAACAAGAAAAAGAGCACAAACGAAGCAAAGCTGAAAGGAAGACCATGAGAAGAAGCAGGCTCCCAGGGACACGATCCTGCTGCGCTAAAGCATCTCAAGCAGACCCGAGACCAGTCCGTGCCCTGCACGCTGAGCAGGCTTCACGGCTTACATCTCTGGCCTTGTACACAGGGTCGGTAAGGATTGCTGTAAACACTGGCTCCCCTTACCCCTGCCCCTGCAGCTCCCGCCTTCCTCCACACCCTTCTGCACATTTCTTCCTCTCTCTGCACTCCTCTGTTGGCCAAGCTTTCTCCTGACAGTTTCCAAGGCCGGGCCCACTCACAGGGAAGCAGAGCTGAGCCCTGGAGGAGAACTGTATCCAGCCACATCCAAGATCAGTCAAGGTTTTTTACACTGATCCAACATGCCACGTTTCCACCAGGAAGAGCTGGGTTTCTACAGGAAAAAGTGCCCAGCTTTCAGAGCACCCCTGGGTGGGAGCTAGCTGAAAGGGTTCCTGGAAACATCTTACTCCCTTCATGGGAGCTTGCTTGGTTTTCTTTCTATTGCTGTGGTAAATGTAATGATCAAAAATGTCTTAGAGAGCAAAGGGGTTGTTGGCTTAAATGTTGCAATCACAGTACGCCATGACAGGAAGTCAGCGCAAAAACTCAAGATAGAGCCGGGCACAGTGGCACACACCTGTAACCCCAGCACTCAGGGAGGAAGAGGCAGGTGGAGCTCTGTGAGTTCGAGACCAGCCTGGCCTACACAGCAAGTCCAGGACAGCCGGGGCTACACAGTGAAACCCTGTATCCAAACAAACAAGAAAAACCCCTTGGGTAGGAAGTGAATCAATCAGGGCCACAGGGGAACCCTGCGTGCTGCTGGCTTCCCACGGTCTGTTCAGCTTGTGGTTTACACAGCCTGGGAGCGCTCGCCCGGAGCTGGGAGTGCACACAGTGGCCTGAGCCTTTCCCCGTCAATCGTCAATCTCGACGACGCCCCCAAAACATGCCACACGCCAGTGTGAGGGCGAACTCCTTGACTGGGGTTCCCTCCTCTCAGTCGACTCTTGCTTGTAGCAAGTTGACAAATGCTAAGGGCACAGTTGTCTCGACGCACAAACGCATCACATTAAACACGGAACCTTTCTCGTTTATCCCCAAGATCTGTGTTAGCACCACAACATAAAGCATAGGTCCCACGATCTTTTAAACATTCAAACACTTTAAAAGTTCAAAGTCTTTGAACTGTGGGTTCTTCTAAAATCCAAAATAAGTTAAAAACCATCTTATTTCAAAATGGAAGATCAAGGACACAGTTAGAATCACATCAAAGCCACACCAGACCGGAACCATGGGAGTAGTTGGGTGTCCGGTGTCTGGGACTCAGGGTCCGGACTCGGGGGTCTTGGGCAGCTTCGCTTCTCTGGCTGCACTGTCTGCAGCACACGCAGACTCGAGGCCCAGCCCCGCTCCGCATCTGCTGCTCCCCTCGGTGGGCTACTGTATCTGCACTGTCCTGGGAGGCTGCCTCCTTGCCACGGCCTCTCCTGGACTCCAACTCTGCCAAGCCTCAACCTCTCTCCATACCTCCTTCAGTTCTGCGGTTCCCATGGTGCCAAAGCCATCACCATGGGGAGACGCTTACGCGTTACCAACTTGGCTGCCAGCTTAAGATGGAGCAGAGCTCCTGTCCCCTGCCCCGGAGGAAACACTTCCCAGAAGACTCCTGCTCGGTGAGGCTGGTCTCCAGCTGACCAGCCTCAGGCGTCCCAAAGGTTCTGCCTCAGTGGTTCTGGTCTCTTGGGCTCCAGCTGACCAGACACCACAGATTCTTTATCCAGCTGTCCCAGACACACAGCCCCTGGGGAATCTTTAAAGGGCTCTGAAGTTTCCGTTTGAAACGTCACAGACCGGGCCTCCATCTGCCTCACTGCTTACAACATTCTCACCTCCGGGTTCCCACAGCGGCTCAGCAAGCGCTCTGAACACTCAGCATCTTTTCTGCCCTTTGCTTTACGGGGAGGACTTCTGCTGGTCAGCTGGGGCTGAGATGTCAGCCGTGACGAACTGGAGACCAGCACCACTGAGCAGAAATCTTCTGGGAAGTGTTTCCTCGGGGGCAGCAGGCAGTAGCTTTGGTCCATCTTGCTGGCAGCCAAACTGGTAATGGGTTAGCATCTCCCCGTGGGGATGGCTTTGGCACCATGGAAAAAAATTACAAACTCCTTCTACAATCCTTCCCGGGACAGCATGGCCAGGTCCATCATAGCAATACCTCCAGCATCTGGGTACCTGCTTCTGTCCTGGATCAACCGTCTGGTGCAGCGATAAACACCACGTCCAAAAACAACTTGGCCCTTACGGCTTACAGTCTATCACGAAGGGAAGCCAGGACAGGAACCTGCAGGCGGGAGCTGACGCAGAGGCCATGGAGGACCACCACTTACTGGCTGGCCCCTCATGGACCTGCTCGGCCTGCCTTATACAACTCAGGACCACCCACTCAGAGACGGCACCACTCACTTTTCGCTGGGCCTTCCCACATCAATCAGCCCTGGAGCAGATGCCCCACAGATGCTCCCAGGCGCCAGTCTGACCGTGGCAGCGCCTCAGCTGAGGGTCCTTCTTCCCAGGTGTCTCTGGTTGTGTCAAGCTGGCAAAAACTAACCAGCATACACACACACTGGGCAGGTAGCAAGGCAGATTGCGGAAGGCCCAGATGTCATGCTGCCCACCCCCAACATACATACGCACCCACACCGCTGCCCCTGAGGAGAGACCCTGAAAAGCTGAGCATATACAAGCTACGAGAGACGGGGTCAGCCTCTGCTCTCTGCCGTCAGACAACCTCTTCTTGGAATGGTGCAAAGCCTCCAGAAGGGAAGACAGACCCTGCCCTAGGATCTGGCCTGGGCTTCAGTTTCTCTCCTGACATCTGCATGAGACTACAGACTCAAGGATACTCCTAAAAGCCCAGATCCCAGGCCTGCTATGGTGAGACACTAACAGGATCTGAGTTGGCTTTAGAGTCTCCCGGAAGACCAGAGCACTTTTGGTGAAAAGAAGAACCACATGCCAGCTGGTGCCAGATGCTGAGCCCTGTTCCAGAACCCCAGCTCTAGAACAGTGGAAGCACATTCACTTCCTAGGTTCAGTGTCTATCACCCAGCAAGGGCTGTTGAGCACCCATCAGCATTGTCCCATGTGTTAGAGGCTGAACGGTGATGAGCAGGGAATGCCTGCACAGCGCTGCCCGTCCGGAACTGCTCAGGGATTCCTGGAGGCCGCAGGTTCAGAGCGGCCCCTTGGAACAGGGCAGATACTCCTGCTGGTGTCACGCTTGTCCACCCTAGGTCCTGCAGGTCCTGTCCTTCCCGTCCTTTCCTGTGCTAAACTAAAATGCCCTGGTCCCATCTTTCTCTGTTACCCAGGTGCTTCTCTCCCACCAGGCTCTACTCGGATGCCCACTCTGGGGCCTCCCGGGAAACACCACATGCCTTCAGACTGCCAGTTGCCATCAGGGTCAGGGCGCAGCGGCATAAGCCCCTTCTTTCTCGATGCCCGTAGATGGGCAAGTCCTCACTGGTAGGTTAGAGTGCCCCACCCACAGTGACGGCATGTGTGATGACCCCTTAGGACAGAGCCAAGCACACATCGGCAGGGCCAGGGGAAGCTACCGCCAGGATGGGACTTGAAGGTGAAGCAACGTCCTTTCAACTTGAGCCGTGAGCAGCCACAATAGAGCTGCCAAGAAGCTTCTGCAACGACACCTTCAGAGTGGCAGCAGAGTCCTGGGCACTTTACCTCATCACGTGGCGCAGACCTCACCTTGAGAACCTGTGTGAGGTTTTATGAGAACCCTGGGCTCCTGGGCCATCAGATACTGGCATGAAGAGCTGCCAGGATTTTAGATGATGTCACTACTGAGTCACGAGCCACAGGGCCTCCCTTGTGCTGTAGTGAGCCCCCAGCTTGCCGTGGATGGCCTATGACAACGGAAGGTCTTAGAGCACCTAAGCTTGAACCCACTCTGCAATGAACTCCTTAGGAAAGACCTCTTCTACAGGCAGACAAGACTCTGGAGAACCTGCCGCTGATGGTGATGATGGTGATGATGGTGATGATACTGATGGTGCTGCTGCTGATGGTGATGATGATGGTGATGATCATGATGGTGATGATGATGATGGTCATGGTGGTGATGCTGCTGCTGCTGATGATAATGGTGATGATGATGGTGTTGATGATGGTGATGATGATAGTGATGATGCTGATGATGCTGATGGTGCTGCTGCTGATGGTGATGATGATGATGATGGTGATGATGGTGAAGATGATGGTGATGGTGATGATGGTGATGATGGTGATGCTGATGATGCCGATGCTGCTGCTGCTGCTGCTGATGATGATGATTGTGATGATGCTGCTGATGCTGCTGATATCAACATTCCCATCCTGGCTGAGGTCATGGACCTTCAAGGCATACTATGCCTGCCTCAGGGCCATATAAAGATGGCCAAGGCCAAAGGGTCTGATCCCTGAGAATTTAGAGTGTGAGAAGCTAGTGCTAATCCAAGGAGAGAAAGGATGCGGGGGTGGGGGTCTCTGGGATTTGATCCCTGAAAGAGAAGATCCAGTTGTGACCTGTAATGTGTGCCTGGAGCATTCCAGACCTTGATGCCCAAGTCCAAGGTTTCAGTAGGGTGGATGAGAATCTGTATGAGGAAATGTGTATTGCAGTGACCACCAAGCATGACAAATACAAACTAACACCTCTCTTTGATTTGCTGGCCCAGACAAATCAAAGTGTTCAGGTGGAATCCAGGCTCAGAGGGACCTGGGCCTTGGCAGAGTGAGTGGGTTGGGCCTAGGCTAATGCAGCATTGGAGAGGAAAGAGCTGGGCGCGCATCAACTTCCCAGTGACAGGCGCCCATGGTGAAGGAAGGGGCCTGTGTGACGTGTGCCCTGCATAGCATAAAGAAGTTCAAGTGCCTCCCAAAAACGGACATCTCCTTGTAAGCTTGGCTCTGGCCCCCCTAAGGTCTGAGTCTATGGTGGCTCTTTCTGGAAGAGCTAATTGCAGCAAGCCCTGGAGCCAGCATGTTAAGACTGGCCATTGCTGCAAAGGCCCTCGGAGCTCTCTTGAAGGAAGACTTCCAGAGGCCCCCACCCTGAGGAAAAGCTGCTGGAGTCATAGCTGAGTTGCTGGAAGGCGGAGAAAGCAAGACATCAGGCAGTGCAGAGGCCTCTGCAGTGGCCCAGATGCTGGGGATGACAGAGCCCCCACCATCAGCCCTTCCAACTGGGCTGTTCTTCAGGCAGCCTAGCTGGAGAGCTCTCTGTCCCTGGTGGCTGTTCCCTCACTGGGGACAGCAAGTTGTTTCAGGTGTGACTGTTCTGAGGGGGGTCAAGGCTAAGGTCAGGGTCAAGCAAGGGAAGGAAGTAGGTCAAGGATCTCTGCCAAGGACCTGGAGGGTGGCAAGGCCAGAAAGTTCTTAGTCCCCTGAAGGAAACGCTCCCTCCTGCTCTTGTCATGAGCCTTTTTTCTCACAGCCCTTCTGGAGCCTTGGCTGAGTCTGTCCAGAGTTTGAACTCTCAGAGGCCAGCGTTTGGTTTGTTTCAAATCTTTATCTTGAGAAGTATTTTGAGGTCATTCTTTTCTGTTTGCTGTCTCTCTCTCTTTTCCCAGTCCGGAGGGCCACCTGCTTTCTCAGAACCACTCTAGGACAGTGACTAAAAAGGGAACGTGGCTGCCTGGGGTTTTTCTCTGCTTCTCTGTCATTTCCCCATGGGGCAAACCTGGAAAGATGAATGGCCACAGCTGGGCTGAGCTCGTCGGCTGCCCTGCGGCCCCAGAGGCCTCTGTGCTCTGATTGGTCAGCCTCCCTCCCTTAGTTCTTAGCTTTATCCAGAAAAAGCACCTTCCTGTCTGTCTGTGGGCTGATTATATAAATGTAACATTTCATGTGAGTTGGCTCCTAGCGGCCTGGGCATCAGATTGGCTGTGAGCCTCGGGGAACTGACTCCAATCCACTTAGGGGACCAGGAGCAGATCAAAAATGTCCTTTCTTCCCCGGGGGTGGGGGGATAATGATGACATTTACACGACACGGGATAAGATCTTCTTTCCCCGAGACTGTGCCTCTGTGTCACAGAATGAAATTAGCTCAATTTCATTACAGGTAACAAATGGCCTTGCTCTGGTCCCTGGTGTCCAGCAATCCAAACCCGCCGAGGCCCTCTACCCATCCAGGGCCAACTGTGGGGGCTAGCATGTCTCCCAGGACTACCCCCACACTCAGAAGAGGTGAGCCCCAGGCTTCCACTACTGTTTGTTTATCTTGGCAACTGTTGCTAGGGCCTGTGGATGTAAATCACTAAAGCAGAGCAGGAATGAAAGGAATAAAAAGCCCCAGAGAGCAGCCAGGGTTCAGGGCTCTAGCCTGCGGCCTCAGGCCACGGGAGGCCCTTGACCGTCAGTCAGCCCTGCTTCCTAACACTCGGTACAGCCCCAGAATCCACACCAGGCCTGGTTCAGCCCTAGGAAGCCAAAGGGTGGGCCCTGAGCTTGTACCCTGGTGCCTGTGCTGTGCTGTGGAAATGCTTGCCACCCCTGAGTGTCCTAACATGAAGGGAGGGACCAGTCATACAGCTCAGTGGTAGAGGGCCAGGACTTACGTTTCTGGTACTTTAAGAAATAATAACCGAAAGTGCTGTGTTTGTGACACAGCATTCCTGGCCATGGCCTGCCTCTGAACCCATAGTTTCTCTGCATTTGTACAGTAATGTTTATCTAGCAAATTCTCTGAGCCACGCTCTGCAGGGGCGCCAGGGATTCCAGGGGAAATAAGATGGGCTCTGCTCCTCAGAGCCCACAGGCTGAGGGAGAGACGCCTGTGGCCGGCCTGCTCTGGAACGGCGGAACTAGCCTGCTGGGCTGCTTGCCCTCCTGCCTGAGATTCAGAAATATCCTTAGAGGCCATGTTTCTCTGAGCGGCTGAGCAAATAGCTTAGATCGGTGGTTCTCAAACTGTGGCCGTGACCCCTTTGAGGGTCAACCAACCCTTTCAGAGGGATAGCCTAAGACCATCAGAAAACAAATATTTACAGCAGGATCACGACAGTGGCAAAATTAGTTATGGCGTAGCAATGACATAATTTCATGGATGGGGGGTCACCACAACATGAGGAACTGTGTTAAAGGATCATGGCATTAATAAGGTTGAGAACCACTTGGCGGGGGTGGGGTGGGGGTGGAGGCGAGGTTAGTACCTTCCCCAAGTGTGGGAAAACAAGAGGTTGTATCTGTAAGTAGCAAAAGTCTCTGCATGGGGAGAGAAGGTAAGCCATGACCCTTGGGGGCGCTCCTTCAGCCCAGCTCCTCAGGGTGGCTGGGGAAAGCGGACACCCTCCGTGAGGGCTGACCTTCAGCACATAGTATCGCAGCTTTCTACCCAGGGCAGGAGAAACCCAGCACCCTGGAGGCAGAACAGGCTGCTCCCCTCCCGCCCACCTCTTGTTTTCCTTTGCTGGCTTGGACAGTGGTCAGCTTACTGAGGTAGGTCCCAGACACATTCTGAGGGGAGCGTGTGGTGGCGTCTTTCCGTGGGGTAACCTTGGGAGAAGAGTCTCAGGAACCCAGAGGCAGGAAGTGAATTCCAAAGGGGACACAGTTGTCTGGGTCATCTAAATCTGTATGCCAGGCTCCTCACCCCCAGGCCGGGCACTCAGACATCAAAACACGGACTCCTGCCTTCTCCAGCACTGCCACACATACCGGCCCGTTTTATGTCTACATGACACAAACTAGAGTCATTTTGGAAGAGGAAACAGTTGAGGAAGTGCCCGCAGTGCATTTCCCTGTGGGCCTCAAGCCTGTGCTGCACTTTCCTGAGTGATGATTGATGTGGTAGAGCCCAGCTCACCGTGAGCAGGGCCACCCCTGGGCTGGCAGTCCTGGGTGCTATAAGAAAGCAGGCTGAGCAAGCCATGAGGAGCAAGGCACGGAGAAGCACACCTCACTGGCCTTGGCGTCTGCTCCTGCTTCCGGGTTCCTGCCCTGCCTGAGTCCCTGCCCTGACTCTCCTGAATGACAGATGATATAAGTCGAGAGATGAAATAAACCCTTTCGTCCCCAAGTTGCTTTTGGTCGTGGTGTTTCATCATAGCAGCAAAAGCCTGAAGTGAGACATTCCCTTTCCTACTAAGAAAGAACTGTAGAGGTCTAGTGCTGGGCCCTGCCCAGCAGGAAGTTCAGCTCCTCTGACCATTGTAAGCAGGACTTACAATGGGATTGGGAGGAGCAGAGGAAGCTCAGGACACACCCACTCCCGCCCTGCCTTGGCTGTGGAAGGGCCACATGTCCCCAATGCCTTCCCTGTGGACCTCTCTGCTGGATGCAGATGTAACAAGTGATTGGAACCAAGGACAAAGAGAAGCAGGACAGCCAGCTCTGGCCTTTGCCCTAGTCCCCGGGATACCTGTGTCTCCTGGGGAACGTGTAGCCAGCCTGAGTGGCCACCCTGTTGGTTCGCCAGCCTGCCACCCGCAAGAAGCAAAGGGCAATGCAAGCCAGAAGATGCAGATGCAAGCCTGCAGATGCACAGCAGTGGGGACAGAGAATGGGTCCCTGTGCTTGGACACTGCCCCTGTCTCAACCAGCGAGCGTGGTGGTGCCACAAGGACGGAGTTCTTTGTCTGGACCATGCAGAGCTGGCATTAGGCGTTCATGACAGAGAAGCAGAAACTCCAGCCGTGTTCTGTCTACTTGCTGGCTGGCCAGGACGACAGCTGCCTCCACGCCAGCCCTCCCACACAAGAGCAAAGAGTTCCAGTCCCTCCACAAGGCACAAAGCTCCTCCCTGAAATTAGTCTCCGCTCCCCAGGGCAGGGCTGCCTGTGTAGATAGAGCACCGTGACTTCATCGGCTTCGAGGCAGCCAGAGGAGGTGACCTCACCTTTTCCGTCTCTGCGAGCAGAGAGGGCTGGAGAGAGGCTTCCTTCCACTGACCCAGGCAGAGTGTTCCTGGAAACTTCGCAGTCCCCCAGACACCCGGCCTCTCCGCTCCTCTTCCTTCTAACAGCAAAGAGGTGTGCGAACTCCACAGCGTTGAATCGGGGCTGGCTTACCGTTTCAGAGGTTCAGTTCCTTCTCATCACGGCAGGAATAACGGTGGCATGCAGGTAAACATGGTGCTGGCGAAGTAGCTGAGGGCTCTACAAGCTGGATCTGCAGGCAGCAGGAAGAGAGAGGTGCTGGACCTGGCTTGAGTTTTTGAAAGCTCAAAGCCCATCCCCTCCAGGGACACAATTTCTCCAACAAGTCCACACCTCCTAATCCTTCCCCCATGCAACTGAAGAAGGTCTTTGCCCAAAGTTACCATGTAGCATCCACTGCAATTCAATGGTACCCGACAGAAATGCTCCATGATGTACTAGGTTCTTATTGCAGCGGTGTTTAAGTGACACACACACACACACACACACACACACACACACACACAAACGTAAATGACCTATGCAGAGGTATTCGATTGTATAGTTGGGGGACAGTAGAAGAAAATACAGTGTGTCCCTAAGTTAAAATGTAATCTATGGGATACCATGAAACCAGCAGTCTGGGTATGATGGCACTTTCCTATAATCTCAGAACACAGGAGACCAAGACAGGAGGATTGAAAGGCCTGGGCTAGAGTGAACCCCTGTGTCAAGAAAAAAACAAAACAAAACAAAACAAAAACATACTATGCACTTATTAAAACAGAAAATGAGAGGCACAGGAAATGATTCTGTAATCACATATACACAGTCCCTAGCATGCTGTGTGCAGCCCAGTTTCAGTCCTTAAAGATCCGACTCAAAGCGGGCATAGAGACAGAGGCGTTTGCCTGTCTCTAATGACTCAAAGAAGACATGAAAGAATGCACGCTGAGTTGGTAACACTCATTCCTCAAGAGTGTGGGGTTTCCCTCCGTATCTTAGTATTTGCTGATGTGTTATAAGCTTTTTAAAGCTTAAAAGCCAAATGGTAGAAAAATTGAAAGAGAAGGTGACCAGAGCTGCTAACTGCCCCTTCACATAAGACAGATTGTTCCAAATGACGTGGTTTCTGACGACATTCTTCCAGTTTGCTGTTGCCAAGCAACAACTGGCTGTCTTCGTCAGTGTTCTCTTGCTGCGAAGAGACACAATGACCACGGCAGCTCTTATGAACCAACGCAGTTCCCTGGGGCTGGCTTACAGTTTCCGAGGTTCAGTCCATTATCAGTGTGGCCAGAAGCACGGCGGTGCGCAGGCAGCCATGGTGCTGGAGAAGCAGCTGAGGGTTCTCCAGCTGGATTTGCAGGCAGCAGGAGGGGAAAGGCTCTGGGCCTGGCTTGAGCTTCTGAGACCTAAAGCCTGTCCCCAAGCGACACACTTCCTTCAATAAGGCCACACCTCCTAATCCTTCACGCATGGTGCCTCTCCCTAGTGACTGAGCATTCAAGCACAAGAGCCCAGGGAAGGCTGTTCTCACTCAAACCAGCACCAAAGGGATATGAGTCATGGTTCACCTCCTCCCTGCTCCTTTCCTCTTCTTCTTCAGACATCATGCCTAACGCTTGATGCTCACCTGAGTGAGGCTCGGAGCTGGCCCTATCTAAGGGTAGGATAGAGCTATCTTTCATCCAAAGGTCCTTGGCCCAGACTTTCACAGTAGGAAAAGAATGCTGCTATTTTTAAGCTGTTTTGATGGGGTCTCTATTCATGAAGTCAAATAAATTTTAGCTAATATAAGAAACAGAAAAAACAGGCCTTTTTCTTCATCATCAAAGATTCTGGTGTAGGTGCTAGGCCCAGGGCCAGATGGAAACACACTGGGGAGCTTGAACTGAAGGCAGGAGGTAGGGCATATTCTCTAAGAATGCGAGAGGAAAGAGGTAGACAGGGAAGGGAGAGGAAGGGAGGCGAGAGGATTCTGAAGCCCTCAGCTGCTAAGAACTCACCAAGAGCCACATAGCTAGGAGCTGAGCAGCCCTGCACCTGACACAGGACCCCAGATCCTGGCGTCCACTGTCTCATGCCTTGTGCTGCTTGCAGATCCAACACTGGCCCTGCTGAAGGAGAGTCTGGCAGCCTCAGGGGCACATGGAACCAAGGAAAGGCTCGCCTGAGGAGCACGCCACCACGATTACACAGGGCATATCCAGACTTCAAGTGCCCTTGGAGATCTGTGCCCTCTCTCTGGTTCTTCCTCTTCCTCCTCTGAGCCAGAGCTGAGTTCTTCATAGAAATCATCCTTTAGCCTTTCTGTAAGAAAATGGAGTCTGTGGTTTCCAGCCAGAGCTCCTGTGTGAACTACCAGGCCTCGGTTGGGCCCTGTTAAAGTAAAGGTCAGGAGCCTCCCTAGGGAAGAAGCGCTGGCTTAAGTATGGGATGGTAAAGGCCCCTCTTCTCAAGAGCAACTGTTTGGTGGTCTTTGAATGGTGTCTAGATTCTGAGGTGACATTAGAAGGGACATTATCAGGAGGCAGGAAAACAGAACTCTGCAACCAAGAGCTGCTCTGCCTCGGGGTCACACGTGCATTCTGGAGGACAGCGAAGCTGACAGGTGGCTGGATGGAAGAAGGAACACCCCCTCATCCTCCCTCTTCTGGTACCTCTAGGAGCTTCACAGGGGGAGCCTGGACCGGGTTCAGGCCCTTGGAACATAGAATAGCAGTTCTGTAATTTGTATCTAGCTTGTTTGTGATTGTTTAAATAGAGTCTGTCCCAAATACAATTATGTCATGCTTGGGTCTTACTTTAAAACATCAACTAAGTATATATATTGAAGATGAAGTTAATGTTTAGTCTATATTTAAAAGCCTCTAAAATTGGATGCTACTCAGTGGTGGCCTCTTACCTAGCACATGGCCCTAAATTAATCTCCATTGCTGTAGAAAGAGTAAAATCTTTCTGCTTTCGCACGAAAATCAGTTACTGGTGTGCTAATCGCAGGCTGCCTGGGAGAAGCTGTGAGTTGCGTTGCTGCCTGGATGGTGGAAGGACAGACTCCGGAAGGCTGTCCCCTGATCTCCGAATGTGTGTCTGTGCCCCACCCCCACACATGCCGGAATAAATGTTAAATTTAAGCCATAGTAATCACGAAGTATACCTCCTTTAACAAGAGCGATTCTAACAAGAATCCATTAGTCCTTGACGCCTATAATCACCTCTAAGTTTTAAGGAAGAGCTTACTTTGAAATCTTGTCCTTTGCTTTTGTCACTAAGGTAAACCTGGCCTCCTCTCTCCTCTTTCTCTCTCTCCTAGTTAGGTTAGGGTAACGGGACCTGGGCTGAACCTCGACACATCACTTCAAGATGCCCAAGTGTGTTTGGGAATGCAGAGGGCGCCGAGTCTGGACTTTCCTAACATCCTATTCTATGGACAACAACCACTGCGGGCCCTGCCCACCAGCGCAGTTTGCTTGTCTCTGTGTTCCCACACTTGAATTTTAAGCAGGTCAGTTCACCGGGAGAAAGCAGAGAGCGTGTCCTGTTACAACAAGCGCTGAGGGCTCTGGGTTCCAAGGTCAAGGCTGGGAACACGTTCATCCTCCCCTAAGGACACTGAGCCTCCGCTCCCGTCGGCTTGTGGCGCTCATCTGCTTTCCTGTGTGGATAACGGGACGGTGCAGAGCGCCATGCTTTTATGACCTCACAGTTTCTATGGCACCTAAGTCTCCTCTCAGAGGCCCAGCTGAAGACGAACCTGCTCAGGCAACTCAAGCCCCTCTCGGAGTCTACATTTTTGTGACTGGGTAGCTGACTGTATCAACCGCTTGCTGGCGGTCGGCCAAGGACCACCTTCGTGACCTGCAGCTGTCTCTGCTTCTCTGGCATGTGGCCCTTCCAGCATGCTGTAGCCTCCTTAAGCTCCTAAGGAGGACTGGATGGCTAGGCCACAGCCTCACTGAATCGCACTGGCCACCTCAGAGTCACTGCAGCCAAACACCTGGCACATTTGGCGTCGTGCTAATTTCAGTCCGCGTTGGGGGGAAGGCATGCCACTGCTGCCTGTGGTGGGGGGAGCCTGGGGCAACCGCTTACACTGTACCAGGGAGGTGGGGCTGGAACCAGGGGTAAGTGTCCCCTTCCAAGACCCGCCCCTTATTGCCTCCTTCTGCCACGCCAGCCTTCCCTCCTAAAAGCTCCACAAAAGGATCCCCCAGATGCCACCGGCAACGGAGGGACGCGCCCTCAAAACACGTCTCTGTGGACAGCAGTTCACACTGAAACCAGATACATCCCGGCACCTTTGCCAGACAGGTCGCAGCGAGTCTCAAGCTACAGGAAGTCATAGCCAAGGGAACGAGAGTCATGGAGACCAGGAAGGAGCCATCATGGCAGCCCCCTAAAGCTCCTCTGACAAGCGGCCTTCAGACAAGCTTCTGAGCAGTGTCCACAAAAGTGCCTCTATAACATTTGGAGAAATGACCTAGGAAAAATGTTTTAGGAAAAAGAGGCAGAGCCCAGCGAGGAGAACACCAGATCAGAGCCCAGAGCTCAGCAACAGGTAAGAAGGCCTGCAGAGTTCACCTTCCCCGAGCCTTGCTCAGGGGAAGCCTTGCTCAGGGGAAGGCTTGCTCACTCCTATCAAGGCTTTGGGGAAGAGTGAGTAACTGGAGTGGATTGCCGTTCAAGGGAAAACCAGCTTGTTAGCTTTAGGACATTAGAGAGAGCTCCCTCAAAGTCACAGTGCTCAAGAGTGCCCAGAGGCTGTGTGAAGGCTGAGGCGGTGAGGCAGAGGCTGTGTGAAGGCTGAGGCGGCGAGGAGAACAGAGAGCAGCAGGAGAGCAGCCCGGAGCTGTCTGCCGGCTCAAGGCTGGCTGCGGGAGAGAGTGAGGCTAAAAGGGTCACTGAAATCAGATTATCAATTGCAAAGCACTTAGATTTTTACCCTGTAGGGAACGAAGGACTACTGAATATTAATAAGTAAGGTAACATTACCGAAGCCCAGCTCAGGTCAATTAGCGTTGGTCTGCAGACAGGATTATCGCATATTCCTTTAGGAAGACTTCCGGCAGGTTTGCAGCTGGCGCGTTGCTTATGGAATTTTCTATGGTTTGTGTTTACATTCCACCCTCCCCAATGTGTCTCCTTGAGTTTGAGCAGTGTTCTCCAAGGTTTGCCTTGACCTCTTTCTCCCACTCTTTGCCTGTGTAACCCACACTGCACCAAGGGACCCACAGAGCGATGTCCCATCATTTCTCATGTTTCCACTTCCGTGGCCGCTCTCCCTTCCATCCCTTGTCATAATTTTCCACCTTGCTGTTAATTCTCTTCTTCTCTTGACTCCACTTAGTTCTTTGTCCAGCTTTTCTGTCAGCTCTTCAGCCATGTTAGGAAGAGCTGCCTTCAAGACTTCATCCGGTAGACGCTGGCTGACTTCGGGAGAAGGGCACACAGCCTCTGTCAGTATTTGAGTAAAGCGTTTGTGGCTGCCTCTACCTGTGTCTTGTGATTTAGTTGGTGAAAAATGAGCATTTGGTTGTGCGAATGTAATAATTCTGGGAATAAAACCCCTCCTCGTTAGAAGCCATAGGCATACACTTGTTTTGAAACTCCTTAGAGATTTTTTTTGCAAAAGCTATGTGTGACTTTTTTTATGGAAGTTTCTGTCCTTTTGTTTGTGTTTCGACAACATTTTGACAGAAATTTCCTAAAATGCCAGGAGGTGAAACAAACACAAAAACAGGACGTGCTGCCCCCCACAAATCACACAAATGTGACATCGTCCATCCGCAGCTTCCAGGCCCTGCGAGATGGCTTTGTGCCAGCACCCCTGCTCTGAGCCGTGGCTCCATTACAGTGAAGGCCCAGGAAGCCCTTTGGGAGCTGTTCTCATCCTTGCCCAAGCTGCCATCCACTGATGTCACACTCTGCTACAAGACTCTGGGTAGAGATGGACCCGAACCTGGCAGGAAGCTATTGTGAAGACAGAAAACAGAAAACTAAGAGATAATCTTAGAGTTCGTTATTGGCTGAGACTGGAGGCTTGCCTGGCATGTGTGAGGCTTTGGGTTTGATTCCCAGCCCTACCTACACACACACACACACACACACACACATGTATGCACATGCACACATGTGTATATGCAAACCACCACACCTTGTCACATATACACACATGCATGCACACACCATATCACACATGTCTAAACATACATGTTAATTACTTCCCGTAAGGAAGGTACAGGTGCTAGCACTCAGAAGAAGCAGGAGAGCTAGGGTATTATTATTATTATTATTATTATTATCATTACTTATGAACTCAGATTTTTAAAAAATTGCATTCATCCCCACCCATGTACCAGGCCCTGGTAACAGTAAGAAGAAATGTAGGCAGCATCCCTGAAGCCATCAGGCTTGGGATTCAGGTAGACCAGCAGTTAAGTACCCCCCGGGGTTTTAAAGAGTAGATATCAAATGAACTCCTGCTAAACCACTAGAGAAGAGGAAATGAAAGAAAAAAAAAAATTGTCTTGAAAACACAGGAAATGGTGAGAGGGAAGAGAGATAAGAAAAGGTGTAGAAAGAACTGAGGTGGAGATTCAGCACGGTCGGGAGGGACACAGCACCAAAGCCAGGCTTCTAGTGCCACGTGGCGAAAGAAAAGATGAGGTGGTACAAGGAATTATGGGTATCCTGAGCAAGGAGGAAGGTTGGTGTCTAAAAGGCACAGGCTGAGCCGGGAGATGCTTAGAGATGAAGGCAGTTGGCAAGGGGCAGGAGGTGGAGAGAATGTGCTGACAGAACCAAGGATGCTGCAGGGCACTGAGGGCACTGGGAGCGGTCCCTGTGCCCTAAAGAAGTGAAGAGTGGGCGGGGAGCCAGGGCTCATGAAGGGAACCAGTCACACGTGGTCTTTTTGGTCCTTTAAAATATCACGGAGGGCTGCAGCTTAGCTCTGTTGGCAGAGTTCTGGACCAGCATGCGCAGAGCCCTGGGCCTGGTGAAGAGCTGTAATCCTATTGCTTGGGAGGCAGAAGCAGAGAGATCAGAAGTTCAAGATGACCCTCAGCTACAGAGTTCTAGACCAGCCTGGGCTCAGGAGACCCTCTGTCAAAGTCTAAAACAGCATACAAGTCACAGAAGAATTAACAAAGAAGGCAGCAGGAAAGGAGGGGAACTTTAGAATGATGAATGCGCCTGCTTGTTATCTACAGATAATAAGCTAGTTACACAAGCGCTCTGGTAGTAATACAGAAAGTAGACAGCAGTGATGTGACTTAGATAAGGACCACAGGAACAGAAAAGATTAAACGGGAGCCAGCAAGATGGCTCTGTAGGTAAAGGCACCTGCTGCCAAGCTACATTATCTCAGTTCAGTCCCTAGGAACCACGTGGCAGAAGAAGAGCACCATTCTTGCAAGCTGTTCTCTAACCTACACACACACACACACACACACACACACACACACACACACACACACTACATAAATGTAATTTCAAAAACATAAAGAGTAAACGACATAATAGAAGATAGAATTTAAATCCCAGAGAGTGACTGGATTGGACTGAAGGAAGGAAGATGATGGAAATGGTTCCCACATTTCTAATTTGGGCGTCTGATGTATCCATGTGCTATTTGCTCAAACCATCTTATTCTTGCCTCACGAGGCTGGTCACGCCCCACGCCCTGTGGAGCAGAGGCTTACAAAAGTCTTCAGGGTGGGACCGTTCTGTGACCCTTTTGAGCTCCCAGGGATCAAGCTGTCTTTGGCCTTGAGCTGAAACACACGCTACCTATCCCATCCTGCCTCTTTTCACCCTAAGAGCCTCAGCAGGTCACAGGCACCCCACCCCAACTCTAGGAGACATTTAGGAGATGGGCAGCCTTGAGAACGATTGCCGAGGAGTCTGGATCCTTTGCCAGGTGACTTCACGCCACTGTCATCAGAGAACATCAGGCCCTTCCTGAAACACAGACATACCCAGAATGACGCTTCAACAGACATCTGGCCACTCTGCACGCAGGTGACAGCGACAAACACTGCCAGCAAGTGGGAGATACAGGATGGGAACTCCAAGCAGGATAGTTTAAGTGAATAACAAGTATCTGGGAAAGCAAGCAAGAGACAGATGTTTCAGAATCGCCAATATAGTGGTGTCGAAACAGATTCCAAGCCACAGGACTGAATGAGGTCACCAAGGAGAATATGAAGCTTGAAAAGAGCTTCTCGGCGTTGAACAAAACCTGAGGCTCATCAGTATTCAAGTGAGGTTGGAGCAAATAACCCAGGCAGAAGGGGGAGACAGAAGGGACTTCAGAAGAGAAGCTAAGGGGAAGTCAGAAGGCTAACTGAGGCGTGTACATGGAGAGGGCCGCAGCTGTGCAAGAGTAAGGGAACCAGCCTGAGAAGGTCACCTATTGGCCTTGGTCAGTGCCATTCCAGCACTGCGATGGAAGCCAAAAGCACAATGCCAAGGAACACCAGGACACATCAGGCTGGGGTGTCCAGGAGTCTTAACAAGAAGCTTGTTGGAAGTGAGGGGAGGCCAAGAGTAGGGGGGCATGGGGAAAGGCTGGCCTGGAGGGCAGAGAGACTACCAGCCTGTGGCTCGGAGGAAGGACAATCTGGAAACAGAACAGGAGCAGGCTCTACATCCAGTGTTGTGCTGCAGGCTCTGCCTCAGCCAGGCCTCTGCATCTCTCGGACCTCGGCCTGTCAACATCCCCCTGCAGTAACTCAGACACTCACTCTACTGTCACCTCCTCCGGAGGGCAACGGTGTCTGCACTCCAGACTCTAGAAGACTGCTCCAGGCCGAGCGCCTGGGAAATTGCGACATGGAAATCCAGGCAGGTAGCTTTGGAGAGAGAAGGGTGACAGGCTGGTTTGTGCAGGCCATTGCTGGGTTGTGGCAGGACATCAAAGCAGAGACACTTAGCAGGTGGAAAGCAGATGTTGAGAGAGGTCAGGGCCGGCCCTCCTCCACCTGGAGGTGAGCAAGAGGCAGTAGCCATGACTGCCACGTTACCTCCATTACCTCATGCCTGGCCCCCGCCCTGCAGGATCTCCGACCCCCGTGATGATCTGTGCTTTACGGTGGAGAAAATGGAGGCTCGGAGATGTGATGCAACTAAGAAAGGATGCAGCCCCGGGGTCAAGCACAGTTGCTCCGGCTCCAAAACCGGCCTTCTTTCCACTCCCTCAGACTCCTCTGAAGGGCAGAGTGCTGAGTGGAGGGGGGGGCCTGGGATTCGGAGATGGGAGGAAACAGTTCAGCTCTTGGGACAGACCTAGGAGAGGATGGAGAGCCACAGAGGCTGGAGGAGACTGAGATTCTAACCGGTGTGAGAATTGAAGAGCCGGCCACCAGAGCTGGTCAGCAGATGGCTATGGCAGCGGGGGCTGGCCGGAGAGGGCTAAGCAGGGAACAAACAGAGCTGTCTGCGAGAAGAGAGGCCTCGCCTTCGTGTGCCTCCAACACAGAATTAGTGGGGAAACACGGTCGGTCTGACGGCGCCTGTGAAGGTCGATGCGTGTAGCTGCTCAGGGAGGTAAACCGGCCGTTGTCAAGCCGCCCACAACGTTAAGGGATACTCATTCTCCAGCGTGAACACACCCAGAGGGAATAAATGCCTTCCCCAGGATTCCGCCCACTGTTTCACCCTCCCTCCGCTTCCCGACTGGGTGGGCAGATGTTAACTGACCTGGAGTATGTGGCCCAGTGTCTCCCTTAGCCCAAGGCCAGGAGAGGTCCTTTTCCATTCTTTCCCCACTCATGTACCATCTTTTCCATCTCTCTGAGTACCTCGCTCCTTCTCCACTCCCCCCAGCCTCACTTTCCTGGCGGGGGCTGGGGTGGGAGTCGGGGCTCGAGAATGGCTGCTGGCCTCTTCCCCTCTGCTCCGGTGTCCATCCTATCATCTTCACCCGCCCCTGCCAGGAAAGGACACAATTCCTTGCAGGACAGCCTCGAGCTCAGGGGACCCCAACCAGCAAGGCCCTTGGCTGCTACATCTTAGGAATCTTTCAGCCAAGAATCTCCCTGCCCTTTGACTTCTGTCTTGAAACTTCAATGTGTCTCAGAGAGCAGCATTTTTTATTTCCAAACATCTAAACTGCTAAGATGGCCTACATTCTCGCCGTGCCCTGAAGGGTTAAGTCGTTTGGGATCCTGAGCGGCTGAAGTTGGCACGGAGGAGGAAAGGTTTAGGGAGCAGAGAGGGAAGGTGAGGGGCCGAATGAAATCTTAACCCATTATGCAATTCTGTCCCGGTTTAACCTCCCCTTTGGCACGGGTTCGGGAAAAGAGTCATAACTCACTTGTAGCTGAGGTGCTCTGGCCACATGCCCTTGACCTACTTGAGAGTATACCTGCCATGCTTTCCAGCCAGCCTCGGGGAGGGAGAGGGGTGTGTGTGCCTGCCATCACTGATGGGGAACTGTGAGGGTACTCTCCTTCTCTGGCCCCCTCGGGGCCTCCTGCAGGACGGAGCCCCAGATGATCCCAGCAGGAGCCCGGTCACCACCCGCAGCGCTCTCTGGATCTGCGCTGGAGGGGAGGAATTCCCCACAGAAGCAGAAGACGCCACGCAGAATGGCTGCTTTTCCCTGCCGTTCTCAATTAAGTTCTGCTGGCTCCTGAAGAAGAGAAAGAAAGAAAGAAAGAAAGAAAGAAAGAAAGAAAGAAAGAAAGAAAGAAAGAAAGAAAGAAAGAAAGGAAGGAAGGAAGGAAAAAAAAAGCCACAGCCTCCAAATATAGAAATGTGCATGAGAAATATTCAAGTGTTGGTGTCTTTTAACCTACTTGCTCTACTTTTAGAACTTTACCTTGAGAAATCTAACAGGCTGAGTGTTCAAAAACATGTGTACACAAGTTAAATTTCCAGCAGTGTCTTTAGGCTAATAGACTGCAGTGTGTCTGTGGCGCCAGCAGAGACTCTGGCTTCCACGCCTTTCTCACACCGAGAGAAAACTGAAGTCAAGCAGAGGTAGCACGCTCTATTTCTACACAGAAAGGTGAAGGCTTCCCAGGGACCCGTGCTGTAGTCCCAGCACTCAGGAGGCAGAAGCAGGAGGGTGAGGGGCCGGGAACCAGCCTGGGCTACATGACCACAGTTATCAGTGAGTGGTGGTGGGTATTTTTCACCTTTTATACATTTTCACTTTTTAAACATATCCAGATTGAAAAAAAAAAAAAAAACCCACACAACTATCTAACTTATGGTTTAAAACCTTTAAAGCATGAGAAGTTTTGTAAAACAACTCAGTGGCCTCAACCGCACAGAGCTTCACTCCTGGTTTCCGCTGTCTCTCAACCCTCCCTCGCCCAGCACCTTCTGGAGGTAAAAGGCCTAGCCCACGCCAGTGTTTGTTCTCAGCAAACACATCTGCTCACCGGCCCAAGGGGAGAGGGCCGCCTATCACGTGCCCAGCCCGAGTAGCTTCCCACTAGAAATGCTGCCTGTCCTGCTCAGGGCTGTGGACCAGCCTCAGCAGCCCCTGCCCCCACCCCCTAGGCCCAAGCTCCCTTCTGCAGCCTGCCTTGCCGGCAGGGAGCCCCAGCTGGCACTCAGGCGGCCCCTTTCCAATTTGCTCCACTTTCAGGACTTCCCTATTCCCACGGGAAGAACTTGTTGCCATGGCAATGGAGCCTCTAGACCCAGAAGCTGGCCCATAAGGCCAAATTGTTCCTACAAAGAAGGAGCCCTGTCTCCTAGGCCCACCTTGCCTTGCAGGACAGGGATCATAGACTCCAGACACTGGGCTGCGAGCGCGGGGTCGTTACATAAGGACACAAGGTTAGAGAGACAGAGAAGGCAGGAAATGGCTTTATTAAATCCCATAGTCACCAGGGGCTCTACCCCACCAGGACTGTGCTCCCCCACCCCCGCCCCTAACCCAATCAGCTGCTGTCTCCTGTTAAGGAGCGCTTGAGGTGCCAGACACTCTTTTTTTTTCCCCCAAAGTGTTCCAAGAACTGTGGCCGTTTCTGGAAGCTTCTGGAATGAGGCTTTACTCAGTTCTGCTTTTTCCAGCCTGGGACTGCAACACAAGGAGGAGAAGGGAAGCTCAGGCAAACACGGCTCTGCGTCCCCAACTGCCCTGCCCCAGCAGGGAGACCTGCAGTGAACAGGCCCGGGTGTCCCCACAGCGCACCCAGGGCAGAGCTGTGTGGCCGGCCACACCCAGGACACTGAAGCGCAGGCAGAAGGCCACACCCAGCTCGTGCCCTCCTGGAGCTGGCGCCGCCCGTCCTCTGCCTCTGCCCAGACCTCGGCCCTCTGAGAGACAGCTGCTCCAGTTACTTGCCCCTGCATGGCTGCCTGGGGAACGCCTCTGAGCTTTCATCTTTGCTCCAGTGCTGGGACTAGCTCGGCCTTCGGGCTTGGTGCCTCCCACAGTACCTACTGCACTGTAGATGTGCCTATGTGCCTGCTGGAGTACCCAGATGCACCCTTTCCTCTGCTCCCTCCCTCCTCCTGCTCCATCCCAGGCCCTCAAGAACTCTGGGTCTTAGATTGCAGTGAACCTTAGACATACCGAAGCCTTTTTCCACTCGGCTTTCCTGTGCGCCCACCCACTCCAGCACCTGGCACTTTCCTTCAAATGTGCCCTCCCTCTTACCCCCGAGTCCCTGCTAGCACACAAAGGCCCCCTCCCTCCCCCTCCATCTTCAGTATGCTGAGAAGTCACCCCCCCCCATAGGAAAGGTCTCAGACAATCCCAGACAGCTGCCCACTAGCCTGGAAAGAGGGCTGCGCACAGCAGTGCCCGTTTGGAAATAGTGCCCTGACAAGCCCAGGCATCAAGTTTCCGAAGCGAGCCAAGTGCAGAAGGATTAGCTGCTTTGCCCAATAAGACCACATCTGTAGCTACATTCTGACCGAGGTAAAATTACCCTAGTTATTAATCCTCCTGCTTGAGGGCATAAGCTCATCTCCAAGTTGGGGGCAGGAAAAACATTCTGCCCCAGCTCCTGCCAGCCTCCTCCTCCCCACCCCCACCTCCTATTTCTATCGCTGTGGTATACACACCAAGTTTAAGGCCACCAAATAGGTGCTTCTGGAGCAGGGCAGTTCCACTGTGTCCTGGAGAGCCGCCCCTATGATCATGAGTACCGGAGTATCGAGCATCCCCTCAGGTGAGACATCACTGGCTGCCTCATAGAGGCTACAGAGGCTCCCAAGGGGCAAGAAGATCTGTGGTGGATGGCCAGAAACTCTGAGCAGTCTCCAGGACTCCTGGCCCAGGGCAGCCTGGCTATACCAGATCACCTCAGGGAATCCAGGCTGTGGGCCGGCGGCCTCCATTCCAGCGGCCAGCAATGGTGTGTCTCCCCTGCCTCAAGCTCATGCTAGCCCCCACCCACCCACATACGCAACAAGCCGGGCCAGAGGGAAGTAGCTTGGTCTGTCTCTAATCTTCTCGTTTAGAGCTGAGTCTTCAAGTGCAAGGCATCTTTCACAAGTCTCATTTCTCTTGGTAGGATTGGGGGAGGCGGGGACCATGTGGTCTGGGACTACAAGGCACGAGAAAATGGCATCCAGGAGAGGCCATCTTCTTCAGTTGCTTCAAAGCTGGAGCCTTGGTTCAGCCTGCGAACGGGACCTCTTGATGAACAAAGGAGGCCTGAAAAAAAGGGCATCAATTTCCCAAAACCAACCAAGATGGGCTCACCCTACCTGTCCCGGTTTGCTTCCCATTGCTATGGTGACCACAAAGACCGAAGGCAACTTGGGGAGAAAGGAATCTATTTGACTCACATTTCATGTTGAAGCCCGGGCAGAGCCCAAGGCAGGAACTAGGAGGCGGGAAGAAGACACCGCAATCATGTTCTTTTTTTAAACCTGAGGTTGTAAACGGCGTTTTTATTTACTTGTTTGTGGGGGGGAGGGGGGGGGAGGGGGGGGGAGGGTGGGTGTGGGTACACACACCATTGCATCCAGTGGCAGCTGGAGGATGACTCGCAAGAGTCAGTTCTCTCCTATAGCGCAGGTCCCGGGAATCGAACCCAGGTAATCATGCTTGGCTAAACTACCTTGCTGGCCTAAACTTGGCTTTAAACTGACTTCTGCAACTTGCAGTGACTTCTAAAGACATGTAGCACATCAATAATGTTCTCCTGCTTCTCAGAGGGTGAAGCTTCCAAGTGAGTCTGCTGCCTGCTGCAGCGGCTGCTGTCAGGAGCACTGCCTTCTGGGAGTTCCTGCTTCCCTTGAAGGGTTCCTCCTGGTTCTTCCCCTCATCCAGAGAGGCTTCGGCTACAGAAGCTGCCCTGAGCTCCAGCCCTGCCCAGCCCTGCTCCCGTCCCACAGAACTGGAGCCCGGGCCTGCAAAGCTCAGCTCTGCAAAGCTGACCGCCTTGCTGAGGTCCCTGGACTGAGTTGTTTCAATACTTTGATAACAGCTTTTTGAAGACTTGGCTCAATGTCCCGTAGATCTGGCTTCTGGTGGGAAGGGGTAAGGAAAGAAACCAGGGAGACAGTGTCCTGGTGCTCATTTCTGTTGCTGTGATAGAACACTCTAGCCAAAAGCACCTCAGGGGAGGATAGGATTTATCTGGTGAAGGGCATGGTCCGTGATGAAGGGAGGTCAGGCCAGGAACTGCAGCAGACACTTGAAGCAGAAACCAGGGAACTCCGGCACGCTGGCTTACCCTCTGCTTCATGTTCAGCCAGCTTTCTCACACAACCCAGGGCATCTGCCCAGGGAATGGTGCCACCGCCGTGGTCTGGGACCTGCACCAATTAATAATCATCATCGTAATAACAAACCACAGACATGCTCATAGTGCTCATAGGCAAATGTGAGCTAGGCAAGTCCTCAGCCTGGGGTAACTCTAGGTTATGTCAGGTTGGCAATTAAAACTGACTAGGACTGGGATACGAGATATCTAACTTTCCTGTTTTCACCATGTTTTCAGTGTGTGTGTGTGTGTGTGTGTGTGTGTGTGTGTGTGTACTACCATGGTGCCGAATCTGAGCTCTGATTGCAACTGATTCTGTCTCACTGTGCAAGGTAGAGAAATAACCCGGAAAACATCCAGTATCAACCTCTGACCTCTATGTGCATGCACATCCACATGCACAAGCACACACACACTTCCACATGTAAACATGAGAACACACACGTACATGTGGGGAAAAAAACCACAAACAGCCTATGTGTCACCGTGATGCGTTTTTTTCAAAGTAGCCGTATCAGCACTACCTCCTGGAGAGCGGAGACGGCGCTCTAAGAATGATGGGGGGGAATGCTCTGCTCGGGAAGGGTCTTTTCCGGGGAGGGGGAGGCTGTGACGCGTGCTTGTGTATTACATGGGGCTTTAACTGAAAAAGCAGAGGCTAAGGCCAGAGGGTAAGAGGACTGAGTTAGCGCTTAGGCCCTCAAGGGGTCTAATGCAACTCCTTGGTCAAAGGGGATGTTGGGAAACTGGAGAGATGGCTCAGCAGCTAAGAGCTCTGGCTGCCCTTGCAGGAGACGCAGGTTCGGTTCCCAGCACCCACAGTTCACAACTATCTGTAAGTCCAGGCCCAGGAGATCAACACGCTCTTCTGGCCAGACACACACAGGCATTGCCATACATCTAGGGAAAACACCCCTACTTATAAAAAGAACTTTTTTTTCTGTATAAAAAGGTAAAGCCATGTTCTGGAAGGCTTGACTTCCAAGTGAGGCAGTGCAAACGTGGGCTCAGGGCCCTGGCCGCTGCAAGTGTCCTGGGTCCCCACAGCAGGCTGTGTCTGAGGCTACACGGGTACTCATCTGGGTTTCAGAGTCTCTGGTGACACGCATTCTCTGGTGGTACACCTTGAACTGGGGTCCGCAGTTGCTGCTGCAAAGACTGTCCCTCTCGATCCATGACAGTCGTTGCCAGCCTGACAAGAGATGGCTCCGCTAGTAAAGATGCCTGCCGGATGACCGGAGTGCCAGCCCCAGCACCCACACGGAGGAAAGAGAGAACCAGCTCTCACGGGCTGTCCCCTGACCTCCACGCATACTCTCTGGTGTACACACGTGCCCACCTAAGTAATAAAAAAGTGTAATCTGGAAACAATTGCCGTCGGCCATTGGCTAGAGGACATAAGTCCCCTGGAGCACAAAGCCTCCCTTTCGGAATGAGGCCCAAGACAAATGATGATGCCTAGTGCCTCTCCTAAACTTGACAGTGCTGAGACGGTCTACACCTTTCCCTCTGTGATGCTCAGGACAGGCAGGGCCTGGCAGAGCTTGGTGACATGAGTGAATCACTGGATACTTACTGTGGCTTCACCCTAGGGAGAGGGGAGATGTTGGTAGAGGGGGCGGAGACCCTGTGGGCCTCTGAGAGTGCTCTGATTGGGACTCAGTGGAAAGAGACATCCAGGTCCCTGATAGCATCTCTCTGATGAGACAAGCCATCTCCTGTCCTTCCCACTTCCTTAGAAAGCTCCCATCTTCCTCCTCAGACACGGCTGTGGTTCCTGTGAGCTTTGGGGAAGGAGTTCTCACTGACAGCCTTCACCCTCCACAGGCCACAGCTTGAATCTGTCTGCTTCTTTGCGACAGCCTTGTTCTCTCAGGGTAGGAGTCTAGTTGATGCTGACCCAGAGTTCAAACCTGGGGAGTCATGGCAGGATGGGAGCCCACTCTGAGTGGCAGGGCCCCTGGAAGCCAAGAGGCCTCAGGCTCAGCTTCACAGTGATGGCATTGCACGCAGTAGACACACACGGCCCAGGCTGCAGGTCGGCTCCAAGCACTTGGGCATCTTGATGAATGGGGACGGCATGTACTTGGGGGATGGGAGGAAATGAGCACAGATTAATCACTAAGCATCTCTGCATGGGGAGAGTTAGAGGCCCTGGCAACCCGGGGGACAGCAAGCCAACAGAAGCGGAAGAGGAAACCCGAAGTCTATCTGAGTGGAAGGACAGTAACTCCAAGTTCCAGCTTTTTTTTTCTTTCAGATTTTTTAAATTTTATTATAATTTATTCACTTTAGTATCCCAGCTGTAGCCCTCCCACCCTCATCTCCTCCCATGCCCCTCCCCCAGTCCAGGACTGACTGCATTATCTTCCTCTGTGCACTGGTAAGGCTGCTCCCCCTCAGGGAGAGGCAGTCAAAGAGCCAGCCACTGAATTCATGTCAGAGACAGCCCCTGCTCCCCTTATTAGGGAACCTATTTGGAGACTGAGCTGCTATGGGCTACACCTGTGCAGGGGTTCTAGGTTATCTCCATGCATTGTCCTTGTTTGGAGTGTCAGTCTCAAAGAGCCCTAGGCTGAGATTTCTTGGCTCTGTTGGTCTTCTTATGGAGCTCCTGTCCCTTCCAAGTCTTTCTATCTCCCCCTCCTTTCATAAGATTCCATGTACTCTGCCCAAAATTTGGCTATGAGTCTCAGCATCTACTCTAATACCCTGCTGGTAGAGTCTTTCAGAGGCCCTCTGTGGTAGGCTCCTGTCCTGTTCTTGTTCCTTGTTTTCACCTTCTTCCCATGTCTATCCCCTTTGCTTTTCCGAGTGAGGGTTGACCATCTTACCCAGGGTCCTCCTTCTTGATTCACTTCTTTAGGTGTACAGATTTTAGTCTGATTATCCTATATTATGTCTAATATCCACTTATAACTGAGTATATACCATGTGTGTCTTTCTGCTTCTGGGATACCTCACTAAAGATGATCTTTTCTAGTTCCCACCATTTGCCTGAAATTTTCATGATTTCCTTGTTTTTAATTGCTGAGTAGTGTTCCATTGTGTAAATGTACCACAATTTCTATATCCATTCCTCAGTTGAGGGACATCTAGGTTGTTTCCAGATTCTGGCTATTACAAATAAAGTTGGTTGAGCAAATGTCCTTGTTGTATACTTGAGCATATTTTGGCATATTATGCCTAGGAATGGTATAGCTGGATCTTGAAGTAGCACTATTCCTAATTGTCTAAGAAAGCACCAGATTGATTTCCAAAGTCATTGTACAAATTTACATTCCCACCAGCAATGGAGGAGGGTTCCCCTTTCTCCACATCCTCTCCAGCATGGGCTGTCACTTGAGTTTTTGATCTTAGCTATTCCTTCAAAGAGCTAACACCAATACTCTTTAAACTATTCTACAAAATAGAAACAGAAGGAACATTAGCAAACTCATTCTATGAAGCCACAGTCACCTTGATACTTAAACCTCACAAAGACCCAACTAAGAAAGAATTTCAGACCAATCTCCCTTATGAAATTGATGCAAAAATACTGAACAAAATACTTGCAAAACGAATCCAAGAACACATCAATGATGTCATCCACTATGACTAAGTAGGCTTCATCCCAGGCATGCAAGGGTGGTTCAATACACAAAAATCCATCAATGTAATCCACCATATAAACACACTGAAGGAGAAAAAACTACAAGATCATCGCCTTAGATGCCAAAAAAGCATTTGATAAAATCCAACATTCGTTTATGTTTGAAGTCCTGGAGAGATCAGGGATGCAAGGCACATACCTAAACATAGTAAAGACAATATACAGCATGCCTATAGCCAACATCAAACTCAATGGAGAGAAACTTAAATCAATCCCACTGAAATCAGGGACAAGGCAAGGCTGCCCACTCTCTCCATATCTCTTCAACATAGTTCTTGAAGTCCTTGCTAGAGCAATAAGACAACTAAAAGAGATCAAGGGGATACAAATCAGAAAGGAAGAGGTCAAAATGTCACTATTCTCAGATGATAGGATAGTGTACAAGTTCCAGATTGTAAGGCTGATCTGAGACAGTTTGCACAGCAGCAGCTGAGGTAGCTCAGCTTGTCACTAGGAGTGGCTAGACTGCAGCACGGCCTGCTGGGAGCCCAAGCCCGAGGCTGAGGGTGCCAGAGGCCAGAGGATGGTAACAGCACAAAACAGGGTGAGGGAGGAACAGAGCATAAGTGGCCACACTCTCCTGAGTCCCTAGCCTTACCCAGAACTTTAACTGCTTCTCAGCATGAGTGTGACCCCAGGACTCCTCTGCTCCCACACACTAGACTGTGTGCCTTTAAATTATAGAAGTTTCCTCTGAAGTGCTTATGTTACAAATGTTTGTTGAATGAATAATAACTAACAGTTTTGCACTTCAGCTCTGGCAGGTAATATACTAAGCCATCTTTGTGAGTAAAAAAAGTCAACCCACATAGATATCTGAGGAGGTGGTTTTCAAATTTCTCTTTATGGCAAAAGAAAAAAATATATACACAAAAACAAAACAAGCTCCTGAAGCTCAAATCAGTTAAGTGACTTGCTCAAGTAACAAATATATGAAGAGGAGGAAGAAAGGAACCGGGGGAAGAGGAGAGAGGAAGGGCAGAAGGGAGAGACGAGGAGAAGGGAGAGGTGGAGGGAGGGAGAAAGGAGGGAAGAGGGAAGGCACATTCTCAGAAAGCCCTTTGAAAAGGCCTCAGACTTTGTTTGGAAAACCATTTGTCCTTACAAGCGGTGACACAAGCTTGTGCCACCAGGTGTTGGGTTCTGCAAAGAGCTGTGGAAACCAGCCCAGCCCACACGGGCTGAGGGTGTGCCCGTGTTCACCCAAGTTACTTCAGCTTTCTTCTGTTTCAGTGAACCCCTCAAATGTCTGGGCTCAGACCAGCAGTTCTCAACCTGTGTGCCGAGCCCTCTTTGGGAGTTGTATGACCTTTCACAGGACTCACATATCAGATCTCCTGCATGTCAGGCCTTTACATCATGATCCATAACAGCAGCAACAAAATGGCGTCAGGTTGGGTCCTAACAACATGAGGAACCGTATTAAAGGGCCGCAGCCTCAGGAAGGCGTTAGACGAAAATCACTGTTAATCGCAGTGATTTTACCGTCTTCACACAGCTCTCTGCTCTTATAGAAACATAACGGTTTACTCACGGAGAACAAAGCCTTTTATTATTTTTTTCTACTATTGTTCTCAGTATATACGTAAGTATAAAGTTAGTAAATCTTTAGATTGTATTGTGTTAAAATATTTGATTTTCAAAAATTGCTGTTGAGATGCTGACTTTAAATTTAAAAAGAAAAATGAAAACATTCTATGAGTTTTGGCCTCAGATTAGGATTGAATTTCCGGCATTTGTGAAAGGCCCCTAAGCACGCCTGTGACATACTACATAGTAACAAAAAAGTGTTCACAAGACCAAATATTCAGCCAAGAACTAATTATTAATATTAAAATAAAAAACCAGCTTCTCATCTCACCGGTGGGGAAATTTGCTTTCATCTTTAATAAATGGCAAAGATTGTATTGTGGCAAAAAAATAAAAATAAAAATTGTTTTAAAATGAATTTTCCAGGCTGACAAGGTGATCAGCAGATGGCCTGATCCAAAGATCAATATGGCGGAAGGAGGGAATGGATTGTAGCAGACTGTCCTCTGACTTCCTCATGCATACTACGGCACATGCACTCACGGAGGAGCATATATGCACACTCACACACTCACACACACTCACATGCTCTCACACACACTCACACGCTCTCACACACACACATTCACACACACACACTCTCTCTCTCTCACACACACACACACAGGCGTGAATGAATACATTTTTTTTGTGATTGAGGATGAGTACTTGTTTAGCTTCTGTACCTGTTTTACACACCTTCGCCCCCAGTTTTGCATAAAAGCATCTTGGTTAGAAATGCGTCAAGGGTGGGAAAATGTTTAAGAAGTCTTGGCTTGAGGCTCAGGGAATAGCCCCGAAGAGGACCTTCTCCCAGGGAACAGAGGACCCAAGCGAAGCAGTGTCTTCTGGATATGACAGTGTGGCCACACTCATGAGTTCATAGCCGCTGCGGCCGCCTGGTGCAAGAGCACGCGGGCTCAAGCCCACCAACGTCAGCTGCGGGGGTCTCAAGCTTCACCCTTAGCTGTGCACTGTGCTCACACGGGTCTTCTGGAAAGCGAGAGTCACGTTTCTCTAAGGAACCATGGGATGCACAAATCGGGCATTTAAAATGACAAAACCGCAGGACGTTCATTTGGTGTGCCTGGGAGGGCTAGAGGGGGCGGGGTGAAATTCTCATACAGTTAACACAAATATTAATTTCTTGTTTCTTAAAGAAGTCTTGGTCAGAGGAAGCGGCTCTAGTCTTCTGCTGTGTGACACTCTCCCTGGGCCAGCAGCACCCTGCCACGTTTCCAGTCTCTGCACACCACGCCGTCCTGCACCAACCTCTAAGGGGGAGGGGGGACACTGCTGGTACCAAGAGAGCTTCGACCCTCGTGACTGCTGTTCTCACCTTCTCCTCCTTGCAACAGAAGCCGGATCAGAGCAACAGCAGCCGGGGACTTCAGCATGGAGGTGGCTCTGTGCCCCTGGGCCTCGGTCAGCCAGGCACCACACTAGTGATGCAGAGCAGTGCGGTTCTGTGCCCCGGGGACAGTGCCGGACAAGCCACAGCCTGGCTCCCA
Source organism: Meriones unguiculatus (assembly GCF_030254825.1). NCBI lineage: Eukaryota > Metazoa > Chordata > Mammalia > Rodentia > Muridae > Meriones > Meriones unguiculatus. The sequence goes on along the minus strand of NC_083351.1, from coordinate 138,348,751 downwards.
GTGCCCCCACCACACCCAGGTGAGCCTTGGGGCAGTCCGAATTTCACGAGGAAACCGGGGTTGGCAGAGGAGCCCAGGAATGGAGGTCTGGCATCCCGTGGGTGCAGCTGCACACACAGGATGGTCTGGGGTTCGTTTCCCATGGTTGCACAAGACAAGCTTGGCTGCGGCCCCTCTCTCGGCCTCTTCCAGTTCACGAGGAAAGCCGTGGCAGGCGAGACAGAAAACAACCCAGAGCGCCAGCCGGGGAGAGGCCCTGAATGGCTAAGCCAAAGCAAGGACTCCACTCACCCCCTCTTCTCCTCCCTCCTTCTCACCCGCCCTCTGCTGAGGCTCAGAAAGTGACACCCCAAAACTGCAAGGAGGGACTTTTCAGAGACTTAGCGCCAGAAGGGGCCCATTGCCACACCCTCGCTGCCCTTCTGCAGGGGACCCCACAGTGGCCACGGCCTCCACCAGGCTCCATCACGCCTCTGAACCTGTTCGTCTCCCCTAAAAACCATTTAGCTCCCCCATCGAAGCTGCCCTCGGCCCCCAGTCACCTCTCCTCACGCACAGGCCTCTGAGGCCTGGGTGACTCCGGTTTGAGATGGGGGTCTCTTCACTGAACACTGGTGAGCATCGCCCTCCTGTCCACGTGTTTGATGAACTCCAATGACTGAATGGTCACGGGCAAGACAGGAAGTGCCCTCACCCCAGCCCTTTCCACTCTCAGTCTGTGAGGAGGCTCCAAGTGCTAAACCACACGGGCCCTGAACTCGCTCTCTTGATGTGGGAGTGGGATGCTTTCACTTGGGTTGTGGGGTGGGAGAGAAATTGAAGTTTTGACCTGCTGAGATCACCGTGGAGAAAACGGAGGGAAAGGAGGAGGAGGCCGGGGTCTGTGGGAAGGGAGGCTTCATGGCAGAGATAAGCAAAGGCCAATGGAGAGCAGGGCCTCTGGGGGGGTCCCAGTACTAATGGAGAGGGGAAGGAGAGAGAGGGATTGTTAGTGGCATCTGAAGGGTGAGTGTAAAAGTCCCAGGTGGTCCAGAGCACTGAAGAGCTGGCTTCACCAGTAACACATGTGGGATTCTGACACAGCCTCAACCTAACTCTTCCAGGAACATCTTCGCCGGAGAGGCTGCAGGGGAACTGAGTGCAGAGGGAAGCTTCCACCCACAAAGTCCCCTTTTCACCCTAGAAACACCCAACATCCCACACCTGTGCCCAGTTCCACATCTTCAGAGAGCCTGCAGCCTGTCAGTTCTGAGCAAAGGGCACTCCTGCTTCTGGAGACACCTATCTACTTCCTTTTATTTCCACATGGCTGCCATCTAACAGCAGGAAGAGGCAGGGATGCCACGAAAATCCTACAGTGCTCAGAACATTCCCTGCATCAAAGGACGATCCATCTCAGAGAGCCCGAGATGAAGGACCCCTGCCCAAGACGGCCAGGAGCCACTGGTTCATCAGGTCTCCTGTGGTTTCAGTGCAGTGGTGTCATCGGGTCCCCTCTGCCTCCTGAGTACTGGGATTAAAGTTGTGAGCTACCACACTTGGCTCAGATATAACTCTTAACTCTAGTTTTCCAGGCACTGTGTGTGTGTGTGTGTGTGATCTTAAAATGGCATCACCACTTCTCAGTCTTTTGGGTGGGATCAGGTCCACTCTGCAATGGGAGCAGGGCTGGCTCTCACTCTCTCCTCTACCCTTGAGACTCTCTTCCTCCTTTTCCATTGCCTTGTCCAGGCTCTGTGTGAGGGCTTCTGCCTTGTCTTACTACATCTTGTTTGGTTCTGTCTGGTCGGTGTCTCCTGGAGGCCTGCTCTTTTCTGAATAGAAATGGAGAGGGGTGTGTATCTGGGGTACAAGGTAGCTGGGGAGGAGCTGAGGGAGGGGAAACTGCCCAGGGCAATTGCATGAGAGAAAATTGATTTTCAACAAATAATAATGGTAAGTATGACCTCTGTTCTTAGCAGTTTAATCGTGGAGTTATGTGGGCAGCTGGCAGCGTGGGCCTGCAGTCTCTAATACTTGAGGGGTTGAGACAGGAGGATCACCTGAGTCCAAGAGTTCCTAGCCAGTCTGGGCAACATAGCGAGACTTTATCTTCCAAGAACAATAAAGCGATTTTAAAAACTGAGATCACACTTGCTCCACAAACGTATTCCAAACACTTTTTCTTTTCTATCAAAATATTTTCGTGCTTTGATTTTAATCAGCTGTGTGATGGTTTGATTGTCAACTTGAGACACCTTGGAAGAAGGCCCCTCAGCTGGGAGTGGCTTCCCTCTGGGACGTCTTCTTGGTTGTTAATTGATGGAGGAGGCTCAGCTCACTGAAGCAGTTGCTGCCCCGGAGCTGGTGGTCCGGTGTTGTGGAAGAATGCTATCTGGCCAGTCAGCAGTTCCTCCGTGGTCTCCGTTCCACCCTGCCTGAGCTCCTTGTCTCTCTGATTCCTTCAGTGACAGATATAAACCCTTTTTACCCGAGTTGCTTTGGCCCTGATGTTTATTCCAGGAACAGAAGTGCAAACTAGAGCATTGTTTGAGATTGCTAGACGCTTGGATCATTTCAAACTTTCTCCGTTTGCAAAGCTTGCTGGGCCTTACATCTCTGTTGGTTTTGATTCCGTTACAGTGGGAGCTGTGGGGATGGGGAACCCGCTGGGCCAGCCAGGCCATATCCCAGGGACCCTGCAGGACTGTGCAGGCGAAGAGTAATGGCACACCCACTTTAAGGAAAGGGTGGCTGCGTCTTTGTCATGTCACTCTGCTTCCTGCTGAGAAGGAGGGGGGGAAGGGTTGACTCCACAGGTGTTGTTAGAACTGCCAGCTCATCCCCCCAGAAGCCACCTCAGTAGCCCCAGCAGGGAGCCTTCATCAGACAGCCTTCTCCAGAAAGAGCCCTGCCAGCCTAGCAGGGGTCTTAGGGACCACAACCCCATGCCCACCCCATGACCCTCTTTCCTCTGTGGCTGGTAGCTTGGGCTGCAGGATACAGGCTCGGCTCTGGTGGCCTCACCATAAGGGACCGTGTGGCTTGTAGTTTCTTTTCCCAGAGTCAAATTCAAGATGTGGTGGAGTCCACTTTGCAAAACTATGCAGAGGACCAAATCTCCAGAAATCAGCTCAGGCCGGATCAAGACAGAAGCCTTCGGGCCAGGACAACCTCATCGGAGAGAGTGCTACTGAGGCAGTGGCTTGGAAGGTGAAACAGCTGTGGAGAAGGAGGGCTTGCCTGTGAGGACAGTGAGGTAAGGCTCTTCTCTGTTCGCAATGACATCATCTTGTGACTGTCTTGTGACTATTCCTGTGTGTGCATCGGTGTGTGCCAATGTACTTTAGGATGTAACGGACACTCAGTAGAGTAGGTGGTAGGAAAACACTCCCAAAAGCCGGCTTTGGTGCCCTCCTTGGAGACTGTGATGGACATCCTCCCGACGGGAATTCTCCCCACAGTTCTGAGATGGCACCCACCCCAACCTCTCAGAAGGAAGACCTGGTTTCCTGAGGCCCCCGTGGTACTGAGGAAGGACGGGAATCATCAGAAGGAAGTAGTCCACATACATGGTGACCCCTGGCTCAACTCCACCAGGCTCCAGAGCGTCCCTGCCCACTCGGACACCTGTCTGGAGGCCCGGAAGTCTGACGTCACTCTGTGTGTCTGTGGTACCTTCTCCTTGGCAGGCTCTGGGGCAGTAAGGCCAGCTGGGTGAGCCGAGCCTTCCCTGCTCTGCTCCACATTGATCCAGCAGTTCATGGAGAAAGGGTCCCAGCCTCCAGGCCCTGCTGAGAGCGCAACCCATTTATGGGCTGTGGATTGGGGCCATGTGGGGCAGTGAGGCCCTGGAGAGCGCCCTGTTCTCACAGCCTCTGTCCTCCTCTCCCTCTGGCTCCCACCCTGGTGGCTGCTCCTTGCTCTTGCTTCGCCCTTGGCTGACCTGCTGCTATCACCAACCTCAGAACCCCAGGCTCCCCTTGAGCTCTCTGTCTCTTATGTGTCTTTCACTCGCTCTTTTTCATTTTTACATTTTTATTTTATTTTAATTTATTTTATTTTATATGTGTTTGGTGTTTTGTCTGTGTGTGTGTGTGTGCACTGTGTGTGTGCCTGCTGTCTGAGGAGACTAGAAATGGCCATGGGAACCCCAAGAACTAGAGTTACACACAGTTGTGAGCCTCCACGTGGGTTCCGGGATTGAACCTGGTCCTCTGGAGCCAGAGTTCTTAACCTCTGACATCTCTCCATCTGCAAGCGTCCTCTCTCTGTCTCTGCTCTCACTGTGCTCTGTGCTGTTACCCTTGGCCCCTTTCACTCTCATATGTCCTCAAAGATCCCAGGTCCAGCCAAGGCTGACTTTGAAGGACTCTGGCAGGCCTTGCCACTCCCCACACACACATTTTCTTTGCCTTGCTAAACTGCTAGATTACAATTCAAAAGCTAGCCACCAAGCTCCATGCTTTTACGTGTCCACTTCTTCCTCCTGAGGCTGACCACCAAGGTCCAGCTATCAAAGCATTGAAGTCCAGCAATCAACCCTTCCCCCCTCCCCCCCTTCAGCTTACCTAACTAAGATGCTGAATTAAAATGAAACACCACATCCTAACACAGGGTTTCCCTCTTTTCCTTTATAAACTGCCATGTGCCTTGGGCCATGTCTGTCTCTATCAAGAGACATTTCCTTTGTCCCTGCGGGCAAATCTCTCTCTCCTCATTCCTTGCCCCCTGTCTCTCCCTTGTTCTTTCCCCTTCTCCCTCCTCCTCTGTCTCCTGTCTTTGTCTCTCCATGTCCTCTGTCCCCCTGGAGCAAATAAATTTCTTTTGTGCTGAGAAGTTGATCTTGGGTGTCCTGCACTGACTTTGAGGCCATACCTGGAGCTCAGTTCTGAGTTCCAGATTGCTCAAGGCCTCGACTCTCACTGTACCTGACCTTGTGTCTCCTCCTCCTCTGGCCAGCAACCCAAAGCAGCCAAGACCCTTGTAATGGAAGTTTCAGTTTCTTTAAAAACTTGGTTATGTTATGAGAACATGGTTTTGTTTTGGTCCCAAGTGTGGGATGTGAGTCCCACACTGAGTCTGCTGAAAACAGACTCCTGAGAGGCACGTGATGTTTCCCAGTTAGACACTACCTCATGCGAGGGGCGTGGTTTTTGCTAGCTGGGAAACATCCTTGTCTGGACTCTAATAACATATAAATAAGAGCCCAAAGACACAGAGAACTCACTTTGCATTTCTTTGCATCGCTTTGCATCACCTCGCTACACTTTGCATCCTTTGGCTTTGCTCTAAGATGCTCCTGGAGTGAAAGGCTCCAGGGAATGTTTCGGGGTTGCTGCTACAATTTGCTGTTTGCCTGAACTTCTGGAATTTGGACAACTGAGATTGGTATCACCCTAAAGAACCGTAACCAGCAGAAAGTAGCTAGCGAGGTCTTCACCCCTTCCCCCTACTAACCTGCTTTCTCTCCTAACCAAAGCGGGTGGGTGGGCAGTGTTAGAAGAGGTAGAGGTGATTAAGAACCCTAAATAAGGTAGGGTTTTGAAAAATCTAAGCCTACAGGTAGTACCCACATGCAGCTGCCTGCATGTCCTGCTGGGCTTTCAACAGATTCCAGAACACCCACATGGCAGACATGCTGGGCCTCAAAGGGGAAGCAGCAATGGTGGCTGTCACCCAGATTCTGTGGATTTTCTGCGCTGGCCTTACCCAGGGCTGGGTGAAGTACGGTATGGCCAGACTTTCCTTCCCTGGAGAAACCCTCTCTGGCGAAGTACAGGAAAGAGAAAGACTCAAGACAGCGGGTGAAGAGGGAGAGGGTCAGAAGAAGGGTGGAAGGACAGAGGAAGCTGACAGCATCTATTCAGAGGTACCCTGTAGCCTAGTGCCTGCCAGCGCCGGGGCTGAAGGGAATGCCTTGATTTCTTTTGTGTAGGTGACAGAAACAAGCTATGGAAGGAAAAGTTTGTCTGGGCTCACGTTTCCAAGGACTTTTCTCTACCCTGAAGAGGAAGGCGTGGAGAACAGCTGTCAAGACTGTAGGGAGCCTGAGAGGGTGACCATTCACCTCCTGGGGAGCCTGGAAGCAGCAGCTAGAACTTCACATGCCCCACCCACCTCAAGCAGTGTCGCCAACCAGTGACTAGGCCTTCAAAGCAGAAACCTGTGGGGAACAGTCCTCAAGCCATAACAGGGGAGGGTAATGTCCCACACACAGTGTGCCCCAGATTCCAGTCTCGCACGGGTTCTGAATGATGTCGCTATTTGGGTGGACGCAGGGAAAAAGAGACCCAGGCAGTGACACAGAGGCCCAGGCAGAAAAGGCCACCACACCCAGCGCCTCAGGAACTTGGGCCTGGGCTGGGGAGCGCCTGTGTTAGTCTTACCACACGCCAGAACTATGCTCCATTTGGAAAGGATTGGCTACACAGCTGTTTGAAAATCCCCTGGTACTCGAGACAGATGATCCAAGCCAGGCCGGCCTGGCTGCTCGCCTTTGAAGCCAGGGAGAGGCATGGGTGATGGAGGCCTGCCCCACTGTATCCCAGGCCATCCGTCAGCGCTCAGCAAGACTCGGAAGGGTCACAGGACTCTGACAATACTTTTTACGTGAGAACATGATTGTGAAACTTATGGGGAAAAGAGGGAAACCGTGCCCTGGGGCCTGCGAGCTGCCTCGCCCACGCGGAGACAGAGAGACTCCAGGCCTGTCCCTCGTGGGTGGAGCTGATCTGCTGCCGGGAGGGGACATAAGGGCGTTTTCTAACCAGAACCGCTTGGTAGAGAAGGGCTCACCCACATGGCCGCATACTCCCATCATCGTGTGGCCTCTACCGGGCTCAGAGATCATTAAATCATGCTGCAGGGCCAGCTGACAGATTATTTCATCTCTGCCTCAGCCTCTCATGGCTCAGAAGCCTTCACTCTGCCATGAGTCAAGCTGCCCCGGTGTCCTAGGAAGACCCTGAGGGAGAAGCAGCATCTGGGAGCCCCAAACAGAATGGGCAGACGCGGAGGCCTCAGACAGAAGGGCCTGTCCCGCTGCAGCAGCTGACCAGCCTGGCTAAATAAGAGCCTGCCCTGCCTCGTTCGGAGAGGGGCTGCAAATTCTGCGAGCCTTGCCCTGACACACCCCATTAAACATTCCTGGAACTCAAGTTCAAAAGGGGTAAAATGAGCCCCTCTGACATTCCTGGGGAAGGATGGTGTGGAGAGCCCTCACCAGGAAACCTCCCCTACTGTCTCAGCTACCCCACTGTCATCCCAGCTGGGGCGCATCTAGGTTTGCATTGGTTCTTGGGTCTTCAGGAAGTTGGGAAGCGTGGTGGCCTCTGTGGCGTAGCTGATTCTTACTGTGGTGGAAGAAGGAAAAGCCTTGGGAGATGTGGACGGAGCCTGATTTCCCGAGATCTTCCTACCCAAAGTCAGGCCGACACTGCCTGGGACTGCACGGCTGCCGAGGCCCTCACCACCTAGGCAATCCTTTCCACAGACCCTCACTGTGAGCGTCCTCACTGTGCCAGGTGTAGCTCTGTGTGCCTGTTTGCCCACCTGGCGCTCGGAGCTACAGCAGGAGGATCTCTAGTTCAAGGTTAACTAGTGTTACCCAGTGTGAGACCTTGCCTCCCAACGACAAGCAATCAATAAAATTGCTGTCCCAAGCGGCAGACCGAGAGACAAGACAGGAAGAATAATGTGGCTTCCTGATGCCCGCCTGTAGCAGGGAGGGGCTGGGGCTGGGATTTGAACCTGCAGCCTGGCTCCTGTGCCCCTGCCTATAATGAGAGTGCTGCTGATTCTTTGGAGCCAGCTTCAGCCTGACAGGCGCCTGGTGAGCTAGCCAAAGCCCTTTCCTCTGCACTTACTCCCTGAGACATCTCCCAGGACCTGGCTCTCTCCCCAGGTCCAGAAGGGCACCGACCTGCCTCTGTACCCGAGGCCAGGCAGCCCATAGCATCACCCCAGGGGCAGTTCCCTGGGCTGCCCTGCCCCTGATGGCAAAGAAGCCTGAGTGTCTTTGAAGAGGCAGCACGGAGAAGTGTGCCCAGGGCCTCTCTTCCACAGGCTAGAGCAGACTGGCTGACTAATGTTTTAATGTCCTTCCTAGGCACTGGGAGCTTTCCTTTAAAGGGGCTGGCTCTCCCTTAGGCAGAGGGCACCCACAAAGGCTCAGGGCGCAGACCTGGGCCTGTAGGAGAGAGGCAGTCCTCCGTCCCATCTGGGGATCAAGCACTCTCCCTGGCTTCCCTGAGGTCAGAGCTGTTCTTTCTCAGAGTTCTTAAAAGAGGCCTCCACGCAAACTCCTACTCACTAATCTGGGCTCTCAGCAGCTGCCTCACAGCGGGTGTGTCTGCCCAGAGCATCGAACATGCCAGGCCTCCCCCCTGCCTCTAATGGCTCCCACTGGAAGTCCCCTGCTGTCTTGGAGTCATTTGAGGCCCCCTGCTGTCCTGCCTTTCCCTTCCCCTTGGTCTTCCTCCCCTTTGCACACATGGAGGAGCAGCCCGGTACACATTTCCTATTCGTCCTTCAAGGCCCCGCTTCACATCTCCTTCAGGGCCACTCACCTGCCTTTCCAGGTCCCAAACAAAACAAATGCACTTTGCTGTGTCACATTCATTCTTCAGCGCGGGCCCCCAGTAAAGTGCTTACAAGCTGGTGGCTTCGTCTTCTTGTTTCCATCTCCTGGAACAGGTTAAAGTGCAAATCTTTGCGACACGAGCCCTCGATCTTCACTAACCAACAGTCTGAGTGCACTCCCTTCGTCTAAAGAGCGTGCTGAGAGGACCCTAACACGGGAGGAGTCTTCTGGTTCTCCGAGGATCTGAAAACCAAAGGTCAAACCCAACTCTCACCAACCCTGAGGCTCTCCCTGCTAGCCCTCGGCCGGGAGACCACTGTGCCTCCTCACCCGTACCCAGCATCCGGCCTCTCCCACCAAGGCCCCCAGCCATCGTTGAGTGCCTCTTGCCGAGGGCAGCCGGGCACCTCCTCTCAGGAGGCTGCAGGTTTTCATAGCTTGTCCTCTCGGCATCCTCTCCATCTCCAGTCAGCCTCTACCTCAGACCCCCTCTGACCTAGACGGAGGTCATGGCAGCTGGAGCACACCAATGGTGCCCTGGAAAACTGGCCAAATGAATCCACGTTTAATCCCCCCTCAGCCTAAATCTGTTTCCTTACCTCCAAACAGGGGGCATGGAAGCCTCTCTGAAGGCAGCTCTGAGAAGCAGAGCCACCAGACAACGGTCGGAAGCCGCATGCAGAAGCTCTGCTGTTCTTCCCTCCGTGCTCTGTGCACCAATTAAGTAACGTGCCTGGTCAGAGAGCACTGTGCAGGTCACCTGTGAGCCATGGCATGCTTGAGACAGATACGTAGGACAGCATGCAGCTGCAAGCAGGCCAGCGTGCAATCCCGCTTTTGTAAATAATACTAATAATGTTCTACACATGAGTGAACACAATCAGAAAAAAATTCACTGGCATGTTGAGAGTCTTGGGGTTATAATTTTTGTTGTATATTTATCACCTTCTTTTTTCATCCAAAAATGAACATGCTTTGAGTTACAATAAGGAAAATAAAACTAATCCACATGTTGCAGAAATGTGTGTGCAACATGGACTTTAAATTCAAACACCATCTGGGATTTGCGTGTCAGAGAATCGTGGTTTACAACTGCAGATGACCGCAGGCTCCATGTGGAAAACCTTAGGGCAGCTGAGCGTGTTCCCACCTTGGGGAAGTCCCTCGTGGAGAGAAGGCAGAGGCCGCTCCTGATACAGGGCTTTTCTAAAACAGATGCTTGGAACCCAAAGTGTCCTTTACATGTGAGGCATTTTGGTTTCGTTTTAGCGACACTTGGTACATTTTGCTTTTCAGGTGAGCATCAGGCATAAAAGAACACCGCAGGGAACCTTTGAAAGACAAATTTCTGCAGCTCAAACTCTTCCTCACAATCTTCCTGTACTACAGGTTTGCACATTCATCGCCTTTCTTCTAGCAAGGAAACATCTCTGCTCACTATCAGAAGGTGGCCCGGTACAGACAAATGACACCATTGACTCCAGGGGAAGCCGACACGATGGCCTCCTCCTTTGGCGTCATGTTCTGGAATGCGCCACAGCAAGGAGGTGTCGACATTGCTGTGTCTGTGAAAAGCGTGTGAAGCGATTTTATGGGATAGTTTCTCATCCGGCCACTAAGAGTCAAAGCAATTCACAGAGTTAACCCTTGACAGCCTGTCCAGTTGTGCAAAGCCATCAGACATACCGTAGAGAAGCTATTGGAGCTTCTTACATCTCCTTGAAGAGGTGATTGGAAGTGTGTCCCAAATCATTGTAATACAAAAATCAGCCAATTTGAGGTGCCAAAATCCAAAGTAAGATCTGTGAATCACAATAGCGCTGCTAAGAGGCAAAGCAAAGCCAGTCATAGTGACACATACCTTTAACCTCAGCTACTTGGGAGGCTCAAGAGGCTGAAGCAAATTCAGGGCCTGCCTAGGCTGCAGAGCAAGTTCAAGACCAGCTTAAGCAACTGGTCAAACACACACACACACACACACACACACAAGGACTGGAGAATATACTCAGTGGTAGATACCTGTCTAACATGCAAAAACTTTTACTCTTCATCCCCAGTACTAGAAAAAGAAAAGACAGGGAAGGAGGAAGAAAGGAGACAAGAGAGAGAGGGAAGGAGAGAGGAAGGAAGGGAGAGAGAAAGGGAGAAGGGAGGGATAGGAGAAAGAACAAGCAAGTGAGCAAGCCATCCTCAAGCTAAGACTATCCAAAACCTAATTACAAATTAAACAGCATTTCTGCTGCAAAGTAGTTTATTATTTTAAGAATTGGTTAATTCAATCTCAGTTACATTAACAATCCAGATTCCTTCAGGCTTGTGACTTGTTCTTCCTTTTATGGTCTTAGGATGGCTGCAACAGTTTTGAATCATCATACCCTTAAGGAGAAGTATCCAGAAACCTATTCTTAAATCAATCCCTGATGAGAATAGAAATAGATACCAAGGCGTAGCCTGGGGCTGAGGAGGTACTCTCCCTCCTTCACAACAATGGTCTTCACATGGAAATAAACTCGGGTTTTGATAAGAAGGGTGAGGAGGAGACCAGTTTGAGGGTAGTCTACTGCAAAGAGCTGTCAAAAGCAAGTAAGAGATTTATACCAAACAATCATGCTTGAAGGCACCAAGAATAACATTCACGGTTCCAGGAGAGGAGCACTCGATCGCTGCAGTGTTATACCCAGCCAAACTGTCAGCCAGACAGGAAAGAGAAGCAGCATCAGCAATGGGTAGAAAGAACCCCCCCAAAAAAAGATAATAAAATTAAATTAAAAAAAGAAAGAAAGAAAGAAACCAGAAAGTTTCTTTTCCATAAAAATTTTCAGCTTAAATCATTCTCTCATTTAAAAATATTTCCAGGCAACGGCAGTGAACACCTTTAATTCCAACACTTAGGAGGCGAAGGCAGGCAGATCTCTGTGACTTTGGAGCCAGCTTGGTCTACAGAGCAAGTTCTAGGATGGCCAGGGCTACACAGAGAAACCCTGTCTCAAAAACCGTAAGAATTTTTTTGAATATTTATTCATTTATTGGCAAGTTTATACATGTACATAATATACTTTTATCATATTCATTTCTGCATTCTGCTATAATAGCTCCCTCCAACTCCCTTTGAAAACCTTCTTCTTCCCAACATGCCTTCCTCCTCCTCTAAAAAAACAATATACATATATATAATGCAATATGTCCTCACCAAGTTTAATTAGGGTTGCTTGCATGTGTATGCGTATAGTTATTTACTTAGCAGTGGCTTCACCTCTGAAGAAAAATGACTCCCTCCTCACCAGGAGCTACCAAGAACCACTAGCTCCTCAGTGAGGGGGGAAGCCTCATGAGCTTTTCACCTACCCGTGCTGGAATGTGACAGGCCTGACTTGTGCAAACCTTGTGCAGGTACAATAGTGGCTGTGAGTTCAAAGGCACAACAGCATGTCATGGCCAAAAGATAGCTTTTCACAATACCATGGCCAAAAGGAATCTTTGTTCAATTCTCCTCTGGCTCTCACACTGCCCCCTTTTTCCACAGCGTTCCCTAAGCCTTAGAGGGGCAATTTAGATGTTGAAGACAGAGCAGAAGTCACTGTTCTCAGCATCTTGACCAGTTGCGAGTCTGCATTGTTGCTCAGTGTGAAATGAGGTGTCCCTCACCAAGACTGAAAATATGCTAGTCTGTGGGTATAGCACAAACATTCACACACTTCTCAATGTGACCATTTAGCAATGCTAACAGGTTCCTCAGGACCTGTGACCTCCACCTATCACCTTTTGATCAGGCATATGGTGCCAGGCATGAATTCCTATCTGTGGAAAAGCCTCAAACCCAATCCCAAAGGGCCTGGTTAACTCCCTAACAGCCATGCCACTTATGTGCCAGTGGGCACACAATCCTCCATAAGCTTTTAAAGCTCAGTTGGCAGGGTGCCTGCTGCACAAACAAGGAGCTGAGTTTGATCCCCAGAACCTACATTTTTTTTAAAAACTCTGTGCACGGAGGCACACACTGTAACCCAAGTGCTGGGGGAGCAGAGACAGGCGTATCCCTGAGGCCTGCTGGCCAGCCCAGCTATTCAAACTGGTGATGCCCAGACTCATCAAGAGATCCTTGCTTAAGAACAAGGCGGGGGCCTCCTGAGAAACGGAACATGTGGTTAATGTGAACACACATGTGCACCCCAGGAACATGCACCCCACACCAACACACACACTGAATAAACAAATTTTATTTGGAGGTGTAACCCATGAGAAATAAATAGAAATCCAAGGGTGAGTAGTATTTGTGATTCAGCAAACTTAAAATCAACTGAGAAATGCAATGAAAATAAATCTTAGCTGGAAACTGAAGAAGATCTAGAGAGCAAGAAGCCAAAATTAAAAGTGAGTGTTAAGGGGATCTGTCACGTTGGTGCTGGGGACGCCTGGGTCTCATTAGGAAGGTCTGTGCGTAGGCATCTAGAGCGCTTTGATCAGCTGGCTCTGGATGTCTCTTCTGTCAACAACAACAAAAATAAGACACGTAGGAACCCTGGGGAAAAGAAGCAGCTGTGCCACACCACAGCCTGGGGATGAGGCAGAGTCCAGAGTGACACAGCGCTGAGCAGTTGGCTCTAATTGAGTCCGTTTGGCCACGGTCTGAGTTTTTCTTCCATCCGCCCTGTATCACGGAAGACGACTGCATTTCCTGTACTTAGACATCCTTAGAGAATGTTTTGCTTCCTCCGTAGATGGCAGTTTTATCAGAGTCATGTGGCAATTGCTGCTTTGCATACTGCTTTATAATCCATCTGTGCACAGGGACAGACATGCGGAAGGGGGGAACGGACTCGCTCCCCATACGCCCGGAGCCTCTGCCCGCCCCAGAACATATACACAAGCAACTGAAGAATTTACGCCTCCTTTCTCACAGTTAACGTAACAATTCAATAAGATGATAGTTCTCTTAGAGACACCTGAGTATATTTAGAATTTTTTATGTGTGTGCTTGTGGCTGCTTGTCTGTGTGTGCCCCACGTGTGTGCAGGGCCCCTGGAGCCAGAGGAGGGGAGCGGATCCTGGAGAACTGAGTTTGATTCACCCAGTGTGGGTGTTGGGCACCAACCCTGGCTGCTCTGTGAGAGCAGCGGAGTTTTTCTCCAGCCCTAGGTAACAGCTATTTATGAAAGTGCTCTTTTAATGAAATTGAAACAATTTAATTTTTCCTCCTACACACACACACACACACACACACACACACACACACACTTTTGAATCCCTAGAGATACCTACCCTTGACATCCCTCTGTTCTGCCTTTTCCTCCTCCGGATTCACAGTGGCCTTTTGTCGAACTGTCCTGGAAAGCCCAGCGCAGTCACCAGCCGAAAGGCCAGCCATGGCTCTCCCCACAGGGCTCTGGAAAACGCCCAGCCTTGATGGGGACAGGTGACTTCTGGCCAGTTTGCTACCAGGAAAGTTTGGCCCCTCGTTCGGTCTGTGTACAAAAAAAGATGCTGGATGTCTACAGCAGCGTGTGGGCCCGGGTGCTCAGTTGGGGTCTGCTCCGTCCCGAAGCAAAGCTCTGCTCCTCAGCCATGGTGCCAGCCGCCCTGTGCCCAAGGGGCTGAGCCGGCTCCGCACTTCTGGGCCTGCTGGATGGACAAAGGGCGCTCAGGTTCGTCAAAACTGGCCAATTCCTTCTCCACCCTGACTTGTCAATGCCCGAGCGTTCGCTGACAGAGCTAGAGCTCCGGGCGGGAACCGACCCCCACATCAACAGCACCACATGGGGTCTCTCTGTCAGCCCACCGGGTTTCCATTGAGTGGCCCGTCCGTGCCACCACAGGCCTCTGGTGGGCATGAGCCAGGTCCATGTTGCCGTGTCACCTGGCTTTAGCAAGGCCTGGGAAGGAATGGTTGTTTTTGGCCCCACTTCCCAGACGAGGATGTTGAGGGTGAGCATTCTGTTTAAAGTGATACCGCAGTTTTGTACAGAAAGGCCTGGAACCTTGCTCTGGGCGTGCGCACAGCACCTATATGACGGCCGTCGTGCCCGCCCGGCCCCTCCCTCTGTCTGTGGTTTGTTTCCTGCAAGATCTGTTCATGCCCCAGCCCTACTCCCCAGGGACATGCCTGTCAGGGCACTCTTTCCGGGACGCTGCTGAACACTGTCAGTCCCTGATTTCCAGTGCCAATCCCTCTAGGCTGTTTGGCCACGTCCCGAAGGGCCCTTCCACTTTCCCAAGGCTGGTAGTCGTCTTGACGTTGTGCTCAGAGGGGAAGAGGAGAAGGAAGGCCCTCACAAACAGCCAGGTCTTTAGCCTAAGACTTGCCTTTCTTTCTGTTGCCTTCCCTTTTCGTCCCCATGATGGGAACCTGTGAGGAAAGAGCAGAAAATAACATGGAAAGCACCAGTGGCCCTGTTTCTGTCCCCCACCCCCTGCCCCCCAAGTCTCTTAGCAGTGATTTCAAAGCTGGGAGGACACAGAACTGCCTTGACTGAACAGCATGGTTCCAGAGGCCTTTGCATCTGCTCCAAGAGCAGGAGGTTTCTTCAGCTTAGCCAGAAAGCACTTTGTGAAGGCAGAACCCACCCCAGGAGGGAAGCACAGGCCAGAGTGCATGCTTTATCCAAGGCCTAGGATTCAGGTCCCAGCACTGAACATGGCAACAGAAATCCCCTACAGGGTCGACGTCCAAACACCTCTGCGGTCCTGAAAAGCAAATACAATGATGAAGGAGCAAACATCTTCCACACTATCAATTGTGTGCATCTGCTCAAGAGTGGCTTTGCAGGGTCAGATTTCTAACACAGTGAAGTGGCTCTCTGTTGGCCAGTACACAGACTTCTTGAACATCAACGTGGCCACTGTTTAGGGACCCCAGGAAAGGCAACAGGAACTTAATAAAAGTTAAAGAAAAAAAAAAAGAAGGGTTTAGCCTGATTGCTGCCTAGCTGTTTGATTGCTGGGCATTGCTGTTTCACTTTATTAACTTACGCATTCTTTTTGTTCATTCACATAACCAAGTATTTGTTCGCCTCCGAAAGGAATCCCAGGGATTTTAAAGTGTGGAAATGACTGAGGACTGACACAGATAGGCCATGAAAGAATTTATTCTTTATGTGTCCCAGGAGAAGGGGCGTGCTAGTAAGTATTAGGGTGACTTGTCAACCAATGACATTCAGTCAACATGTCTGGGACCAGTGTCAGCTCAGACGCTATTCAAAGGCCTTCAAAAGCTATGAATGTGTCCTTCCTCTTGGGTACTTCAGAAGGAGTTGTGGGGTCCTTGGGGAAAAGGTTAGAGGGACATCTAACCTTGTGTACAGCCTTGGGTCTGTGGGGCAGAGTTCCCACAACTGTGAGTGACATCAGCCTTCTATTCAGTCTCATGACCTCATCTCAGTCTCCACTGGCTTCCGGTCTGCTTTGCCGTTGGGATTTGCACAGTCCCGTCACTATCATCCCACTGCTGTTCTTGCTAGCCATTACCGTAATTGCTCACCTCTGCGTTGAAACAAAGCTAGTGCAACTTTATTATTACGAACGGCTGGCACGTGCCAACACGTGCCAAGTTTTTAAATCTCCCTCCATCGACCATGACTTCCAGGAGACAGTTGCCATTGGGCTTCCCATGGTTGCTGTGACCCTCCTTCCCCCACACACCCCTTGTCAGTAAATGCGCTCATGGCTACTTCTTAGGTCCACATGCCCCCAGAAGAAAGGGATGCTCATACTTTGGAGGCCTTTTGCACAGAGGGTCTGAGCTAACACTGATCCCAGAGGTACTGATTACGTATCATTGTGTGGTGAGTCACCCCCATATTTGTGACAGCGATTATCTCCTCTCACTATTAGTCTTTTTATTTCAGTAGAGCCTATGTCGGGGAATTTTTTTGAATGCTCAGCTCTTGTTTGATGAGGCCGTCAGTAGCACCCTCTCAAGTGTTACCAAGTAAATCTACTCCAATCTGACACATCCCTGCAAATACTAGCCATCATCCCCTTGTACTCTGTCGAAACGGTTCCAGCGCCTCCCTGACAGGATCCATGACGCAAGAACTGCAGCGGCCGGGAGAAGAATTCCTCTCCTTGACACGGCACAGCACAGTCCTGCTCGAGCATACTGTACCATGAGTTAGTGAGCCAGGCTATGGGGAACAGTGACGCGGATCACGGAGGCAACGCGTGCCCTTGTGTGAGACACTAGAGAAGAGGTAAAGGGGCTTATCCGGCAGGCGACCCAGAAGACAGCTGTGGCGGGAGTGGGAGGGGAAAGGAAGGAAAGGCAGGAGTGGCTCGGGCCACTCACCCTGTGGACCGCTTTGAGCTGCATCTCTCGGAACCTCTGGCCAGCGGTGTGGAACACGCCTCTCTCATGGCACGCCCAGCTATCTGTCTGTGTGCACCTGCAGCAGCTGAAGGTCCCCAGCATCTCGTTGCAGGCGTTGGTCAAGTGTGCCCACGCAGGCTCGAAGCAGTGGGGACCGGGGAGTGGTGACCACACCGTGTCACTGGTCCACCTCTGCAGCTCTATAGGTTGAGACACAGGCCACGCTGGACAGACACACACGAGCAAGTAACAGGAGGCTGGCCAGGGGTAGAGGGTGTGAGCTGGAGATCTTAGCGGTCAAGCAAAAGGGCCCAGTGTTAACGAGACGCCGACAGGAACTAGGAAAGTAACCCTGAAAACTTGAGCAGTGTGTCATGCTAAGGGGGAAGTTCAGAGGCAGCCGTGAGAATTTGGGCGCTTTGTGGGTAAAGCAGACTATGACAGGGCACCCAGTGGGAGGGGAGGGGAACTAATCGGGCCTCATTTCTTGCCCAGCATTGTCAGGGAGCAGCCGTGGCTGGCAGAGGTTAACTGATAGAGGAGCCTTTACGAGCAGGCTCCACACTTGACCACATCAGCAGAAAACATGACTCAGGGGGGCCCCGTGAGAGACCGGGGACCCTCACGACAGTTAGACAATGGAGGCTTCGAACAAGCTGTTCAAAGTCTGCTTCCAAAGGATGGGATGTAAGACAGAGAGGGTATTTTTTTTTTTTTGTGAGTCAGAGGAGAAGGAAGATAGACAGTCAACTGAACACAAAAGTCATAAATGAGTTAATGAAAAAATGCAGCTAATTAACACTAATCATATTTTGAAGAGTAACTGTATTTACATTACTGGAAAACAAAAGGTACAGATTAAATGTGTCATATTTGTTTGAAAAAAAATGCACATCGTTTCCCAGCCCACAATTGCGGCTTTTCTCTTCAGCAAACATGGTTCCCATTAAAAAAAAAACAGTGGCACACAGCTCATTGTAATTTGTAAAGAGAAAAACAATTTCCTGTTCTCCACCTAACTCGGGTAAGTGATTTCTAGTGGTTCCTTTGGGTGGTGTCCTTTTCCAGGAGAGCTGTGGGGGAGGGAAGCCTGACTCTTTCCCTAGGCCTCCAAGCCCTCTAGGCCGCCTCCCAGCCAGGCACTTCAGCCCTGGCGTGGGGCGCCCTTTAACCTCCAGCTTGTGAAAACACCGGCGTTTCGGAGAGATGGGGGTAGAAGTCAGACTCAATAAGCCCTGAGAGGCAGACAGGCAATGAACTGGGAGGCTGATCTGAAAGTGTCCCCCTTGAGGTGGGTGGGGAATCGGGAGGATAAGGTCTTGGAACTTGGCTCAGGAGCGAAAGCGTTGGTTTGTGGATTTGCCCGCTAGCAGAAGGCCACTGGCTTTGCTGATCCTGGTGGTAATAAGGTTAGGAGTCACAGCGCACTGAGCGGTCCTCAGGCGGCTGGGAGTTTACTGCGCACCCCTCTTTTGTGCTCTTGAGCCTTCTTAGGAGGCAGGCACTTCTGGATCCCATGATCAAACAGCCGAGCTCCTAAGGTACTTGGCGGCCTAACTCCTGCCCAGGTCGAGGGATCTTGTAAACCTTTGCTCCTGTGCCACGCTCTCTGCTGCACAGAAGGAAACAGACTTAAATGTTAAGTCCGTTTTATTATGGAAAGCGGAAGACAGTGGTGGAGAATAAAATCCCCTACCTTCTCAGCCCTGGGACCTTTTCACTAGACCCAGAAATAACAGTGTTCCATGTTGGCGCAAAATACCATACAAATGGCCAGGACTCCCAGCCCTCTGGTTGCCCTTGGGAGAAGCAAGCACCCGAGGGTGGATACGGATGTGGCTTGGTGGACTTCAGTGGCCGCCACAGTCCTGGGTCCGAGCCACAGGCTTCTCCTTTCTGGCCATTACCTCTTCCCAGAGGTGCATGCTTCCCAGAACACACTGCAAAGCAAATAGCCAAGGAATTTCCTATGAACACAAGCGTTTTACTACTCTCTTCCTGCTTTGGGAGTTTTGGATACATTTATATGGTTCTTGTAAATGCTAAAGATAAAGCATGGAATGTGGTTCTTACCCTCCTCCCTTCCTCCAATTTTAGTCTTCTTAATACAGGAACGGGCCAGGCCTCACCCTTTATAGCTGAATGCATCACAATAAATGCGGGGGGGGGGGGGAAACCCAAGCCATCTTGCCAATACCCTCAGAAATCGAAACTTTCACATGGAGTAAGAATGCTATGAATTCCACTGTTAGGTGAAAAAAAATAATAATAATAATAAAATAAAAGGTTGGGAAGTGCTGAAACAAAACATTTATTCCTGTTTAGAGAATTCCAAAAAATGTTAGCTGCGAATTCTGAGCTTTGGGCTAAATTCTGAGAGCAAGGAAGCTGCTTGCTCTCCAGAACTCAGGTCCAGATATCCTCTTTACATGAAGAGAGGCAGGGCCACATAGGACCAAATTAACATGGCCGAAGACATGAAGGCAGAGAGCACAGTGACAAGGGCAGCAGTGCATGGACAGCACAGAACTTAGTGTTCTGGGGGTCTATGGTCCCACATTGCTTTGCCTGGCCTCTTTTCCCCCCTTACAGATCTTTTCCCTATATGTCCTGGTTTCTGGTTTTGTTTTCACGAGTTTTCTGTGATTCTGTGTATGCAAATGTGTTTGTCTCAGTGTCTGTACGTCCATATGTGTTTCTTGTACTTTTTCTTTGACCTTTTTTTCTGTTTGTTTGCTTCACTCTATTCTGATTTGCACGTTTTTATTTTATCTTATTTTATTTACTATCCTTAGATGTCTATTTGTATTCTGATGTGAGCTCTAAAGAAAGGGTGTAAATTTGGGTGTGAAGGGCAGTGGGGAGCATCTGGGAGGAACTGGGGGAGGGGAACCATAATCAGAATATACTGTATGAAGAAAATCTATGTTCAATTAAAAACAAAAGAGGAATTTCTCATCATGGACGAGGAAGCAGGCAGAGATCCATCAAGCCATGACCAGGGAATGGGAGCATCCAGTCAGAAACTCAGGAGGATGAAATGAGAGAGATGGTAAGAGCACAAACAATTCCCAGGTGACCCAACAAGGAGTGCTGGAGGACACAGGGACCAGCGGTTACCGTGAGGCCCTGCAGCAGACGCTGTCAGCGTAACCCGGAAATGGCGTCTAGGCCCTGGATGGTACAGAAGAAGGGCTGCCATCCGTGTGCATGAGCAGCTGCGAGACAGAGTGAAGAAGGAAGAGCAGACTCAGAACAGAACCAACTGATGGCTCAGGGGACGGAGTGTCCTCGGAAGCCGAACTTTCAACAGCCCCTCACATACTCAGGATGTCCTTAGGGTAACAGGGTGGGAATCTCATCTACAGACAGTGAGAAAGGGGTGCTTGGCTGTCAGTCTCTAGTGGGAGGGGCAAAGGGAGAGAGAAGAAAGCAGAGAAGGAGAAAGATGAGGAGGAGAGGAGAGGGGGCCGGGGGAGAGGGCGTGAGTTCCAAAGTTGGGTGTTCAGGGTGGCCCGGGCCCTAGCTGCTCCCTGAGTGCCTCGGTCAGCATCAGTGGCCTACAGGTGATGGGCCTTTGGGGAGAGTGTTGTGCTTTTAGTAAACACGATTTCTGGAGGCGTGGGAGCCTGCACACTTGTTAAAGTAACTATAAAAAGCTTCCACGTCACCTTTATTACCAGAGAAGTGCATCTGCTCCAGCCATGGTGGGGGAGAGCCATCTCCACCCCAGACAGAGCAAGATATATGGCCTCCCCACAGACCCGGGGCCTCCAGAGGGTCGTTCCAGACGCTTTCCCCCTCATGGGTGCCTGGACACGTGTGGTTTTGCATCAGCTGCACGTTGTCTTGGTAGGTGCTCTGGCACACGGGGCGCGTGTGATCACTGAGGAGAGGGCGCCTTCTGTGCAGCCACGGGGGAGGCCTCACCTTGCTGGAGCAAGGCTCTCGGCATGTGACCCTTCTTAGGTCGTCCATCTTACGAGTCGCCCACACACCTGAAAGTAACCCCCAATAAACTCTTCCGTCCGCCATGCATCACCAGGGTCCCCTACAGCTCTGAAGGGAGGAGATTTTTGTTCACACCTCTTCAGGAAGAGTCACACAAAGGGTCACTAAAGTGCCCAGCGAACAGGCCACCCTGCTTCCAACCAGCAACCCCCTGGAGGCCCCCTGGCCATGCTTCTCCTCCCTAAGCTGCCAGCCCACAGGCTCCGGCGACCCGGGATCAGATGGGCACGCCGTTTCATTTGCTCACTTGCCTGGAGAAAGAGCTTGACGGTGCCTCAGCGCTGTTACCCTCCAGGGTCTTCCGCCTAAGTGCTCTCTCGTAATTCAATACACGCTTATCTGTGCTCCTGCCTGGCCCACTCCAGCATGGCGTTGGCCGCACCCGGCAAGCACCCACCCTCCGATGGGTCAGGCGGACGTCTGCTCTCCTCCCCGTGGTGGGGGGACAGGACCTCTCCGGTGATTGATAACCCATCCCCGCAGGAACACAGGAGCCCTGACTGAATAAAGGCCGCAGAGCTCCATTCCCGGCACAAATGCGGACACACCCGTGCCCGCTGCTTTTGGGGCAGTGAGCACGGCCATTCCGAGAAGAGTGAGGAGAGATTCAATATTCCCAGCGTGAGGGTGTCCCCAGAAACAACAGGGCAGCCGAGCTCACTGTTCCACCCTGGAGGACTCCCTTTGCCCTGGGTTTTGAGGGATGGTGATGGCTGGACCCAGAATCTGCATCACCTGCCACACAGCCCGCACAGACGGATCATTGGCTCCTTCCTGGGAGCAAACAAGGCACCATGATGCAAGTTTATCGTGGGCTGAGACTGTAGGGGCAGAGAGGCATATTAAAATCTTAGGGAACCAGGCCCCAGAACTGATTGGATACACAGACCAAGGAAAGGGAATCCATGAAGTGATGGACACCCGACAGTGTGATGATGTGGCCTCATGCCAGCCCATCGCCTGATTCCTGGGGTGTTCTTCCAAGACCAGGGACTTCCCACCGTTCCTGGCGCTTTGGCTCAGCTCTGTTCTTGGCTGTTGACACGGCATAGTCCACTGCTTGCCTGCGGCCTGTTCGCCACCACGGACCTGGATCTGATGTGTGTTTATCCTGCAACTCATATGTACGTATTCACACACAGATATATTTACTGTGATGTTCAACTTGAGAGTCGCTGTTAGTAAGGATAAGATAAAAGGGCCTGTGTTCATCTTGGCTGGGCTACCAAGGTATGTGGGTTATATGACAAATTGCTGTCCTTGAAACCACTAAATGTAAATTTGTTGTTGTTCAATACATTCTGTCACTGTAAAAAGACATAAATGGGCCATCTATGTTTCTGGCACTGTCACGATTTTATATATATATATATATATATATATATATATATATATATATATATATATATAATTTTGTTACACGCCCAGTAGGTACCCCTAAGTTCCACACCATTGCATGATTTGAAACCTTCCTGAATGGTGTTCATAGCCTTTTGCAGCTTGGTTTTTACACCAATATGTGCAGAAGACCTCATCCTATGAGCCACGGGACCCCTGTGGGCACACCACTACACTGGGGGAGGAGTCACCGGAAAACAAAAGGACAGAGGCAAGGGCCTCAGATGGTGGCAAGGCTCAGGGAAATCCACAGGCAGGATGCACGCGTGGGATTCGACACCTAAGAAAAATGCGCAGTGACCCTGGGTACGCGCTGAGAAGCCTGAGGAAGAAGAAGAGGGCGTGTGTGTGGAAGGAGCTGGCATGGCAGACAGACCATGTTGCTCGTGGCTGTGTGGCCGTGTCCCTAGTGTCACGCTGAGTGGCTGCCAGCCAGTACTTGCTGCTCCTCTGGAGCTGCTGAGTCAGCACTGTGCACTCCCCACCTTCCACAGCTTCCTGGAGACTGCAGCAGTGAATGCTCCCGCCAGGAGAGTGCTGGCCAGCTCTGTCCAGACTCAAATTCTGCCTGTCTGGATAGAAGTGTGATTTTTTTTTTTTTTTTTACATTTAGGTTTGGTTTCCATGATCATCGGTGTGACTGCGCCCTTCCTTATTGCTATCAGGTTTCCCATCTAGAATTTTCTGTCCACACCCCCGCTCACTTTTCTGTTACTCGTGTGTGACTCCTGGCATTACTGTGGAATGGCAGATCCACTCTCTTCGTGGCTCGACCTTTGGCATTGTCTGTGGTGTCTTAGGTGACTCAACATTAGCACTAGGGTACTCAAGAGGCGGTTTTCTAGCCTCTGCCATTATCCCTAAGGCTTGCCTGCCCCAAGGACACAGGTCTTTGGTTGTTTCCTTCCTCTAGTCTGGTGGCCTTTCGTACAGGTCTGTGTTTTATTGAGAAGTCTGTGTCTGTGAATGGTGAAGCAGAAAACTACCTTCCCCTTTCGCTGTGGAGAACCGGTTGCCATGGACACAGTTTATTGGATCCCGCATGTCCTCCCTGTTGATGTAACGACTTTTCTCAGATGGCGGGGTTCAGAACAGGGCTTGCTGGACCTAAGCTCTGCTCCAGTGTGTCCCCCCTTAAGCACTGTAATCGTCAGAGCTTTGGGATAAGCACTGTTGTCTGGGGTGCCTCGCCCGTACCCTTTGCTCGTCACACACAAATACTGCCTTGAACATTCTTAGGTTTTCTACTCCTCCGAAATAACTTCATGCCACCAGGAGGTGCTGGTGCACACCTTTAATCCCAGCAGTCAGGAGGCAGAGGCAGGCAGATCTCTGAGTTCGAGGCCAGCCTGGTCTACAGGGTGAGTTCCAAGACAGCCAGGGCTATACTGGCTGACTCTGTCTCAAAAAAAAAAAAAAAATGTTTTTTCAAGATTATTTTGGAAAATATCCTCTGGGAATAGAGCTGTGTTGCCTTTATAGGCCATTGGATAGGCCTCATACTTGTCATACTGAGCAATTCCACCATAATACATCTTTCCGTTTTAGGACTTCATTTCATATCCTTGACAAACCTTCACACAAATATGTTAAAGGCATACAGCAGAGCCTGCTGCTGTGTTGCTCCACAGAAGACAGTGTCTGTAGTGACATCAGTCAGTCTCATGTTGCTGGTGCGCTGAAGACCTGCCATCAGCCCGGCACACCTGTCCCTGCGTCGGCACTTTGGTTAGGGTTCCTGTGAGTTTCTTAGGCGAGAAGCACATGACATTGACCTTGGCTGGGGTCTTTCTCTCACGATTCCCCTCTGTTTGTTTCTCTCCTTCGGACTGAGCCTTATTGCGAGAACGTGAGGCTCGTGGCCACAAGGCCCTTCAAGTGGGCTCAGAAGAGGCAGCCCAGTAGACGGGGCCCTGACAGGACGTCCCTCGGCTCCCGGGACACAGGAGGGTTGGGGCAGCATGTAAACAGTGAATGGGCCCTGCAGGGGGACATGAAGCCTTCAGTTCCTTTTCTTTTAACTTTTGTGGACTTTCTGGGGAGCTTCATTCTTGAGTACATTATATTTACGCCCTTCTCTCCCACCACTAGCTTCTCCTGGGCTCCCCTATCCCCTCTCAAATTCACGACCTCTTACAGAGGTGTGCCTGCGTGTGTGAGTGCTTAGGCATGTGTGTGTGTGTGTGTGTGTGTGTGTGTGTGAGAGAGAGAGAGAGAGAGAGAGAGAGAGAGAGAGAGAGAGAGAGTGTGCTTGGGCATGTATGTGTGTGAGTAAGTGTGTGTGAGTGTGTGTGTGTGTGTGTGTGAGAGAGAGAGAGAGAGAGAGAGAGAGAGAGAGAGAAGAGAGAGTGCTTGGGCATGTATGTGTGTGAGTAAGTGTGTGTGAGTGTGTGTGTGTGTGTGTGTGTGTGTGTGTGTGTGTGTGTGTGTGTGTGCATGCGTACCAGTCTGCGAGTGTCCCCTCCCAACTTCATACTGAATTGATTTAGTGTTGTCCCTGTGTTTGGAGCTGCCCGCTTGGGGCTGGGTGACCTGTCAAAGTTGGTCCGAGAGAAAATTGGTTCTTCCTCTCTCTGGCGCCATTCATGGCCTATAGCTCTGAGGACGGGGCCTTGTGGGATTCCCCCACCATGCTGGCACATTGACTGGTGTGGTCATTACGCCGGTCTCGTTTAGGTGGCCAAGGCACAGATTTTAAGGGTGCAGCAGACCTGTAATATCTAGAAGACACCAACAGAAGCCCCGGTCCTCCGCTCCCTCCTCATTGAACGCGAGGCGTGAGGCCAGGACACCCTGAGGTCACATAGCCTCTGCATCGTGAGCAGCTGTGGATCTCTGCGGAAACCTCCATCTGCTGCAAAAAGAAGCGCCTCTGGTGAGGACTTCGGCCTTGCTGGAACTTTACCTTCACCATTGACCAAACGCGGCCATTATAGAACCCTTATCTTGCTTTTGAAATTAGGTCTCACTGTGCGGCCCAGGAGGCCGTGAGTTTCCAGTCCTCTTATCTGCACCAAATGATGCTGCTATCCTTTCACTGTTTGTTTTCCTCATGGGGCTGTGTGTGCGCTGTGACATACATGCTTTGTGTGTCGGCCAGAGGCAGGCACGTGGCAGCTTCTCTCTCTCTCTCTTCTCTCTCTCTCTCTCTCTCTCTCTCTCTCTCTCTCTCTCTCTCTCATTCCTCTTGAGGCAGGGCCCTTCCCTGAACTTGGAGCTTGATTTTTTTTTGACTAATGTTTTCCTTGGTTACGCGAATTTATGTGATTATAATCATACATAATAACAATACTCAACTTTCCATATCATTTTATTTTGTTGCTTACAGTATCAACTAATGACCAGAGAAAAGATGTTTAAAGACCCTTACCAAGTCTGTAAATTGACAATGCTTCCTTGTAATTTCCTTGTGTATACATGTGGCTTGGGGTTAAACCATTGGGAACTTCAAAATTCTTTGTTAGCCCAGAACTTTCAAAGCCCAGAACTTTGATGCCTTGTGTTGACCTTCTCTTGGGTCTTTCTGTAATGTTCTTATGTCTTACAGTCTGCTGGGAATGTAGCTCAAGCAATTTATTTGGCAGCATTTTCTGAACCAACACGTTCTAGGCAGATTTCTTGAAAACAGTATGGATCAGTGTTTTTTAGATTTTATTTGGCAATAGCAGTGTTGGTTGTTGGTGTGTGTGTGTGTGTGTGTGTGTGTGTGTGTGTGTGCTTTTGAGTGTGTGCACATGGGGGTGCAACCGTAGTTATGTGGGGATCAAAGGACATCTTGCAAGAACTGATTCTCTCCTTCCACCATACGGGTCTCGGGAGCGAACCCAAGTCGTCAGGCCTGGCAGCGAGGGCCCGTACGTGCTGGCATGAATGTATGAGGATCTCATTTCAGTGCAGGCCGCTATGCTATAACACAAATGTGTTACCATTGCTAAATTACCTGGATTTCCTTTCACCACTGTCATTGTTCATTGCCCTCATTCTCACCTAACACAAACAAAACTGCAGAGAGTTTACTGCCAGCGTATCTGCACCTCAAAAAAGTATTAGAGAAACACCCTCTGCCAAAGGAAAACAGCCCCAGGTCTGCTGTCCGGCTCTGCGCAGGGACGAAGCCGGTTATAACGGTAAATATGGAAGATTTGCCTTGTGGTTTACATTCCTTTAGCTGACGACTGGCTGGTTAAAGAAAAAGCAATAATGAGCTGTACTGCATTCATGAGAGAATTCAGGAAAGCAGCAGCATGGATGGTGGGAAGCGGAAAGTTGTTCCACTGCAAAGATGATCACAGACACCACGTGAGGACGAAAGGCTGGGGGAGGGGCAGAGGAATGCCCCTCATAAGCCAATGAACAAAATGGCATCATTCAAAATACTAAATCCAAAAACGGAAAAGAGAAATGGGAAACGCAGTGTAGACGGAACAAGTATAACTTTGATGGCAATATGAAATATTCAAATCCAGTGACTAAATTAAAAGATATGTTCCTGGCTTGAACACTTCAGTTCAAAGGCAGGTGTTTTCACTGGGGGCAGTTGGGGGAAGCAGGATACAACCGTGTTCTCTCTATAAGAAACCTACTTCCTGCAAGCAGTCACAGAGAGGACAGGAGTGAAAGGACTGAGAAGACACTCCATGTCACAGCAAAGGAGAGCAAGAGCCTCAGCGAGAGCATAGAGAAGCGCATAGGAGATAAGGAGGGACATTTTTATAACAACTATGATATCATCTCATGGTAAGACGACCGGAGGCTAAATGCGAAGGTACCATCATTGCTTAGACTATTTAATGGCTATGCTGTTGTGCAGCAATTTCCTCTAAATCCTGCCAGGAAGCTCCTAACGCTCAGGAAGTAGATATCCCAAAGGCTTCGGGAAGTCCCTGAAACTGAAACTGAGGCTCTTTCCTCCCCGGGCTCAAATAAGCAGTAAGGATTGCTGCCAGACACTCTCAGACCAATCAGGCAAGCTGCCTGGGAACAACATTCTCCAGCCTGCAGTGGGGTTCCCAGAATTCGTGAGCCATCGCCCATCCTGGGTGGACCCGGGTGATTCAGCTGTCTTTGGGTTATTTCTGCTCCTATAATCAGCCATTCACCTATATTCCTGGAAATGACCCAATCAGAACTCCCTGGTTCTCCAGCATGGAGGTAGGTAGTGTCCTTACTTTGAGCTGCCATCTGATCCCTGTCTAGGATAAGCAGACATTTGTTCATGTCTTCCCATGAAAAGTTGTACACAACAGAGACAATCAATTCCACTAATCTTTTTTGACATTGGGATAGCCAATCCGAGAGAGAGAGCACAGATTCTCCTAAAGGAGATGCAGATAGTTCATGAAAGTAAACCGAATTCTAGATCCTAAAACAAGTTTCAACAAATTAATAGGAATAGAATACATACAACATACAAAGTGAACCAAAGATAAACCTACAAACAAAAACAAATAAACTGGCAAGGCTGGAGAGATGGCTCCGCAGTTAAGAGCACTGGCTGCGCTTTCAGGGGACCCAGGGTTGATTTCTAGCACCCATTTGGCAACTCACAACCATTCACAACTCCAGTCCCCTGGGCTCCAGTGCCCTCTTACGGTCTCTGTGGGCATCAGGCGTGTGGTTGACAGACATGCATGCGGAAAAAATTTCCAGACACATAAAATATTTTTTTAAGAGACACTGCAGGAGCTGCGGGTTACTGTGCAGACATGGCCAAGTCAAGAACCACACCACACACAACCAGCCCCGCAAATGGCACAGAAACGGCATCAAGAAACCTGGTCACAAAGATACGAGTCTCTTAAGGGGGTGGACCCCAAACTCTTGAGGAACATGCGCTTTGCCAAGAAGCACAACAGGAAAGGCCTGAAGAAGATGCAGGCAAACAACGCAAAGGCAATGAGTGCACGAGCAGAGGCCATCAAGGCCCTTGTGAAGCCTGCGGCTGTTAAACCCAAGATGCCAAATGGCCCCAGGTGCAAACTCAGCCGTCTGGCTTTCATCACTCACCCCAAGCTTGGGAAGCGGATTCGAAGCTACATGGCTAAGGGTCGTAGGCTCTGCCAACCAAAGCCCAAGGTTCAAACCAAGGCAGAGGCCACAGCTCCAGCTAAGACCCAGGCTTCAGCTCCAGCTCAAGCTCCCAAAGGTGCCCAGGGCCCTGTGAAGGCCCGGTAGGAAAGGCTTCTGCTAATGTGAAGACAGACGGACTGGTGTGACACACCCACCTATACACTATTTACAGATGACCAGGGTCCTATGCTGTTTTTACAAATAAATCTGAGGCAAGATGTGTTAAAAATATATATTTTTTAAATTGACATCTGATATGTGTTTATAAAATGTCCACATATTCAGAACATAAATAATACACTTATAAACAACCCATTAATCAAAAACATAAAAATAAGCATATTGAACTGAATGTAAATGAAAACAGAGCACAGCTGTTTGTGGGCTCTAACCTAAGCAGTATTTAGAGGGGAATGAGGAGAAAATAATGAAAGGAGAAGCCACCAATCGGATAAGAATTTTAAAAAGGTTAAACTGAAATCAAAAGCTGGCTACTTGGGGGGCAGTGGCGAAGGCAGCAGAATCGCCTTAGCCACACTGATCAGCCATGAAGAGTAAGTTCCCGCTGTGACAGGAGGCGTCAGACTCTGAACAATTGATGATAACATATCAACAACTTGGGTGAAGGAGACAGATTCCTTAAAATAAGCAAATTGTTAAAGCTCTTTATAAGACAAACACAAACAGCAGGCCAATATTTGCTTGTTTTTTAAACAAATTTGTTGTAGTACAAAGCTCACAGGGAAAACTACAGGCCCAAATGGCTTCCCTGGTGAATCCTACTACATTTTAAAGGAGAAACAATACTGATGATGCACAAATTTCATTACCTGATAAAAGGCAGTCATGGAATCCCACAACTAATATCGCATTCCATAGTGGAAAGCTGACTCCTTATGTCTAAGACGGGAAACAATAGAAGAACGTTTCACTTTTACACAACACAACATTGCAAAACACGACCAAGGAATTAAGCAATAAAAAGAAAGGAAATGTATGTAGATAATATGATCGCCTGCTGAAAAATAAACCTAATGATTCTAAAAAGGAATGTTGCTAGATATAATAATCTGTCAAGACAAGATGGAAAACTGGAACGTAAAAAGAAAAAAAATGCAATTCACAGTTCCACCAAAAAGTATAAACTACTTAGAGGTAAATTTTAAAATGTGTATGCAATCCCTGGCACCAAAAAGCATGAAAGATGAACTAAAGGTATTATAAATAAATAAATGGAGAGTTATGCCACACTCATGGAAGGATGACTTTTAAATGTAAACCATTCACACATTTACCTGTGTGCCCAAGGTAATAACAATAAAAAAAAAAATAAGCGAAAAAGGTGGAAGCTGAGTAGATGTGATGGCTTCAAAGAGATTTACCCCTTCTTCTTGGGCACTTGAATGATGGTCCCCAGCTGCTGACATTGTTCAGGAGGTTTACGGGGAGGAGTGTGTTACCAGTGGAGGTGGACTGTGCCAATTCCAGTGGGCTTTCTGGTTTCTCTGAAGTTCTACACGTGACCTCTCAACTGCTGCTCCTGTGCCATGCCTGGTGCGTGCTGCCAGGCTTCCTTGCCAGGATGGTGATGGAAGGCCTAGTCTGGGCTTACTGTTTCGGGGTAAACAGTCTGTCTGAGTTGCCTTAGTCATGGCGTTTTATCAAAGCCCCAGGAAAGAAACTAAGACAGAAGTCACAATAGTTTTGAAAATGACCAAGTTGGAGTGGTGATGTTTCCTCACTTAAAGGTTTACAGTGTGGAGAAATACAGTGATTAGGCTGTTTTAGACAAAGGAGGCTAAGCATGGATACACATGAAGGTAAATTTATATAAACGAAATGAATGGAGATTACAAAAAAAAAGCAGATACTTTAAACTCAATTACTTTAAGACAAAAAAAAAAATGTCGGCGCTGGAGAGATGGCTTAGAGGTTAAGAGCACTGGCTGCTCTTCCAGAGGTCCTGAGTTCAATCCCCAGCAGTCACATGGTGGCTCACAACTGTCTCTAATGAGATCTGGTGCCCTCTTCTGGCATGCATGTGTATGTGCAGATGGAATATTGTATACATAAAAATAAATAAATCTTTAAAAAAAAAATGTCAAAGAAATTCTACAAGAGAAGACAGTCTTGTAAATCAAATACTGCTGGGACAGTTGCATACCTATGTGAAAGAAAATGAACTTGACCCTTATGCATACCATGTATAGACATGAACTTGTCCCTTACTGTATACCACGTATAGACAAGAAGTTGGCCCTTACTGTATACCATACACAGAAATAAATTTGAAACACCAGGGCCTACATATTGATCCAAAGCTGCAAAATCTCTAGAGCAAAATAGAGTAAAATATTTATGACCTCAAGTTAGCCTGGGGCCTCTTGGGTAGGTCACAGAAGCAGAACCATAAGAGAGACTCCTGGGGACCTAGGTGTCACACGAATGGACATCCTTTGCTCTTCAGAAGGTGATGCTGACGTAACTGAAGGGTGGGCCGGAAGGAGGGCTCCGGGGTGAAGGGTGAGGACTGCTCTTGCAGAGGAGCTGACCTCAGTTCCCGGCGTCCACGTCCACCTGTAACTGCAGCTCCAGAGCTGATGCCGTGTTCTGGCCCCGGGAGACTGTACTCACGTGCACAAACTCACACTCTGACACAAACACACAGGCAGTATTTTTATTAGTCTCTAGGCTAGGGGTATATATTTGCAAAATACACATTTTTACATAAAGAACACCCACAACTCATTACTAATAAAAACACAAAACAGTAAAAATGGGGAACAG
The DNA here is from genome assembly GCF_030254825.1 of Meriones unguiculatus. Lineage (NCBI taxonomy): Eukaryota > Metazoa > Chordata > Mammalia > Rodentia > Muridae > Meriones > Meriones unguiculatus. The sequence continues at coordinate 138,317,621 of NC_083351.1, read as the reverse complement.
TGTGAATCTTTTATGAAGAAAGTATATAAGTGGTGGGTTAGCACATGAAAACACACTCATCGCCGTTAGTAGCTGTGGAAAGGCAAGTCCAAACCACTAAGGAAGCGCCATGGTGTACAACAGCTGGGTGAGAGCACAGAAGAGGGTGTCCGTGTTGGCTGGCGCTCCTGAGCTTAGTACCCTCCGCAGCAAAGAGCTTCACCAGACGTTAAAACGGGAGATCAGCAGTCCTCCCCAAGTCCTCCAAAAGGACTGAGGCTCTGCCAGGACCTTCAGTCCAGCTCGTCCTGTGCGGGATTCCAGGTCTGCTGGGCACGGCTGCCCAGGCCAAGGCTGCCCAGGCCGAGGCTGCCCAGGCCACAGCATTCTCGGGAGCTTGCTGACGGTTTCTGGGGATGGAAAGCACCTGGACCTCCCAGGCCCACTCGTGAAGATTCAGATTGGCACAACAACTCTGGGAAACAGTTGTGTCATTTGTTGTGAAGTAACAAATTCACTGTGTAACCCGGCGATAATCGTTACTCCTATAACTATAACAACTCATGTCCAGTAAAGATGTTTCATAACGTTCATCTCAGCTAAATTATTGAAAAATAAACTCAACGTCTGTCAGCTGGGAAAGAGATAAAGAAAATTAAATATAGCCCGGCCTAGTGGCACAGGAGGATAATCGTGGCTACTTGGAAGTCTGTGACTGGAGGGTCAAGGGTTCAAGACCTGCCTGAGTGATGGAGTGGGTTAGAGGCCAGCACATGTAGCTTAGCAAGACTGCTGGGGGGTAGAGGAGGCTGGGATGACTCACTAGCACTTGCTGCTCAGGCGTGGAAACCTGGGTTTGGGTCCCCAGCACTCGTGCAGAAAGCTGGCCATGGCTACGCACGCCTGGAACCCAGCCCCGGGAAAGGAGACAGGACTGTCGCAGCCTGCCCCAGCTTCAGGTTCAGTGAGAGACCTGCTGTGCAGGGGACAGGCAAAGAGGAAGAAAGCAGGGCGTGCAGAGCCCGCCTCTGGCCTCACGACATGGGAGTGCACAGCTCACACACAGCCGTACACCTGACACACAGTAGTGATAGTGATAGTGATAGTGATAGTGATAGTGATAGTGATAGTGATAGTGATAGTGATAGTGATAGTGAGTCTCCAAACAGAGAAGCAAGGGGTGTAGCTCAACAGCAGAGTCCTTGTTTAGCCTCCATGGGAGCCTGGGTCTGATTCCCAGCACTGGAAAAGGAAGGAAGAGGGGAGGAGAAGGACGGGAGGGAGGGGAGAGAGAAATAGACCATTCAGCAATTAAAAGGAGCGAGCTACTGATCTGATCAACAAATGGGTGAATCTCAGGCTCCATTCTGCCACGCCAAAGAGGAAAAGCCGTGAAAACAGATGTTGGTGATTCCATCGATACTAAAGTCAGGAAACCCGGACTCTGTATGCTGTCTGCCACAGGACAGGCCGGCAGGAGCAAGGACTGCCAAGGACAGTGAAAGAAAGTTTACGGGTGATGGCAATATTTTGCTTTGTAAATTTGGTGGTTAGCCAGATTAAATGTTATTCGAAATTTCACGCCTGAAGTTGGTTAATTCTATATGTCATTTTATCATAATAAAAAAATAGGTTTAAAAGAAACAGAATTGACAAGCTTAAGCCATTACTCAAAAGCAATGAAAAATAACCTGATAATTGTACCCATGTAAATGTGCTGTATTAGATATATATTATAATTGTTGAATATGGTATAGAAGATATATATAGATATATAGAGTGAGATATATATTTAGAAGAAATAATGAAAATCTGATTACTACAAGATAAAAGTAAAAACAATGAAAAAAATCACTGTGAAAAGAAGGTACAGATATGATAATGAGAATATACCCCAAGTAATTCTAACACACTTAAATGTATACAGTTACCAGGGGCTTTTTTTTTCACTGCTTTGAGTAATGACTTAAGTCCATCAACTTTATTTCTTTTAATATATGTATGTATGTATGTATGTATGTATGTATATTCCCTCTGCCTCCTTTGAAATGAAGTCTGCTGCTCACCGATTAGCTAGACCATCTGGCCAGGGAGCCTAAGAGATTCCCCCACCTCCCCACCCCCACCCCGCATTGCCGAGATCATCAGCTGTGTCATGAGCTCATGATACCTCACATTTTTTCTTTTTCTTTGTTTCTTCCTTTCTTTCTTTTTTCTTTTTTCCCCCTTTGGAGACAGGGTCTCACTACATAGCCTTGGCTGTCTCAGAACTCCCTCTGTAGACCAGGCTGGCCTCGCAGAGATCCACCTGCCTCTGCCTCCGGAGTGCTGGGATGAAGGTGAGCACTTCATACCTGCATTTTATATGAGGTCCATGATCAAATATCTAAGCACTTTATCCGAGCCGTCCTCCCCTGGTCTCACAGAACTGAGGTATCGGAATCTTACTGTTTTATTTTAAAGGTATTTATCAAATTAAAGTTCCCCCAGATGCTTCAGCCTCCATCAGAAGACAGAAGAGTGCTAAAACCCCTCAGCCTGTGGCTGGCCCTGCTCACCCATTGACCTGCTGCTTTACCATCCTGTTACAGCTCCCGAGTGCACCATTACCATCGGAGCTCTTCAGCGTTTGTTTAGACCATGTCACACGTGTTGAGGTTTTTGCTCAACACTGCTTCCATCTTAGTTTGGCTTCTCTTCTGACAGGTTTTGCTTTTTAATTCTGTCCTTGACAGTCTGTGCGTACCAAGGGCTGCTTCATTTTCTCCTTCCCATTCCTCCTTCTTTCCCTTGAGTCAGGGTCTCTCTGTGTGGGCAGACCGGCCTGGAGCCCAGCTTCCCCCGGGCTTGGATATGGCTTTCTCCTGCTCCCCTCCCTTCTCATCAAGGCTTCAACCCTGGGAGGAGGCTGCTGCCTTTTCCTCTCATCTCCACGCAGCTGTTGGGAAAGCCAAGGCCATCCCTATCGTTATTTCGAATGTGATCTCTTTTCCACTTTTGCTCTAAAACTTTTCTCCCCTTAGCACTTTTGGTCTCACTAGGAGTTATATGTGTGTTTGCTCTCAAAGCCTAGGAAGCTGGAGATCTCGGCTGGAGAACTCATGTCTTTAGCTACGTCAGCGTCAGCACCCACGCCCCTTCAACATCACCAGGTTACAGAATATTACACTAATGCTTTCTGAGGCCTTCAATACTGTCTCTGTTACTCTTAATAGATTTACAAAATACATTTTATACTCTCCTTATCTTCAACCCCCTTATATTTTCTGTCTGTTTTCTCTGCTATGTTCTAGATAACATCTACCCTTCGGCACAGTAATTTCTCTCCAGCGAATGCGTTGCACAGTCCTTTGCCAGCGTGTGTCTTTCTCTACAGAAGGCCTACCCCATTACGTCCTACGCCTCCCTTCCTTCATGGAGGGTCTTGATCTTTGCTCCATGGCTTGGTAACTCGCTTTCCCTAGCTGGTGGCTTATCTAGTACCTTAAGCTCATGGAACCTCAATCCAACTGTTGGCTGAATTTGCCTATTTTTCATCATGGTGAATTCTGTCATGAAGGGCTTTTGGTGGATTTAATCGTGAGCTCACCTTTAACAGGCCTACTTCTGAGAAACCCACTGAGCTGTGTTATTGGGGTGTCACTGGCCAGTGGCTTGGGATTTCAGGCCTTCCAGAGATGTCTGCTTGAGGACAGATTGTTGTGTTTATGCAAATAATTCCTGGGTGATGTTTCTGAGCAGATTAAAAGTCATGTTTGGACTGAAAACCCAAGGTCAGACGTGAGCTTAATTCTCTCCAAGGAACTATTTTCAGCCATCCCTCAAGCTGAGAACATTTCCTCGTCTTCCCCGGAGCCAGGGGGCTTCAACTGCTCACAAGCCCCCAGTACGCAGTCCTCAGGTTCCAAGGCCTTGTCTCCTCCCTTTTGGTGGATGTTCAACTACCAGTCTCTAGTTTATTGGGACCAGAAATGAATGCCCTGTCAGCATTCATTTCTTCTGATCTCCAGCCTCATGTCTGATGCACATCACCTCTCTACATATATCCAGAATCAACTCATGTTCACAGCAGGACTGAGTCCAACTCCCTCATCCATCCTCTTCCTGGGAGAAGAAACACCTCTGTCCATTTAGTCACGTGGCCACTTCTCAAGAAACAGTCTCAGAGTAGTCTGCGGCTGTGTACATCAGTGAGCTGAAGTATTTGTCCAATCACCCAGATGTTTCTGTCTACATCATGTCTTGTTCAGAAGCATTTATTCACTTCATCCGGCTTTTCAAAACATAACAAACTTGCATGGCTAAGCACATTGGTATTTTGCAAAGCCCAGAATCCCATGGGTATCACGTTATCTCTTGTTTGCTGAGACTCATGTCAGAGTGGATAACTTTCATTTGAACATGTTAAGATGCTGTCGTTCATTCTCTCTTTTATTTTTTCTCACATATACATGTGTGTGATGTGTGCACATATGTGTAAGCTTGTTGGAATGTGTGCAGGCACATGCGAGTGTCCATACCTGTGTGAGAGCAGAGGCCGAGGCCGATGTTGGAAGTCTTCCTCCATCACTGTCCACCTCGGTCCCTGAGCCGAGCTCTGTCAATTGAACCCAAAACTTGCCCATTAGGCTAGTCTAGCCAGCAAGCCTGCTCCAGGGCCCCGCTGTCCCTGGCTCCCGATCGCTGAGATGCCCGCCCAGCCTTGATGCTGGCTCCAACAAACTCTGCTCCTCATATTATATGCCAAGTGACAGAATCACTGAGTCATCTCCACAGTCCTATGATCCTTTCTTACCATTCCTACTCTTTTCACAATGCAAATTTAAGGTCGACAAGCATTAACCACATTCCTAGGTAAAGATTACAAGAATGAAAAAGATCCTTCCGTTCTTAGGAGTATCAAAATCTAGTTGTGTTTCTTCCTTCGTGCCCTTGGTCAATTTTTTTCAGTAAGTACAGCCTGTCTGGACGACATTTTCTTGATTGCTAATTGATGGAGAAGGGCCCACTGTGTGGGAGGCGCCATTCCCGAGCGGGAACTGCAGCCCTGGGTGAATAGGAAAGCCAGATGGATAATTAGGGTGAGCAGGCAGCAGTGTTCCTCCGTGATCCCTGCTTCAGTTCCTGCCTCCAGGTTCCTGCCTTGACTTTCCTCAAGGATTAGCTATAACCTATAAGCCAAACAAGCCCTTTCCTTCCCAATCTGATTCGGTCACTGTTTTTATCATAGCAACAGGACGAAAACTGGGACTGAAATGGAAATAAGCCTACTTCTGGGGGAAGCTGCTCATTTCCTGGACATGCCAACTTTGAGGTATCTATGAGACTGTCCCAAAGAGGTACAAAATAGGATTCAGGAAAGCCAGAAGAAGGTGCACTCAGGGGTGTGCATTGAAATCGTCATGCAGAACCGTGGAGCTGGGGTAAGATTACCCAGGCAGAGTCCGTGGGCAGAAAGCGGCAAGGACACCGGCCATATAATCAGTATGCTTTACTTGCATGGACTAAGTGTGATCATGAAAAGTGAGGAGGGGAAGGGGGGAATCAGCGTCATGACATCCAAAAGATATCACTGCTCAAGGTGTGAAACAGCCTGTGAATTAAATACTGTGGAAGATCAGCCAGGATAAAAATTAGCAGGCAGCCATCTGCCAGGATAGATACTGTTGTTAGGTAAAGAAGAGAAGGCAGAAAACAGAGAAAAACAGCTAAAAGACTGACAGGAAAAACAAACAAACAGAGAGACAGACAGAGAGACAAATGTCCAGTCCACCCTTCTAGGCCCCGAGGAGTGTCACGGAAACAGGGTTAGCCCAGGGAACAAGTCCCGGAAGAGAGCTAAAGACAATTTCTCACTATGGTGTTGTAGTAAATTAAAAAATAAATGAGTGTTGGGCTAATTGTTATTATTTTCACGGCAATATCATCTCACCCGCTATCACAAAAATAAGACACAGACACCTGTTAGATTCATAATTGTCTTATTTACCTTGGGCCGGGCAGGTGTTTCACCTACGCTGTCTCAGTAACTTCACCATCCATCTGCCAACCCCCATCCAATGCCATCCGCCTTAATCCTCCTCATCTGGACTACCTTCCACCCATAATCCCACGGTACTTGCTTGTATTCTTCATCTGGGCCTTTTCACGCCATCATCGGAGCCCCTTTTCCTCGTGGTTCCTTCTCCAGGCTAACTCCAATCACTGCATCGTCCTTTCTCCTCTCTCCCCCACCGGCTGTCTTCCATGATTCTCCCAAACCCAAAGCCCAGGAGCCTTAGCCATGCCTACACCATACCCTGCCCGGGTATGGCTATTTAACCAACCAGTCAGGCACAATGACTTGGGCAGGTTCTCACAGCGAGGACAGGCGTAACCAGATCTGGAGGGCCAGCATCAGAACAACCCCCAACACTATGGGTTTGGAGGAAAGGAGACGTGACCTGAGTGTGGACTGGGTGGAGAGAATGTGATTTAATCCACAGACGGCGGGGCTGGGCTGAGAGACGAGACTGCGGTGCCCGGAAAGCAGCAGAAGCAAACCAGGTTTGGAGACGAAGGGTCCGCCCTCGCTGGGATGACCGGGCAGTGCCAGCAGCTGGCCTGAGCTCACCAGCCTGTGAGGATGCCTCAGGCCTGAGCTGCGCATGAGGCCCCTCCGTGTTCCCTCGTTGCACCTACAGAGGAGCCGGAGAGACGCTGCGCGAGTCCAGGGCTGGAGCAAGCGCCTCTGGACCTGGTGCGTCAAAGGCTTAGCAACTTGGGCGACGTGAGAGCCATCGTAAGTGAAAACAATCAAGACACGAAACGAGGCGTGCCACCTCAACTCTACAAAGACACGTGTGCACGTCTACACGCGTGCCCTGCATGTTGGAGTGCACATGCCCACGTTCCTTTAAGAGGCCCTGAGGTGGCACACAGCGAAACGTTAGTAATGCTCGTCTGGGGGAGGAGGCTCATCCATGGCTGCTTAACTGCCTTTTCTGTGCTTATTTGTGTTTCTCCGCTTTTCTATAGTGTGGATATGTGTGCATATGTGCATGTGTGTGTGTGTGTATGTGTGCATGTGTGTGTGTGCTCGTGATGGCAGAACCAGATCCCAGGCTTTCCTCGTGGACTAGTGCCCAGCGGTTATCCAGGAATCTTCTGGCTTCAGAGGGGACTGCTAAGGACCACAGCTGTGGACGGAGGGGCTTCTGGTTGCGGGCCACCCCCAGGGGACTTCCGTGCAGGACCTCTTCATGGCTGAGCACCCAGCCTCAGGAAAGGGCTCCTGAGCTACCTGGTCCTCGGCTCCCTTGTCCCTTGTCATTATTTTAGAGCTCCTTTAATAAACTGATACATATTGTTTTGTCCTTCTGTTTCTTTAGGGAACCCTGGCCACGCCGAGCCTGTACTTGACCGTGTTTGTTTGTTTGTTTGTTTGTTTGTGTTTTAGTGGGCACCTGGCAGGTGTTTCACCAGTGAGTTCACAGTTGCGGGGTTTGGGGGTTGAGGAGTGCCTCGGATGCTCTCTGGTCTTATACTGCTTTGTTGCAAGGTGCCGGGGCGCATGGCGTGCCCAGACTCTGGTGGCTCCATGTCACGCCTTAGGGATGGTCCTCTGCGCACTAACCTTGTGGATTTATGGCACGGAGCACAGAGTCCTCCGTTCTCAGGCCTTCCTATGAATCCAGATAGCTATATATGGCCAGTGCTTGCTGCTCCGGCTAGGGGAAAAACTACTCACGAAGTTCTAAGCACTCCTCAGCCAAGGAGGAGGGGTTTCCCCGGCAAAGCGAGAGGCTCTGGGGCTCGTCGGTGCCCTTCCTCCCCCTGCCCAACCTGAGTCTCAGAATTAAAGGAAAATAAATAGCGTTTATTATACGAGCCCACTGAGATACACATACACGCATTGACATAATCACTACACACACACAAGAGGGCACACCCTGTGCCTCAGGATGGGAATTTGACAGCAAATGTTCTCAGCTGGTTAGCTCCACATCATGGTCTTATTCACCCCAATAACCTAACAAGGGCAATAATATTAACCTCCGTTTTACAGTCAGGTTAAGAAAGTTGCTCAAGAGTATATATAGGGGTGGAAGGGAGAAGTGATAGAATCTGAGCCCTCCTCGTCCCGGAAGCCGAGTGTGTGTGTGTGTGTGTGTGTGTGTGTGTGTGTGTGTGTGTGTGTGTGTGTTTCTGTAGCGATGTATGCCTCTAAGAAGCTTTTTCATCAGGTTATCTACCAGCTCTCCCAGGGAACTGCATGGCCTTCTTCCCTTGAGCCTGCCCCTGTGTGTGGAATGCTGGACTGTGGGTTCGGCAATCATTGCCACGCCTCCCCGTCATCAGCAGCTGTGGAGAGGCTGGAAGGATCGTCTGAAAGACCTTACTGGTGCGGCGGTTTCCTGAGAGGATGAATTGTGACCAAACAGTGCACCACTCACATGGGTGTGTGGTCTGTCTCTCCAGCGTGGCCGTAGCTCCCATCTGTAGGAAATGTCACAGGGCAAGGCAGGGGGAGGGGAGGTGGGACACAGGCGTGCGCATCGGAAAAACCAGCTGCCGGCAGATGGAAGCGCTCGGATGCTGCGCAATGCCAGCCTTCCAGCCCACACCGCCTCGCAGGTGAGGCAACTTCATCGCTCGGCTTGGTTTGGGAAACCTAACATCCAGCCTGGCCAGTCCCCTCCCCCTGCCCAGCCACCTCAGGTTTACTTATACAAACAGACCCTGTTCCCCCGAGGAGGAGGCTGGGGCTGACACAGGCCGTTGTTGGAAAGGCAATTACCGTAATGAGGGAAGCTGAGTGAATGGAAGGCCGCTCCAGCTGCCTTGCTGATGGAGGGTAATAAGGGTGCTGCCTGAGCACAGACTTAATTTGCACTTTCTCTACAAGCATGGTGCTGCCCAAGCCACTGCTACCCCTAGAACTGAAGCCCAGCTAATTACTCATGTTAATTACCCAGCCCTAGGATGGATCCCAAAGCTGGTTAAAGACAGTGAAAGGCTAAACGGCCCAAGCTCTCCTCAAAGCCCACAGAGGCTAAAGTCAGGTGTGTAAATCTTTCCGATTGGCATACGCCCTCCCTTCGGGGGCTTTACCTCTTCGGGGGCGGCCTTTCTTGGGAGTGCCGAGCCCTGCTCCCTGCTCAGGGCTCTTGAGATTCCTTGGAGTTTTTCCCTGAGTTTTCTTTCCCCTGTATAGAACATGCTGATGGGGAAAATGTTCACAAACATAACTAAGCAAATTAGATCAAAAATTAACGAGCTGGGTGTGCTGGAGTCCATGTGCAGTCTCAGCTCTCAGCAATCAGAAGCAGGGGGATTTGAGTTCAGTGCTAGCCTGTCTCCAAGAGGAAGAAAAAGCCCAAAGCCAAAGGCCCCTCCCTGGATGCTGCTTCCATTTGTGTAACATTCTGGAAAAGGCAGCACAGAAGGGCAGAGCACAGACCAGAGGCCGGTGGTGAGGGTTGCTGACCTCCAAGAGTGGCATGGGGGACCTGGGGGACAACAGACGCCTCTGGATGTGCTTGTGCATGCGATGGACAGACATGCGTACATCGATGTTTTAAACGGGTCAAAACCTGTGCGGGCGTCCACTGTAGGAGCGAATTTTACTGTTTTACCGTATAAAGTTACAGAGAACTGTGAGGAGAGACTGCAGGACCTGCTCGCCCGTTTGTGACATCAGTTGGAGAGTTTGTCATTATTACTAGACGTTGCTGACATATCTCTTCCCAACAAGGAAGCCTTTGACATTCCAGCCAATGAACCCAAATGTGGGAGGGGACCTCAGCTCGTCCCGCCCTCGAGTCATGAGTGTCTGCAAGCTGGAAATCCTGGCCAGTTACCCCGATGTTGTGTCTCTCCGCACCCCTCCAGTCCATGCGGCTGACTGGAGACAGGTGTGGGAGTGTGGAGCTGGTGCCAAGGAGCCTCCTCCTTCCCTGGCGGTTCTCCGCAAGGATGCAGTTTCTGAGTGATCCTGGGCCACCTTCACCAGGGCAGCGGGGCCGAGGGTCTTCATGTCAGCAGCTGCACCCTACTCTTCTCCTTTCGGGGGAGGAAGCCCCGTAACAGGCGTGCAGGGAGGATCTGTGTCACGGAGGGCATTCGGGGCACAGCCACGGTTTTCAAGGTGTGCACAGATGAGCAGATGGACAGTTTCGAGTTGTTTCTCATGTGAAGGACAGGCTAACCACCTCTCGAGTTCCCACGCCTGACAGTGGCTCTTGAGTGGGCTTGGCAAAGGGTCAGCTGATGGGGCGGGAGATGGGTGTGGCTCTGTCTTCTGTTGGGAATATGATAAAGTTAAAGCTTAAGAAGCCCACACGTTTAGGCTGTCAGGAGGTAGGCACACCTTTGTGGCAGGAGCAAGAGGAGTGTCACAAGGATGGAGGCCGTGAGTGGTGCTTCTCCCCACAGTGTGCCCGGCTCCTGTCAGCCAGAGGGATCCGTGCTCTGTGGGTGAGCTTAGCCTCAGTTTATAGATGCACAGATGCTCAGGAATCTTAAGCTGGCCCTGATTAGTTTTTCTTGAATTCAAAGACAAAAAAAAAACAACACTAGGTTAGCATAAAAGAAAAACAAACAAAAAGGAGATTACTCAAAGAACTAATAGTCTAAGAGTCAAATAACACACACAAAGCAACAATGCCCAACAGCTTTGCTCGAGTCCACCCTCTCTGTGTCTACCTGTTCCCTCTAAGCTCTCCGGAATCACCTCATCCTGGGGGCTGAGGAGACAGCCCAGAAGTGGGGAGCTGGCCAGGCATCGGGCTCCAGGCTCAGGACTCTGGAAAAGCTGGGCAGAGCAGAGCCTGGGTATAATTAACCACATCACGGAGGATGGAGATGGGGCAGACCCAGGAGGGTCCTGGGGCCTCACCAGGCCGAATGGAGCTCCAGATTTCAGTGAGAAACCCTGCCACAAGGCAGAAGGTTGGCAGCAATGGAGAATGACACTGTCATCTGCTTCTGGCCTTCACAGTACATGTGCAGATGCACATTTTCACATACAGGCACATACACATACATACACACACACAAGCATGCACACAAGCATGCACACACATCCTCATCTTTCAGACACTTCAGCATTTGAGCCTGCCCCTGGCCTGTCACCATCCCTCCACCATCCCTTGACCACCAAAACCCTTGGGAACTTGTGGCTTCACCCGAAGTTCTTAGTTGCAAAGGCTCAAAGACAGGTGTGGACAGAATGAGCAGAGAAGGAGAAGGAGGCAGAAGATTAGAAGAGATTGCCAAAGTCAGTGTGAGGCCAAGCAGAGCAATTCAGTTAGAGGCTGAGAGAGAAGCCAGATGGGATCTGTCAGCTGAGTTGGCCAGGGGCCTAGTCCTCGAGGAACACGGTGTCTGTGGGAACACGCGTTCAGGGTTCAGCGGTGGTGCACTTACAGGTGACCTCAGAGCACGACTCCCTCCCAGGGAGCACCTGCCTGCACACAAGAGGTTGAGTAACAGCCTGGGACAGTGACCCCTCCTGAGGCCAGAGGAGCCCAGCCCTACAGGGCACGGGGCTGTGTTCTTGCTCTGGGTTCTCCTCGGAGCGCTGGACCAGCTCTGAAGCGCCCACAGGATCTGATAGCACAAAGGAAGGCCAAGAGAGCAAAGGAGGTACCTGGAGAAGTGTGTACATTGGGCAAGGAGCCTGCTCTGATTTCTGAAGAGTTTCAGAACCACCCTCAAGCCACAGGGCCCTGTCACCGGATACTCAAAGCCTACACATGAGGGGCTGGGAGGCGCCTCGATGGGTAAGACACCTGCTCTGTGAGCATGAAGACGTGAGTTCAAATCCCCAACAGCTGCACACCTTTAGTCACAGGCCTTACAAGGCAGAGGCAAGGTATATCTTTTGTGAGTTCAAGGCCAGCCTGGTCTACAGAGTTCCAAGACAGCCAGGGCTGTTATACAGAGAAACTCTGTCTCAAAAACCAGACGAGAGAGAAGAAGAAGAAAAGAAAGGAAAGAAGACAAACGATAGTACTAACTAGGCCCAAGCTGACACCAAGGGCCAAGTCTGGGCCCACGGTCCTACTGCAGCAGGGTCTGTGTAGATGTGATGTCCGTGGGCTGGGCTGCCCCCGGAAACCGTGCAAATGTCCTTGGGCCATGTTACCCCTGGGAGCCACACTGATGTGAGAAGCCTGTGCTGCCAGCTGAGGCCATGGTCATGGCCCCGTGGGCTGGACCTGCCTCTGAAGGCCTCATTTGGTCTGCGGGCCTGCTGCAGCCGGGGACGTGGTTGTGGTTTGTGCTGTCACCAGAAACCACGCGGCGGCCTGTGGTCCTCGCTCCCACTGACATAAAGAGCAGTAATTAGGTGACTGCAGGCGCATCGTCGAGAAAGAAGACCGTGAGCTTCTTGCTCACCATTAATTCGTTACCTGCTGTAGAGCAAAGTGGGGCTCCAGCAAAGGGTGTGTTCATTTGCCGCCGAGTGTTGGCAGATGTGTCCTTCGCACTGTGGGTTTCTGTGCAACTTAGTATGCACCTGGCGCTTGGGGTCTCTATTTTCACCCCTGGGGCTGGGGGTCCACTTTTTCTCCTTGGGTCACCTCGGTTCCTCAGTGTTCCTCTGACCCTCACTGAGTCTGAGACAGACTGCCCACAGCCAAAGGCAGCTCTGAAGAGGAAAACTCGCCTCCTCCTTCATGGTGGAGGGGAATATGACACAACAGTGACACACCAACCCTTCCATTTTTCCTTCTTGGGAGGCAGAGGTGGGAAGCCAGAGTTTCCTTCCATGGAGAAGCTTAATTCTGGGGTGTTGAAAAGATATGTTATAATTTGGGGGGCTTTTCCATTCACCCCAAATAAATGACACAGAGACCTATAGATTTCTTAATAAACTTCTAGACTTTATAACTGGACAGATATGCTCTATTCTAACCCCCTATGCTAGTCTGGCTTCTTCTCAGCCATGTGCCCTGAATCACTTGCCATATTGGTGCTGCCTGAGCTGCTTCTGCTCCACCGGGTCAGTCCTCTTGGCCACATCCTTTCTCTACCTCTTCTTCCTTCTTCTTTCTCTCACACCTCATGGACCCCACCTGAGACCCCCCTCATTGGCTCAGAAGTCCAGCCTTTCTACCTCCTCTGCCCAGTCATTGGCTGTTTAACTTTATTTATTAACCAACCGGAGCTACTGGGGAGCCATGTTTACACAGCATTGATCAATGACAGTGACAATGCCAACATCTGGACTTCAACCAGATCTTAGAATACACAGCACACCAGACCAATCTCAACATCTCCCCCTTTTAGTCCAACAAAAGGCCTTTTCTCTTATAATAATGAACTACATACAGTAAGGACAGCTATAAAAGAATTACGAAAACTAACATGTAGGAATTTCACTCTCAGTGTCCCGTCCATTTGTATTCAGCAACTTAGGAGGAAGTACTCTACTATCTATCCTGTCTAGGTGAGTTCAGAATTCTGTACCCAAATCATTTTCTATCATAGTTTGTGTTTATCAACCTAAAAAAAAATCTATTTAGATCTAAACATATCTTTTTAAAACATTTTCCTAAATCTTAAGCAAGTGCTTGGAGCAGCACTCTGTGTGAGACTCGTGGGGCCATTGTCTGAGTCCTCCCTTGGTGGCCCTGAAGATCTCAGTGCTGTTCCTGCCTTGTGGATATTTACTGAACAATGTTTGTCCTTCCCCTTCCCCCATCCCTCCAGTCTATCTCCCTTTCCCAAAGAAAGCCTCTCCCTACATTTTCTTCATCTTTGAATTCTCACTTCAGGGAAACCTTTAATGGGACCCCAAGCCCAAGCTAGATCCATGGTTATCGATGAATTCAGAGTGCTGTGACAGAGATGAGAACGATAACAGCAGGAGCAAGACAAAGACGGGAAGCTTGCCTGCACTCCGCAGTCATGCAGGAATAAGCCTCCCTCTTGGCCATTTATTAAGAAGTTAGAATAATAGATCAATACTACATAACAATACAAATGTAATGATGAATGCAACATGAACCACTAAGAAATGTCCTTAGGCCAGATTATTTGTGCATCTAAAACTTGCCGTCTGCCAGGACCAGTCCTAGCAGTCTGGATGCAGGAGCTTGGATTGTCATCACACAACAGTCCTGTGACGACACCAGCAGCCTTGGCTTGTTCCCCTGCTTTGCAATGGACACGGAGGAAGTTCTGGGTGATTCTTGAATATCTGAAAAGTCCTAAGGTGCTCAGGATATTTTGATGTGACTTGGCACAGCAGGGATAGGACATTGTGACCTACCTGAGTGACTCAGTTCCTTATGGGTCCAGCACTGAGGCTCGGAGCACAGTGATGTGGAAGGACCCCTGAATGTGTCTGTCATACTCAAGGCATCTACATCTTTCCTTCCAAGGCTACACTTACTCCAATTGCAAGGCCCGTGGGCACAGGGCCAGGTGCAGAGGGTAGTAGATAAATTCTCCACTGCACCCCTCCACCCTGCACCCCTGCATCCCTCCACCCTGCACCCCTCAGCCCTGCACCCCTCACTCCTGCACTTGGGCTTGCTCTCCTGTGATTATGTCTCCATCTTGACGAGGCTCAAAGGGCTCTGCCTTCTCCTCTCACCAGGGGGTCTTTTTTCCTGTGCCGCTCCCTGCTCCCTGAAAAGACAATCGCTCTCCCTGGCAACGCTGTGAAAGGCTTCACCGAGTGCCAGGGAGCCCTGCAGCTGAAGCCAGGGAGCCCTGCAGCTGAGGCCTGATGCCAGGGAGCCCTGAGGCTGAAGCCGGGCGAACCGGAACATGTCACAAGGTCAGCCAGCCACCCCAAATGTGTTCTTACAAAGCCAGAGGTCCTTCTCAGGAATCATCCATCCAGTGTCTGAGCCCCATGGTAATTTCTCTCTAATGGAGTTTGGGAGATGAAGTGAGAGTTATTAGCCAGATTTATCAGAGTCTCCTGAGAGAACGGGGTGAGGAGGGGCTGGCCCAGCAGGCCACCCTTGGTTCCTCAGCTGGCCCAAGAAGAACTCGAAACTTACAGAGACAGAACATATTCTCCCCACAAAGCCAAGTGCAGTCAGTACAGACTGAGGAGGAGGGTGCCGCTCCAGCCTGGCCTGCTCGGTGACACTCTGACTCAAAATGCTAGCAAGTGTGTCTTGAGCCAGGAGCAAGTCCTGTGCTTCCACCACAAGCCAGAGGGCTGCCTCCAGCCTCTGAGGGGAACTGACGAGCGGCCTGCCGCTTGGTGAGAACTCTGCTCGGGTGAGGCATGAGTTTGGGGACGCAGTGTGGCCACAGGACAAGACACAGACACCAGAGTCCCTGGCAAGGGGAGAGCCTGCGGGACATTCTTCCACGTGCTCACCAGCTTCCTGTGTGAAGCCATTAGATCACTGGACCTCAGAGGCACAGACGATGGGGCGCCTTCTTCTTGCTAAGGCATTGGGTTTGTTTGCTCGGATCCTCTACCTCTAGAGCTCACTTAGCGGTAGACGGTGCCACTGATTTTCTGATACTAATCAAGGGAGTACAAACCCGCACATTTTAGAATCAGCTAGCTGTGCTAACTGCTTAAACAATAGCAATTTATTTTCTTTCTTTCTTTCTTTTGGTTTTGGATTTGTGTTTTGTTTCTGTTTTTGCTTTTGTTTTTCTGGACGGGGTTTCTCTGCGTAGCCCTATTGTCCCGGAACTTGCTCCGTAGACTGGAACTCTGTGGCCTCAAACTCTGCCTCCCGAGCACGCTGCCTCCACCATCACCCAGCTAGTTTTCCTAATTCCAGTGAGCAGGTTCGGTGTTGAATGAATGTCCTTCATCAATGCTGAATGTCCCCCAAGACCCAAGCGTCAAAGCTGTGCTCGCTAGAACAGCGCAACAGAAGGGCTTAAACAGGTGAGAAAGAGTAGAAGGTCTTCAGGTCATTCGTAGTATGTCCCTGGGGAATGTGGGCTCCTGGCTTCATTGTTTTCCTCTCCTGTCCAGCCATGAGATGGGTGAGCACCCCCCACTTTGCTCCTCAGCACACCCACAAAGGTTCAAACCAACAGTCTTGCTGAGCTTGGACTGGATCCACCAAAACCCAGGGTCAAAATAAACTTTTTTAGTTTGTAATTTCCTGTCTTGGGCATTCTGTTACAGCAGTGGGAAGCTGACTCCCCCTGAGGTCCTGAGGGCTAAGACTTCACATGCCTGTCAGGCAGAGAAGGAGGAGACTCAAGCAGGCCACAGTGGGGACTTCCAGGGTTTTTATGAGTGTTACTTAATGTCAAACCACAAAGACACCCACACCTAATCAGGTAGTTTTGTTAGCATGCTAGAGAAGGGGAAACCGAGGCATGCTCTGGCTAAGCCTGAACGCAGACCCCTGCTGCCAGGGCCTGCACTTTTAACGACATCATTCTGCCTTTTCCCTTTGTTTGCTACCAAGAAGTATGCGAACTATTAAAGAAATAGAAAGAAAATCCCGCCCATCTTGGCTTCTCTTAAAACCTATTTTAGGGGCAGACACACAGCCACTGGGTGGCTCACAGACGAAGGCGCTTGAGTTGGATCCCAGAACCCACACACTGGACAGGGAGAACTGGCTCCTGCACGCTGCGCTTTGAACCTCTGAGTGCACTCCTTGATAAACACAAATGCAACCTAAAAATAACCTTAGAGCCTGAGGGCTTGGGGGACGCGCTTTGCTTCCTAATGCTGGTTGCTCTTAGTCACTGCTTTGCTGTGCTGGCCAAAAGAGGCCATGACACACCCCTAAGGATGTAAGCACTGGACCAGGCATGGAAAGTGCGTTCCTTAAAGACAAAGGCCAATTTCAGTTCCAGCAGGCTATCATCACGGCCATGCTAACAGAACTTTCTGGCCAGCGGGACAGATCACCTGTATCTGTTTCCTACATTTTTCAAAGGTTCTGTAATGAACATGTAGACGCAATGACCTCTAAAAACCGCAAAGAGAACAATAAATGTCATCTGAGAAAAATTAAGCGGCTCTGGTTCACTACTTCCAGGGTTCCGAAGGCTTTCTGCGTGCGCACGGGGGAAGGTGGACAAAGCCGTCAGCCTGGCGAAGTCTGTCGCAAACAACATCCTGACTGGGAGAAGGGGGCACCTCCCTGAAAACGGCCTTTCAAATAGTAAAAATGACGCAGAGGCCTGGGAGCAAAGTCCCAGCCTTAGAGAGGCTTCCTGCGCCAGGGAAAACAGCAGGCCGCAAAGAGGAAGCCTGGCTGTCTGCCGGAGCACAGGGTGCTTCCCCAGGCCACACCTCAGGGCCCACACCCCAGGCCCCAGAGAGCACAGGCTCAGCCCAAGGGACACAGCCCGGAGCCCAGACCACTCTCCTCCAGGGAGGATGGGGCCACACACTGCCCCGGGCTGAGGCTGGGCTTGTGAGGAGGGGGCCAAGCCTGGGCATGTGCTGCCCTGGGCCACAGCTGGGTGTGTGGCCCACCACTGGCCACCTGCTTCCTGCAGGCCAAGCCGGCAGCCGGGGAGGCCTAACAATGAATGGGCTGGACCCACGTCACACCGTCAGGGAAGGAAAATCCGTCTCTGTGGCCTGAGAGGTGGGGACAGGATGTCTATAGCTGTTTGAAGAAAAGCCCGCTCTGCGGCCCAGGCCTTCCCCAGCACTTCCGAAAGGCCTCGCTGCCCACCCGGCTCCTTAAATATCCAAACCCAGAATAAACGTGCGAAACCTTCCGCCTTCCCTTCCCAGGCAATGTGGGGCTCCGGGGCTGCCCACTGAGTCAGCCTCAACACCTGAAGCCTGCAGAGGGCCTTGGAGAGCAACAAGCCCAGGGAAGGGGGGGCCGCCTCGCCCCAGGTCACATCTCACCTCCCCGGGCTCCCGAGCCATCCACCACTGATGGCCTCTGCCAGCACAGTGCTCTCCTCGAGGAGCTGTCCCTCCAGGAAGTGGGTGGTTCTGGGTTGTGGAAAGCACCTTAAGGTCCTTCAGCCATTCCTCTCAGAGGGTTTGGGGCTTCCGCCTTCCCAGGCTACATCCATGGTTTGTTTTATTTTAATTTAAGGGGCGGGGGGTCTGTCAGGAGTGGCACACACCTGCTTACAGGAAAGTCTGTCTCTAAATAAATAAGTAAAAGTGAGCTTTCTCAAAGGTGGTTCATTGTGTGTGCGCATGTGTCCCACAGAGCGAAGGTAGAGGGCAGAGGCAACCGGACGACTCTCCTCTTTCCTACTGTGGAGGTCCCAGGATTGAATGCAGACCACCAGGCCCAGTGGGAAGGACCCTCGCTGCTGTCACCTTGCTGGGCCAAGAACTGTTGCGTTTTGCCCCGGGGGTGGCTGCCGTCTTCCACTAGACCTCACAATGGGCAGCAGATCTCACTGCACAGCTGATCCACCCACGTGCCCCTCACGCAGCTCCTCCTGCATGCACCCCCACCCATCCAGGGACTCGGGGTGCCAGGCACTGATTGGCTAAACAATCAGCAGAGCAGATGTGCAGCGAGACAGCCCAGCCCTCTGCTTCTTCCCCGCCCCAGTCAAGGTTGGCTGAGCACCTCCTGCTGGGCTTTGAGTCTTGTGTCCCCAAAACTCGCATGTGTCAAGGCCTTGCTTCCCCACTGTGCTCCCGGGAGGGCCTGGAAACCTGGGGCTGGGAGAAGGCCTCCAGGCCGCTGGGGACACGCTCCTGAGGGGGACTGTGGGACTCTGCTCTGTGTCCTACACGGGAGGGAAGCTATCTGTTCCTCCACCATGCTCAGAGCAATGGGACCAGCCGATTGTCCAGAAGCCTGCACCACTGAGGCAGACCAGCTTCTTCCTCCTAGGAGCCTGGCTCCAGGACTTGTCTCATTGCTATGAGCAGATTCCTGGCAGCGGTACGAGAGGGAAGATTTGCTCTGCCTGGCCGTGGACGGTCAGTGTGGTGAGGGAGGCAGGGTGGGACAGTGGCACTGTATGGGAGCACACCTCCCACGAGTGTTGACAAGAGTCAGCCTCTCGGACCTGCGCCCCTCCCAGTGACCACGGGTGGGTTCGTAGGTGCCCAGGGACCACTGGCCTTCAAACCAGCACAAGCAGGTTTTCTCGGGACGTGATGGCAGGGAGGGCTGGTTAAGACCGCACGTGCCCAGCAGAGTGCACAGAAAATGCCTCATGGCTCCATCCCTCAGGAATCTTGTGTTCTAGGCAAGAAAATTCAGCCATCAATAGAAAGAAAACCGAGAATGCATCAGTATCCCTTTCCTTCAGAGACTCGCCACCCAGACCTGTCCTCTCTGGCCAGAGCATGTCCTGAGAAGCTCGATGCTGTGTGAAGAACCCTGGGGTCTAAAGAGATGATACAGCGAGAAGAAGCTGCTCCACACTGAGCCAGTGATGGAAGGTTGCACCCACTGGGCCCATACAGCTCCCGAGAGTGTGTTCATACCTCATGGGCACCTCCAGGAACTGGCCATATCCGCTTGACGGAGCCATGGGATTGAACACAAAGTGAGGCTGAGCCCAGAGTGCAAAAAAAACAAAACAAAACAAAAAAACTGACGTGCCCTCGGAAGGCCCTGGATTCCACTGTGCACACCCAAGGCAATCACTGAGGGCTCTGGAGCAGGCGTGTGCCATCTAGGAAGCTGGCCCTCCCCACAGCAATGGTGCCAGACGTGGTGGGGTGGGGGATGAGCAGAAGGCCATGGGCGGATAGAAAGCGCTGCAGCAGAGAAGGCGGACCCATTGCGCATGGAGGACAGTGCAAGGGTGACAGCATCAGGCCAGGAGAGCTGGTGGGGTGGCTCAGTGGTTAACAATGCGTCCTGTCCCACCGTGAGAACCGGGGTCGGCTCCTAACTCCACCTCCAGCGGTTCACCAGCACCGGTAACTCCAACAAAGGAGCCCTGAAGCCACTTTCTGGCCTCCAAAGAAACACACACACACACACACACACACACACAAAATCAATCAGTCCGAAAAAAAAAATAAATATATTTTTTAATTGCAAGAAAATTTGCTAAGTTGGAGTGGCATTCCCTGACAAGCGTGAGAAGTGGCCGAAGGCGGCGGCAGGCCCGGGTCTGGGCCTGGAAATGGTGCAGGAATCTTGTAGGCAGGAAGTGGAGGCCTCCTGCGCCTGCGGTGGTGTGCAGGAAGTGTGATTTGGGTTGAGGGCCTGAAGCAATCAGTCGGGCAGCAGCTCTACCCTTCACAAGGGCGTCGGGGAGGGGGGGTCACATGGAGGGGTTTCCCAGAGGGAGTCCTTCACAGTGGAGCTTCGTGCCAAACTCCCCATGCTGGTGGCAAGGTGCTGTTGGTTCCAGGGACACAGACTCACAACTAGAGCGGGACTTCCTTGTGGCGCACACCAGCCTCGGCGGGAAGAGCAGGAGAGGGGCCGCCTCCCGGCCGTGTTCCCCAGCCGAGCCGAAACACTCACAGTTGCTTGCCACTTGGAATGTTATTCTCTGAACAGGTGGTGGATCTGAACTGTTTTGAAAACAGGCTCTCAAAACAAACCCAAAAGGACCGTCTTCGGGGTGGGTGTAAGTCTGCCGAGAGGAGGCCACAACGCTGTCAGCATACCCTCAGGCAAGGGGACGTCCCAGGCACCATCTGGGCTGGCTGGGGTGGCACAGATTGCGTGGAAGGGAAGGCCTGGTTTACAGACAAACAGAAAGATAAGGAAACCCAACATTGAAGAAACTGTTACAAGGGAGAATTCCAGACGATAGGGGTGACCATCACCCCTCATCCCACCAGCGCTGGCCCAGGCCAGTCCTCAGGGAAGGCTTGGGGTGATTTACAGCCACCGGTGAAATCCTTCTTGATGACCCTTACCAAAATAAACCCCAGGCGGCCTTGCCTTCCTTACCTGCTCAGCCCATATGGGGGTGTTGGTATAACACTATTCCATTTGGCTTAACTTCTTTCCCTCCTTAAAAACACCCCTGAGTGCGAGGATCCCGAAAGAGAGAGAGGCCTCAGAACCGTGTGCCTGAGTCTGCCATGGAGAGGGTGGGCCTCTAACCCAGTCCTTTCCTTCTCCTCGGCCTAAAACAAATTCTCCAGGGCGGCCTTCAGGGAAGCTGTTTGTGGATGCTGTGTGTGGCAGGAAGGATTTGAACACCCAGCGGCTTCCTTCCGTCTGCTACACTTTACTCATCCCTAAATAACCTTGAAGTCCCCTCCTTCCGCTCTTCTCGGTCAATCGGCTGCTTTTACTCTCCAGATCCAAACGGTTTGTTGTTATTAATAAAGCTGATCAGAGAACATGACCCAAGTTGTGAGGCCGAGAGGGCTTCCAAAGACACTTCTTCACCACCCGGCATGTCACACCTCCCCTCAAACCCTTAAGTCCTGACGTGAACTCAGTTTCTACCCAGAATTCTATACAAGAAGCAGTTCTCGATAATGCTTTTTAAAAAACAGATGAGGAATGAGCTGCCCCCCTGTCTCCAGCTGAACTAAACTTCCCAGTTTCCCCCATGAGACTGTCGCTCAGCCTTTGGGAATCACACAGGACATGTTCTGATCACAGCCATCCCTCCCCTGACTCCTCTCATCCCTCTCCCCAGGACTATTCTGTCCTGGGGACTGATCTCAACAACCTCAGCTTCCTGAGCTGAGCGACTGGCATCACATCCCATCAGCGCACTTCCTGGAGGAGTGCTCCATCCCCAAACTGCCTCCTCTCTCCCTACCTACCCACAGCCATCACACACACACACACCACACACATGCCACATACACACCACACACACACACCATACACCAAATACACACCACACTACTGCACACATATATACCACACACACAATCACACACACACTACATACTCACCACACTACTGCACACATATACACCACACACCCACACCCACACATACCCCCCCCCCCCCCACACACACACACACACCACAGAGATAACACACAGAGACACACAGTCACTGCTCAGCTCCCCAGCTCCCTGTCTGCACTGTCTCACACCGTCACCTCCAGACTCGTCCACTCCTCCCCAAAGAGAACACAGAACACACTCTTGAGAGTTGGTGTCCAGTGCTGGGCCCCGTGGCAGCGACCCGAGTCCCCGAGCTGTGGCGGCAGATCACAGGGGTTAGCACGGCCTGGCTGCACAGACACACGAGCACAGCATTCCACCCGTGCCTCTTCGCTATCTCAGGGCCTACGTCCACACTTTCCCAGTGTGGCTCCGGCACACTGTGACGTCAGAGTCTTGCTGTGCAGCCCAGGCTGGGAAGGAATGAGGCCGCCTGCCTCACTCCCTTGGGTGTGCGGCATCACACCTGCCCAGTCTGACCTGTGAAGCTCCGCCTCCTGCTCCTCCGAGGTCATACCAACATGTGTGTGTAAACACAAGCCCAGGGAACCCTGACCACGCCGGCGTCTTTCTTCACCCCTGCAGCTATCTACAGAGCACCAGCATCTGCCCGTGAGTGTGCCAGGTGTGTCTCTTCCACGCCCACGCCCTGGAGACGACAGCTTCCACAGGTGGGCATGGCTGCCCACCCCCCGCCGTGACGGGGCCCGGTGTGCTGGTGGAAGGCTGGGTGAGGGCTCTATGCCACCGAAAGGTGCAAGTGACAATCCGGGTGTCCATTAGTTCAGCCGGGCGGTGTAAAAACAGGAGGCACTTCCCTGTTGCCTGCTCCTGCAACTCAAGGAAACCTGGCTTCCCTTCCCACCTTCTTCCCACTCAGGCTGGGAGGAGATGGAGCCAGGCTCCCCTGGGCCTGCCTCACATACACACACAGAACCACACTCACTCCCCACCCCCCTTGAGACGGGGCGGGCAGGAGCAGGGCGCCCCCTTCCAGCAGGGAGCCAGACTTCTTTCCGTCTCTAACCAGACTGGAGGGAGGACAGAGAGCTGAGTCTAGGGAGCCCTCACTTCCGGGTGTGCATGTGGGGGGAGGGGCGTGCACCCTCCTTCCTCCCCCAGGCGGGAGCACTGGCAGGTCAGGGGTTCTGCAGCACAAGGCCACACAGGCGCGTCTGTCTCTTGGAGGGTCCCAGCCTGCCCGGAAAGCTCTCTCCCCCTGCCTCCTGCTTGGAGAGCTGAGCGTTTGGGAGATGACCTCACGGAGCCGGGCACCCCGCACCAAACCAGAGCCATCTGTCCGCTCAAACAGGCGCCTTTGTGGCCCGGTGGGCTGTGTGGCTCTTTCAGGCCGGGCCCACTCCTTCCGGGGCCCCTCTCCCTCCTGACACAGAGGGAGCCTCAGTCCGCAGGAAACAGGAAGGAGCCCGCTGTTTTCCATGGCAGAGAATCGGCCCATTCTGCTCTGTTCATTCAGAGGGGCGGCCCGGACACCCCCAGATGCGGGTCAGGGGGCACGCAGGGCTTTGCTGAGCCCAGGAGGACCCAGGCCTGGGCAGAGGGAAGCCGTGGAGCCTCTTTATCTTAGCAGAGACGTCACCACGGGCCGGCTCTTGAAAAAGATAAAAATAAAGGCTGAGATGACTTACAATACCTGGAAGCCGCCAGGATCCTGTTTCCGCTCCTGTCCGCAGGGCGAGCACTGCTCCAGCCTCTCTGTTTGTCTTGGCAATGGCCTGTTTTCACCTTTCTGGGGTCTAGAACATTTGGCCCAGGGCTGCGTCTGCCAAGGCAGAAGGTCCTCACAAAGGAGATTGCATCCAAGAAGAAGAAGAAAGGCCAGCTCCCCACCCCCACCCACAGCGGTGGGCCCCTGAGCCCAAGGGTTAATCTGTCCCAAATCCATCATTGTGACAGCCCAGCCTGAGGCGCTCCTGACCTTGCCGTGCGATTTTTCGGAGGTGTTTTGTATGGAGTCTCATGTTCAGACTGGAGCCCAGATGTCACGCTGAGACTCGGGGAGACTGAGGTCAGGCCCAGGTGCGCTGCCCCTCACCTCCCCCTCTGTGCCCCTGTCATCAACACCGACCCAGAGCCACCAACCCGAGGGGCAGAACTGCTGCTGTGAGCCCACACTCACCTGCCACCCTCACCAAGCTGCCCCTGCCCCTGACAACAGTCAGGTCGCAGGGAACAGCCTGGGCCCACGGCCCCCCGCCAGGGGGTGTGTTCCCTGGCTCTTGCAGTCACTGAGGCTCTTACTTAAAGTACCTTTGAGAAGGACTCCTGCTGCCAAGAGGACAAGCAGAGCACTCTCTACAGGACACTCCTGTGAGGACCCTGGGTACTCACAGCAGCTGGGTAAAGAGCATGTCC
This sequence comes from Meriones unguiculatus, assembly GCF_030254825.1. Lineage (NCBI taxonomy): Eukaryota > Metazoa > Chordata > Mammalia > Rodentia > Muridae > Meriones > Meriones unguiculatus. The sequence continues at coordinate 138,293,500 of NC_083351.1, read as the reverse complement.
AAGTGGAACCCTGCCCTGCCCTGCTTCATTCTGGGCTCCAAAGGCTGCAGGTGAGCCTACGCAGGTAGGTGAAAGGAGCCTCCCCCTTCACGTTTCCTCCGAGCCGTTACAGGCCAAAGAATGAGTCCTGTCACTGCTGAGAGGCTGAAGAGCTATTAATAGCCATGCCACACCATCTGACCCGGGAGCTCGGGACTGGTGCAGTTTCCAGGGCTGGGCATTCGTGTGGTTTATTTATAATGCAATCCTGGAGGTCCTGGGTCCACAGTGGCTCTGGGGGGGGAGAGCGGGTGCTGTGGGCAAGCCTGCCTCAGAGGGCCGGCACGGTGAGCCCAAGGGCCTCCGCATGGTGGGATTGACTCACCCCAGAAAAGCCTAGCTTTACTACAAACGGGGGAAGCCTCCTTTGAAGTGATTCTTCAACAGAGAAGCTGAGTCAGTCCTGAGGCTGAAGCTGCAGGCCAGGGCCTAGAGTCCCTGAGCAGGGGCATAACTGTCACCACAGCGCCTGGGCAGACCTTGAGTGCAAGCCTGGGTTGGGCTGCACAATGAGCGTCGAGGCCTCAGGCACGAACCTTCATACCATCTCACAGTCTGGTCTGCGACAGCTGCCTGCCCCGCCCTGAGCAAGGCCTGAGCCATCTGCTCCCTGACCCCACCCTTATAACCCAGTCAGCCCGCCCATCTCTGTAAAGACAACCTCCTCCACGTCCAGAGCCAAAATTACTTGAAGTAGGCTGTCTTAATTCTATCCCAGAGCCCAAAGGAAAAAAATCACTATAAGAATCACGTTTCATAATGTTTTAAAGAAAAACAGTTAAGTAGACTTCTTACATCACTTAAGAGTTAGAATTTTTTTATTTCATAGAAACTCTCGGCTGGTCTACAAAGAAAGGATCACACTGAGTGGGGTGCAGCACTCGGAGCTGAGGATGGAAGGCCAGGCTGGATCAAAGACGAGACTCTGTCTCAAAAAACAAGTGCAAACCAGTACTGTCACTACGGAAACCAGAGCGGAGGCTCCCCGGGAAGCTGGAAGCAGGTCCTGCGCACGATCCAGCTGCGTGGCTCACGTGACATACACGTGAAGGACGAACCTCCTACCACAGAGACACTTGTTCATCCATGTCCGTAACAGCTGGAAGCTGGGAACAGCCGAAATGTCCATCAGCTGATGAGTGAATAATAAAATGAATGTTAGTCAGCTGTTAAGAAAATAATAGTTGCAGATAAGTGGACGGAGCTAGAACGCCTCAACCCAAGTGAGCTTGCCCAGACAAGAAAGACAAAGGTCAAAACACCTGTAGAAGGTGTGTGAGGAATGGGGGGGGAGGGGGAACGAGAGTGAGTACAGCTTTATCAAGGGACGATGGGACGTCAGAACAGGAAGACTGACTAGGGAGGGGCCGAGGAGGGGGCTGGAGGAGGGAGTGTGGGAGGAATAAGGAAGGAACGGCAAAGGCCTTTTGGAAGCCTGCTACTGCGGACGCCTCCTGCCATCTGAACATACAGAAAAGAGTCTTCAAGGCGTTACCTTATAGGGTTAGATACCCCAACCAGACATGCTACCCAACAAAACCCCCAGGACAAGGACGGGCTTCTACGTCTCCCAAGCGCTATAGGCTACTGCCTGTGACGTTGGTTCCCTCGGCTGCCTGAGGCTAAGCCCTCACGGCTGAAGACGTCATGCACTTCCAGCATAGAACATGGAAGCCTCTAGCTGCTGCCCAGCCAGGAGCTTAGCCTCTGTGGACCGTGTCTCCAGCGCTGGAGGAGCTATGCCCGTGGGAGGCACTGTGCACGCCACCAGAAGAGAACAGAATCACCACACTCACCCACAAGCCCTGCAAGCTGCAATCACAGCCTCTAAGGCACGCCCACTGGTACAACAGAGCACTGTATTCTTTAAAGACCTTCGTGCGATGGAGCCCACACCTGGCACCGTTAATGAGCTGAGAACCTGAGACTAGACGGGTCATGGGAAAACCTACTTGTAATGTCTGTTAAATGAATTGAACAAATAAGCTTCAAAGTTGGTTATGGGTTGAGAGGCCTTGCTCCATGGTCAAGAGCACTGTCACAGCATTGGAGTTTGGTTCCCAGCGGCGCATCTGCTTGTATCTGCAGGCCCAGGGGATCTGGCGCCCTCTTCTGGCGTCCTTGGGCACTGTCCTCATTAGGGTTCCTGTTGCTGTGATAACAGACTAAGCCTGGGAAACTGTAAACAAGACCCCAATTAAATGCTTCCTTTCATAAGAATTGCCTTGATCATGGCCTCTTTACCGTAATGGAACAGTGAATAATACGACCCAGGGGCATGAGATAGTAGGGTGGAAAAAAAGGTCAAGGGAGGGAATGCCAACACCAAGAACGTTTAAAAAGCCACACAGCAACTTATTTTTATAGGAGCTTCGTGTGTGTTCATGTGTGTGTGTGTGCGCGCGCGCGCGCGCGCGCGTTTGTGAAGAATTTAACTGGAATTTAATTTAATTTACAGTCCTACACGGCCTATAATACACTTCCCAGAAGACATAGGTTGCCAAATAAAAAGCCCAGTGCCAGGTTCGGAATACCTCCCTCGGAGCTGCTGGTCAGAGGTGTCCCAGAGAGCCACAGAGTGGCCCAGGCTATTGCCACTGGTTGTCCTTTAGACTCGGTGGTGAGGTGGCTCTGTTGAAGACGCTTCACACGGTCACAGAGCCTCAAGTCGGGACTGCCCAGAAACGCCGCTGACTAACTGTCCCCTCCAGGATACGAGGCCAGGGCTTGGTGCTCAGATTTTAAGCTGCTTCAAGAAAGGTGTGCGACCTTTCTCCTTCCTTTCTCCTTCTTAGTGGCGGGACAGTGGGCATCATCCTTGGCTCTCAAGTGTCAACTTGGCACAGGCTCTGAGGGAGACTCGGTGGATGGGTTGCCTGGATCACATTGGCGTGAGGGCATGGCTGTGAGTTCGTCTCAGCTGTCAATTGATTCAGAAGAGCTCAGTCATTAATTAGATGATACCGGGTACCACTGGGGGGGTAGGGTACCATCTTTTGAACAGGTGGGTATAGGCTGTGTGAGAAAATTAGTTAACTCTGCCAGCAAGGCAGCGTTCCCTTATGGTTTCAGTTTCAAGTTCCTGCTTGAGTTCCTACCCTGACTTCCCTCAGTGCTGGACAGCAGCCTGCAAGCTGAAACAAATCCACTCTTTCTCTGAAGAGGCATCTTGAAGCATGAAGAAAACAAATAACAATAAAATAGAAAGAGTGAGCTCAGGAGGGAGTCAGACTTCAGAATCACAGTTTCTCCAAAGACTGTGACTGTCGCTGACTCTACAGTCCCTAAGAAGTTTGGAGGTGCAGGCTCAGCACCACCATGCCCTCTGGGAAAGTTCAGCTCCTCCCAGCAAAGGCTGACACTGAACCCTTCACAAATGCGACAGCAGCTGTCACCCAGTCCGCATTGTAACAGCGAAGTGCCCGCCCGCTTTCAGTCATACAAAGATGCCAGAAAAATTGTGTTGGTGGTAAGCCAGGTAGAATTAACACTCTTTCTGGCTTCTATCCTGGATTACTTTAATAACTATCTTTTTAAGTCTTGTTCGGTGCTCCTTACAATTGCTAGCAAATAACTTGGTTGGCTCTGAGCACAGGAGGATTAAAAACCAGCAAACTCCAGAAGCCTGTGTGGGAATAGTCAACAGAGGCCAGATGGACCCTAAAATGCCTTTCGGACAAGAAGCCCTGTTCACAGAAAGCGCTGGCATAGGAACCCCCGCCTGATGCCCAGGAACGCACATTCCCAGCCTCACACCCCTCGCAGATGCTACCGCTTGTGTGAGGAAGGGGCTGAAACTGTGCACGCCCTCCACACACTGGCCAGTCTGCAGACCCTAAGGACTTGCAAGTCCCGGGGATTCCAGGGACAAAAAGACCCCAGGGCACTCAAGGGGCGGGTCAGGGGGGAGCTTCACAAGACACCCCCCCCAAGGCACCTCTGTGAATCCCCCCAAACTCGTGTTTCCTAAATAGCAATCGGGGGCGGGGCCTCCAAGTCATCCACAGCCAGGGAAGGCGGCTCAGACCCTTCCCATGCCCACGTCTCGAGCAGAGACTGGAGAGCTTGGTCGTCTGTGATCTACTCCTCATGTCTCAGGCTCATGATGCGTTGAGGAGGACACAAAGTCATGCCCTCCCTGGTTTTACCCACCCGGGTGGCACTGGGGATGTTTAGCCACCGTGGCATGGGTGCTGAAATCAGAGCAGAAGCGGGTGCTGGTGGAGGAGCCTGCCACTGTGTGCCAGGGAAGGTGAGTTCTGCAAGTGATCACACCTGGGCCGGGTGTGAGGAGGCCAACCTGTCTCCCACGGTGCCAAATGGTGAGACGAGGGGCCCTTGTGTACACGGTCACTGTAACACGCTGTTCGGCATTCTGAGACTAAAAGACCATGGGCGGTGGGTGACGCCTCTTCAGGGGTTTCCTTCTCTGGTTCTGCAGTCCCAGCAGAAGCCACTAGTTATCAATCTAACAAGTCATCTCCCACTTTTTCCCTGCTAAGGGAGCTTCGTCTCCGTTCCAGCACACCTTCCTTCTTCCACAAAAATGAACCCTCCTCGGTGAACCCCAAAAGGACTGAGTGACCATGACAATCCCATTTCCCCACCCGAGGGGTGGAAAAAGGTCCCCACATGTGAAGTCAGAGAGAACAGATCTGGCCAGAGATCTAAGTGCTAGAAGCTTCAGGGCATTTCCAGAACCTCTAGAAATGACGCTCCTGGGAACTGTTTTCCAGCTTGGTAAGAGGATAGGGGAGAAAGGCCTCCATCCTCTTCCCCTTCTGGTCTTTAGGGGTCATCACCATGAAAGGCCTGCTGATAAAGCCACAGGGTGCAGCCAGGAGGGGAGCTGTACCACACGAGGGCAGCAGTCGGTTCCTGAGAGGGGTCATTCCGCAGCTAGACCCATCTTCGTGGGGTCATCTCCTCCCAGGAGGCCACTGGCCCTCCCCTGATACAGCCATGCTGAGGCTGCAGTCTCCATTTCCGGTAGGTCACACCTTGGTTACCCCTGCTAGAAAGAGCCTCCACCTCCCTGAACACGCAGCCCATCCTCCGCAGCCAGCTAAACTAGCAGCGAGGTTGGTTGGCCCACGCTGGCCCTCTGAAGACTGTGATATAAAGCAGCATGTCCCCAGGGGCCAGCATCAGCGACCACGTCCTCCCGCACTGAGGGCACCTGCTGAGTCTCACCCACCATCTTCTCTCTCTCTTCACTTCTGAAGAAAGCTCTGGCCCCAACCACGTGTCCAGCTTTGCTTGAGCCTTTTGGGAGTGGCTCAAGGGACTCGCTGTCTGCCCTCCTTTTCTTCCCAAGCTGAGAGAAGATTTCTTTTTTTATTTTCTCATGCACTGAAGTTTAAAGTCCTCTTTTTATTGCTTGATTCGCTGCCAAAAACCAAGCCTTTCACAGTCTTATTTTGTAACCCAAAGAGCTTATTCAAGATACTCTCCTAAGGAGGGGAAAAATCCCTCCTTGAGACTTTACTGTCACCCTAACTAGTTTTTTTTTTCTTTCTTTCTTCTTTTGTTTTCTTTCTTTCTTTTTCTTTCTTTCTTTCTTTCTCTTTCTTTTTTCTTATTTTCTCTCTCTCTCTCTCTTTCTTTCCAGTCAGGATCCAGCTTACCCTCCTGTCTTTGTTGATGTCGTTCAAGGATTCATATCTCAAGTCTCATCCCTCTGACTTGTCCCACACCTCCACCAATTTTTCCCTGCAACTTCATGTGCTTTTCTTTTAAATCCACTGAGCCGGCTAGGGTGTGGGTGCCGGGCAGCCACTGAGGTGGGCTGCATCCACAGGAAGCTGACTCCCTCCCCAGCAGCCTACCACGCACATAGCTTGTCTCCTCCACTGTGGATGGGGCTCGTGAGTCCCTCCCTCCTGACGCTATGCTGGAATACTAGCTTCTGAATTATTACAGAATACTAACGGGCATCCCTAGGCTTGGACTCCAACCTCTGACAGTTCTTGGAAGAACCATCGGTCTGCTATCTTAGTTAGAGTTATTACCACTGTGACAAAATACCATGACCAAAACAAACAAACATGGGGAGACGAGTGTTTATTTACACTTCTGCAGTACTCTTCATCATCAAAGGAGGTCAGGACAGGAACTCAGGCAGGGCAGGACCCTGGAGGCAGGAGCTGATGCCAAGGCCATGAAGGGGGCTACTTCCTGGCTTCTTCAGCCTGCCTTCTTAGAGAGCCCAGAACCTCCTGCCCATGGTGGGCTGGGCCCTCCCTCGCCAATCACTAGTTAAGAAAATGTCCTCCAGGTTTGCCTACAGCCCAAGCTTACAGAGGCTGCCTCCTCTGATGACTCAAGCTCGTGTCAGACTGACATAAAACTAGCCAGCACGTCCTCCGTCCTATCCAAACCCCTCTTCCAACTATCTTCTCCTGGCCCCCACTGACACATCCTGCACAAAATGCACAGCCTCTTGCTCCCGGCTCCACATCTTTTCTCACCTCATGGCTCGTCTCTTAGTTCTTTCCCTCTCCTACCCTAATGCCTCCCCGCCTCCACTCCAGGAGCCATCTGACAGGCGACTAACTGTTGCCCAGTTATATGCCAGGCGCAGGGTCAGGCTGGCGAACACAAAGTGAAGAATCATGCAGGGAACGCAAACATAAACAAACCATTTCACAAGTAATTGGTCACAGCTGAAACAAGGAGCTGCAGCTTTCTCTGAGAGAGGTCCACACGCAGCCGGAGACAAGCAGCCGGAGACGCTGTGACTCCCCTTTGTGGATCCAGGAACAGTTACTTAACCTCCCCAAGCCCACTGTCCTCGGCCATGGAGTTGGGGCTGATGGCCCCTCCCCCACAGGACTGGCTTCCACACCCCGAGCTGGCCCAGCAGTTGAGTGATTTCTGTAGCAATAGAACACTAAAGCGGGCCAGGCTGCAGCAAGCAGCCCACCACACAGGAGAGCCTAAGGCCGCAGAACTTGAAAGCTGACGCCATCTGGAATCCCTGAGCTCACAGCAAGGGCCTGGGGTAAGGGGAGGCTGGAGGGAGAACTTGGTGAAGACGGTGCTTCAGACTCCTGGAGCTGCCCGGGCAGGCCCTGCAAGCCCCGCGGCTTGGCGGGAAGACAAGCCACTGCCATCTTTGTAGGCACGGGGTCACAATGTCCGCTCTAACCTCATGGTTTGTTCTTCCACTTCTAAGCAGAGTGAAACTGTGCTTTAGGCTAGCTAAGGAGAAACTCTCCAGCGGCGAAGCAGCGAAGCCGGTGACCTTTGCAATAAGCAATGAGCTCTCTTGGCTGATAACAGAGCTCAGGCTGGGCCCAGCAGCAAGGATCTGTGGTAAGTGTAAGGTTGAGTCTGAGCACTTGGGCCTCTTTCTAAAGGGGGGGAGGGGTGTCCAAGCACAGAAATCCAGACCTAACCAGCGCTAAAGGCTGGGGTGCTGTCCACAGGCATGGAACGGACCGGAGTTTGTCTCCCCACATCCGTGTAACTCAGCCCAGGGCACCTGCTGCCCACTGCGGACCTCCATGAGGACCCACGTGCATCCAGCGGACACTCAAACACACGTGCACACCCAGGAATCAAAATATATCTAAGAAACGGGTTCGTCTAAAATACTGCTACGCCTAGCTGAAGAGCTATCAGTCACTGATGGCAGCTGGGTGGAGGAGAGAGGTTTCTGGAAGGGCCGTGCTCCTGTGGAAGGCCCTGTGTGCACGTGTGGGGGGGCTCAGCAGACAGCCACTAAAAACAAGAAAAACATGAAGCTGAGGGGTGGCAGAGGCTCCGGGAAGAGCTGCAGGGGAAACTGGCCAGAACATGTCATCAACACATGTTATGCACACTTATGAACAAAACTTATTCCCAAAGACGTGGGGTCTGGGCAAAAAGGCATCAACAGTTAAGACACTGCTGTCCTCCAGACGACCCCGGGCAGCCACAGCAGGGGCTCACAACCTCCTACGTCAATGTCCTCTTCCGGCTTCTTCAGGCGTGCGCACACACACACACACACATACACACACATCTTCTTTTTTTAAATTTTTTTCTCCAAAATTCATTTGCACTCTTAATTTTTGCTTTACAAAACTTTATGCACTAGATATTAGCTGAAGCAGTGTGCATAACGGCAAAAAAAAAAAAAATAGAAAATGTCTTGCTTAATTGTACCACAATAAATATATTAATGAAATAAGTTGTGGAACATTTTTAAAGTGAGTTGTTACTCATCTAGAAAAAAAAATGTTTACAAAGAATTTTTAATGACTTGGAAAAACACACTAGCTAAAAGCATAATATAAAATTACATATAGAGCGTCATCCAAAGCATGAAAAATGTGTAAAAATAACAAAAACAAAACAAAAAAAAAAACCTGGAGCAAAACATACTGTATCCAAATACATCTGAATTATGAGACTCTTGTATTGTTCCTTTACTTTCGTCTATAGTTTCATGAGTGTGTTCATTACAGCTGTGTCCGTGATCAAACACAAACAACTTAAAGGCGACGTCATGTTGCCTGGCCCCACGCACTTGGACAGAGCCTGGGTGTGGCATGGAGGTCTTAGGGCAGAAAGGAAGCAGAGGATATCACTCAGACATACATGGCTTGCTGCAGCTCAGCCCCACCCCCTAACAGTTCCACCATCCAGGGAAGAAGCTCAACACGTGAACCCGTGGGGACAGTTCATGTTCAGACACAGCAGCGAGTAAACGTTGCCTCTATTTGCAGAGGAAGAGAGCACGTTCGTGCCCCAAGTGCTGTGGGCAGTGGGAGCCTTCAGGTCCAGGCCTGAGGGCAGGACTGACTTCCTACCACACCAGGACTTCCTAACCGATTTCTGCTCACAACCCTCTTCCCTCTCAGAGACATTCACATGTGATGTCTGCGTGGATGGGTCTGCGTGATAGGTATGAGAATCAAATGCTTACCTATACAACCCATACAAGATTTTATTTTAAAATAATTCTCTAGTATACATATACTTTTACCAGTTATTAAATAAGTACAAAAGCAAATTTGCAAACCAAAAAGATGGATTGCTTTACTTTTTTTTTTTACATAAAGAATTAAATCTCAATCCAGCAAGATCACTTGGCAGAAAAGCTGCTTGCCATCAAGCCTGAGCCCTCCCACCCCGAGTTCAGTCCCCGAGACCCTCAGAGTAGGAGAGCGCTAACTTACCCTCTGACCTCCACATGTGTACCCACCACCGCACACAAGCAATGAATAAGTAATTTTAAAAGAAATGGACCTTGGGAGAGATTTAAAACATTACAGCACACAACACATGATCAACATTTTGGTTTTGGTTGGTGTGCTGATTGGGTCTAGTTTTCAGTGAAGGCTCATGGAGCCTTGATGATCTTGAATTCACTCTGGAGGAAACATTCAATGCTTGCTCCTCTAGCCTCCCCCTCCCCAGCAGTGGGCCGACAGATGTGAGCCACCACGAGTACCCTGGCCACGCCCAGGTTTCTTGCATGTCAGCAGCACATCAGACCCGAGCCCCATCCCAAGCCTCTTGATCCTTGTTTCCTGGTTTTGTTACTATTGCACTTTTGAAGCAAGGTTTTACACTGTAGCCCAGGCCAGCCTTGAACCTGTAAGCCATCCTCCTGCCTCCGCTTTCCAAGTGTTGGGGCTGCAAGGATGTGCCATACCTATATCTATATATTTTGATTTATCAAAGCCGAGAGTAATGCTTTGCTTAAGGCCAGAGCACAGGATGGCAGACAAGATTTCAAGGTCACAGAAACTGTTAGAAGATTTGTTCCTAATCCAAAGCCAAAATTCATTAAGCAATTTTTTTAAATGAAGCTCAAGTCATTAACTCAGATTTTTTAAACTCAAACATTCTAACACAATATGATGCACTGTCTCACACACTAACGTGACACTTCTGTGCTGAAGAATGATAGGAAAATATGGAAGTCCTTGTTTCCTGTGAATAAAACAGCTCAGTTCATAGACTTGAGGCAGAGTGGAGGTGCTCCAGGCAGAGTGGTGGTGCTCCAGGTGGAGAGGTGGTGCTCCAGGTGGAGAGCCGGTACCCCAAGAAGAGCAGTGGTGCTGTCTGGCCCCCAGCTCTGGCTGAGGAGCTGCCTGCCCTCAGCTCCCTTTCTCTATTTCCTCTGTTCTTACACAGCCCAGCGCCCAAAGCCCGAGGATGGTCCCACCCACATCAGTCTGAGTGACCAAGAGACAGCCTGCGGGTGTGCACAGGCCTCTCGGGTCCAGATAACACCTGATTGGTGCTCTCTCCCACATGACGCTAGCTTGTGTCAAGTTGGTGGTCAAAACTAACCCCCACACAGGCGAGACGAGGTCACACAGGCCTCGGCGTCCCTGTGCTCTGTCCCACCTGCGGTGTCCTACAACAGACCCATGACACAGGGTAGAACAATGTCATGCCGTCTTGTTTTCTTGGTGTTAAACTCAGGTCGCTGTGTCATCCCAAGTTCACTCCGCAGCGTGGATGACCTGGAGCCCAACCTCTGTCTCCAGAGAAGGGGAGGGAGAGCCTGACTGTGTCCCTGGAGTCCCTGAGTCCAGTTCTGCCCGAGGGAACAGCATGGGGCAGGGCGCAGACAGTGGTGCCACCGAGTCCCCCTCTAGTCGCACAAAGTCAGGTAAATCAGAAGCCAGGAGGTGGCTGCGGAAGGAGCGCGGCTCTGTGGCACCTTGGTCTCAGGATTCCTGGTCCTGGGCTACGGAACGGATCGTTGTTGTCCTGAGCCACTCTTTACGTGCACGATACATTGTGATGGATGCTAATGACCAAAGGCAGGCGTGCGTCCTCTGTAAGGGTCGAAGCAGTTGGGTATCTCTGAACCACGCCCAATGCCACCAGACTCTTGAGTGCCAACGTGTGTGCGGAGCCCTCGGCAGCTGCTGCTCTCTGCCTAGCACATCCCTCATGGGGTCAAGAGACATATGGAAACTGAACCGCTGCAGAGGAGGCGGCTTTATGTGACGTCACCACCCTGCGGTTGACGAGGTGGCCAATTGGGAAGCCGGGCAAGTTGCTCGGGGTCACACAGCTGGCTGCCAGCCGAGGACAAAACGCTGCACTTGTGTCCTTGGCTGGGTGGAGACTTCAGCACACCTGTGAATCTCCACTGGGGCATCAGTGAGGCGTTTGCAGGTGCCTGCACCACACCCTCGTGCAAGAGGTGATGATGGTGCCCACTCTTCTGCCTCTCACCAGGCTCTCGCTCTTACCCAGGTTAGAGACACGTTTCTGACAGCTGTGGAGATGGAGAAAGGTCCCAGTCACCCCCAGCTCTGGGCAAATAGGGAGCACAGTCGGCTCCTTCTGTGCTTGACTTTCTATCATACGGGAGAAAAAGTAAACCAATGGCAGCTCCTCGGTTCTCCACTATATGCATATATACATACATGTACACATGTGTACATATATGTCACATATATGTACATATATACATATGTATCTATACATATATGCATAAATACCACTGTATACATATATGCCACTGTTCTCCACTGTATACATGTATACATATACACATATACACATGTACACATATTACCGCTGTCCTCCACTGTATGCATATATACTCCCCTCTGGAGATCCATAAGGACACTGTAGATACTGTGTCCTTGTTGACGCTGCCTTAAGATGACATGTTCCTTTCTCCAGTGATAACTTGTCACACTTCATTTTTTCAAGATCAATCTGCTATTTACTCAAATTTCTCCAGTTCCCTCCAGATGCCTGGATGGCACCTGTTTGCATGTCTCTGGGAAGCTCTGGAGTGTTCTCCTAGGAGTTCCCTGGGTTTGCCATAGACCCTGGTGACCCAGGAACTAAACACTGGCTTCCCCGTGGACCCCAGGCCTATGGGCAGCACAGTTGTCCGTGCCCCTCAGAGAGCCCCTCTTCTGTAAGTGGGGATGCTGCTCTCATTACCTGCCACCAGGATGCCCAGCAGAAAGGAGGATCTGGTCCAGATTCAAAAGCTCAACTTGAGTAAGCAACGGGGAAAGGAAAGAGCGCTGAAGCCTCATGGCTGTCACGCAACCTATGTCGCCCTCGTGTTCTACAACACTCCGTGGCTCCTTACAGTCTACAAGGTCAAGGCTAAACTGTTCCTGCAGCAGACCACCTGTCTGCTCTAGCCCAGCTACCCATGGTGCTCAGAGAGGAATCAACTACGGTGCTAGGAGGGGAATCAACCGTGGTTCTCAGAGAGGGATCAACCATGGTCCTCAGAGAGGGATCAACCATGGTCCTCAGGGAGGAATCCACCATGGTCCTCAGGGAGGAATCCACCATGGTGCTAGGAGAGGGATCCAGGGAAGTGAAGGAAGAGCAGTGTTCCGTGAGCCCGGCCCTGGGGAGCAGTGTGAACTCCTGTTCCAGGGTGCAGTGTGGGAGGGGAGGCAGGAGCATGCTGGGAAGCAGGCCTGGGGACTCCAGCTGTGGCCAGGCTCCAGAGGGGCGTCTCACAGAGAGGAGCACTGAGCCCTAAGAGGCTGGGGTCTGACAGGCAGAAATGAGAGCCTGGCCCAAGCATGAGGAGCCAATACTTGATACTTATGCCGGTGATGACGGGGCGGGCTTGCAGGTGTATGTGTGTGTGTGTGTGTGTGAGAGAGAGAGAGAGAGAGAGAGAGAGAGAGAGAGAGAGAGACTGAAGCATAGAGAGCATGTGTTAGACATAAAGGGCCGTGGGTCTATCTCTCTGCTGAGCTCGCAGTAGCTTAGCTTCTGTCAGGCGCCGGGTACTGCCCACATGGATGACCCCAGCCTCCATCTCTAGTTCATAGGTCCATCAGGCTGACTATCAGATTAACCAGCGAAATCTCTCTAAATTAGTCCAACTGGCCCAAAACTCCCTATGACACAATCCTCCTGCTTCAGCCTCCCAAGCACTGGGCTTCCAGGCGTGTGCCAGCATGGAAAAGGCCAGAATGGCTTTCCTGACAGAAGAGGGACAGACTAAGGTTCCGGAATAGCTAACTCAGGACAGGGGTGGGAAGGTAGGACCTCGGTGGTGGAAGCTGACGGAGAGTTCCTCCTCTTCCACAGACACTAGATTCCTTATGCTTCCTCTGCTTGCAAAGGCGGGACCTTTGTTCTCAGGTGGGGACCTGGGACATTTATGCAACCCAAGACATGGCTATCAGCTCACTTCAGGGTCCGATTTCCCATTCCTCCTCGCCCCACCCCCATGATGATGGCTTTATTTCAGTGTAAGCAAGACAGAGAAGAGGAGGGTGGGAGGAAAGAAATCACGCATCAAAAGACCGGAAAGGGAGCAGCAGGAGTCTGCAGAGCTGATGGGAGGGAGTCCTGAGAGGGTCGGATGGAGGCTGAACCTCAAAACTCCATCAGGGAGGATCTAACCACACTCACAGGAGAGCTCCCTCGGCTCCGGGATGGACGCACTGGCAGGAACACTTGGGAGCATCCCGCTGTCCCCTAACATCAGCCTGGACTCAGCTTTGGCTGACAGTTACTAAGGAATATTCTAGAACTCTGGAGTTCAGAAAGGGACCTGTCGCATGCAGAGTGTTTAGCCGCTCCTTAGGCACAGCCCTCTGCGGGCCCACGGGCACTCCTTTCAAACCTACAAGATTGTCGTCTGTGCCAGCGCCCTGGAAAACCTCTTCCCAGCTTCCGGCTGTCAGCAGGAAACAGCCCTGGGGCTGCTGCAGGGGAACTGGGCCCCCTAACCTTCATGGGGTCTCAGAGGAGTAAAGGCCAGTTTCTCTCAGTGCTGACCAGCTTGTAGGGGTTGGCAGTACCAGCGAGCTGGCAGGAGCGCCCCAGGACAGCAACAGACATCTACACACCATTGAAGCCCTTCCCGAGACGGTAGGCCGAAAGCTCATGGGCCAGGGGGCAAGGTCACAGCAGAGATGTAAAACTTATGCTTCAGACCTCAAAACCCAGCTCCTTCAGGAGAGGACCAAATCGGAGCTGTACCCAAAACCACCTTCCCTACTGCCCTCACCAACACCCCCTCCCTACTGCCATGGCGGTGAGCTCTCACCAACACTGCCCTTCTGGAGGGAGCACCTCCAGAAGCCCTCTGGCTGCAGAGCAGGCAGGAAAGAGACATTCTGGCACAGTCTGTGTGGAATGCTGCCAGCAGAGGGCTGGGAAGTACTTGGGGGGTCCCTGGAGTCTGCAGCCAGCCGGTGCTGACACCCATGCTCGCCAGAGGCTCTGACCACTGGATGCCCTGTCGGTGGGCACCCGGAGTGTTGAGCAGAGCCGCCTGTGCTGGGCTGCACTCTCTGTTAGCTCCTGTACGCAATTAGACACCAGGAAGCGCCGTAAACAGCGCGTGGTTTCTCTGTAGGTGTCAATTCGGGTAGGCAACAGTATCTAGATAGCTGGTGGAAGCTTATTCTAGAGGAAGCTTCTGGGGAATCCAAGGTGACCCACGCTTAAGCTGATCAACTGAGAGGAGCAGACGGCCATCCCCATTGTGGCTGGGTGTCACAGATCTGTGAAGGCTGGGGCAGGGCGATGGCTGGCCTCCAAACCAGAACTCAGCGGCAGCCTGCTTTGGGATTTGAGCTGCAGCCCTTTCTGGAGTCCCAGCCTGCTGATCTTCCCCATCAGGGCTTGATCTCAGCAAACCCCTCACAGGCACATTAAACCCCCTTAATGTCTTGTATGTGCCTCTTCTCTGGACGGCCCTGGAGATCCCAGCATTCACCGTGCGCTCTGTCGCTGCCTCCCCCAGCACGCGCGCCTGACTCCACGGGTAGTTTCCTTGGACTGGTTCAGGGAAAAGAGCAAGGCCAGACTAAGAAGACGCAGCATCCACCGGAAGTAGAGAACCAGGACGATGGACTGTCCCTGGGAGATGCCATTGTGTGTAGCTGATCAGCAGAGATCCGAAATGGGGACCTGCACAGATTCATACGCAAAAAAACTAAGAACTTGGACAACACCAGACAGTTCGCAAGGGACCTGCTGGCACCCTCGCACAGACCTCGCCGGCAGGTGCAGACTTGAGGATATCAGGAACCCATGTGAAGCCCTTCCTGAGGGCGTGCCCAGCTGTGATCACAACCAGGTAAGAAAGAGGAGGCAGCTTCTTGTCCCTCCCCCCCCTTTGAGTGTGTCACAGGGTCAAGCACCCTGGCAAGCAGCAGAGGGCAGTGCTGAGCTCCTCGATGCCTGCGCTGGTCAGTGGGCCACCTAGTGGCGGGCTGTCGGGGCAAAGACTGTCTTCTCTGCGGTTTTGCTTCCCTAGCTCCTAGCTCCCTTCCCACACCGTCACTATCTATAGACCGCCTTACTGTCGTGTCGTCTGGATCACTCGTCACGAGAAACAAAAGGGGACATCCTCGTGTCTTCCACACACCGGGCATCCGGAAGCAGATGGGTGGGTGCTTCAATGGGATGACCCCATGAAGCTGGGACAGTCCGTGTTGGCAGACGACATTTCTGCAGAGGGATGCAGCAATACCTTAAACCCAATGCTGTGCTAAGGGGCATGGCAGTGTGGACCAGCAGCCGACAGTGTTGACACAGAACAGGACCAGAATCGCCTCGCCTAGGGATGGGGAGGGGAGACTCGGAAGCAGCCACTCTCCCCCGAAACCTGTCAAGTGCCAGTTGCTGCCTGCTGCCTGGTGCCAACCTCTCTGCCAAGCTGCTGAGTGGCTGCTTTTAGGACTGGCCTTTGCTCTCAGATTGGTTTCAATGCTCCTCGGGTTTCCCGCTCTCTGAGCCCACACACATGCAGACACCTGTTGAAAACCTTTCGTTTATAAGCAGGACAGTGGTTTCCAGAGGGCCTTCCTGTCCATCTGGTTCGTGTACCGCCTCGCTTGCTGGAGGGATCTAGTAGAGTGGGTCTCAGCACTGAACGACTTAGGAAGGACGCTTCAAATGCTGGAGACCGAGGAGGTGGCTGGGGCAGGAAAGTCCCCTCCGAGCCATCCTGAGGACCTTGGTTCAGTCCCCGGAAGCCATGTCAGAAGCCATGTGTGTCAACACATGCTTGTGTTCCCAGCGCTGAGGCAGAGGCCAGGCAGCCCATCCATTCAGTGAGCTTCAGGGCAAATCTCAAAGGCGTTGGCTAGTGTTCCTAAGGATGAGACCCAGGGTGGTCCTAGGACCTCCACACACTCTCGTGCACACATTCAAAAACAAAGAAATATTCCAAACAATAAATATCTCCAAACTAGGATCTACAGATGGTTCCAGGAGTGTCTGTGCGGTGGCCCGGGTACCGGTGGCAGCTGAGCAGGTCAGTCTCCGCTGGAGGAGAGTTGCCTGAGGATTCTTGGAAGGCATCCAGGAAAGATGGGGTCTGATGGCCACAGGCTGGTGGCAGTGTCCGCTGTGAGCACTGCCCACACCTGTTGTCCTGCCCTCACCACCTGACCTCGGGGACGTCAGCTGCCAGCCACGAGTCTGCAGCTGCTGTCACAGGCGAGAGCCCGTGAGCTGCCAAGCGGGGTGTACTCCCTGTCGCCAAAAGCGTGGCCCACAGCCCGAGAGGGCCACACGGGCGTGCCCCCAGAAGGCACGCTGCTTCCACAGCCCCCCACACCCCTGCCCATTAAACATTTCTGTCATGTGTGGGGTGCTGTTCCTCGTTTTTGCTGCCCAACATGGCCGATGAAGCACTTTAACAATGAGTGATTGCTTTGAAAGCCATAACTTCTTTATTCCACAATAATAGATGAGGAGTACCTTAACTTGAATTTAAGATTCTTCTCACTGAGGATCACTCCTGCATTGCCAAAAATTGCTTTGCATCTCTTTAAATATAAATGCATAATAAACATGTTTGCTAAATGTAAATCTGAATATGAATGTTACACATTAGCTCTAAAGCTAGATACATTTGAATAATTGTTCAATGTTGTCTTACAAGTTCTCACCTACCCCTACAAAACTCTCTCTTCCATTTTCTTTCTTTCCATTTCCATATTATGAATCCGATTACTTCCTGCCATGCCTTATGAAGTAGGCTACGGCTTCATTCCTCTGCCTCCGGCCCCGCCCAGCATATGTATGAACGATGACTATGGATTAAGTCTGAGCTGCACTCCTGAATTAGAGACTAACTCTAAATAGCCACTTCCCTCATTGGTTCAGAAAAAGCCTGCTAGGGCAGTTAAACGCATGTGCACATACACAGACACAGACACACACACACACACAGAGACACACACACACACACACACGCACATGCACACACTGTGTCCTCTGGAGTTCCCCGATGTAAGAATACATCTTACCTGTGGGGAAAGTGGCTGGTTTTGAGCAGTAAAGAGAACAAAGTAACCAGTAAATACTTCAGGTAGAATTATCTAGGGCTGGGAGGTGCCTCGGTGCCAGAACAGCTGCCATAACAAGCAAGGGCCTAGGTTCAGCTCCGGGGAGACGTGAGTGCACACAGAGACACATGGACACCTAACCTAATTCTAGGATCTGGCACAGCACAGGGACTGTGCCACCCAGTCTCAGTCAAAGCAGTCAGGGCTAGGATGGTGTGCCTGGGTTCTTAGAGGCCTTGATCCTTCCAGATCTGATAAATATAAAACAAACAACCAAAAGGGAGTGAAAGTGAGTGGCAGAGAGAAAGACTGAAATACAAAGTAAGGAACAGTGTGTCGCTACATCTTTATAAAAGCAGGTGAAGTGGATTGTTGGCATTAGCACACACACAGAGGTTAGCATAGACTGGCTGAGACCAGGATGGCAAAGGAACATGGAGGACTTCTGAGGGAAGGCCAAGGACAGTGATGGTCACACAGCCATCCTCGGCACAAATTTATCAAGTTTCCTCTTACAGTATGTATGTGTTCAATCTGTGTTTATTATGTCCCGGTGGGAAATTCTGAAGGGAGGTGGCACAGGGACTTATGAACCCAAAGAGACTGGGCGGGCTGACCCTGGCAGCACAGAAGACATCCGCAAAGATCCTAGTGGCTGACCACAAACTCCATAAAGCAACACATTTGTGTTACTAGAAACAACAACAAGAGATAAATAAATTAAAATTAAAAAAACAAATAAAACCAAGCTACCTTACCCCTGGGCTGCACCCAAGGCATGCCCGAGTTACTCACAGCCAAACAGTTCTACCACAGTGCAGCAAAAGGCCCTGATTAGGAAGGGATAAGGGATGCTAAAGAGAAAAGGGTGCCTGGGAGCAATAGCGACTGTGGGGAACAGGGTTATCGAGATGGTATTTACTTCCAAGACTGAGGATCGCCAGAACCCACATGATGGAAAGACAGAACCAACTCCCTCTGGCCTCCATACCCTACCATGGGATCCATACAATCAATCAATCATATTTATCATTATAAATGATATAAACATATTATTTACTAATAGTTTAGATAATTAAAAATTATATAACATAATTATTAAATATAAATAATAAAGTGCTTTTTTATTTTTCAAGACAGGGTTTCTCTATGTAGCTCTGGCTGGCCTGGAACTCGCTCCATAGAGCAGGCTGGTTTTAAACTCACAGAGATCCTCCTGCCTCTGCCTCCTGAGTGCTGGCATCAAAGGTGTGAGCCACCACGGCCTGGCTATAAAGGTAGGAAATTGGTCCTCCTTTAAAACAACAGTTTTTAAGGCGGGCACTGCCCCATCATCAAAACCGTAAAATGCCTTTCCTGCTTTCCCTCCACCTCTTTGTGGTCTTGCCTTTATTGACAAGTGAACTTACAAAGACCGAAGAACCCAGCGGACATTAACTGATTAATTATCTATTTTAACGGCAATCGAAAAGAGTTTTTCAGTCACTTAAAAGTGCTTGCTATAACAGAAAACTTGACTGGGCTTAACGTAGCAGCAGACCTTTGAGAAATCGGGTTGTTATTCATCCTCCCGCCAACACGGAAGCGAACACGGCGAACAATCTTAACACTTTCAGTGCAATGCCAGGAAGAACCGATGGGTGAGCAACCACAGGTCCTGGGAAATACGCAGAGCCACACTGCTTCTCTCTCTCTCTCTCTCTCTCTCTCTCTCTCTCTCTCTCTCTCTGTCTCATCTGTTTGTTTAGTTTGTATGCGCCTCTGTGTGCCTGTATGTGCCACCTGTGTGGTGGTCAGAGGACAATTGGTAAAAGTCAGCTCAGTTCTCTCTTTCCATATGGGTTCCCGGAATCGAACTCAGGTCCTTGAGCTTAGCTGCAAGTGCCTTCACCATCTCAGTGGCTCTGTTCTTTCTAACATCATACATGTTGTTGGCTCCTGAGTAATGAGTTTGATTTCATTTGTAAGAACAGTCACTTGCATGTGTAACCCCTCCCTCCACTCTTCCATGTGCTTTCCCACCGCTTTGTCTGTAGCGTGTTTTGAGTTGGTGCTCCCAGAGGGCACTGTGGTGCTCACGGCAGCTTCAGGGCAGCTGGTGGGCAGGCTCTGACCTGCAGCCCCTCTACATCCGAAGAGCCTGCCAGGACCACAACAGGACGCAGGTGGAGAGCGCAGGCTGTCACCATCACCATGGCGACCTCACAGCCCCAGCAGCTGCCCTGCCACTGTCACAAAGGTGTTCGAATGGCTTCCGGGGAGGGTGTGGGCAGTGGGCAGCTCCAGCTGAGTCCAAGCCTCTGCAAGTCCTGACCACAGACTTCGCAAAGCCAGCTGCTTCTCTCGGGGCTCCTGGCAGAAGCCAGGGTTCCCTAGAGAGCAGGGCTGGCCAGAAAGTGCTGGGCAGTCCGGGGGGTGAGGGGGCTGGGATAAAGCCCACAGCCGGAGCCTGGCTTTCTCTTCTGATAACTGAGTTATGTGAAATCTTAGGTTTCTCTCAAAACTTTATCCCCTTAGCCATCTGGCAGCCGGTCCATTTTGTAGCTGTTCGTATCAGGAGACCTGCCAAAGCCCTCCAAATACAGGCCCGGAAGAGCAGTCTGCCCTTGAGCCTACCCACGTCTACCAGTGCCTCCTCCTCCTGTGCCCTGCCCTGCCCTGCCTTTCCAGTCCTTCGCTCGGAACTGCAGGGCCAGCGCCCCACCTGGCACCCGGCACACACACAGAGCCCGGCCAGGACCAGCACCCAAGGGAGCTCAACAGCCGGCAGGCCTCCTCGAGGCTTCAGAAAAGAGGGGAGGCCAGTGTGGGCAGGGGGCTCCAGGTGGGAGCGAGACATCTGCTCCCCTGGCCGGGAGATCTGAAGGGCGGAAGCGGGAGCTGGGGGTGGGGTGCCGGGCAGCTCTTTGGCTCTTTGGAGGTGGCTGCAGCCTGTCCCTCTCAATGCCTGTCTCTTCCCCTCCCACCCCCACGTCAGCTGGCGTCTCAGCAAAAAGAAGTGTCACAAGAAAACAAAGCTGCCGGCTGGCAGCTGTCCCAGCTCGGCCTCTACTCGCACTGTGAGCCCCTGAGCCCACCCCAGGCGGCCCCTGGGTCCCGGCCAGGTCGGTAGAGGACACCTCCTGACTTCCGTGGTCGAGTCTGACGTGCTGGCAGGATGGATGGACTCAGGCCTTGCAGGCCAAGCAGCTGCCTCAGGAAACAGGGGGACAGAGGGACAGGGACTGGGCTGGGATCCTCACTAAATCACGGAGCTGGAGCCTGGCTCCCCACAGCATGTCACGGTAGCCTGGAGAAAGCAGCCCCTCTGCCCTGCTCTCGCTCCTCTGAGGCCGCAGCGCCTGTGAACTGAAGGAATTGATTTGGGGTGGGCACTAATTTACCTAAAGCCGTTTCTTCAAGCCTGACTGGAAGCCTGTGCTCTCTGATTTAACAGAAACAAACCGTCCTGGCCTCGCCAGTTTATAAACTGACAGAAGGCCACAGCCCTCAGGCAGCTTATAATTTTTATTTCACCCGCATAGGCTGCTGCAACCATCTCACTGAGGGGGAGCGTTGAAAGCGGCCTCCCAGCTCAGTCAGAGACGTTGTCCCTGTGCCAGTGGCACCTACATCCACCACAAAGTGTTGCCCCGCTGGCATAAGCAGCCCACAGATGCTCCTTTATAGATGTGCCCTCGGAGCTCAACAGCGCAGTGACAAAGCCCTGGCTCTGTTGCCCCGCTGCCAGCAGCTTGCCCCTGCCCCTGTTTATCATCGGAGTCTGCCCGCTGACTTCCTGGCTCTGATCTTCCTTCCCACACTCCTGCTGACTCAGAGACGGGCAGAAATGCTCCTCGCCAGCAGCCCAGCCTTCCCCTACCTACGATCCCTGCAGGGTCATCGGCCACCTGCAGCACACGGGTGGCCGCTGAGTGTGGCTGCAGATTGCGTGGGTATCGTAGAATCTGCTGCTGTGCGCGTTCCAGGAGACACACACAGTTCAGACCACGTGGGGACCTAGCGTCTCAGAAGCTAGCATAGCCTCGAGCTGACAGAACGACGGCCCGTCTGGCTGCAGACACGTCTCAGTACTTAAGCTGCTGGCTCCTGCAGGGTCCCCAGCTCAGTTCCCAGCACCCACGTCATGGAGGTCACAGCTCTCTGTAACTCCAGCTCCAGGGAATCTCATACCCTCTGCTGGCTTCCCTGGGGTACCTACACACCCGTGCACACATCCACACCAACAAAATTAAAAATAAAAAGTAAATCTCAAAATAATAGACGACAAGTGTCAACTGTTCCCTTAAATGCTTGGGGCCCCTCCCCCCACCCCCACCACCATTTCCATTCCCACCCTTTACCCCCCTTCCATCCCTCACACCCACCCTCATCCCCCTCCCTGGGCTCACAGCTCCATCACTTTGGAGACCTGCCTGTCTTCAAGCTGCTATGCCT
Source organism: Meriones unguiculatus (assembly GCF_030254825.1). NCBI lineage: Eukaryota > Metazoa > Chordata > Mammalia > Rodentia > Muridae > Meriones > Meriones unguiculatus. Next base: position 138,271,760 of record NC_083351.1, on the reverse strand, counting down.
CTTCCTGTAGTTCCCCGAAGTGACAGCAGGGGCAGTATTCAAGCCATCACCTATGACAGCCAGCACTTGCCAGGATTGCGAAGTAGATTGAGTCCTCTGTCTCTGCCACTGCGGAGATCAGGAGCTGAGGGGAAGGGAGTAAAAGGAGACAGAGCCCGCGCTGAATCCGGGAACCAGACTCCAGAGACCAGACTCAAAGCAGATCTAACTTTACTGTCCAGCGTAAAGGCCTTGAAATGAAAGGGCCTTTACAAGGGCCATGGCAGCCTCAAGCACCAGTAACAATCAAGCAGGTTGGTGAGACTACAAGGAAATGTGGGAGAGGGGGCCAGGGCAAGGTCACCTTAGGAGACTGCCATAAAGAAGCGGGAAGCAGTCACCGCCCTGGCCCCGGATCCATTTTGAGGCGTCACTAGTGTGCCGGGAGTCCCTCGTGGGTCACCACTGTGTGCAGCGGGTCAGTTCCTTTCTAGGAGCTGAGGAGCCGAGGAGCCGCTGATGTCTCTCTCCCTGTGGCATCCAGAGGCTTGCTGAGACACTCTCCACAGGCCACCAGTTCCCAGATCAAATATGAACGTCCAGGCTCCTGATCACAGCCTAACATGGGCTCCCCCCAGCTCCCTGGATTCGAACCCTTCCCACAGTCTGCACCAAAACAAGAGGGGTCCTGCTGCTACATGATGAAACAGGGAGCGCCCTCGCCATGTACACTGAGTAGGACTATCCTCCCAGAGGCTATGTGCGGAGCATGACCTGGTATGAGAAGAACAAACACGAAAACCAAGAAATCTAGGTGACCCTCATAGTGTCCTTAGGAAGGCCGCTTATAAACCAACAACCTCTAACTCCCCAGAGACAACAAGGAACCCCACCCTGGGTCACAGGCCACTGTGAGGTGCAGGCGGGTGACACCCAGGAGGGAGCCTCACCAACACTGTGGTAACAACCAACCCAGCCTCAACAGCGCTGGGCTGTGTACCGCAGGGGCCAGGCAGGAAGAACCACAGGGGTGGGAAGAGCCTCGGAACAGTGACCCTGGCCTGCCTCCCCTTCAGCTGCTCCCTTCCTGTGCACCTACCAAGGGCTCCCTTCCTGTGTACCTACTATGCGCTCCCTTCCTGTGTGCCTACTATGTGCTGGGTTGTGTGCTGTCCCCCCACCCCCACCATGTGAAATTCAAATTTTGAAATATTAACCCCTGGGACTTCAGAATGTCACTATATCTTGGAGAAGGGGCCTTTGAAGAGGTGATTTAAATTAAAATGAGAGCGTCAGGAGGCAGGTCTCCTCCACTGTAGCCTGTATGTCTATAAGAGACCAAAACACAGACCAGGCCAGAGGGGAGGAAGTCAGCGCTTAGGTACCTTAACCTCTGACCTTTGGCCTCTAGAACTGTGAGGAGGTGGATGCTGGGGCTGGAGTCCCCCAGACTGTTTCTCTGCCCACCCCAGCCTTTCTACTTCTCTTTGCATTAGCTGGGCCTCAGTGACTAGTCCTACAAGTTTTCAGAAACTGCCCAAGAAGCAAGTTCTCAAAGCTAAGCATCAGACCACAGGGCCTGTGCTCTGGAGGTCAGTCTCCATCCTGAAGGCTCCCTCCACTGGGACAGCTTCCGCCACGACTAAGACACCGGAAAGCGTGCTTCCTGCCCACCGTGAACTTCCTGCCGGCAATGATGACCCAAGCCACGTGTCCTCAAGAATCACCGGTATGGGCCAGCTGGCTAAGTACTGACTCCTGAGCCCCCCAGAGATGCTGGTGAGCACTGACAGGCAGGCCTCAGAACCTCTGCTCTCACACAGGCCCGCTCGGGGTTCAGGGCTGGAGAAGGGGCTTGCCATGGTGAGGGGTGTCCCTGCCCTTCATTCAGATGTAGCCGCTCAAAGGCCACTGTTTGTAAAAACGCAAATCCCCAGCAGGTCCTGGAGACTCCCTCGTGCTATGGGATGAGCCCCTGCCGCAGATTCCCTCTGCGTGAAGGGGCTCAGTGAAAATGACCCCACTCGAGGGGCACCCAGCTCCCAGGACAGTGAGGCTGAAAGGCAACCGAGGGGTTAAAGCGGTGTTTACCTGCAGGGTTTGGAAAGCAGAGGCGGAGGTGGTAGAACCCTGTTGCTGTCATAAGCATCATGACCAAGGGTGGCTGGGGGTGGGTGGAGGTGAGTATGGATGGGAGAAGAAGCTGTACCTGGCTTACAAGTTACAGCCCATCACTGAAGAAAGCCAGGGCTCGGGCTCAAGGAGAAACCTGGAGGCAGGAACGGCAGCGGAGACCACTGAGGAAGGTAGCTCATTGGCTTGCTCCTCTTGCTTTCTTTTTTCTTGCTCAGCTTGCTTTCTTACAGAACCCAGGACCACAGGCCTAAAAAGGGCACTGCCTAAAGGGTCTGGGCCCTTTCGTGTAATAATCAAGAAAATGCCCACGGGCGTGGCCACAGGCCCAGCTAATGGAGACAGTTCCCCAGGTGAGGTTTTCCTTCCAGTGGCTCTCGTTAGTTGACAAACACTAACTAGCTCACCCTGTCTTGCCGACACAGACAGTCAGAGCTGGTCCAGGCCCGGGCTTGCCCATCCCATGTTCCCTTCTTGCTTTCTGCATTTATCTCTTACACCCGGTTTCTCAATGTGATTGACAGAAAAGGAAATAAGACCTGTGAGGCCTTACTGAGCAACTGCCTGCCGGGCCCTTTGTAGCATTGGCCCATTTATCCTGGCGGTAGCCCTGACACATTCCTTCCCCTTACATTAGGACGCCTGACTCAGGCGACACGCAAGAACGGTGGCCGTAGAGCTTAACCCAGGTCTGTCCGGCTCCAAGCCCACCTTCGGGGCATAAGAAGGAAGCACAGACGGCTGGAGACTCTGGGCGAGCTGGGTGAGACCAGGACTAGCAGACCCACCTCGGAGTGGGTGGGCAGCATTCCACACTGCCCGGCTCTGCACTGCGCTGGCGTGACACCAGGTCTCGCTTCACGCGGAGGATGTGGGATGAAGCGAAGCTGTGGATCCCAGGCCCCTCCCTGCTCTGCCTCCTGCTCAGAGCTCACGCAACCGTGCTACACGGGCGAGACCCTGCCCTTGCTCTCCTAACAAGCGCAGGCCTGGAGGAGGTGGCATCCCGTCTTCTGTCGGACCAAAATGGGAAAGGAGCCCAAGGCCTCTGACTTTGTTCAGGGTCTCGGGATTTAAAGGGCACACCTTCCCTGCCATCCCACAGAAACTGTGAGGGGCAGCTCTGAGGAGCAGCACGCACCACAGCCAGGGGCTAGCTACAGCTCACGCCTTCGGGCATCTGTGTCATGGCTTGAATCTGAAAGGTGACCCCTGGACTCTCACTTTGAACATTCAGGGTCCCCAGTGGTTTAGGTACTAGAGCTTTTCGGAGGTAAGGCCTGGGGGGTGGGCTTTTCAGATTAAACCCTACACCTAAACTTTGCTTTGTGGTTGGCTGACACGGAACAGCTTCATGTTCCCAACACCACAGAGGGGTGACTCTGCCAGGCCTCCCCGCTTTCATGCACTGAAACTCTAACTCACAAGCCCATCTTTCCTTCCATGGGGAGCTTCTTGTCAAGAAGTTTACTCAGTGATGCAATGAACACAGTGTGCAATGAGCTCTGCCCGTGTGTTTGTATATACGAGGGCTACGCATCCTCCCCCAGCTGAGCCTGTCTCCATCCAGCCTCCAAAGCCCTGGGCTTCCCTTCTGCGGGCAGTGTGCTCTGCCAGGGGTAAAGATGGCGACCATTCTCCTTCCCTACTGCCTGGGTATTTACAGGACTCTGAGCCAAGGGGCTGTCTCGAGGACGCCTGGGTGGGAGCCAAGAGAAAGGACAGACAATAGGGACATGCTCTGGAGCCGGTTCCTTTCTGAAAAGATCTTCATTTCCACACTAATTGCCATTTCAGATCTGACCGTTTCAGACTCAGCCGTTATTTGTAGAGTCTTCTGGCAAGTTGCTCCTGGCCTGTTTCCTCTACCTTTTACCAGGCCAGACACGGCCAGTCCTAATTTAACAGACTAAAACACAGCTCTCCAAATGATTTTGGTGCCATATGTGAGGTTACGATGGCATTTGGGACAAGTCCCAAACAGGATCAGCTGCCGCAGGTGCTGGTGGGAGCTGTCACCCTCATTCCCGCTCTTCCCGCTGGCTGTGTGGCTCCTCGGTTGCTTCTGCATTGAAGGCGGCTGAGGCACTCCGGGAAGAGCAGGAACCTTCCAGAGTGGGGCTCGGAAGAGTTTCTCTTTGTTGTTAATGCAGCTAGATTACGACCGACCAAGAGGCTGGTGAGGCACACCCTGAGGCGTGCCTGTTTCCAGAGATAACTGACGGCAGGACTATGGTGCCAGGCCCCCAGCCTTTGCTCTGCTGGACTGAGCCCTCTGAAACTGTGGCCTAAAGGCACCCCTTCCTACCATAAGTTGTTCTGTCTGGTACTTGGTCAAAATGATGACAAAGTAACTAAACGGGCTCACGAAAAGGAAATTAAGTCACTGGAGATGAGCTCCTGAAAGGGATATTGGAACCCTTGCTTCCTCCCTGTCCTTCTCACGGTTTCCCCAGAGGCCAGGGGCAGCCTGATTCTTCAAATGACTCCTGCCATAATGTCCTGCCTCTCCAAAGGCCCCAAGCAAGGGGGCCAGGGGGCCATGCCTGAAACCCTGAGCCCAGACAGAGCTTTCCTCCTGTAGGTTTAACTTTCTTGGGTATTCCATCACAGTGCCAGAATCACCCGCACATTCACTGCAGATGAACCCCACAAGGCACATGAAGTCCAGAGCCAGGCCGGTTCTAAGTAGGCAGACACCGAGGGAAATGGAGCTCTCTCCAGAACTGGACTAGGCCTGCCATCTGAAAGGGTGAAACCAGTAACCACGGCTTTGTTGTTGTTGTTTGTTTTAGAGACAGGACTTCTCTGTGTAGCTCTGGCTGTCCTGGACTGGCTCCGTAGACCAGGCTGGCCTCGAACTCACAAGAGATCTGCCTGCCTCTGCCTCCCCAGTGCTGGCATTCCAGGTGTGTGCCACCACGCCTGGCAGGAGCGGCGATTTCTGGGAACACAAAAGACAAGAATGGATTGTCTTTCAAGTATGGAAACAGAGGAGGTTGGGTTTGCTGAAAGGTTCGCAAGTGCAACCTGAAAGAGATGCCTTTGGTGGCATTCCTGCCCCTTCATTCTTGCCCCTCAAGACTGCAAGATAAAGGTATTTCAAATAGATCCACTTTCTGCTTGATAAAATTTGTAGTCGGCCTGCACAGCCGCTAAGGATAGGCCAGGATAAAAGGGAGTAATTGCGGAATCCAAGGACCCAGACCGCTTTCTTTCACGGCAGCTGCTGTGACTGGAGGCAGGTTCTGGGTGGGAGTATTCACTTCAGGAGAAGGAGGACGTTAACCTCTGCAAGGCAGGGGCTACCGTCGCGCGCCCCGGTTTGTCCCATCGGCCTCAATGTCTGCACTGTGGAGTCGGCAGGTACCCGAAGGTGGAGAGTGGGCCGGGTAGGCCCGGCCGCAGCAGAGCTGTGAAGGCCTGGGGGTCATAAGCACAGACCGAAGGAAAGCACGCGGGAAGGGTGGTTTGTCCCTTGCTTTGAGCCCCCCGAGTCCCCACTGGAGGGTGCAGGGGCAGGGGTCATCCGGGGTTGAGCACGGCGCCCCGGGAGGCTCTGACATCCTCACACAGCCCCGGCTTGGGCAGAGGGCGGTGGGCGGGGCCGCGAGCGGCAGCGGAGGGACCGCCCCGCGGCTACCTGCCCGAGCCCGGGGGCCCTGTGTAGCAGGTGCGTCTGCGCGGCTGTCCGGGTGGGCGGGGCCTGGCCCCCGTGCGGAACGGGGTGTCTCTGCTCGGCCGGGGCCGGTCCGAGGACGCGGGGCTCGTCCGTCCCGGGCCTCTTCCCGGGCAGCCAGCGCTAGGGCAGGGCGGTACCCACGCGCTCCCCGCACAGCAGCCACGCCGAGGCCCACGGCCGGGGCGGGCCATCCGGCCGCTCGCTGATTCGCGGGTCCTGGCTCCTCCCACCAGAAAGCCCCGCCCTCCAGAGGTCCCCATTGGCCGGCGGCGCTGCCAATCCTCTTCGCGTCGCGCTGCCAAGAGTGGAGGGACGCCTCGTGGCCGAAGGGGTGCTCTACCGGAGAAAGCGGGCCGAAAGCAGCAGCGTTACGGGGCAGCATCGGTCGGGGGAGCAGTGTGAGTGCCCGAGCCCCAGGAACCAGCCCTGACAGTGCCAGGGGCGAAGAGCCGTCAGGCTGAGCCTCCAGCCTGGTCCCAGAACCAAACCTTCAATACCAGCTCTTGACAGGCAGAGGCAGGCCTGCTGTCTGCATCAGAGGCCAGCCTGGTCTACGAAGCGAGTTCCAAGACAGCCAGGCTGTGCAGAGAGGCGCTAACTCCAGACCTCTAAAACAGGGTTGTTTAGCATTCGGGCCTGACCCGTAAAGCACCTGCTCGAAGCTGAACTGTTTATTTATTCATTCATTCATTTCTTTTTGCCTCTGCAGGGAGAAAAATCGCTGTCTCATTCCCCGTTGCTAAAGAGGAAAAAAGATCGATAGGTTTTTAATCTGCAAGGGAGATGTGGAACAAATAGCTCTGGGCTGAGGATTGATGGGGCTGCCAGGTGTCGGCCCGCAGGGCCGTAAATCCGGTCCCATCCCCAGGCTTTTCAGCTGAGTAGGAGGCTGGGAGAAGACTTATGCTAGGCCACCCATCTGTCAAGTACCCAGATAGGGGGCCTGTGAGACGGCTCAGCCAGTCAGGCAGTTGCTGCTTAGCCTGCTAGTTTGACTTTGGTCCTGAGCCTGACGTGGTGGAAGGAGAGAACGGACTCCCGCAAGCTGTTCTCTGATGACATGCCTCCCGCAAAATAAATTAAAGTGTAACTTTAAAACAAAAAAAAAAAATGTTAAGAGCCCAGATAGAACTCAGTGCCCTTTCTGCTGTAGCAGTAGCTCTGCCACCAGTGGGCTTTGACTCTGAAGCGCTGGGGTCAGTTTCACTGCTTCAAAGCCGCTAGGAGCTGGCAGCATGGCAACTGATGGCCAGATTCTCTTCTTTCCCAAACGACACCAAATCTCCCAGGTTTGGTGTCTGTAAAAACTGGCAGCCACTCAGGAACAAGTCTCACCAAGCCCAGTCACTTCCCGGTCCCCGGGCAGCCTCCTCCTCTAGTCCAGCACCAAGTGTTAACAGAACTTCCACGCCCTCCTCAAACGATTCAGGCATTTTCTACTTTCACAAAAAGTGCCTGCCCTCAGGCCTCTGGGGGCTTGGTGAGACAGCCTTTAAGAACAACCTGGATGGACCTACCTGGGAGATTTACACAGTGGTCTGAGAGTTTCTCAACACTAGTGCTTAAGTATTAATGACTGAGGAGCCAAACAACAAACAGGTCTTTGGCTGCCTGTCTTCTCCCTGGGGCGGGGTGGCTCAGTCTCACCTGTGATCTTTGGCCATGCCTGTTTGTGTAACTACCTGTGGTCCATGGTTCTGAAACACCTTTGAAAGCTGTGACTTCCCTGTAGCCAGAGCTGGCCTTCCCACCCTCACCCCACTTAAGACCGGCCATTCAGAATCTTCCCCCACTGTGTTCAAAGACAGTTCTCCATCACTGACTGGCCGTGTCAAGACTTAATCAAGACTTCAGGCACCCACCTGGCCCTGGGTGGGAAGGCAGGCAGTGAGAGCATTCACTGTCTCCCAGGGAGCTGAGAATGCTGGAACCATGTGCTGCCTTCAGCTTGGAAGGGAAGGAGGAGTGCAGAGCTGGAGAGGGGGGCTGGAGAGACAGACCACACCTTATAGACCCTTGTACTTAGATGCAAGGAAATGGAGTCCTCTTTAAAAAAAAAAAAAAAAAAATGCCTTGGTCCAAGTTAGGGAGAAGCTCCAATGGATGTTCATGGATGATGGCTGTTGTGTGGTCAGTGGTCACAGCTTTTTATGGGTCTAGTGTCATTCAAAGACTCACCAGTCTGACCATTAATAAATTTTGGCTCCTGGTCTCCACCTGGGACCAGGGATTCCAGTGCCCAGCCTGACCCCAGGGGCTTTTAAAAGCAAAGAACACAAAGTTACATATGATCTACCAGCAAGCAGAGGCCAAGTCATGCGAAGCAAGCTTTTGTTTGTGGAAGCAGAAACATCAGCTTTCGGCAAATACAGGACTGCATGCCTTTTGGAACAGTTTGTAGTCTGAGCTGATTCAGGGATGGTAATGTCAGCCTGGTTGTCAATCTACTGGGACAGATACAGATGGGAACAGAAGTTAAAGCTTAGGAATGTAAATGAGAAATCTTATATTTAGGACTTCTCCCTGCTGTACCCAGATCGCAAGAGCCCAAAAGACCAGCAGAAATCGAGTCCATTGCAAAACACATGAGGGTTTATTTAATACAAGCTCGAGCCCGGGTCACAGCAACCTCCTTGGTAAAGAGAAAGAGTGCAGCAGGGAGGTCTAGGGGAACAAGGCTTTTAAAGGGCAAAACCACAAGCAGGGAATTACATGCCTTGACATTCCATGACTGGGTAAGGGAAACTGACTTTTGAAATGATTGGTTTACTTTAAGAACCAAGACCATAAATGGTTCTGGCCTGGCCATCTGGGTGGGTTCCCAGGAGGCGGTATCTCTAGTGGGCAGGAAAAGGATGCGGTAAGGCCAGTTCCTCCCCCCACATGGCTGGGCATGTCTCCACCTGGCTGGCCTTCGTTCAGGCTTGTGCTTTAAACTTTAAACCAATACTCCCCCCCCCAAACCACTAGTTTTTAATTCTTTGGTCTCTCATTCCCCCTTCCCATGATCATTTGAAGACCCACTCTTGGGTCTTCCAGATATGACCCCTGGTGTCCTGCAGATTTACCTTTCCATAATGGGAACTGAGTACCATTAGTGTATCACTCCCAAGCACCCTTTCATGAAAGCCATCAAGCAATTTAAAATATAAGGCCCAAAAGTAAAAATTAAAATGAGTAGCAGTCCCTTCAGGGTGGATATAAGGGTAATAAGCCAAGAAGAACTATTATACCAGAATTTAAACCATCCTCTGGAATCTTTTCTCTCTAGGGTCTCTCCAGGCTTTTTGTTATTATTGCTAAGGATTCCTAATCATTCCTGACTGGTTTACATGAAAACAACATTTCTCTCTAAGGGATGCACATAGCCCATCCTGCTGTAAAAACGACAGATCTAAGCCCCTTCTGTTTGCAACACTATTTCTACCAAGGAATCAACATTCTTTTCTAAATGGGTGATTGAGTTCACAAGGCATTGAATATATTTATCAATATCTACCTTTAAGTTGTTATTATTCTGTCTTTGTACATCCAGTGCTGCAATACCAGTTTCTACTCTGGCTAAGCAATAGCAAATAGATAATAGCAAAGGTCAGAGAGCCCTTTTTGACTAAGCCTGCCAGGTCTTCAGGTACTGACAACAGGACCCTTGGCATCAGGGGCTAGGAAGGCTGAAATGCCAGCCAAAGGCTGGGCAATGGGCACTATCTAATTAGTGATCCAGTTGAAGAGACATGGAGCCATCACATCACATCACATTTACTAAACCAGTAAAGCTGCACTGGTTTACTTCAGCTTCCATCAAGTCCAGATTTCAGCTTGCAGTCTATAGGTGATCCCCGAATAGAGTCAACCAGATGAAAATCTGCTAAGATAAATTCAGACTAGAGACAGAAGTTAAATTTTGTCTAGTAATTAGGGGAAGTGAGGAATCCCAAGACCAAGGGAAAAACTCATCTGCAGTCCATTTGAGCTATACCAGATCCAGGGCTTCTGACTTTGGTTTCCTGAAACTCATATTAGTATCACCATTGTGTTGAGATCCTTACTTTAGAAAAAGCAGTTAACAGGTGTCTACAAGGAAACAAGAGTAGACTCATGCCATTAATACCTAGTAAAAGCTATGGCTTTGGGGTCAGATATACACATTAGACAGATGTTTTTTTAGCATGATGAGATGAACCTTTAAGTCTATCTCCAGAAGACAGCCAAAAGGAAATTAAAATCTCAAGCTTGTGACTGGATAATAAGCAGTCAGTGCTCCATCAGCTTATCAGAACTCTACTGATCAATGTCAAAACTCTCAACTTCTGAAATCTTATAACAACATGAGCACAACAGTAACAGAAAGGGGGATTTGAAATATCTCCCATTTTCCATACGCCTTGAATTATTTTCTTATATCATTATAACTTACATTCATATACCTTAAAACATCTATTTAGACACTCCAGTCTTCCATACATTTACCAACTTTGAAACATTTTCCTAGACCCCTAAACAATACTTTTAGATTCTCATAATTTAAACTTTTATATCCTCAGATCTTATATAAACTTTACATATTTTTATCCAGTTATTGATCATAAGACATAGGCAACTAACATGAAGCCTGTAAGCAAGGCAAATCTGTTTGTTTGCCTTTCTAAATAAGAGATCTAGTACCTGATAGTTCTTACTAGCTAATGAACTGACCAATGAACTAACAGTGGATCTAATTGTCTGTTCTTTAGCTGCACAGTTACCATTAGTTTAGCTTAGCCATCAATGTGGTCAGAGACCTGAGAAGGATAAATATAAGCCAAATAAATGTACCAATAAAAATAACAGAGATGACTAGTCAGTCCACCACTTAGGCAGTTGTCCCTGGCTCCTGTGGTCTCATGACATCATGAGCAGAGGCAGTCTGGCCATCAGGCACAGAAGATGAGAGACTTTCTGTGGAAAAAAAGAATATGAGAGATCGACCTCACCTCAATTTCAGCAAAAGTGAAACAATGACTCTCCAGGTGTCCACAGCTTTGTCCATAGTTTAGGCTGGACCCTAGCAGTGGCCCAGTTGGGGAAGTCTTGCCCAGTGGTTAGCATACTACAATCCAGAGTTGTGTTGTGCCCAAATCTTCTTGGAGACCTTGGGGAGCTCTGCCAAGGTTTTGAGACTATCATAATAAGTTTACACATGTTAAATGCCATATTCATCAAATCTCTGACAAGCTTGAGGGCCAGCATATCTGCATTACTCATTGTCTATATTTATCATCTGTTTTACACTGCATCCTATAAAACAGAATTCTATAGTCTCTAATTCTGGCATATTCCTTAGATGAGTGTTTTAGGATCATATCTATTTCAAGTAGCTCTACACAGGCAAACTTCATAGTTACCCATCCTAGGCTTAACCTTGAAAACACAGATGAGAGAGTAGCTAAAGCTCAATCTTGTAACCAACTGTAGTCATTAGCATAACTTTAAATATCTTTCTGAACTAAAATCAAAGCAAAACTCTTAATCAGACACAGTTCATAGAGGGGCTAGCAAATCTTGCTGATCCTACCACATTGCATTAAGACTGAACAACAAAAAGCTTATTAAAGGACAAATGTTGCACTTTGCACTAAACAGAAAGCTGAACAGAGCTGGCAGCCCTCAGCAAAGATGGCGGTAAAACCACAGATCTACCTTCTTTATCCTTGAACCAACACGGCAGCTAGCCATGTGTTGCTACAGGCCAAGGCCGGCAATTTAAAACATTGCCACTAGATTTTGCTGATGGTGTTGCTATCTCCCACAGTATAACACTGTGGAACATTCACAGTTTCCTGTAACCAAGTTCTAACACTGTAATCAAGTAAGTTTTAGAACCAACTGCATAACATAACAGCATAGAACAATTTTAAAACTGTACTTGGACTATTCTGGCCACATCAAACCTATCAGCCAGAAAAAAAAAAAACAGCATTAATCCGTTCACTGAGGAACTGGCAGTCAGGCATATATTTCATATAATGGCTACTATGACTTGAATACAACCCTGTATAACCCTGGGCTAAAATGGAGCTGCAGTCCTCTTCCCCCATTGAAGAGCATAAGAAAACATTTTGCATTGAAGAATCACCAGCCTTTTAAATGAAGAACAACATACACAGTTCTTTCTCAAATCGTATGAAAAGCCAAAACAAATATCGTTCATATGCCCTCTGGCTTTCCATACATACTCTGAACTTCCATAACATTCTTTTTCAGACAACATAAAAACTTTCATCAAAGTCCTTCTCATCATTTCTTTACTAAGTCATTCCATGGGTTTTTAACATTCTGACATGATACACTGTAAAAACTGCAATTTTCTTAATTGGCTCAAACAGTATAGCTTGGTTTCATTTGGTAAAATTAATAAAATAAATACCAAAATCTTTTGTCCTTCCCCAAAGGGTTGAGAAACTGTTCCAAGTTCTTTGTTAGACTGCCCAAGGTCATTATTTTAAATGCCTGATAAACTTAAAAATTTTTCATAGCCTTGAACACATTTTTAAAAGAAATCTGTTTTTTTTTTTTTTTTTTTTAAGAAATCTGTTTTTGCAGCATCAAAATAAAGTACCCTTTTTAGGAGTGACATCACAAAGCATAACCATAATTTTAAAAGTCAAAACCAAGTTTTAAAACCAAATTTTACCAGAGTAAACAATTCAACCTCTAAAATCAATAACAATTTAAAATGAGACTTGTTTTCTTAATCTAAAAGGAAATAGGATGATAAATAGAATTTATTGTGACTAAGAGATTCTGTAATCTTTCTTTTCCTTTGTTCTGCCCCACAGGCAATTTCAAGATGGCGGAATCACATCACATGGCATGTCAAGCCACATGATTGCTATTTAAAAACATCAGTGCTTCTATAGATCTTACAAACATATATGCACACATATATGTTGTAAACAAGAGTTTTAATTTAACCTTTAAACATATCCAATAACTGTTAATCTATAACCAAGACATACAGAGCATGTTAACCATTTAAGATCAGTCAGAGAAAAACATGTAATGGCCATATGTACATTTAAACAGACAGACAAAACTGTTCTTACTCGATCCAGCCATAATTTCAAGCACTTTGTCCCATTAGCCTGGGCAAGCTCACACAGCCTGCCCTGCCCTTGAGAGTTTAGGACTTGCTGGCAGCATTTTCTGGGGTGCCACACTATCGCTTGGCCTGTTTCTTTACCTCTGCCCTCTCATGCTGACCCTGAAAGAGTAGTGTGCATCACCACGGTGGAAGTTTCACACCCGCCACCACCCCGCAGCCATCCCCCACTGAGTGCGCTCAGCAGCAGCTGGACCATTTCATTCCCAGCCCCACCCTTGCATTCCCACTGACAGCCAGAGTGCTGGCCACAGGAGGAGCGACCTCAGTCCTGCTTCTGCAGATACTGCTGTGGTTGAGATGCAGGGAGATGGAACGACCCTCGGGTTGAAGGGCCAGAAGGGACAAGAAGAGATTGGAGAAAGTCGGTCCCATAGTGTCTGTCACAGTCCCATAGTCCAATACAAACAAAGGTTCACAAACACAACAGACAGAAAGACAAATGAGCACAAAGTAGCTGCTCCACAACCTAAAACAATGAAACCAAGTGCTAGGCTTTCGCTTGTGGTAGGAAAGGTGAAAGCAGAAACAGATTCCTCCTCTGAGACAGGAACAACATTGCCTGGAAAAGGTTTCCCATAACAAAATAGAAAGACAAGCACACCGACTTCTGCTCTGGTTTCCCTGCCATGGAGGCCAAAAGCACAGAGAGGAGAGTAGACAATGGGATTCCACTGTTAGGTCCAGCAGGGAGCCTAACTACTGAAAAGGCTTGCTAGGAAGGAAACTCAGAGGCCAGAATCGATGTAATTAACAAGAGGTTTATTCACACCAGCGCCCAGGGGCTAACTCTGCATTCAGGCTGGAGTCAGCAGCAACTTACAGAAGCCTCAGGTTTTTAAAGGAGTAGACGAGGGGGTTAGAGGTCTGACAGCTTGGGAGCCCATCTATGGTATACGTGCAGATTCAGCTACTGTTAAAGGTGGGTAAAGAATTAGTACCTATGGTCAGACTAGGCCATTGTTAAAGGTGGGAAAAGCAATTTGCTCATCCTGTGGTCTCTCTGAGAAGCGGGGCTACGTGCCTTTAGTCAAAAGGCTATTTGGGAGGGGAATTAGGACAATCTGGATCCACTGCTAGACAATGTTATTTTCTTCTGCAACCAAGTGGAAGTCTTTGCTTGTTCATTTCCTTATCTCCATCTGTGAGATGGCTAGGGTCAGGAGGGGCTGTTACATTCTCCTGTTCTCTGGAAAAGTACTGGGAGACCAGTTTGACATGAGCCTATAATTTAAAAATATAGTTATAAGGCTAGTCTGATTCTTTCACCACATCCACCAAAACTCTCCAGTTGGTGGGTGGGCTCCTTTGTCAACCAACTCCAAGGTGGGCACTCCATTAACTACCCCAGAGACAAGGCAGGTGGGCTCCTCCATCAACCACTCCAACCTCATCCACCAAAAACAGCAAATGGGCTCCTCCATCAACCACCCCAGGGCCAGGGATGTCTCCTGGGACCCCCAACAGCTGTGACCCCCAAGTACAACCACTCCTAGTCACATCTTGCCATTTAAACTAACACCTAGAGGATTTTTCAGAGAATAGAAAGTAGACGCACAGACACTATACATAGACACTGAGACAAAAAACACTCACTAGCCAGTACTGGACCCTCTGGACCAAGGTTCTGGAATTCTGGGGGCGGGGTCCTGAAATCTCAGTGGGACCTCCAATTGTTGTACCCAGATTGCGAGACCCCAAAAGACCACCAGAAGTCGAGTCCATTGCAAAACACATGAAGGTTTATTTAATATAAGCTCAAGCCTGGGTTGCAGCAACCTCCCTGGTGAAGAGGAGAAGTGTGGCAGTGAGGTCTAGGGGAACAAGGTTTTTAAAGGGCAAAACCACAAGCAGGGAGTTACATGCCTTGGCATTACATGATTGGGTAAGGGAAACTGACTTTTGAAATGATTGGTTTACTTTAGGCCAGACCATAAATGGTTCTGGCCTGGCCATCTGGGTGGGTTGCCAAGAGACAGTATCTCTAGTGGGCAGGAAAAGAATGTGGTAAGGCTAGGTCCTCCCCCCCAGTGGCTGAGCATGTCTCTACCTGGCTGGCCTTCATTCAGGCTTGTGCTTTAAACTTTAAACAAAACAAAACAAAACAAAACTAAATTTTAATTCTTTGGTCTCTCACCCCTCAGGAATAAGCAGTAAGTGGGAAAGATAAGGCTGCTGATCGACAGGAATACTGATTTGGAGTCCATTTGACCTGTGACAGATGAATCCAAGTCTCAACATATATCATCTTTAAGCTTCATTATTATTATTTTTCATTTTTCAAATTATTTTCTCATACCCTTACAGCTTAGATAGGCCCCAAACCTTTTTGTTTTTTCCATTCAATCATTTACCATGAGACACATTGACCAATTACTGAGAGCAGTCATTGCAAAGGAAGTTCTTTTAAATAGAGAAATAGTAAAAATTTATGTTGAAACTTGTTTTATGCTGGGCATGGTGGTCCATGCCTGTGATCTCAGCACTTGGGGAGGCAGATGCAGGCAGATCTCTAAGTTCGAGGCCAGCCTGCTCTACAAAGCGAATCCAGGACAGCCAGGTCTAACAGAGAGACCCTGTTTCAAAACAAAACTGTGTTTTTTGAGTTTGCCTTTCTCACCAGGAGACCTCTAGAAAAAGCAAGACTTGATTTTCACTCATGAAATGCATTGATCAGGTAGCTGTTGCTAAACTGATAAAGCTATAGTTAGCCATCAACCCCATCAGAGATCTGAGAAGGGTACATTTGAGCAAGTAGTATAAATCAAAGTTACCAATGTTGGGGGTTGGTCTGGTGCTCTGTGTATTCAGATACTAAATTCCGGCACCCAAGGTCTGGTTGCAGTCCAGAAGAATGCATTCTCTCTATACTGTCTTTGTTGTGTAAACTTTGCTCTCTAATTATCTCTGATTGGTTAATAAAAAAGGCTGGACCACCTGTAACTGGGCAGAAGAAAGGTAGGTGGAGCTTTGGTTCCCAGGCCTCTCAGGTAGAGGTCATAGGTCAGGAGGAGGGGAGAGGAGGAGAAGGAATGAGGAAGATGGAGAGAAAGAACCAGGCCTAATGGAGGAGATACAGCCCAGACAGGATGAATATTGGCAAGTAGCTTAGAGAGTGTGGCTGGAAAGTAACAGACTAGTTTAGAAAACTGCTTAAATGGTACCTGCCCAGTTATTGTGCTTCAGCTTGTTAAATAAATCAGTAGGTCTCTGTCTCAATTATTTGGGAGCTAGATGGGATATAGAAAAGCCATAAAAAAAATAATAAATAGTCTACAACATAGCAGCTTATAAGACAGAGACTTCTTGGCTTCTTGACTTCTTGGCTTCCTGGCTTGCTGCTCCTAAGCAATCCCAGTAGCCCTCCTGGAGGCAGTGGCTTCAGTCTCCAGCAGTCACACAGGGCAGCATTAACCCTCTGACCGCCACACAGGGCTGTGTAAGAAAGTTTTGACCACCTTGTGTGTTCTTTCTTCCAGACCCTCCTCTACCCATTTTCCTCTTCCCTTTCAACCCCCAACACTAGATATGAGGGGGAAAAAAAAGGATAGAGAAGAAAAGAAAGAATCCCTGATTAAAGTCAGGGGGTCAGGAAGGGGACAGCATTATCCTTAGACTGCTTCCTGCTGACCAGGGGCATCAAGCTCCTTGGGGCAAGTTTGATCTTTGCTGTCAGAATATCTGATCTTGTCTTCACATTTCTTTTTTGCATACAACCACTTAACAAACCACAACCAACAGAAAACAACAACCAACCAACAATCCACACCGCCTTTAGGGGCCCTAGCATTCACCCTCTGAAAAGTCCCCAGAATTCCAAACATCACACAATCGCAGAAAGTGGCTGTAGCTGGCAAAGCCTCGCCTGTGCTGGAACACAAGGCAAGCCGGTCAGCTGCTGCAAAGTGGCCCCACATCCGCACACCAAAATTCCAAAACTCCCACTCCAGGGCAGCACCAGCCTTCAGCTGGCAGACAACAAAAGACCTGAGAGCCCTTTCTGCAGGAGGGATTTGAGACTGGCCTACCTTGTCAGCGCACAGGGGCAACCAGCTCTTCAGTGTCTTGCGTGTCCATAGTCTTGGTGGGGTCCTAGAGGCTAGCCATGTATTGGGAAGCTTTGTCTGGTGGTTAGTGTGACCTCAGCCCACGCGGCATCCTCTCCTTCAGAGGAGACCGTAGGGCTGCTGCTGGGAGCTGGCCTTTCTGTCTACCAAAATGGTGGAAGAAAGAATACACAGTGTAGCCTTTTTCATTAAACACTCTAAATGCCATGTTCAGTAGATCTCTGAAGAGCTTTTGAAGGCCATCTATTATGTGTATCTGACTTTAAATAAACTTTGGTTTTAGTTACTTGTTTTAGGCTTACTTTGAAAACATACAGAGAAGGTTAAGTAAAGTTTATCCCTGTCAGTGAATTACATTTGTTCTTGGCACGACTATAAGCATAGTTCTGAGCATGCTGAAGAATTTGATCATTTATAAGGTGACTGACTATTAACATTCGTGTCCCAATTACAGCCTTAAGAATTACAGTTCCTGGGCTGGAGAGATGGCTCAGTGGTTAAGAGCTCTGTCTGCTCTTCCAGAGGTCCTGAGTTCAATTCCCAGCAACCACATGGTGGCTCACAACCATCTATACCTTCTAATGCCATCTTCTGGCATATGGGTTTACATATAGAGCTTTCAAAATAAATAAATAAAATCTTAAAAAAAAAAAAAAGAATTACAGTTCCTGAAGTGAAGCGCTATTAGTACAAAATATGACTTAAGCAGTAAGTGCAACCCGCAGGGAGACTGAGAATCTTACTCTTAAAGATCCTTTTATAGCACATCTTTCTTGTACGACTCAATTTACCCAAATAGCTAAAGCTTCACAAAGTTAGCAAAGACCAAAAGTCCACATTTACATTTTCTAGTCAGTTTCTGTTGGCCTGAGCAGACTTTGGGTAAGGACAGCCGCTCTACAGGCTCTTGGCCAAACCGCTTGGGCCACTGTCATGCTACATCATAAGACAGGAACATCTCAGTTTGTGGTGCTCATCGCTGTAGCCCAACTTCTTGGCTTCTCGTCTTCTTCCTCATAATTTTGTAGTTTTCTTTCATCCTTTTTCATCCAACTTCTCTCTGCTTCTTGAGCCTCTGTTACCCTTTCTCTAGCACAATATAGCTCTGTGACATCTTAGTGGGTCCAAATCTCTGGCCAGATCTACCTGGGGACATCAAACCTCTGCTGGTCTTTTTAAAGTCATTCATAAACAGAAGACCGACTGGGGATGACAGTCTCTGATAGTGTCTGTCAGGTTGGCATCAAAACTTGGCCAAAGCTAAGTAGCCATAGCGAGGAAGCCTAGGATTTTTTTCTTCCTTTCTGGAGCTTTCCTGCTTGGTTCTGCTTTAGGCAACATTCTCTGTCTTGGCCTTTTAAATGCTTTCTCAGGCCCTGAACTCGAGCCCCTGAGCTGGTGTATTCTGTTAGTTCAGATATGTGTCTGGCCATAGCCCTCTATTTAAACTGGCAAAATTCTAAAAAAAAAATCTTTGCCTATATCCAACCACTGATGCTGGAAAACTCAATAAATTTCGAGAACATTAGAGCACTCAAGGGCAAACATGCTTACTTATGACATCCTGAGGAGCAGTTATTTAGCAATTTTTAAAAAAAGCAAAGAGTTACTGAACACAGTAAACAAAACCTCATTTATGTTGCCTTGATTGAGAACTAAGAATTGTTATATTTTTAAATCATTCTAGTCTCTTCAGTGTTGTTTCCTAATTTTTTTTTATAAACCTTGCTTTTGTGATTTTTCCCCCCTCATTTGTTATTCTTATTCTCAGAACACAAAAATCCATCCCAATCCAAAATATCTTGGAGATCCACTGTTACTTAAAAACATCAATTTCTTTGAAAACAGGAGTTGAATCCAAGTAACACATACAGCACATTTTAGTAAATTAAGATTTCCTACGTACAGGTTTTCGGCCAGCAACCCTCTTGCTAAAAGTTTTAAGTTAACTGTTGTTATATATTCTACAGACTTTTAACCATACTAATAAACTCACAAACTTATGTAAATAGAAAGTTTACACAATAGTCCTAGAGATCTTAAGATAAGGTTCATACCTTTAGCAAAAGTTTTAGAAAATCAAATGAAACCAGGAAAGAGTACGAGGAGAGTGGCCATCATCCCGAGAATACTCTCTTCTCTTGTTTTGTTTGTTTGTTTGTTTGTTTTTTCCTTTCCCTGTCACAGTCACCTGATACAAGGCAGGGATTTTGGAGGAAACGTTTAAACAAGTATGGTTGGGTCTAGAGGAGCGGGAGCCATAACCCAGCTCCAGAGCCAACCTCACTGAAGTAGAACAACATGAACAACATTTTCAATGTCGCCTACACCTGAAAGACACCAGAACCCCTGTGAAACAGAACCCAGTGACCAGGGGAAGGACCAAAGTCAGCGGAGAACTAAGAAGCTCAGAGACAGGGAAAGTTATTTATTTATTTATTTATTTATTTATTTACTTACTTACTTACTTACTTACTGCTTTTTCAGTTTGTTTTCTAGATAGAGGAGAGGAGCAGACAGCTGCAGAGGGAGCCGAGCTACACCCTGTAACACACGCACTCCCTCACTCTAACTAGCTCCCGGATCCCACATCTACAGCAAACTTACAGACACACCGGAGTGAATTAAAAAGACAGAAAAACAAACATTTGGGGGCCGATTTTATTCATACACACAACAGCCAATTTCCCTCCTGGCTTTTCCAGCAAGGGCCAGAGGCCTCCCAGCAGTCACTCCCACTAAGGAAGCGCTTCAGCCAGCTTTTCCCTGGATTGCAAGATGCTCAGACAAACAGGACCCTTACCTGCACCTCTGCTGCCTCCTTCCCCACAGTCTGGGCATTGAACCTGCTGATAGCTCCCTCCCAATGCTGGGCCTATCTGATTTCTTGGCCCCAGGGGCCCAAGGCTGGCCAGAAAATGAAGGTGGAACTAACTGAACCCCCAAATCCCACAGGTGCTCCCAAATGTTAAGGGTCTGGGTCACTTTCATTCATATGGTGGCTCCTGGCCGACACCGAGGACTTAGGACCCCCCAGTCCTGCGCCCAGTCACCCCAGTCACTGGCTTTTAAAGGCAAAGAATACAAAGTTAGATTCTGTCTTCCAACAAGCAGAAAAGGCACCTCTGGCAAAGCAAACGTTTGTATATTGTAGGCTTTGATTTTTTTTTTTTTTTTTTTTTTTTTTTTACTTTATTTGATGTTCCCAAAATGCCTCTTCCTCCCTTCAAAACCCTGATTATGGGTAAGAGAAAAAGATTAGTGGGGACAGGAGATGTGGACCTCTTTAGACTCAATTCCTTTCTTCCTTGTCAGCAGTCCAGACAAACAGCCAACAGCACTGAAAGCATTCTCTGAAGCCCCCCTCTCTCTCTTTCTCTCTCTCTCCTCTTATTTATACCCTCTCAGAGTCTGAACAAGGATGTTTTCCATCTGGCAAAAATTACGTCCCCCCAAAAAGGCAGTTTTCAGCTGACAAAAATCATGTGCCCTCTCACGAGGCTGTTACTAGCTGTGGATAAACAAAAGGCATTCCCATATCCCATACCCCATATCCCACACTTGGGATTCCAAAAAAAAAAAAAAACAAACAAACAAAAAACCCCCACATATTTACATAACATAACCAAAGCTTCTACTACAGTTTATGGAAGCAGAAACAGCAGTTTTGTTATGACCATTACAAAAATTAACCCTTAGTAGCACTTAACATGAGGAACTCTAATTTTGCTTTACAGTCTCTGAAGCACAAAAACTTTAAACATAAAGTTATCATCAACATAATACTAACCATCATAAGCACGACCTAGACGGGGCTCCTTGGGACAAGAGGGGCAGAGGCCTCTCAGGGAGCCTGAGGAGACTTTCTCTTCTTGACTTTACTCTGTCCCAGGAAGTAGCTCGAGCAGTCAGGCCTGGAACGCTTGGTCTATGGCCTTCAGTGTCTTAGGACCTGTTAGAATGAATCTGGGTGAATGAATAAAATTGACTTTCTAGACCTATGAAGTAGTGAACTGGATTCTGAACCCAACTTCTGCCTACCTGTAAGGTCACAGAAGCATTAACTTAGAGCTCTCTCCCCTTCCACACCTCCCCACCCTCACCCACCTCCAGGTACAGCTAGCCATCTGCATTAATGCATTTTCATGTTTTTTTGGAGGAAAGGAAGAGAATAAGACCTGTGCAAGGGCCGGAGGCAGAACCAGTCTCCCCAAGCCCTTTGCCTCTGACTCCCCAGACCTTCACACACACCCCCATAGGGTGAGAACCCAGAGGTGTGCTCTTTACCCCTGACCCCAGCGTTCCCCCTGCACAGAAGTAGGGCTATGTGTGCCAGTGTGGTAGACAGCATCACGGCGTTTTGGCCAACCTTGATGGGATTTCCCAAAATGGTGCCTTCCAAAACAAAGGGCTTTGTGGGGAAACTCACATATTTTCTTAAAGGACAGATTCGTCTTTACACGTTCCTGGGCATGCTCAGTTCTAGGGCATACGACATCATGTTTAAAAAGAAAAGTGGCAGGCAGGAGCCACTCCTGGGTAGAGAATCTAATGGATACCTAAAAAGTCCAAGAGATTTTGAACCGGATATGGTGGCACATGCCTTTCATCCTAACTCTCAGGAAGCAGGGGAAGGCAGATCACTAGGAATTCAAGGCTGTACAATGAGACTATGTATGGGGGCCACGGCGGAGGGAGAGGAGAGGCTGGTTCCTGCAAGTTTGTCTGGAGGTCTTTATCTTACAGGAAATAACTCAGACAGAGTGCTAACAGTCAGTCAAAGGAGCAACAGTAAGTCCAACGACAGCTGCACAGAGACACACAAGCTAAACGGATCGATGGTGCCAAGATGCTTGTTTGAATGGAGCAAAAGAAACCTGGTGCAGGCTGGGGGCCCTGCTGCGGGCTGGGGGCCTGCTGCCGATGAAGTCTGCTTCCCTGATGGGGGCAGCCCTGCTCCGCTCTCAGCACAGGCAGAGAGACGCAGCCACAGGGCCTGGTCAGGGCCTGAGGGCGGTCCACAAGGACTGGGTTCCCTTCTTCTGCAGAGTTTCCAGGGGAGCCAAACGCTGGCAAAGGAGGAGGCTCTTCCCACTCGCTTTCGATCCTCAGACCCCGTTCCATGAGCAATCATGCTCTCTCAGACAGCCGGAGTCCCATCCTTCCTCTGACAGAGCACCACCTCCCCAGCCAGCCCTGCTCTAGCCAGCCACCCCAGAGAGGCCTGAAGCTGAGGCCGCCCTGTGGCCAGCTCCTGCGGTCATGCGGCTTCCACTCAGATCCCTGTGCTTCGGGGCCCCTGGGAGCACCACGGTCAGGTTAAAACCAGCCAAGCGCTGGGGGACGCTGGGTCTCTGCTGCTGGCGGGTGCCTGTGG
The DNA here is from genome assembly GCF_030254825.1 of Meriones unguiculatus. Classification (NCBI taxonomy): domain Eukaryota; kingdom Metazoa; phylum Chordata; class Mammalia; order Rodentia; family Muridae; genus Meriones; species Meriones unguiculatus. The sequence continues at coordinate 138,249,381 of NC_083351.1, read as the reverse complement.
TCTGAAACCCAGAAGGGCCTCTCCAAGCCTGTGTGTTGAGCACCCTCGGTCCTCGGCTGTTGCTTTGGAAAGGCCTGCAACCTCTCGGAGGTGGGCACGGGTCGCAGGAGGAGGCTTGCTTGCAGCCCGGTTCCGTCCCACCCTCTTGGCTTCCTGGTCTGCAGGTGTCAGGAGCCTTCGCCATACTCACCTACAGGGCCTTGAAGTCGGTTTACTCTGACACACTGTCCCGGCTTCCAGGAGTCTCCCCGGGAAAGAAACAGGCCTGGGCAAACGCCCTTCATGGTGTGTGCTGCGTCATTTAAAAAGTAGCAGTGCTGGAACCAATTTACTATTTAATAGTAGGAGATCTAACCTCTCTTGTGCTTTGAGTCATGACATAACCTTATCAAAATTAATATTTTTCCATATGTGCTACTAATAAAGACATCTGTTTTAAATAAACTATGTCAGTACTGTTAAGTTACAAATATTGCAGCATATTAAATTCATACCATGGACAGTTTAAGCAATGCTTTAAATTTATTTTGTTCATTAATATTACAAAATAACTAGCTTACAGAGCACAGTGTGACTTTGTATAGGCACAATTATGTTTTTAAATTTCTTCTTTTTCTTTTTACAAGACAGGCTTTCTCTGTGTAGCCCTGGCTGTCTTAGAACTCACTCTGTAGACCAGGCTGGCCTTGAATGCAGAGCTCCACCTGCCTCTGCCTCCTGAGTGCTGTGACTACAGGCATGCACCACTTCCTGGCATGGTTTTTTTTGTTGCTGTTTCAAGCCAAGAGCTTGCTGTGCAGCTCCAAATTCTTAACCTTCCTGCCTCAGCTTCATCAGCGTGGAGATGAAAGCCAGGAAACCACACCCAGTGCACAGCTCCCTGGCTGAGGATGGTCACGCGTCCCTCAAGGGCTGACTTGTTAAAAGCTGGATTCCCAGGATGCTATGGTGAAACCTTTTTTTTTTTTTTTTTTTTTTTTTTTTTTTTTTTTAAAGGGCCTGCTAAAGAGGTCTCTGCCAGGTGCAGCGGCGCACGCCTGTGATCCCAGCATTCCGGGAGACAGAGGCAGACACATCGCTGTGCGTTCCAGCCAGCCTGGTCTCCAAAGGGTGTCCAGGACAGCCAGGGCTATACAGAGAAACCCTGGAAACTGGGCTGGCTACTGGCCACAGCTACAGGCCCAGACAGGCTTCAGGGGTGCTTCTCACCCCTCTGGCCCCGCCCCTCAGTGTCCCAGTCACCCTCTGAATTTGGGCTTTCTCTGATCTCTTGACAGTGCTGTTCAGTGCTGATATGACCTCTCTCTAGCTCAGCAGGTTTCTAAGCACTCACAGGAGCCCCGGGAAGACCACCGAAGCTACCTGCCTGACCGTCAGCCTCGGTGGGCAGTCAGGGTGCCCTTCTGCCGTCACCACAGGGAGGGCAGATGTCCAAGATGTTCCAGCACTAGGGAAGCCTCTCCTCTTCCTGCCATTTGTCCCCTGCTCCAGCCACCCTGCCAGCTCTTTATTCTGCAAAAAGCCACAGTCCCGTCTGTACCAATTAGTAGCAGGACAACGCAGAGCCATCTCTTTGGGCTGCCCTTTGACCTCCTTCATGGAGGCTTGCCTTTTAACATCATAATCTCAGAGTCACCTTTTGGGTAGGCGAAGGACAAGCATTCACTCATAGAAAGCTGGTGATGGGCAACAGAGAGCACAGCACTAAATATCCTGCCAGCACTTAGCTCCCCCAACAGCAATTAACAATACAGGGACACACCATCACACCTTCCCAACAAGGGAGAAAGTGGCCTGGTGGATCTGCTCAATTTCAGGGACTTCCTGAAACCCTGTGTGGTTTACTTCCTTGGGCTTAGGGAGCTTCCCAGGAGGACGGATGTCCCACCTCCCTGTGGAACACCCTGTGTCTGAAGGCATCTCTCTCTACAAGACAGAACGGTTTCTCTCAGGAATTGCTACATAAAACTTCCCCGTAAGACCTGCAAATAAAACCTGAGGGACTGCGGTCCAGCCACCGAGGCAGGCACTGGGCTCTTCCTACACACGTGAGCTCAGGAGTCTCTCCTTCCTAGACTGCAGCTCTGAGCCAAAGACAGTGTGAGGGCATAATATTCTTCACGTTAGCTGCAGGTGTTGAGACTGAAAATGACATCAGGACCTTCATCACATCCTTCACAATCGGTGAACGTCCGCACGAGGGCGCACGAGGGCGCACGAGGGCGCACGAGGGTGCACGAGGGCGCACTCTTCCACCTCAGTGTTCTACACAGGAAATTGAATTCAGAACTTAGGAAACCAGTCTCAGGGACAAGAGAAACAGCTCAGGGCTAAGAGCGCCTGCTGCTCCCACTGAGAACCTGGTTCTGAGCACCCGAGACGGGGCGGCGTGCAGCAACATGCAAATCCTGCTCCAGGGGTCTGATTCTCTCTTCTGGGCACCGCTACGTGTAATGAGCACGCACACATGCACACACACACATGCACGCATGCACGCACGTCCACACACACACATACACGTACGCACTCACGCACATGCACACACATGTACGCGCACACGCACATGCACACGCACACACACGCACGCACGCACGCACACACACACACATGCACGCACGCACGCACGCACACACACACGCACACACACACGCACGCATGCACGCACACACACACGCACGCACGCACACACACACACACGCACACACACACGCACACTCACACACGCACGCACGCACGCACGCACACACACACACACGTGCACGCACACACACGTGCACGCACACACACACACACACACACACACACACGCACGCACACACACGCACGCACACACGCACACATACACACGCACACGCACACACACGCACACACACGCGCACGCACGCACACACGCACACACACACACACACGCACACGCACACACACACGCACACATACACACGCACACGCACACGCACACACGCACACACACGCACGCACGCGCGCACGCACACAGGCAATGTATTATCTGTGTGTGCACATGCTACGTGTGCACTGCTACATGCAATGCACACACACACACATGTACTAGATTACATGTGTGTGTGTGGTGTGTGCGCGCACATGGCTGTATATGCAGGCAGAACACCCACACACGTAAATGAAGAGAGGGAGGCCGTTTTTCTCAGGGTCTTTGGCCAGGCAGTAGGGAAGTGAGGACTGAAATGAACCCCATGTCCTGTTCTCTGGGGAATCCGGCCGGGTGTGGCCTGCAGGTCACTGTAAGCGCCGATCAGGTTCACGCTGACATCCACCGTGGAGGGGCAGACAGGTGCGCTAGGTGTGTGTGTGTGTGTGTGTGTGGCCAGGTTCCCACCCACTAGAAGAACCGTGCTCTGCTTTAGGGTCCTTAAGCCAGACAAGCGTCTTGTCTGTTGCCAGCATTGGGGTCTGCTTTAGGGACGAGCCGGGAAGCCCCGCACAAACTTGCCTGGCCATCTGCAGAGCTGATTATGAGTTCTGAGAGCTGCCGCCCGCAACTCACCACTGATGGACGCCCACGGCTGCTAATCTGACACTGTGTGTTCACGGGCCGTCGGGAGCAGCGGGTGTGTGGAGACAGTCAGCACTAATCAGGATGCTAGGGGAGAGAGGGCCCCTCGGCTGCAGGAGGAACCTGCCACCAAACACAGTCGGGGGTTGGGGGGGCAGCTGTGTGCACAGTGGCAGCTGTGGGCCTACTGAGGCCACAGACCCACTGCAGCCTCAGGTCCCACTGCAGGCCCAGCCCCACTGCAAGCCCAGGCCCACTGCAGGCCCAGGCCCACTGCAGCCTCAGGCCCCACTGCAGGCCCAGGCCCACCCCAGCCCCAGGCCCCACTACAGGCCCAGGCCCCACTGCAGGCCCAGGCCCCACTGCAGCCTCAGGCCCCACTGCAGCCCCAGGCCTACCATCCCAGCAGCTGCTTCTCTCAGGCTGGGTAACTCCAGAGAAACCCACCTGGCCATAGTTGACGTAACTCATCTACAAAATGGGGCACAGGGCACATCTCCTCCATCATTCCAGTTTATGTAATTCTGTTCCCACAGCTGAGACTTCCTGGGACAGTCTGGCTCAACTGACCCCCTTCCCTGTCCCTCCTCTCCTCCCCTGACCTCCTGTTCCCTCTTTTCCCCTCCTCTCCTTTTCCCCTCCTCTCTTTTCCTTCCTCTCCTTATCTCTCCTCCCCTCCACCTCCCTCCCTTCTCCGCCTTCCCTTGCTTTCACTTTTCTCCCTCCCTTCATCTCCCCTCCCCTTACCTCCCTCTTTCTTTTCGTATCTCTCTTCCTATCATCTTCTCTTTCTTCCTTTTATGTTTCTTCTCTTTCCTTCTTTGTTTTTCTCTTTATTTTGTTCTGGGCAGGTGCACACTGGCTCAGCTCCTCCTACCTCACCCTTCCCAGTGCTGGGTTTACAGGCTGTGTTCTTGAGCTCGGCAGGCTTGTTGGGTTCTCCTGTTGGGAGGAAAAGCCCATCAGCTTTGGCCTCCCAATACTAGGCTGTTGTTTTAGGTCAGCAGGGTGAAGAACAAGCCGGCAGTTGGCCATCTTTCTTACCTACCTGCCTTCTTCTCCTTACCCTCTCAGGACTCTAACACGGACCATCTCATTGGCCACTCTCAGCCTTTCAGTGGCATTTGTATGGCCACAGGAACCTGCAACTTCCCGTGGTTTAGAGAAGGCCATCATTAACTGTCAAAACGAATTGTGCCTTTTTAAATACCAAATGATGTTTACTTCAGGAGGCAGGCTGCCCAGGAGCCGCTGGTGCAAAGATGGTGCCTGCTGCCTCTCCCCGCACCCTCCTCTCCTACAGTCTGTGGTCCCTAAGCTGTTCCCCTACTCTCTGAGGTGTCGGCATGGCCAGCATGGCTGCAGAGCCAGCCGCCCTCTCCTGGAGCTGTGGACGATGAGGCAGCTGCAGACAGAGCTGAAGAGCCGCCCGCTGGAGATTTGTCTCCCCTGTTTCAAGCGCTGAACTGGTGACGTTTTGTTTCATTGTCACTTCACTAGCGTAGCCACACAGCCGATGCTTGACCTGGGCCGTGCTCTGCTTTGGCATCAGGACGAGCATTGAGAGGTGTAGTTCCTGCCCTGAGCTTTACCATGAACCAGAGGCAAGGGTGGGTTCTGGAAATCCAGCCTCCTCAGGGCTGGGGACACAAGCCTGTTTACTAAGGTGGAGAGCCATTTAGACAAGCACACGCCCCTGCACACACGCGCGCACACACACACGCACACACGCACAGACAGTAGGGAAGTTTATTTCGGGACTGTAGCTAGAGCAGTTTTGCTAGAAAGGAAGCGCTGTGCAGGGCGTGTCACAGATAGCAACTCATTGTTCTTCAGACCGTGAGGAGACACGTCCATCTATCACCTGCTTATGAGAAAACTCAAGTCCTCAAAGTTTAAGAAATCTGGCAGCAGGAGGCTTTGAGGACCCAATGTCCTCCTCTGGTCTCTGTGTGTGAGCACACACACTCACGCAGACACACATGTGTATGCACGTAAGCACATCATTTTTGTTTGTTTGTTTGTTTGTTTTTAAAGCAAATAAAACGCAGACGTAAACCAGATCTCTCTATAAGTAGATGGCATCGGGCGTTGTGTTGTTGTAGAGGGCTGACCATAATTTCAAGCTGGGTAACCTTAAAACAAAAACATTTAAAAACCGCTGTCATTATCTCTGCATTCCAAGGCACTGCTCCCGATATTTTAACAGCAACATTAGTTATTACGGAGTTGGGCTTCAGTTTCCACCGGATGCTGCAGAAAGCCTGTGAGCACACTTTACAAGGTGGTTCTCAAGCTCAACTATCCAAAAAACAGGGAAAACCTCGGAATGAGTTCATGCATATCTGCAGGATTCCTTAAGAAAAACAGTGACAATGACAAATGGTTCCTTAGACTCGGTAAGAAACCACCCAAGGAAAAGGAGCTGGCTCCATCAGCTTTGAATGTGGGACAGCTTTGGGGCAATTATACCAGGATCCCTCCTGCAAAGAGGTATCTCCAGGCTATGCTACCTTCCTGGAAACCCAAACACATACACACCGGTGCTCACACATTCATGAGCACACACGCACAAGCAGACACACGTACACACAGAGCCTTCGCAGTGTATTTGCACCAAAGATAATGAACAGAGCAGACAAATCAATGTGACAGGTAATTTACCATTCCTGCTTGATTTCATCAGCCCGGCCTCGGTGCGTTCCGAGCTGGCCAAATTAGACAAGCACGGAGGAGATTGCACCAGTGTTTAATGTTTATCTTCCTTTACCTGACAGCACAATTATTCTCCACAAAATCTACCATTATCTAAGAGAAAAAGTTTAAGCATCGCAGCAATAAAAAACAGCATTGCTGAAGTTTTAAGCAGGCTCGACGCTCGGAGGATGACAACGCGTGTCCCATTTTGCCCTTTTGACACAAGCTGAGTCATCCGCCTCCACACGGCTGACCTGGAGGAAAGGCTGTGGGCATTTTCTTAGTTAGGGACTGATATGGCGTCCAGTCCACTGTGGGTGGCACCACCCTGGGGTGAGGGTCCTGGGGTACATAAGAAAGGCGGCTGGAGCGTCTCAGGGACACGAGAGGCTCCCAGGAGTCTGTGGAGGCGACCGCAGCTGAGACTCCTAGCAGCAGGGGGCGTGGAGCCTGGCGTGGAAGGGGGCACCGACCCACCCACAAAATTTTAACCCCAAATTTCTCCTGCCCCCAGGAAGTGCAGGGATAAAGATGGAGCAGAGATTGAGGGAATGGCCAACCAATGACTGGCCCAACCTGAGACCCACCCCACAGAAAACAGGCAGCCCCTGACACTAATGATACTCTGCTGTGCTCACAGACAGGAGCCTAGCATACCTGTCTCCTGAGAGGCTTCACCCAGCAGCTGATGGAAACAGAGGCAGAGACACACAGCCAAACATTAGACAGAGCTCGGGAAGTCCTATGGAAGAGTTGGGGGGCGCAATTAAGGGAGCCAGAGGGATCAAGGACTCCACAAGATGACCTATAGAGTCAACTGACCTGGGCCCATGGGGGCTCACAGAGACTGAACCACCAACCAAAGAGCATGCACGGACTGAATGCAGACTGCTACACACAGGTAGCAGATGAGCAGCTTGGTCATCATGTGGGCCCCTAACAACTGAGCGGTGGCTGTCTCTGACTGTGTTGCCTGCCTTTGGATCCCTTTCCCTAGCTGGACCGCCTTGTCTGGCTTCAGAGGAGAGGATGCGCTTAGTCTTGCCGAGACTTGATGTGTCAGGGCCTCCCCTTCTCTGAGGAGAAGGGGAAGGAGAAAGGGGGAAGGGGCCTGAGGGTGGGAATGGAGAGAGAGAAGGAAAGGGGGGCTTCCCTCAGGCTGTGAGGTGGATTAATTAATGGAAAAATAGGTAAATAAATAAATGTAATTTAAAACTATATTAGAGAGAGAGAGAAAGTAGGCTGAGCAAGCCGTGAGGGGCAAGTCAGCAAGCCAGCAAGCGGTGTCTGTGAGGTCTCCATTTCAGTTCCGTTCTCCAAGTCTTGGCCTTGAGCTCCTGCGCTGGCTGCCCTCCTTTAATGCCTGTGATTGGGATGCACGCCGAAATAAACCCTCTCCTCCCGGCACTCTGGTCACGCTGTTCTATCACAGCAACGGAAACCCTAAGACAAATGCAACCAGTGTGTTCCACTTTAACCAACCACCAGGAAAATCAGTTATTCCAAGATGGTGTTGTCACGAGCACTTAGTTATGCCAGAGGACTTTAACGGAGATGCCACAAAGGGCGGCAAGGTATCGATAAAAGCCAATGGCAGAACGATTTTTGAATGCTGCTTTAATCACACAAATCACACAGATATCTAAGAGTTGCATAGCACATTATACATCCTATGGGGAATACAACCTGGCCACAGGTACGGGCTCGGACACTTTGCCTCCGGCTTTGGCTGTCTTCTAGGCCCCGGAACGTCGCAGTTCCAGCTGGACCTCAGAAGCGTCTTCTGATGACTTGACAGGCCTGGGAGCTTCTCTGCTCCGGCCAGGCCTCAGATGCGAAGGAAGCTGCAGTTGCTCAGGAGCTGCCTTCCAGGGCCGGTCTGATAAGGTGGTCCTCTCAGAACTGGTTTGTTAAGGTGGTCTGGGCTTTTCAAACAGCCTTTCAGGAATTGGCTGGTTGGTGGCGGTCTCTTGGCGTACTCACCAAAGAGTCTGGCCTGCTGCACCTGAGTGGGCTCTGGCTGTGGTTTTTATACATTCTGGGGGGCTTCGCTTGGCTTATAGTTCTTTCACACGCATGCACACACACACGTCAGCTGCCTTAAGAGCATTCTTAGTTACTATTCCTACCAGTGTCTTCTTCTCTATCCTTGACAGCTCTGCTGTCTTACAAGCTCTCAATGTCTTAGGGGGCGTTGCCCAGTCACCGTCACCAAAAATGTCTCTTCACTTTGCTCCCGACAGCTCTGCTGTCTTACAGGCTCATTACAGGTGTTTTCCTAGGAGTGGTTTCAGGCGGCTTTGTGAGGTTCGTGGAGACATCACAGCCCTGAGGCACACGCCACAGCGGACCTCAGCGCCTTCTCAGCCTGGCACGAAGGTGAACCGCATGACCAGAGGGTTGAGTTTTGTTGGGAACCGTCATAAGGAGACCTGTGACCACCTGCCGAGGGCTGGAGCGCCCCGAGCCCCTGCATGCTCCCTGGAACGGAGCTTTCTGTTTTACAATATCCTCACTGCAGCTTCTCCTTTGACACAACTTTCTCTCTGCCTCATGGTCCTACTCTGCAGTTGTGAATTTTATCTCCAAATCCCCTCTAGGTTCTCTCAATCTAATCCCTTTTACACCCTTTCTTTATCATGCAGTGCATGGGTGTGCATGCCCAGGGGCCTGTTAGGATAACATGTGGGGCCGGTCCTCCCACTGAGTGGGTCCCGGGGATTGAACCCTTGGCATCAGGCTGGGCGGCAGGAGCCTTCACTGGCCGAGCCATCTTACCGGGCCGTGTCTAACCACGGCTGTTTTGTGCCATTGTCTGCAGTAGTCTGCTGAGGTTTCCTGGGGGTCCTGATCGGTCTGGAGGTGCACAGATGTGTTTCTCTGCTCCTTGTTCTACTTATGGATGTGACCTTGATTCTATTTTTGCTTATGCTTATGCAAAATTAGCTTCCCCAAAGCACTGAGACTAGACCCAGGGCCTGTCACCACCAGTTTATCCTGGTGCTGCTCGTACACCGTGTTCAGATATCCTGCAGCTTGTTTTTAGCGTCTTCTTGGTCCCTGTTTCGCCTTCCCACTTTGATCCACATCGGCCCTGTTATTTCGGCTCTCCTCCCTTACTCACTTCCAGCACTTTTTTTTTTTTTTTCAGTAAAGGCTTCACCCTGAGCTCTGGGAAGTTGCTGTTCATCATTTAGAGGTGTGTGCCACCATGCTCTACCCTGGGGGGAGCTCATTCATTCATTTAATATATTTAAGCCCTTCACAGCCTGATCCCAGCCCCCTCTCCCCAATCCCTTCTCCTTCTTCTCAGAGAAGGGGAGCCCCCAAGGCAGGCTGACCCACCCTGGCACCTCAAATCTCCCACAACTTTGTCTACCGAGTCCATCTTCTCCAGGAAAAACACTTTCAAGAGTCCTCAGGAAGTCCCAAACAGCCTTGGGGCAGCAACTCAGCTGACTGAAAAGCAGCCAGCAATGGACACAGAGAAGGAAAGAGAAGGTGACAAGCTTTGCACACGCCCCTGCACTTGGTGAGAAGCAAGGCTGAGCCACCTCTCTAGAGTGCAAAGCCGCATCCCGAGATCCCAGTCTGCCCGAAACACAAGCAGCTGACTGACTGCCCAGCATCCTTTTCCCAGACTTAAAGAACCGTGTCTATATTGGAACAGGGTTGGAAATATAGCCTAGAAGCTTCTTGCACTGAAACACTGTGTGCTAACTACGCGTGAGAACTACCTCCCTCCGTGGGAGAAACATGGCTTTTGCACACTTAAAACAAACCTGTTGGTAGAATGTTCTTAATGTATACAATTCACCCTTGTTCATTTAAATGCTGATTTCTCTCCCCCACTATCTGGTTTCAACCTGGACATTGCATTGTGATGTTTAGTCTAAGCATCACCTGTCTCAAGTTTGTGTAAACATGCCACCATTTGTTCTCTGTATTTTCTTTTTATTTTATTTTATTTTATTTTTTTCTCAATGCAGTTTATTCAGGAACCTTGAACAATCTTCTGACCCTGGGGAAAGCCAGCCCACAGCTTAAATAGCCTCTGGGTAGCCAACCCCAGCGTGCCACGTGGGCAATGCAGATAGGTCCACATACATGGAAGCAAGCCAGATCCTCGGCCTTAGCCAAATGTGGAGTTGTTCGTGACAGAGAGCACTCACCATCGGGAAGGTGGAAGGCGGAAACCAGCTTCATCTTTAAGGCACGGCATTACGCAGCTCTCTACAGTTCCCCCTTTTTGTTTTAGACGCATCAGACAAGAGTAGAGGTCTGATCTCTGATATTAGAAATAAATTGGGACTGTACCGATGTTCATTTAGGTGTCATCCACCCAAAGAGCATCAGACCCGTCCGATAGCTTTTTCTCAGAGGCGGGACCTGGGGCATCAACCCGCATGCAATCAGACATGCTCTTCTCTGGGTCGAAAGCGGCTGACCCTGAGTGCAGTGCTTAGCCTCGCACTAAAATGAGCATAACATTTTAGCTTTTTATGGTAGCCAACCATGCTTGGGGAGACTGTCCTGCTTCAATGGCTGCAAAGGCCTGAATGATCATGGCTGCATTACTGTTGTGAGACTCTCATCTTGCATATACACCACAAGCAAACCAAGGAGACCAACACCAGAAGGCCTGCTAACGCTCCCATGCCCGCCCATTCCTTCAGATGATTCATGGCTGCAGCAATCCATGTTCTCTGTACTTTCAATAAAGCAACCAGCCAGTGCTGTGCAATGGTGAGAAGAGGGTGGGACATCCTGGTCAGGAGGGGAGGAGAGAAAAGCGAGTGGGAGGAGGGATCTGAAAGGAGAGCACCTGGAAACGTCAGGAGAAATTAAGCGGACCTAAGATATGACTAAAAGCAAGCATCATGTGGGAAATGTGAATGGGAGGAAACTATGCAGGCTTGGCGGTTTAGGAGGGAGTAATCATTGTCCAGCACTGTGCTCTAGGTTAATTAAGTAAATCCTAGTCTCTGTGTGGTGATTTGGGTATACAGCTGGTTTAGGAAGAACCACAATTTAACTCAAAGATGCATCAATAGTAAATACTGACAATCATCAACATAAACCAAATAATAATTTGATGAAAAACAAAAGTACGACCTGCCCGCCTGCTCTGAGAGCCCTCTGAGGTTGCAGTCTACGCTTCAGCGAGCATGTGCAGGCCCAGTGACGCCAACCATGTTCTTTTATTCATGCCTGGAGCTCAGGCATCTAGAGACCTCGCTGCCCTCTCCAGCACACCCCTGCAGCCTGCAGTGCGTACAGCTGTTCCGACAGAGTTTCTAGCAGAAATTCCTATTTCTTGAGTATAAGCCTGCAACACGGCTTCGGGAAAGGCTCTCGCAGCACACGCGTAACCCCCTGAAGAGAATCCCTCAAGACAATTTCAATGTCTTTGGTAAAGCTGTACCTGGAACCATGCCACATTCTTCCCAGCCGGCCAGCCCAACACCTAGGCCTCTGCTGTGACAGGTCCTCAGGCTGGGAAGCCCTCTATTTCATCTGCATTCCCTCCTTAATGTTAGATTCTCGTGTCTTAGGACCAAACACTCTACGTCTTAGTTCTCAGATCTAAGAACTTGACCAAAACAAACAAGTTTTGTAATTACTTATTCTTCACTTCCAATCTTCCAGGATATCCTCTTGAGGATGAAATAATGCTGTCCACAGATGTTACGTGAACCGTGGCCTCTGTGACTAAGGCGTTGTTGAGGAATGACCGTTCTGGGGTGACAGTTTCACATCCTCAACACAGGACTAATGGGCACAGACATTCCCACTTCTCACATCCTTACTTCTGCTTTTCCTTCAGGCAGTGGTAAGAAACTGTCTTTTCAAGCTGAGCAGACACTCCGTTTTTCTTGGGCTCACTGACTGCGGATCTTTGGGGAACATACTCAAGTCCTTTGCTTGTTCTGAATTGGGTTTTTGTTTTGCATCTCATTCTTTTAAAAGTGTAGGAGTGATTTGTCTTCACACACATCCAGAAGCGGGAATCAGATCTCATTGTGGATGGTTGTAAGCCACCCTGTGGTTGCTGGGACTTGAACTCAGGACCTTTGAACGAGCAGCTGGTGCTCTTAACCACTGAGCCACCTCCCCAGCCCCGCAGCTCAGTTCTTTACCAAACACGACTGTAAATATTCTATCTCTTGTTGTGCCCCTTTCTGTTGACTTAATTCACTGAATGTCACGAAGTAAAGCTTGTCTTACCTGCTGTCTCTGGGGTCGGACATAACACCCCTGCAAAGAGTCCTTTGTGCTGCTGGTAGTCAGGGCCTCACAGGGCTGGTTCTCACTGTGCAGAATGGGCTTGGTTGCTGAGCCTCCTGCTTCTGCCTCCCACCAAGAGCTGAGTCTCAAAAAGACAGTGAGTTACCCACACTGTCTCCTACATTGCACAGAGACCAGGACGCGCTATCCACCTTGCCTACTGACAGACAACGCCTAACAAAACATCACTCAGCCTATGAAGGGACGGGAAAGCTGCAATATGCTATAAATGGAAGCACCGCCAAGGCATGAGGAAACGAACAAGCCAGTCATAAAAGGCAAACGCTGTACGACCGCATTTAGATGAATCAGTTACAACTAGAGCCAGGAAACAGAAATGTACGGGGCAGGCCTCGAGGCGGAGCAGAGGTCACTGTTCAGCGGGCACAGCCATCAGTCAGGTAAAGGCGGGACAGCTGGCTACACACTGCGACTGTCCAGCTAGGAGTTACACACTTAGGAGAGCAAGCTCTGTGCTACCACAAAGAATGTCCACATTGGGTTGGCACCTACACTGTTTGGACAGCCCTGTTACACGGAAGTGAAAGCCCAGGCACACTACAGAGATGAACACGCACGGCCTGTCCAGGAATGTCAACGGACACCAACAGAACCCTCAAGCTGCTTGTGGGGGTGTGGGGGTGGGAGGAAGAGGAGCAGGGAGGAAGAGACAGAGAGAAAGACAGAGACAGAGTTAGTCTATTTTCCATGCAGCCAGGATGAAGAGATGGCACAATCCAGGGCCTGCCCCACACTACCTACCTAATAAGCATCTGTAAAAGAATAGAATTTCAGTGTCACATAAAATTACCTTCACCTGACAGTAAGTCCACAAAATGAGACAAGTCTCTCTCTCTCTCTCTCTCTCTCTCTCTCTCACACACACACACACACACACACGAATGGTATTTAGCTCATGCCTGAATGCACCTTACAGTAATCTCTCCTTTCCTGCTATTTCTTCCTGTGACTACAGCTGCTTCCGACAAAATGTACAGTGGCAGCTCAAAAATATCAAGTGGAAAAACAAAAGCACTCCCAACTTCGTTCACTACCGAGTAGAAGGATGACATCTCTATCCCGCCCCAGACACAAACCACCCTTTCATCGGGCGAACCCAGTGTGCACAACCCTGTGTCAGCTGGTCGCTACTGCAGGTACCAGTGTCTGCTTTCAAGTTAACCTCATTTACCTAACGACGGCCCCACAGTACAAGCACAGCAATGCGCAGGAAACGCTGAGTCATAAAAACAAAACAGACAGAGCCGTGCTGGGGTGTCTGGCAGGGTTTCAGGGAAATGGAGAAACCTGTGCTTCCATCCCTCGGGGCCCCCGGGGATCAGGTCTAAGACTCTCTTCCCTGGCAGACACCGCTATCCAGGGGCCCGAGTCCCTTAACCCGACGGTGCTCACTGTGTCACCGCGCCAAGCCTACGCATCTTGATTACTTACAAAGCAAATCTCTGATACGCTGCTATTTTGGGTCAGTGGTTAACCGAATCCACAAATCCAGACCCACATCAGGAGAAACAAATGCATGTGAAAGGGGAGAGGCATAAATATAGACAGAGATAGTTTGCTCCTCCCCGAGGCTTCAGGCATCCCCAAGGCGGCCTGCTTGAATGCAGGACAGGTTAACCCGGATTGATCACGTTAAATTAACGGTTAATCATTAACACTGGCTAATGTCACGCTGCTCTGCCCCACAGTGCTGCGAGTGCACAACCTCGTCGCCGGCAAAGCTGTTCCTGGAAGGCCTCGGTGGATGACTCCAGCAAGGCCCTCAGGGCTCCGGGTCTGCGGGAGAGGGGATAGGATAGAAGAGCAGGGTGGAGGTGGAGTGCCGGAGGCAGGGGATGACTTCAAAGCCAGGCTCGGCAGAATGATCCAAGGACTAACTCAGTGACAGCCTCGCCACGCCCCGAGGCGACACAGGCCCACCCTGACCCAGAGGCCATCTGCAGTGACACCCACCGCACAGGGAAAAGCCGGGTGTGTCCCACAGCTCAGGGCGGTGCTCTCGCAGCTAGAGGCCGACACAAAGTGAACTCTGTGATTTCTGTTTGTTTTGTGGGGTTTTTTTGGGTCTTATTGGTTGTTCTGGTTTTCGTTTTGTTCTTTTTTGAGAGAGAATGAACATCAAGTCGGGTAGAACGGTGGGAAGAATCTGAGAGGGTTAAGAAACATGATTGAAATCTACCACACAAAATGTTAATGAACGATTTTGATCAAACAGCCCAGAATTCATGAATAAACTCAATACTTTTTATTGCGGGGAAGGAACCGAAGCTGAGGGGTGCGCTTGCACTTTTGGGCATCCGCAGGCCCCCAGGCTTGTTACAGAGGAAACCCGGGGCTATGAGGCCCGGCCTTTCATCCTTCACTTAGAGACTGGCTTTCCAAGTGCCCGAGCCTCCGGGAGAGGTCGGAGGCCGAGGAGGTGGCATCATCTCCAGTCACGGAGCCTCGACTCCGCCTGGACGGGCCGCTACAGCCTGAGCACCCACGCAGCTCCCCGGGGTGTGGCTCAGGACGGTGGCACAGGCCTGAGCCACGGCAGCCGAGCTCTGGCTCAAACATGCCGGCACACCGGCGGGGGGGGTTGAAGCAGGCTTGGCTAAGTGTGCACTACAGTGGCAATGCCCCATCACCACCGGGTCCTGCAGGAGCTGCATGCGAGTTCTACCAGGGGCTTCTGCTCACGCGGCCCCACGAAAACAAAGGGCTTCCTTCAAGTACAGACTTGCAGAAGGCTCTCGCGTGAGTATGCACTCAGCTGCAGCCACCCTGGGTCTACAGCAGTGCATGGAGGGGACTCACGGCGCGTCTCCTCACCCGCCAGGGCAGAGAGCATCTCACCCGCCATCCTGTGCCTCCCTTTTCCCAACACTCGGCCTGGCTCGGCGTGGCCCGACGTTCCGAGACACTCCAAACACCACTGTCACGAGGCTGCTGGCTTCCTGGACACGCTGAAGTGATTTTCTAGTAGCTGTTCTAGAAAATGTCCGCACAACTGCCGGGACACACACCGAGCAGCAGGCACATTACATGACCCCTGTGGTCACGAGGCCCACCAGACCGGCCTCGGCTGCAGCTTCAGGCGCGGGGTGGACTGCGGAGCTGCAGGCACCCTGTCACGGGCAGCCCTGGAACGTCACTGCAGCAGCGAGGGCGGCTGTGCTCTGCACCCACTCCCTGTGGAATGGACCTAGGAGTTTCTCTCACTAGCTGGAAAAATACTCTCGGCACAAGGACCGAGTAACTTTTTCTGCTGCTACAGACTGACTGTCCGATGCTGCAACTTCCAAAGAGGCAAGTGTGACACTGAGCAGTCATGGGTGTGGCCAGTGGCCACTGTTTCCGGTGAGTGTTAACTTCCACAGGCAACAGCTCTGCACACACATGTGCGTGTGTCTGTATGGCTCTACGCTGTATGCCATGAAGTTTCAAGTCTGGCCGAGTTCATCATCTGCAATATTCACAAAAGGAGAGAAATGGATTCATCTCTACCCAAATCACACCGTCTTTTCAGAGCTATTTCACATTCCTCAGAGCAAAAGAGAAAATGTGACACTGACACAAAATGTAAGTCAGCATTTTTCTAACTAGAATTTTGACAGATTTGAATACATGCTCCCTTTCAATTGTCTCTTTTGTGATGTTTTGAGGAAAGACCATTAATGAATGAAATTCCACTAATAATATTTGTTTCTAACGTTTAATATATTTTCTGCTAAAAAAAACAAGTTGTTAAGACAGGAAAATATCACTGGTTTTGTTATTACAAAAACTGATCATTTTTAATTCACAACGGATGAGAACACAAGACACTGACCTCGTTGTACACACACACACTATTACAATTATTAGTGGTACAGCAATACAACATTGAAGACTTTGCGCACACACGTGTACTGCGAAACAAGAATCACGGGACACTTTTAAACCTTTGACATGTTCATGACCACCGAGAGGAAACACCACAGGCCACGGACTTGAGTCTAATGACTTCCTGGTACACAGTCGAGACACAGGAGCCCTAAAGCACACTGGTTACGAATGGCATCTTAGGTCTACACGTTCT
The DNA here is from genome assembly GCF_030254825.1 of Meriones unguiculatus. Lineage (NCBI taxonomy): Eukaryota > Metazoa > Chordata > Mammalia > Rodentia > Muridae > Meriones > Meriones unguiculatus. The sequence goes on along the minus strand of NC_083351.1, from coordinate 138,232,780 downwards.
GATTGGGACCGTCTCCCTACCCAAAGATCTGTCGCTGTCAAGCAGCGTAGCCTATTAAGAAGATTACAACAGTACAACAGTATCTTCACCACAAAACCTAGGAGAAAGGTTCTGGACAGATCTCACTCATACATACACATACATACACACACACAAATTGTTCCCCAGGAAGGCAATCTGAAAATTATAAATGCAATCCTAGGAAAAAGAAGAATCATGGTCATAAATCATTTCCTTTCAATGATGAAGTGGTGTGTGGTGTTAAGGAGATGTTGGTACAGAAAGAAGAGAAAACACAGAAAGTGAAAAAGTCAATCTGCCACAGGAAATATGGATTTGGTTGATTTTCTAAAATGAGGTATAAAATTATGCCAGTAAATAAAAACAAAACAAAACAAAACAACAAAATTAAGAACCAAAATGCACATTTCCAATGGGAAAAAAATCTCTAAGCATCTTATAGTTTTCTTTATTAGATTAGACATTTCATATACAGCAGTTAATCTAGAAAAATACATTTAAAAATCTTCAACAGACCATGCCTCCCTGTAACAAAACCTTCCAAACTCTGCTTTATTATACAAATCAATCGTCATTAGTAATGTAAAAAGAAAATACGGGAATTCTGCAGGGTCGTTTTCTAGCCAACACCCTCTAATTTACACAGGTTTCCACAGTGGGGTGAGAATTCTGGAGTGAGTTTCCTACCTGCCTCCTGTAGTGTTGACTGGCTGGCCAGGCTGTTCAGTGTTTCCCAGTACCGTTCTCACTGAAGTGATGGAGTTCAAACTAAAAGTGCACAGTTTAACTTTCCAGTAATGGCCTGTTTCTGGAGGAAGCCTAATGTTCATGGAAACGGCTAACAAGGCCATGGGAAACACGAGGTTAGATGTACTCTGAGCCTATACAGCAGTTATATACAGATACTAATTATATTAACTCCTTACCCCATATTTACATCAGTGTTTCCACAGGGTCATACCAAGAACTCAATATGGCACTAAATAGAATAAGGATCGTCAGCTACGGTTCGGTACAGCCGACAGGTACCACATACCCTGATTTGACTTAGCCTAACCAGAACTCAGTGTCTCACAGTGTTTTAAGTACTGTCAGTTGCTGCCCCAATGAGCAACTACGGTGTCCAGCAAGGGCGCTGTGAGACAGAAAGTCAGACGGCAAACCATCCCCGAGGGACCCTGCCTGGGTGATGAGCTGCAGCACTTCAGGCTGCCCCTCACGGAGAGCCCTCAAGAAAGCAGGGCTCAGGGCTCACCCAAGAGCATTTTAAAATGACTGACAGTGACTACCAGTGTACCACGTGAAGAGCTTACAGGCCATGAGAAGGGTTCCACAGTATCGAGGTTGGGGACAGCAAGGACAATGACACAGGGGGACCCACATAGTGTTCCTTACTGAGTTATCCAGTGTGTCTGACTGGGGGGGATTTTTGAGTTTTGATTTTTATGATACAAATACAAGCATCCAGGATAAAATGAATCCAAAATCACACAGTCACAGCTTGCTGTCTGCTTGAGCAAAGCAGCAGATGAGGGCCAGCTGGCACCTTCACTCTCCTCTTCCCCTCTGACCCTCACAAAGTGCAAAGTCAAAACCACTGCTTGGTCCACAAGGAAACACACCAGGCACAGGACTTGAAGTCTTGGCACCACCGTCCGGTCCACAGGCTGTCTTCCCTGGCCCTCAGCGTCCAAAGACAGTGCTCAGCTCCAGGAGGATCAGCTCCACGATCTGGTTCTGGTACACCGTGTGAACGGCTATGTTACCCGTCTCTCGCTCTGGCTTCAGCAGGGTGGGGCCAAAGACGATGGCTATACTCTGGTAGGTCATTCGGTTCTTCTCTCCATGTTCTATGACCCTGGGGAGAAAGCAGACTTACTGGAAACAGGAAAACTTCGAGCGGCCGGCACCAAGAAGGGCCCTCAGCGTGCGGGGTGATACATCAGGGTTAACCACGGAGACTCCAGGCCAGGGCTGCATGAGGCTGGTCTCTAATTAAGAGCCGCAGGGGCAGCCCTTCGCACGGCGGCCAACCAGGTGACAGTCACCTATCCTCTGCGTGGCGGCTTCAATTAAATGGCATCACACTTGTCTCTGTGGTACTTTAGTTTTTATTTGGTGTGTGTGTGTGTGTGTGTGTGTGTGTGTGCGCGCACATGCCACAGTGCACGTGAGAAGTTGGAGAACAAGCCGGGAGCGCCAGTTATCTCTTATCTCTTTCTACCCTGGGTCCTAGGGACTGAAGGGGGACCTCAGCTTGGCCAGAGCATGCCTGACAGGCCGCTCTACTATCCCGGCACTGTCTGTGTGCCAGGGACAACATCCTTACTGAGCAGCAGTGCAGGAGACATGCGGAGCCACGAGGGTGGCTTCGCCTAGGCCACCCCGTCTTCATGCCGACGAGCTGCGGCCTTGTCTGACAAGCATTACACGAACACTTTACACACAATACACACTTGAACAAAGTCTTCACAGCAGAGCATTCTACTAGAAGAACTCTAACACACACTCTAAGCTGACTTTCTCTTCAGGACTTCCAGAGACAGCAAGCGACGCATTGGGAACAGGATGAGGTCTGTGTGACCCCATTCCTGTGGGTGCTACCCCACACCCCCTATCGTGCAGCTTCTTACCTTCTGAGGTGTCTGAACAGAATCTGCATTGTATCTTGATTTGGCTTTGGCAACTGTCTGATTAGGTCCTTCACAGCAGGGACGCGCTGCCTCGGCTCTTGCTCTAAAACAGAGACCAGCAGACAGTTTGCAGCAGATTCTTACAGAACGAAAGGCAATGACAGTTTGAAAGCCCGCGTTTGGTGACACACAGTGACACCTGGTGGTTGAATTTAAAGTTCTTACACTATATGTTGAAAAACCTGTTTAAAAAAGACTCAACAATGCCATAGCTTAATTTGTAAAGCAATTTTTCAGGATCAAGAAAAAAACTGGGTAGAACAGCATACTTACTAATTGCATTAACAAAATCATTGAAATGATTAAACGTAAAAAGAGGTTCTGGCAATTCTCGAAAAAACATCTTGAGTGCTCCGGTGATGACATGAATGTCTTCCCACTTACTGTCATTCAAGTCCAGTTTCTCATCTGAAAAACACCAGAAACAGACAATTTCAAAAACTGCTTTGAACCAATTCTTAAAGTTATGGGCAATGGGCTGGAGAGGTGGCTCAGAGGTCAAGAACACTGACTGCTCTTCCAGAGGACCTGAGTTCAATTCCCAGCAACCACATGGTGGCTCACACCATTTATAGTGAGATCCAGAGCCCTCTTCTGGAGAGCAGGCACACATGCAGGCATAAACCTTATTTTAAAGGTAGGGTGATGCTTTTGGACGTAAAAGTCGGGAGTGCGTTCTTACCATGATTGACCGCAAACCTCAGCTTCTGGATCACGGCGAGGTTACCGCTCACCCTGTAGATACCATCCACATCTAAGCCTACGAGGAAAGACAGTCAATGTTTGAGATAAACTCATTTGCTGCTTCTAAGATACACAAATGTCTCCATTTGGGGATTTCACCATGTTGCCCAGGCTGGCCTCAAAATCCTGGGCTCAAGCAATCCTTTGCTTCAGCTGCCCGAGCAGAGACAGCACGCAGCTTCAGAACTCATGTTCTTGGCATTAACTGAAAATCACATGCGCAAACATTCTCTTCCTCTAAACGGCCTCTTAGACTCTTGGCGGGGTAATGAGGTAGCAATTACTGTGGATTCTGTTTACCAAGCAGCCATTTATCATGCACACTGTGGCTTAGCTCATGAAAGACAGAATCATGAAACTCAGAATCCCAACAACTGAGAGAAAGCTGGTGACGCCTGGGCAGTTTAAAAAGTGAAGCTTCGGTCAGCCCAGCCATCTTTTGCACAGGGTCTTACAATGTGAATGCAACACGAAAGAAGCTGGCTCTCCCTGAACACTCCTGTCACACCAATGCTTCTGGGAGACGCCAGGACCTAGTGATTCTGTAGAGAATGCATCACAGGATACACTTTTATCCTTTCAGGTAGGGGCCAGCATCATTTGAAATTCACATAATTAAACCTAAACAATAGTCATTAAATACTAAAGCTGCACATACTGAACAAAGCACATTTCTGGTGTGCTACTGATCATTTGCCAGAGCCTTGACTGGCACTGCTGACAATGAGCAAAACAGCTGAAATTGTCAGAAGTTACACACGGACACAAGTGCTAAGCGTGCCGAGTGCCCCTGACACACGGATACTTGCACGCTGCGCTGTATTCAGTGCACCATCAGTCACGAGAAGCTAGTAGAACTATGCATGGAAATTAAACAGAAATTCCACCAGTTGGCTCACTCCGGGAAATGACCTACAGGACCTATCCAGCTACGTTACAGCTGAGCTCCCTTCCTATCACAACACAGGGTTCTCTTGCTGAGGGAACGCCAGCCCTGAGCTGGGCTTCACCCTCAGCGCAGTTCACACTGAAGCCCTGGCTACTCCAAACACTTGGGCGGAGAGCAGTGACACAGCAAGCACCGACTGCCGCCTGAAGGCCTTAGTTTGAAACGGGTGAAAGTATACAGCATTTCTGCAAACAGAATGCTTCACCTCTTTTTACACATTTCGGGGCCACAGCAGCTTCTGGTTGCCTCACTCAAACTCACAAAGCCCCATAGGGCTTCTACTCCACTTGTTTACTGTGTGTGTGCGAAGGTGCTGCTTGCTCGTGTGGGAGTCAGAGGACTCCTTGTAGAGTCCTTGCTCAGGTCCTCAGGCCTCATAGCCAGAGCTGAGCCATTTTGCTGGCCCAGACCTAAGAATTCTATGCTGAAACAATGCGCTGTTTCCACTAATGTGAAAACACAACTGGGAACATTTTCTTACCGTATTCTTCAACGTGCTCAATGCATAATTTCACAAATTTTGGCACTGTCCCATTCTCTCTTTGACACAGATTAGCAAGATTGCATCCAAATACCTGATCTGAAAAAGATGTATGTTTTAAAATGAATCACAGTTCGGGAAGGGACAAAGTCCTTCAGAGAACAACAGGGATGGCAACACCATTCCCCAGTGTGCCCCCTTCAGCCTCAGTCTTCCTGAAGGGACTCCAGGCACAATTTCCTCTCGCAGGAAAGCACTGTACTTTTTATTCCTCCTGCAGAGCGACCCTCCCTGAACATGGTTCTCTTTCTTCGTTCTGATCTCAAGCAAAATCACTTCAGAAAAGCCTGACCACCACGACTAAGCTAATAGATCTCAGTCACGTTCTACTGAGTGCTGTGGAGGGCTCTGCACACATATCATCTTCACACGAGCCGTGTGCCTCAGTGCAGCGCATCCCGAGGACCAGAGCCTTGTGGTTCTCCCATCAGCCACTGCTCCCGGCTCCCACGCTCACGGGCAGCACTTAGAAACACCCCAGTAACTTCAAAACCATCAGAACAGCCACGTATCCTTCCCGTGCACACACCCAATTCCACAAAATATGCTCAAAGCGTCCATCAACCTGCTAAGCTAGACAGTCTGTAGGTGCTAAGTACTCAGGACAAGGAGATGTCTGAAGCTACGAACAAGTCCACAAGCAACAGCTCGGGATTTCTCAGTGGAAAGGCCTGATGAACAAATTAACAGTTGTTTCTATGACCTCCTGTTGCTGCTTTGAAGGCCCTAAACAGCAAACCTACCATAACCCCTAGGATTGCTACCTTGTTTTGCTGGGGCTTTGGTTATTTTTATGTCTCCAGAGTCACAGGAGGTTGTAAGCTGCTTGGCATGGCTGCTGCAGGGGCAGGACATTATCAACCACTGACTCAGCCTCATCCTTCAGTTTTTGTTTCCTTGTTTGTTTTTGAGACAGAGTTTCAATTAACCCACGCTGGGTTCCACAGCCAAGGGTAACCATGAACTTCTGGTCTTTCCGCCTTCGCCTCCCAAGCACGGAGATACAGGATGTGCACCTGCGTACAGCTGCTAACGTGAACCAGCCAATCTTTCCATGGTCCAGAAGGCTTATATACGTCCTTCACAGGATCCATCTTTCTTTTTCAACTGAGAAGATGGTTTGCAAGTATGTCTAGTGATGATCTGCTACAAATCTCATTCTCATACGCACATTATGTATACCCCTCACCGTTAGTTCTGAATAAATCCCGCTGGCTTGGGTCGCATATTAAAAATTTTAACCTTCAGAATCAAACACAAGTATAAGCAGGTATAGGTATACGAAGACACGTGCTTTTACGGAGCACTTTTCCATCTGTTGGTGCAGGATGGTGATCATAAATGAATTAAGACACATTTTTTTACTAATTGTAAAATTACCCTGAAGTGGCGTAAAGGCAAACAAGCAGGGACAGAGCTGTCTGTCTGTCCTCGCTTTCTCTCATGCTCTTAGTGGTTGTCTGTCACGACCTTGTGATGCAGAACCGAGCCTCACTGCCCTGACCCGGCACCTCATCTGTCCTGTGACACAGACTTCAGATTTCTCGGGATTTATGCCGGGCTCTGGGTGTCAGCTACCCTTTATATGTGCACTGTTCACACGCGCTAATGCTTTTCATCTCATAGCTAAACTTAACTGAATAAAAAAAATGGAAATGTTGAAATGTTCAGTTTTAATTTCAAACACCTTTTTTTTCTGATTCGGCAGACGCTCATTATCGTCGAGGCCACTTCTACGTACCTTTGATATAACCTTTCTCACGAACAGCTTGCAAAGTGGGGCGTCGGGTAAGAAACTTCTTTAAGTTTTTCTTAGTTTTCTTCTGCTCCGAAGAATCCATGCTGGATCCTTTCATTGCTTAATACAAACAGATATTAGGTATTTCAGGAAACTTTTCTAATAAAGGTTTTTCCATAGATGACTCAAAACATCAACCCTATGCTCAAAAAAAAAAAAAAAAAAAAAAAAAAAAAACAGACAGCAAAAATGGTTACTCTAAATTTAAGCAAAATTTTCATTCCTGTAACTAAAAGTGTAGTGTGCCTGCACTTCTCCTGGAACAAGTCAAGATCTCAACAAGCGATTTTACTTTCCATCAGAGTCGGGAGGTGAAATGACCACAGAGCGGCAGAGGGGTCTGAGAGTCTGCGTCTGACGCTGTCGCGATTCTGTGCACTGCCATCAACACGGAGCATGCAGGAGCTGTTCATGTTCCCTTCCATCCTGACTTATGAGCTACCGTAACAGGGAACTCTCAACTACATTTGTTAGAAATAACTGTGTTTGGGAGCATTACGAGCACAGGATACAGCAGTCAAGAACTGAGAGTTCCGGCCAGCCTTGGTGGCGTGCGTCTGTAAGCCCACCACGTGATAACCAGAGGCAGGACGATCAAGAGCACAAAGCCCGGGCTTCACGGGGAGCTTGAAGACAGCCTGTATCACGCAGAACCCCACCTCAAGTCACAACACTCTGTGGCAACAATTGGTGGTGGTGGTGGTGGTGGCCGTGGTGGTGTGTGTGTGTAAGATCGTCATTATACTGTTGGGAAAAAAAGTTGACTCTAGCACTCAACTAGCTAAGCACGTGGCTTGGTTAAGGGGAAAGGTGTGGAGTCACAGCTAATGGCCAGCACCAACGATGTCCTTCCCCAGGGCCAGCTCTCCGGCTGTGTGCTGGGGAGGTACCCACACAGGGCTGTGCATGAGAATGTGACGGTGAGCCACCTGGCGCCTGGGCAGCGGTGGGGCTGAGGGATAATGATCCCTGCACTCTGGACTTCCAAAAGTCTAGGATTCTATACAAAACTATACTTTAACTCAGTAGAGTTCTGCTTCCCAGAGGCCTCAGAGAAGCACACCGTACTTTCTCCTGGAGTGTCGCACCTTGCTATTACATCATAAGGGTGCATGCAGTGGTTAAAGAGGGCAGTGAGCTGACAAGACAGTACTTGATTGGCCCTGTCCATTTTCTAATTCTGGAGAGTGCTCTTTCACACAGGCATTTTAAGCCCAGGAGACGCTGAGAGTTCTCAGAGTCAGCAATGAGGAGAGACTCACAGCGTAGCTTCTTAAGCTCCTTCTGGTCCTTCTCTTTGTCCTGCTTCTCCAGGCCGGTGAACTCGGGCGCGTCCTCTTCAGCTGCTTCGTCGGCCTCTGTGGCCTGCTGGTGAGGTTCGCAAACACGTTACTAGCTGCAGCTAGGGGAGCCGCAGCTGCCCAGCAGCACTCGCACAATGAACGCCCTCAGGACGACTCGCACGGGGATTTTGGGGAACAGTGTATACAGTAGTGTGTTCTAGGAATTTGGCACTCTTTAAAGTATGTTTCCACCTTTAACGACACAAGCCTTCAGGGCTTAAAGAGAAATCTAGGCGCTAGCTCACGGGGTTAGGGATCACTGCCTCATCTGACAGTGCGTGTGCGTGACAGGAAGTCGGGAGGTAAGGATAGAGCGGCAGAGGGTCAGACCTCTCCTGGACATGAAGCCATGTTAGCTGTGACACAGTGTAAGAGCACACTGTCACACTGTCGCACTGCAAAAGCACCAGGGTGACACCGTGTCAGGTGCTGCAAAGCCCACAAGTCCACCGCCTCGCCCAGGCACCTTGCACAGGACGAAAGGTGGACTGAGTTGACTCCCAACGCTCAGGACCGTGGCCCTTCTCCCTGAGGTCTGCGCCACCGAAATGACCCTGTCTCTGGTCTAAGGAAGGCCGTTTCCTCTTGGACACCCAGCACCGTTCACTGGAAAGTGCTTTCTTCCAGCTCTGCCCCCAGCGTCAAGTGTGCACAGACCTGTGTGTGCGCCCTCAGATATGAAGTGTCCTGCGTCACACAGGTTCATAAAGTCCTAGCGTGTGACACAGTCGGTGAAGAAAGTCTTGGGTGTTTTTAGCTCCTGTTATCTATAAACGAATTTTAGAATAAGGTTCTCAAATTGAAGCTACTTGGAATCTTAGTGAGACTTCAGACTCAGTCTCTCAGAAACATCTGTGGTTGTTTAAGTCAGCTCTCTCCACGGCGGGTGCGCACTTGCTGCAGTCCCCTGCCTTACTCCGGGTGCTGGGCTGTCAGGAAGAGGCTGCCTCGGCTCTTCCTTGTTTGACACTATGGAAACAGCAGGTGCCGTCACATCTCACGGAAAACAACATGCTCCTCTTTCTTCACTTGCCTCAATCCCTGCTTCTGGAGACCTCAACTACAGAACACGCACATGCAGCACGCCTTCCCCAGGCTAGCCCGTCTTCACGCTCTACAGGTTACCCTTCCTGCACAGCACTCCCTCCCGCCCTACTGCGCGTGCAGACTCCCAGGGCTGGCTACTCTGCCTCTGACCATGACCTGCAAGAAGCTCTGCCCAGTGCACACGCACTCACGGACTCGGAAAATGCACGCTGCTCAGACTGTGACTAGTGACGAAGCCTGTACGGCCAGGGAACAGCCTGAACAGACGCTGACAGGCCCAAGTTGCTGGACTTGAATGAAGGTCACAGGCAGCTCTAAGAATGAACTACCGGCTACCAAAACCAATCACATCTTAGCGACGAGCTCAGCAAAGAGTGCTCCCCCGGCAAGCGCAAGGCCAAGGCTGACCCACACACCCAGAGAAGCAAACAAACCCACAGATGGACAGACAGATCACGACGTTACATTAGGAAACCAGTTTAGAAGATTACTCTCATTTCCGAATGAAAATAAAATTGATCATGGTTTCAGAGACAGAGGGAGAAAAGTAAAACTATTATACAATATTATACTATAAAAGGTTTCCTGATTTGTTTGCTAGAACAAGTGTTAGCTTTCCTTTTTCTCAGCCAGAAGGCTCCCGCTGTGAGTAAGAGGTTAAGGATGCAGAGAACACACAGCTCTCGGTGGCCACTAAGGCAACAATGAACACCTTCAGCAGAGAAGAGGCAGAAAAGCACACACTGATGGGGCTGCAGCTGCGTACATCAAAGCCTGACCTCTGGTCCCTTCCCATCAGACAGCACTCCTCCCGCCACATCCAGGCACCCACTGTGTAGTACCATGCACTAAGCACTGTTTGTTCCTTCTGCGTGAACCAATGTGCAATGTAAACACTGCGGCAAAGTCATTGACACAAACGCTTCGTGAGGACGTTTAGTCACTAGACACAGATTGCTAACATGATCTTTCCCTGTCTACCTTGGTTAGCACACGCATGCACGAATTCAGTCTTACATCTATAATCTGAAATCTGCAGATAACAATTAGAAAACCAGAAAAACAGCTCTCCAATTAAAAAAGAAATAAGACAGGCTCTCACAACGTAGCTCTGGCTGTCTTGGAACTCACTTTGTAGACCAGGCTAGCCTCAAATGCACAGAGATCCGCCTGCCTCCACCCCCGAAGTGTTAGAATCAAAAGTGTGTGTGCCACCACACCTGGTTATGCAATAAAAATTTTACTCAAGTCGAATACATACCTGGTTATCGATAGTATTACTGAGAACTTTAAACCAATCATTAATAACAGCATCATTATCAGACTGAATTAGCAGTTCTGTGCCCTGGCGAGTTCTCAACTGTAGAGAAAAGAAGGAACAAACAGTCAGTGCTTTTTCCACAGTGCATGAAAACGTGCGTCCCAGCCTGCAGTCTGCACCGCCCCAGGTCTCACACTGAGAGCAGCAGAGGTGCTAGGGCACCAGGGAATGCCTGACACCAGTGCCAGTACCAGGCCAGTGATTGTACACAACATAAAGTTGGGTATTTTAGTAAATTCTCAATAAAAATCTAGTAACTCAGGACTCCAAAGTAGTATAGTTTATAATTTAAAAATAAACTCGTCTAAAAGCAATGCAGTTACAACTAAAACTGAAAGATTTGTAAAGAAAGAGCAGTCTGCAGTATTGCACACGGCTTAGGAACTTTTTCACAGCCTGAGAATTTCCTTGATCTTGTTATGAATACAAATATAGAAAAAGGGCTATGTAAGTTAGGTCTTCAGCATTTCCAACTTAACAGACAGTGATACTAAGTATGAAGACAAGGCACAAATGACAATAATGTCACGTTCCTTTAAAATGTTTATATATGTACCTAAAATTTAGTTCACCTATTTATTGTGTATGTGTATAGCTAACTGTTCAATCATGAACTGAAATAAGAATATCCAGTATTTTCCATGAGATCCAAAAACAACTTAATCTCTTTGGCCTAAGTTTTTCACACTTTAATGTAAACTGTGAAAATATCCCTCACATTCGCTGGCTGATAACTCAGTTTGTTTTTCCAGAGGAACATTTGGTAGTTTTCTCCCAAACAATGCTCTGAGAATCACTTCATCCACAATTCACAAGTATTACTTAGTAAAGCTATTTCTTAAAAAAAAAAAATAAACTTAAGATACTATGACATTTTAATCTGAATAACACCGGGCCAAAGTCTAACATGATGCTCTCCTTTGAGATTTCTCAGGAGTTTGACCATCTAGAAAACATTAAAATTGTCTAAAATAGGGATCAAATACATACTATCCCCAAAATGTATTTGACCATGGCTCCTTTCCTCACCCAGGAACCAGCTACTGAACTGCAAAGCTGACTCAGGAACTAATGGCATCCTTTCCTGCATCCTTGTAGACAGTGGTCAAGCCACCCCCAGCACTGAGCACACACAGTTATAGACAGGGAGAGGGTCCCGATCAAAGTCAGAGCAGTTTCTTAAAAGCAAAACAAATCGGAGCCCTGAAATAATCTACAAATCCATCTAATTTACAATAGTGTACATGTGATGTTAAAGCAAAGTACAGTAAAGTACATATTTTAAAGGCTTTTTTTTTTTTAATAGCATGACTGTTGTGGCATTGAGATCGGGGTGGGTTGGTACACAAGGCATGACAATAAAGAGTAAGGTCACACAGGCCCTGCTTAAAGACATCCCAGAACTTCCTCCAGCTTGCTGCAGTGGGCCTCACGCACGCCTGCACACACACACACACCGTCCTTACAACATTATGGCACAAATGACTTAGTCACAAACTTTGCCTGTATGTGTCACAACAAAAGACTAAACACGTACATGCTAAAGGAAGCATGTAGGCTGTTTACCTCAAACACGTTCTTCTTGCTGGATTTGTCCTTCGACGCCATCTCAATCGATGCCCCCTTCAGGTCCACTGTGAATTCTGGTTTGGATTGATTACTTCCAAACTTCATTTTAGGAAAAAGAGAGAAGGCTTTGAGCGATACACATGCATAGCTACGTGTGTTCAAAATGAAGACCAACCACATTTACTGAACAGATAATTTTAAATCCTTCTATTTTCAGATTTAAAAATGGCTAAGTATACTTAAATCCGATCTCAGCTCCAATGGCTCCGAACATGGTAACTCCCACAGAAGGAAACCAGGTAATGCTATTATCTGCAAACAGGTGGACATAGTCTGCAGCCTCACGGTTCTATTTCTTAGAACTCATGCCACACTGTACGTGACCATACAGAAGATTATGTGGTAAAGGCAATGCCTGACCACCATATGTGTGTAAATCACAAGCAGATGCCATGTGCATTTTCTAACATCCTTTCAAGACTATTTATATTGCCCATAACTACAGACTTACAGAAACAGAAACCCTAAGCCCGATCATTTAACTCAGAGTTTGCTAGAAATTGTAAGTCAGGTGCTATAACGCCTTTAGCAACATAACAAGAGCATGAAGAGAGCAGGAAAATAGATGGCATGGGTGGTTAAGAAAAAACACTTAGCTACTTATTATGTTTTGTTAACTACACAAGAAAGAAAATGTGCATTAAATATTTACTTATTCTGTTGGTATGCCACTAATAACTTGAAATTTCTACTCTGCTGTGTACGAATAGAGAAAGTATCCCTATGGGACTGCAATGGTTTAGTACTTTACAACGTCTAAGAACTGTGATCTACAGGTAATAACGATCACAAACATCTCCGGGGTTGATGTAAGCAGTTTCATTTGGTAAAACGTTGTGTCAGTTTGCACTCGCCTTTGGCATCAAAGCCAACACTGTAGGACAACTTTCCACTGCTGTGACAGCAGTGATCCACTTAGCAGCTTCGCCCTGAAGGAAGGACTAGACTTCAGCTACTGCATTTTTCAGTGACTGGTACAGACTTACATAATGTTCTTGTACCAAAACAAGAAACAGGGGCCAAGTGGAATTACTGCTGAAACCACTACAACCACTACAACAAAAATAAGGCTAACTTTCACTTTTAACCTTTCTACCACTGTAACTCAAGCAATCAACTATAAACCTACACAGAAACAGTAACATTCTGAGCAGAACTGAGACACCCCAAATCTCTTAGGGCATGAATATACACTTAGTAAAACAGAGTCAGTCATTTACTCTGTGGCCAGCATGTTCCGTAGATGGTCAGAAGGAGCTAAGATCACATGTAACCAACCTGTTAGGCTAAACAGTGGTGTGAAAAGTGAGAGGAAAATGGAACTGATATGTTTGGAACATTTTTTTCTCATTCTTTTTCAAAACATAGTACCACTTTACGGAAACCCCTACCTGTCAATGTAGTCATGGCATCAAAAATCGACAACGAAAATCCTAACCAGGAGTAAGGGGACACAACTAGACACAGTGACAGGTGAGACAAGGTCAGACTTTACATCTGATGATGGACAGGCTTTTCTCTAAGAAGAAAGCGCAATAAGCAAGAACTCATAGATTAAGCCCTGTTGACAAAAGGACTTGATGGGCTGAGGAAAGAAATGATTTCATAACAACACACAACAGTGTGATGGCACACATAAGAAAGAGCACAGTGGAACCAGGTAGCAGAAGACCACAATTCCACAAGCAAACACCACACTATTATAGCTGAACTCTGTTTGGCATAGAGTACTGTGTCATCACAAAAGTCCATGTCTATGTTTAAGATGAATGGTTTACAAAGTCTGTCATGAATAAGCGCATCCTAGCTGTACACAACAGAGCACTTGGGGGCTCACAGGAGGACCCCGCTGCCTTGACCAGCCTCTGAGGACGACCACACAATGCCACGTCAGCTCCTGGGTGTGTCTATGTCGCCTCTCTTCTCCTTCCCTAGCGCACTAGGGCAGCAGGGAGCTTGTCCTCTGAGGGACAACTGACAGTGTCTGGTTCTAGGGAGGTGAGTGGGGTGCCGGCCACCTGTAAAGCCTCAGTTCACAGAGCAGGCACTCGCAACACAGAAAACGGTCCTGAAGATAACTCCATCTGGGGGAATTTAACAGTAGAAAAGGGTGCTTCAAGGGCTAGTGAAGTGCCTCGGTGAACACAGGTGCTTGCTGAGCAGGCCTGCGACCAGAGCTCCGTGCCCTGAGCTGACCCGGAGGGGCAAGCTCTGCCAGCTGTCCTTTGCCCTCCATGCACGCCTGCGCTCGCTCACAGTCAGTCCCCCCGCCCCACCTCGCTACTCCCCCTACACAGAAATCAACAATAAGTTTGCAAGAATGTCTCAGTAACTACTGATGTCTGAGCGCTGTTATCTGCGTGTGTGCGTGCAGCTTCTGGATTGCAGGTGGAATGTATGTATTTTGTGTATGTATCTGCTCTTAGGGAAAAAAGTAATAAGGAACATGATGGTTTAGAAAGAAGAAGTGTGAAGGCTGTTACCTCTTCCACTGATCGCTGGGGATTTTAGTGTGGACACAACTTCTAAAGAACGACACTTCTCTTCAACTGTGACCAGCGCTCAACAGCAAGGTGGCACAGGTGGCTGGGAGGCACAGCCTCAGCACAGCGCCTGCTGCGGGCAGAGAAGCTCCTTACCGAGGCAGGGGCTCCCCACGGCACGAGGGGACACATTTTACACGCTCACTCCGGTGCCGACTGAGCAGAATTCTTTCAAATCGTGCACAGCGATCCTAAGAGCGGTCTTACACATCCTGCCAATCCTTGGTATTTATGATGTACTGACAAAATATTTCATACCCACTCCTATACTCCTTATTTAAACGCAATTGTTTGTATTGAACCATTTAACCCATTTTTATTCTCTTAATATGTGAACTGGACCATAACAATAATAAAGCTTCATTTAAGATGAAAGTTCAAACAATAAATCTCCCAAATGAAAATTTTAATGATCCTACAACTTCCAAATTGGCTAGCTAGTGAATTCTGAGCACTGTTTCTCCACTACAGCATAGTAGCCAGAGGAATAAAAAGGCTGCCCACGTGTCTGCACTTGTCAGTATTAACAGATATTAACAATGGGTTCTGAATTGTGTAAAGTGCTCAACAGCAAAACTTTAAACGAATACAAGTATCCTATTAATGACTGTAGGCTGGTGTGTCTACCTGATACCTGTAACTTCCAAAGTTGTTCATATTTTTTAAAAGTCACACACAAGGCTGCTCAGTGGATTGTGGTGTGAGCTGGTAACGTGAATCTAATTTCCACAAAGTTGTCCTCTGTTAGCACGTTCAAGCATGGCACCCACGCGCTTGCACACGCACACACGTCTCAGTGAGCTCCCTCAGCACAGCGGCCGGCTACTTTCTCAGGCGCGTCCACTGCAGCCGTCAGTGGCCAGGCCTCACTAGTTAAGCAACGGGCACTCGGCAGCTGTCTGGCACTGGCTCACTGCTTATCTTAACTGCCTGTCCGTTTTTCTTCCATGCACTCATCTTCTACAGTCAGTTCCTAACAAACGCTGAGCCACAAGTATGAAGAAAACACACACAATTCTTCAGAAATGCGTTCACACAAAGAGCCCCACACACTCCATGGCAGCAGGAAAAGGAGGGAAGCACAATTATCAGTCTACTTCAGGAAGACGGGTCAAGCCAGCACTTCCACCTTCGACATGAATGTGCATCTGCGTCATTTCCTAGTCACTTCCACTACACCGCTGGACAGAGCGCGAACTCCACGGTTAGGGAGCCAAAACCAGAAACGCTGCAGAGCGCTCACAATCACGCGAGGCTGATCTGGATTTTGAGAGCCGTTCTCAGATTGGCCAAGAACTGGGCCCTCGGGCACGCGCAGCACCGCTCGGCACGGTCTCAAATGCAGAGACAAAAATTGGCTGCAGAGAGAAGCTGGGATTCTCTCTTCAAACAGAAGATACAGGTCCTAGGCCAATTTGAAAAAAATCAGTATTTGTAAGAAAATTCTGGTTATGGCAGGATAAAAGACATTTATAATAATGTCACTTCCAATTTTATTTGAATACTGACACTTGAATTATAGTTACCGAAAGTTCCAGAAATACCAGAAGTATGCACCCTGCAAATCTTAGTTCCTTGAATGTCTGATACTGTCATGTCCTATCTATGACAGGAAGGACGGACAAGAGAAACAACTGTCTTGGAGCAGAGGGCTAAGGTGCACATCATCCTTTGCACTTAGAACATGCCAGCATTCAAAATGTTAGCAACTGGAAGTCACAACCCGGCAACATTGTAGCAACTGTAACCATAACTGTAATAACTGAGCAACAACAGAAAACACCACAATAAATAGTGTCAGCAGCCCACAAAAAGCCCCATCTGTGTTCCTCCTAAACGCTGCCTGATGTCACAGTGCAGCCACACCTGAGTCAGCTCCAGGTGCCAAAGGGTCCAACAGGCAAAGGCCAGCGGAGGCACATGACTGCCTATTTGCTAACTATCTGAAATGATCATTAAAAACAGGGAAGTTTTCACATCCTGGGAAGGAGCCAACATCCCACAGTGCTGAGGCCGCTAGCTGCTGGTCACAGGATAATGCCAGCTGCTGGTTTAATGCAGCCAGCCAGACCTTTCCAACAGCAAGTCCAAGCACGTCTTCAGGAAAAGGCCTTTTCTAATACAGACACACAGTGCTTGATGTCAAGAACTCCGGAGATTCAGACCCCTGACATTCAGAAATTACAGCACTCACAGGATTTTTAAATTTTATTCTATGTGCATTAGTGAGAGGTGTCAGATCCCTTGGAATCGGCATTACAGACAGTTGTGAGCTGCCTTGTGGGTGCTGGGAATTAAACCCCAGTCCTTTGAAAGAGCAGATGGTGCTCTTAACCCCTGAGCCATCTCCCCAGCCCCCACAATTTAACTGTATAACACCTCCACAGAGAGATACTTACCCAGCTTGTGCTACTTCCTTGAGTTTTCGTAAAAAGTAAAGATGGACCCTGCAACACTGCCCAAGAAGACAACCAGTTCTTCCTGAAATTACACAGATGGAAATAACACTGATCAAACCCCGGAAGCCAGCAGCTACTTAGTGCTCATCACTGCTAGCCACAATTTAACTATTTATACTAGACATAGGGTTCTAAGGGCATCCATAGTCATGTTAGTGCTCAAAGTGACAGCATCAGACAAAACAAATGAGGTTGGTCAGAAAGGTAAACAAGTAAAATAACGGTGACCTAAGCACCCGAGTGTTTTCACTAGTACACTGTGATTAAGAACATTCATTTATTTTAGTCCTACGAAGGAACATATTGAAGAAGCAGGCAGTACGTACTAGATACTGTTAAGAGGATATATTAAATTACAGACTGCTCACTAAGATGAGATTTTAAAGATTACTAAGTTACAAAGGCAGCACATACATGTTCAGACTCTAAGAATGTGTAAAAGATGGGTTGGGAGGTAGCTCATCAGGTGAAGGCACCTGTTGCGAAGCTCAGTGACCTGGGTTCAATCTCCTGGACCCACGTACTGTAAAGACAAAACTCCCACATTCTCCAGCTGCCATGTGCGCACTGTCAAAACACTCCCACTTCTCTCCCAGTTCATGTTCCAGAGACAAGCAAAAGTGGGTGTTCCGTCATGTGGGTCTTCTTCGAACACTGTTTTGAGTCACTCATGCTTGTGCATGTCTGGTCAGAGGACGGCTCTAAAGTCACCTCTCTACTCCCCCCTTTATGCGGGGGCTGGGGTCCAACTGGAGTTTGCAGGCTTGGGCAGCAAGGATTTTTTCCTGCTGAGCCATCTCCCTAGCCCTCCATGTGGGTCTTTCAAACACTATCCACTGGAAGCTGGCGGTGGTCTGAGGCTAAAAGCGTGTTTTACTCTTGCAGAGGCCTAGGTTCAGTTCCTAGCAGCCCCTGGCCACAAGCCCAGTTCCAGAGAACCCAGAGTCCTCTTCCAACACCCTTGGACACAGCCCACACACAGTGCACATACACACATGCAGACTAAACGCTCATACACATAAAATACTGCCCACGGACTGACTGCCCTGTCTCCAGACACACAGGCAAGGTCCGCAGTAGCGTGAAACACTCCTGGTGGCCCTAACAGCTTTAACGGGGCCTGCCAGCAGAGTCCGGCAGGGTCAGCCCAACTTCCCTGCTTCTTACGGTTTCCACGGAGGATTTTAATTTTCTCAAATGTTTCTCCCATTGGAGTGAGCTTTACATTATTTGAAAATTTATTTTTGTATCTACTTCAGGCCTAGAAATTTCTTTTCAAGTAGCAAACACAAATTAATATTTGCTAATAAAAAAAACAGCATTATCTCATAAGGAGTTCAGTTGGTGGGAGGGTGAAAAGAACGTTAACTCCACGTGCTCCACAGCTTTGCCTGGCTCCCGTCCAGCCACAGCCAGTTGTGGGAGCCCTGCGAGCACTGAGCTCCGCTGCCTTGTTCACAATGTAGAATCCGGTACCTGTCCATGAGGCCACCTCTCCACTGACTGCCCGTAGTTCCTGCACACTCTTTCTGTCTGTTGTGTTTTGCCCAATAAAGTATAATTCCGTCCAGGTCTTAGGTGCCTTGCGGCTGGATGGAAACAACATGTAGCCAAGGACGACCTTGACCTTTCTGACCTTGTCCACCTGCAGTGCTGGGGGCACACCTGCGGCCTGTGTCTGTGGAGTACGCACGGCCGCCACTGAGCTTCCACATCCTTAGCCAGCCATGGCTCTGCCACCGAGCAGTTTTCCCCATGAACCGATTCACTTGCTGTTATTTTTATGCACACGTACATGTACGTGTGTGTGTGTGTGTGAGAGAGAGAGAGAGAGAGAGAGAGAGAGAGAGAGAGAGCGCAGCACATGTGCCTGGGTGTGAGTGTATGTACACACATGCGTGTTCTCCCCTGTCGCTCTCCTCTTTACGCCTTCAGGGCCAGGGCTCTGCCTAAAGCCAAAGCTCTTGTCAGGGGTGAGGCGGGCAGCCAGCAAACCCCAGCAGCCCTCCTGTCTCTGCCCCTTTTGTACAGGGTGAGACCACGCTTGGCTTCTGACAAGGATGCTGGGATTCAAACTGGGGTCCCTGTTGCTGTGCGAGAAGCACTCATTCCCACTGAGCTGTCTCTCTGCCATTTCAAAGTATCCATGTTTTAATAATTCTTTCAAATTCATTTCCCTTTTGCTAGGATCCTGCTTTCTATTTAAAGTTTAACATCCCTGCTCAGAGCTCACATAAATCACATGAGGCTGTTTTTAAGCACAGTGCTCTGTTTTAGAAGATCCAAACAGTCAATCTGCATGTTAGACATAGTTACAGTCTAACGCTCTTTATTAAAATTTCTTTTCTATTTCATTGTGTAGACGTCTTCTACGCTGTTTTGGGATGACTTTCACTTTCTTTTGAACCTATTTCATAATGCCCTCTCTACTCCAAAAGATGCTTTTCCCCTTTCCAACTCTGTATGTAAAAGGAAGAATTATTTTCTTTTCTTTAAGAAAACAGTTGTGCGAGACCCCAAGAAGCTAAGTCACAAGGAGGGCCCAAGGGAGGGTGCTTGACTCTCACTCAGAAGGGAAACACACTAGACAGCAGAAGTGGGTGAAGAAAGGAAGCAGTGCAGGTAAGGGGGTGTGGAGGGAAACGAGGTGGGGATCAGATGTGGTCAGAAGGCCAGAGGGCTCAGAGAGAGAAGAGGAACCGAGGGCAGGGGCAGAAACCCAGGGCAAGCTGGACACCTTCGACAGGGAGGATATGGGGGTGACTCCAGACAAAGACTAAAGAGGCCACCTTCTAGCCAGACTGGACTCCTAGTGGAGGAGGGGAACACCAAACTACCCTCAAAAACATCGACCCAGATCTACCCTGCCTATGAGATGTGCAGGGATAAGGTTAAAGGAGAGATTGAGGTTATATCCAACCAGTGCCTGGCCCAACCAGAGACCCACCCCATGGGAAAGAGCCAGCTCCTGACACTATTAAAGATGCTCTGGTGTGCTTGCAGACAGGAGCCTAGCATAACTGTCCTCTGAGAGGCTTCACCCGGCAGCTGATGGGAACAGACACAGAGACCCACAGCCAACATTAGGCAGAGTGCAAGAAGTCTTGGGGAAGAGTGGGGGAAGGACAGAAGGACCCAGAGGGGACAGGAGCGCCACAAGAAGACCAACAGAGCCAACTAACTAGGGCCCAGGGGGCCTGTGGAGACTGAAGCACCATCCAAGGACCATGCATGGATTGGACCTACAAAGATGTAGCCAACAGGCAGCTTGGTCTTCATGTGGATCCCTAGTGAGGGGAGCGGGGGCTGACTCTGACATGGACTCTGTTGCCTGCTTTTTGATCCCTTTCCTTTGGTGGGGCTGCCTCACCCAGCCTCGGTGAAAGAGAATGTGCTCCATCCTGATGACTTGATGTGTCAGGGTGGGTTGGTGTGTGGGGGGCTCCCCTTCTTTGAGAAGTAGGGAAAGGGGGTAGGGGAAGAGGGGGGACCAAGAGGAGAAGAGGGAGAGGGCTATGACTGAGATATAAAGTGAATAAAATTTTTAAAAGAATATAAAACTTTCAAAAGGAAAACAAAGACTTTGGTATCTGTGTTTCTGCAAAACATCCCAGAAAAATGCTGGTGGGAATAGAGGAAAAAAGCTGTAAAAAGTGACCGTTTCTGCAGGTCAGCAATGGGCAGGTCACCACAATAGCCTCTCCGCTTCAGTGTACATACGGAACTTTTAAGATAAAAGTTAAATTATGACTACAAAGCATGTGTGTATGTGAGTGTGGTGCTTGCATGCAGGTGCGCACATGACCACACGTGCACATCAGAAGTCACAGCAGGAGGCCAGGTGACCTCTCCCAGCGCCCTCTGCCTTCCTGCCTTAAGACAGGGTTTCTCACTCTGCAGGGGCTCATTCTGGTGAGCCCCTGGGATCCGCCTACTTATCCCCCAATGCTGGGGGTCCAGGCATGTGCAGCCCCACTTGGCTTTTTCACATGGGTGGTGGGGACTTGAACTCAGGCCTTCCCATGTGCAAAGCAAGCACGTCTACCCACTGAACCATTCATTTATACATTTGCAAAATTAACTAAGAAGAACGTCAAGTGGACTACTGCATGCAATAGCACACACTGTGTGCACCCCAAATGTCTGCTGGCAGCAGGTTCAGGAACATTCCACAGAGAGTGACTAACGCGCTAATGACTGACTAGACCGTAGTGGCACACGCTGTGCCAGCCCTGAGGTAATGACATGGATCCATCTCCAAGCCAGATGTACAACAGACCATGATCAATAATGTCACCTAGAGCCAGGCATGGTGGCACATGCCTTTAATCCCAGGAGGCAGAGGCAGGTGGATGGCTGTGAGTGAGTCCAGGACAGCCAGGGCTGCACAGAGAAACCCCGTCTCTGTAAGAGAGTTGTCAATGTCTACGCAAACGCCCACGTGTAGACCCCGCCTGGAGGAAGGCACGCATGCTCATGTAGACCCCGCCTGGAGGAAGGCACGCATGCTCATGTAGACCCCGTCTGGAGGAAAGCGCGCATGCCCATGGCCCTGAGGGAGGACAGACGCTGTGGAGGCTTCGCTACAGTCACCAGTCATCTTTGCTTTTCATTACAAGCCCCACCAACTGCTTGCTGAACAAAGAATACCAAAAAAAGCAATGTTTCTTCAGGTCCCTCTTCTTATTTCTGAATACTATTTTTAAACGTGTTAAAGGAAACACTTCACAGTAAGCTCACTAGAAGATACATGACTGAAAACGGCTCTAAGCTGTTCTATCGGTTCTACTGGAATGTAAGCTCTCATCTCCTTCAGTCAGCTAAATATGTAAGAATATTAAAGATTTCATACTTACCGAACCTTTTTTCCATTTTCAGTAATTTTTGTTACATTTAGCAATCCATATTTCTCCTGACCCTATGAAACAAAATGACACTTTTTATGTAGCATTCATATAGGTAATAATGTCCAAATTGCAATAATCAATGGAATCCAAACGACTTTACAGTCTAAAAACTGAAAAGATCAGTTAGCATACAACAGCCTACTACTACAGCATGGTAAGAGTACTGACGTTTTTGTAATGTACTGTCAGTAATTTGCAATTAAGGACTTTTTAATTTAATTTAATTTAATTTAATTTTGAGAAAGGGCCATAGCCCAGGCTGGCCTGGAACTTGCTAAACACCCAAGCCTACCCTTGAACTCCCTCCTCTACCATTCACAGATAGTAGAAGATCACAGACATGCCCAACCACACTGGCAAAACATCTTTTTCTCCTTAAGTCCCAGCAGTCAGTAGATACTGTGTTAGCAATTAAGAGTTTCACCAGTAGTCACCAGAAAATGTTTGACATTTGAATTGCAAATGTGAAGGCCCAAGTTCAAATCCCCACCACCCATGTAAAAAAGCCAGGTGTGCCTGGAACCCCCCCCACACACACACACATTAGGGTGAAGGAAATAGATAGATCCCAGGCTCACTAGTGAGCCTGTTCAAAGAATGTGATATGATGTGATGTGATAAATAGCACAAAAATTAACATTTGAAAAAACCTTGATTATGTCAGAACTTAATAAGGACTAGGCAGAACTAATGAAGCCACTAATAAATTACTCAAAAGTCCCCTAGTACAATGCACAGACTCTAATGTCATAGAAAGAAATGTGGGTATGTGCTTCACTGAACATACTACCATGGGGTGCTCTGGGCCTTGAAAACACTAGACTCACTATGTTATGCTAAAAATGTAAAAGTGACAGAAACTATCATTAACCACCATGAAAGCAAAAGCTAGCTGATGTCATCTTAAAAGTCTTGCAAGTAAAAATGAAGTAATAGTTTCTCCCTGTATTAGTTTCCTATACAAATGAGATTAATCAAAATGAGTTGGTAGCTATTATAATTATCAACACTACAAACAATACAGGCATGAGACAACAGCCACTTATAACGCAACTGAAACACATATTCAAACACAAAGAAAATAAGTTCAGAATATATTTCTTGTTAAAAAAAAACTGTTCTGTTCTTAATCATGCGTATGCATGTGTCTGCATGTGGGCATGTGGGCATGCCTCTGCGTTTGTGCACACAAGTGCAGGTGCCCACAGGAGCCAGCAGAGATCCTTTGGCACTGGAATCACAGGCAGTGAGCTGCCTGATGAGTGCCAGGAACCAAACTCAGGTCCTCAGCCAAGACCAGCAAGCATTCCTAACTACTGGACCATCTCTCCAGCCCCCAAATTTATTTCTATTTGACAGGTTCCTCACTAAATTCTCTCTAGGTACCTTAACGGGAAATGTGAATCTTTTTTTGCATGGCGTATAAACATAATATTAACTATCTTAACAATGTTTACAATGTAATGTTTGAAACTTTGCATCTCTAGTTGGAAACTTGCTAACTCCTACTGCTGCCACACTGAAGACTTGGAAATAATTCATTCATAACTTTACTGCAATTGTTTTAGAAAACATCACTGTCTGATCTCAGATATGCAAATTTGACACTTTTCATAAGAATCCTAATGCCTTTCAGCAAAATGTCAATGACACAGTTTTAAATATGTACAAGATATTACATAACTGTAACTTTAAATGTGTATAAAACATTCTATAAGAGCCTTCTTAATGTACTGTCCTTTCATAGGGTACTGCAAGAAATTTCTCACAGAATGAGAGTAGCAACATGAACTCTCTGGATGGGCCACCTAACGTGAATGGACAGCAGTGAGACTCTCAACCGTTCTAAAGACAGCTGGAACAGCACAGAAGCAGCAACAGGACAGGGAGCCAGGCATCAAATAAAAAGTGACAATGAATGGAGCAGCAGCAGCGACAGACAGGTTAAGCACAGTAATGAGAAAGAACCTGAATCAGGGATTCTTGCCAGAGTCAATGGAGGGAGAAAACTAATTAAAAACAAAACAAAACAAAAGGCTGCATTTGTTTACACACCGTTCAAAAGAGCTTTCCCCAAATTTCACACAGGGAATAAGAGAAAAAAACTGGCTCTAAGTATTAAGCACTCTCCAAACTTGCTGCATCCAAATGTACAGAAAATCCCCAAACTAATCATCACACAGTATGTTACATGCTCTGAGAAGTGGACCCCACCTCAAGCTAGACAGGTGAACTGAATTCAGCCTGGAAAAGGAAGGACAGAATCCAAGCAGCGTTCTAAAAGCTGACCCCTGACCTAAGGAGCTCAAGCCAACCAGATGAAGACGAAGTAGAGAGACAGAGTGCATCCCAGGCTCCTCCTCCAATCATGTGGCAAGGCAGAGAAGCGGAAGAGAGACACTAAGAGACAGTAGCATGGCAGCTACCGATACACTGAAGAAATGCCAAAGGTCTAAACTTGAGGGCAGTGAGCATGGGGCTAAATTTCAGAGAGACACAGCTCATAGGGTCGGGGTGGCATAGAGGGGAAAAGGAGGATACTAAGCAAAGTGCCAAATTTAAGCAACTAGAAAGAAGAATCTGTTCCAAAGTCACATTTTTAGAAAACCTTGTAAATCTGTACCTTTACTTCCACTAAATATCTACACCCAAAAATGTAATGCATACAGAGGGGGAGAAGAGTAGGTATAAGTGGAAGAGACCGGGCTCTTGGAAGCAAGGCAGCAGAGGCGAGGCCTGGAAAGCAGACGTCAGGAAGAGAGGTCAAAGGGATAAGAGGCCAGGCAGGAGGCCAGGGAGCAGAAAAGGTGCTCAGAGGGGAGAGCAGCAGCCTGTGTGTGCAAACACAAGCCCCGGCAGAATCAACACAGTTGTTCTGTGTTAGAAGAGGACTGGAACAGAAGGCCCGATGGTGCGGCAGTGCCCGTGGTGACCATCAGAGGGCACCCTGCGTCCAGGACAGTTTAATGGCTGTCCAATGAAAAGGGAACTCATCGGCCAACAATGCAGTTAAGCAATATGTAGATTTACAAAATCTTTTATTTCTGCGATTACCTAGAAATCCCTCTTTATTAAACATAGTCTATAAAAACATTTCTGTGAATTGAATTAACTAAATTTAAACTAAGTTTAAAGAGAAAAGCTCTGCTTACTGCTTATTAAAAAAAAAAAAGAAAGTATATACAATGTGATGGGAACCATAAAATCTACAATTGAAAACAATATTTAACAAGAAAATACACATGTACTACAATTTCTGTATCCATTCCTCAACTGAGGGACATCTGGGTTGTTTCCAGGTTCTGGCTATTACAAATAAAGTTGCTACGAACATGGTTGAGCTAATGTCCTTACTGTGTACTTGAGCCTCTTTTGGATATATGCCTAGGAGTGGTATAGCTGGATCTTGAGGAAGCACTGTTCCTAATTGTCTGAGAAAGCGCCAGATTGATTTCCAAAGTGGTTGTACCAGTTGACATTACCACCAGCAATGGAGGAGGGTTCCCCTTTCTCAACATCCTTTCCAGCATGTGTTGTCACTTGAGTTTTTGATCTTAGTCATTCTGATGGGTGTAAGATGGAATCTCAGGGTCATTTTGATTTGCATGATCTTTTCTGAGACTGATACTCCAAACAAGGACCATTCATGGAGATAACCTAGAACCCCTGTTCAGATGTAGCCCATGGCAGCTGAGTGCCCAAGAGGGTTCTTTAGTAATGGGACAGGGAATGTCTCTGACATGAACTCAGTGGCTGGCTCTCTGATCACCTCCCCCTGATGAGGGAGCAGCCTTACCAGCCCAGAGAGTAAGATACTACAGCCAGTCCAGATGAGACCTGATAGGCTAGGGTCAGATGGAAGGGGAGGAGAACCTCCCCTATCAGTGGACTTGGGGAGGGGCATGGGAGTAGATGAGGGAGGGAGAGTGGGGTTGGGAGGAGAGGAGGGAGGGAGAGTGGGGTTGGGAGGAGAGGAGGGAGGGAGCTACAGGGGGGATACAAAGTGAATAAACTGTAATAAAAAATAAATAAATATGTATTACCACCCGCACATGTACGTGTGTGTGTGTGTGTGTGTGTGTGTATGCGCACACGTGCACGCACGCACACACTCACGCACACTAGGAAAAAGGATCACAAAGATCAGGAATGATTGGAAATAACTGATCTGTTCCTGTACAGAATCTGAGGTCTATTAAATAAGTTCGGCCTAATTTCATCAAATAGTGTTGATGAAAGTTTGTCTTTTAAAGTATTAAAGTCGCATTCATTAACTCAACAAGCCCCTGCTAAGCAGCTACTTCGTAGCTGTCCAGTAGGAACAGTAGTGTTCCCATCTGTGCTAATGGTGTTTCCTTGCTGGACACAACAGTGACAGAGGTGGGTCACAGAGGGACCAGTAGCTGCTCTTGATTTTGTGAAATACGTGGATTTGTGCTACAAAGAGCATCGCAAGGAGGCCTAGGGAACGTAGCCTGGAGAACTGGCCTCCCTTCTCTGAGAGCACACTCTGAATTGACCCTGGTGGACATGCCCCAGCTACTGGCAGGAGAGAACAAGCAGGGTGCAGTCGGAGCAGGAAGACACATGGAGCCGAAGCCTGCGGTCTTGCCTGTGTCCTCCTTAAGGTGTTCAGTGTCACCAACAAGGGGACAGCAGCACAAGCCAACAGCACATCAGTGAGAGGAAGAGCAGGAGAGTGCTAACAGGGTCAAACCATGGTTCCCTGTGAGAGGAAGGAGGCTGAGTGCGCACTGCCTGGCCCCGACTGACACGCTCTTCCACATCACAGACGCAAGGGCAGCCATGCTGCTGGAAGCAAGGGCATGTGTCTTACCTTCAGACTGCAGGCCTAGGAAAGAAAGTGAAGTGTAATTTGTAATACTCTCTGGAAGAGTTTGGTTGTTGTTTCCTTTTGGTTTTTTTGACACAAGGTTTTTCTGTGTATCCTTGGCTGTCCTGGAACTCACTCTGTGGACCAGGCTGGCCTTGAACTCACAGAGATCCACTTGCCTCTGCCTCCAAAATGGCAGGAATAAAGGCATGTGCCATCCCAGCTGGCTTAGAATTTTTTATTTTAAAAACCAGGTATAAATTTGTCACTTGAAAACAATATATAAGTTAATATCATATTTTTGCAAAAAGGGGCTTTAAAACAAAAAAAAATTGATTCTAAAAACTGTTTTAATTGTATTTTTTTTCTAAAAAAGCCAATAAAATTTAATAGTGGCACGAGAAACACTTCAACATTATATTTAAAAATTTTTAATTTACTGGAAGCGATTACTAGGCTATTTATTCTGTATGTTTCTAATATACTAACTGGATCTTGATGCTTTGATGAGGTAGGAGATTCATTTTCAGGTAAGCAGAGTTTTGTGGTAGTTGAAGAATCCTACAAGAAATAAGTAATGAAAAACGTTACTCTATTTTAAACACACCTGTTTCTCCCTGATCCACGGTGGGAGAGCTTACCAAGACAAACAACTGGAACGAGTCCTTGCTGCTTTCTATCTCAGACACTCTACAAGCAGGATGGCACTCATCTGAAGACCATTCATGCTATTACAAGGTCACAAACCATGGCATGTCTGTACAGCAACTGTGTCGACTAAAATAGTACTATTATCATTTTAATTAACCCTATTTACAAGTACTTATACATCAGTCAACATACAACGTGTATTAATGGCAGATGTGATTATCAGGGCCGTTCACAGCAATTAAGTGGTAACCGATAAAATGGATTTAAGTCTAAAGCAATATGACAAAATAAATTTAATTGTTATCAGAATTAATGGAATGTACAGCTACTCTCCAATAATTAGCTATAAAGATAAAAATATACACCAGAGAAATCTAGCATTTAAAGATCAGTGATGTACTGGGTGAGGGGAGAATATTTTCATGTCTAAGCTTATAAGAATATCATAATCAAAGAAGCAAGGGGTTCTATAACACCCAGTTTGGTCAAAACTAAATGATATTGTTTTTTATGAAGGGTAACAATGAAAAAAAATTCTCGTACCAACACCTACTTCTATTTCAATTTTCCTCATTCTCCTAGATTCGTGAGACTGAGAAACGTCACCCCAATCCCCTTGCTAATTCACAATCCAACCCGGCAATGCTTTCGAACTTCATCTTCACATCTTCCAGCCTCTGTGCTTATGACACTATAAAACGCTGACAACAAACCTAAGAGTGATTTAAGTCACCATGAAAAGCCCTGATCTCAACACTCATTCTCTTGGAAAAACATCTTCAGTTTGCACCCTGAATGTATACACACAGAAAGAATGCAACAACCAAGATCTCCAAGGAAACCTTTGGAAGGACACTCTTACAACCAAACAACCAAAGCTGACACCACTAGTCAACAAAGTATCAAAATCCTATGCACAAACCCCAGAGAAACAAACTAAGCTTATCCAGGTTTCAGTTTAGCCTCATCTGAGTAACCTTCCTGACGTCAGTCATTACCTCCACGTGTATTAAAACAGCCTGAAAAGGTAAAAGACTGGATGATCCACAAACTACAAAGTAACTGAAGAAAAGCAATACAGGTCTCACATACATAACACCAAAAGAAGAGTAATAATGAACACTTAATTATAAGTTCATAAAGAAGCAATATGCATTTATGTATCTCTGTAAGAACACATGCATACAGACATCCCCGAATAGTTTTAGTAAAAACCATACATAAGCAGAACAAGGAAATCCACTCAAGACCTAATAAACAGAGACACTCCCACAACTGCCTCCAGGGTTATCTGCCCTGGACGAGGACTCATGTCACGGGAACCAGACTTGCCATATAACACTGGGTTTTACTCCATTTAAATTATATGTGCTCATTATATATAAGCTTTTGCTAGTGCAGTCTCTTCCTCATAGCCTCAAAGACTGCCCTAGTTTGAGAAGGCATATTTAGGTGATAAAAAGAAATAGAAATATTTACTCGATGAAGCAATTAGCTGTGAATTTATTTCAAAGGGTAAACTGGAAGAGGGAGATTTCTACTAAAAACAAGTAAATGTCTGTTCTCAGCACAGTCACATTACTGCTGCCCGAGGACAATTAGATAAAAACAGACATGAAGTAATACCCCATAAGGGTGACTTCAAGGATCAGACTAGAGCGGAATCTCACAGAACTGTGTGTGCACGCATGCACACACACCCTTGAACATGGCGGGATATTTGAAAAAGGGAACCAGAGTACTCATTTTCATTCTCATTGGAGGTGGCTGAAGCAGCTCAGCAATGGCTTTTGCCTTGCCGTATGATGTGTGGCTATTAAGAGGCTTCTAAACAGCTAGAAATACACCCTAATCCTTGGAACCGACTGTATTTTCTATTAAACAACTCTAGGAATCTCCCTTGCCTAGGCTAATCTCAATACTAATAGAGTTTCAAATACATCTTCAATGACAGATTCCAAAACACCATTCCTTTAATACGTCTTCTAGACTTCTACATTTAGTTGTGCAATATTATTGAAAATATAAAAACTAGAGACTGGCCCACGTTCATTACTGCTCTGTTGGCCCGTACTGTAAATAAAGAGCGTGTGCACACTGCGCTCTTTAAGCATCTACCTTGTCTATATAAGAAGACTAATTTACACTCAATTGCACTAACAAAACATCTTACTTTAAAGTGGATGAAATCAATTGTTTACAAAAGGGTTCAAGACTGAAAGTAGCCAAACATGGGGGAAGTGACCACGAGGCTCCCTTTAGCCAAGCATGGTGGTGTGCGCCTATACTCTAGCACCCTGGAGGCTACAGTCGGAGGTCAATGGAGGTCAGGGCCCCATGTATCTGAATGTGGTCCCCAGCTGATGAAGCGTTTGGGGAAGATTAGGAGGCGTGGCCTCACTGGAGGAGGTGTGGCCTCACTGGAGGAGGTGTGGCCTCACTGGAGGAGGTGTGAGGGCAAGTAGGGGTCCTCCACGCGCACGAGTGGGTCAGTTGTAAGCTCTGAGCGACCTACTGCTCCAGGGCTGCACCTGCCCGCGTACTTCATGCTCCCCACCCTGCTGATCACAGATGCTAGTTCTCTTCACCATGAGCCCCCAAATTAAATGCTTTCCTTTATAAGACTGCCTTCCTAGTGTCTGTTCACAGCCAGAGAAGTTACTAAGACAGCAGCCAAGATCCAAGTCAGCCTAAGCCAGAGAGGAAGATCCTACAGGGAGGGAGGGAGGGAGGGAGAAAGGAAGGGAGGAAGATGGGAAGGAGGGAGGAAGGAAGGGAAGGAGGAAAGGAAGGAAGGGAGGAAGATGGGAAGGAGAGAGGGAAGAATGGGAGGGAGAGAGGGAAAAAGAGGGAGGGAGGGAGGGAGGGAGGGAGGGAGGGAGGGAAGGAAGGAAGGAAGGAAGGAAGGAAGGAAGGAAGGAAGGAAGGTGGAGATGTGGAAAAACTTAATTATGCACAAAAGTGATGGTGGATTTACAGAAAAAGAAGATTCCTGGAAGACTTTGCAAAGACAATGTGTCTAATTTTGGGTATCATCATCCCTTCACCTTCTAATGGGTATGACTGATGTTTTCCAAATGGACTGTAAATGCCCACCATGCCCTGCAAGGAAATGGTTTTCTACTAGTATAACTGAAGTTGTTAAAAAAGTATCCCTTCTGGAACCTGAGTCAAAATCCATACCCTATTAGAAACATAGAACATCATGCCTTAGGCTGTGGGAAAGAATAAAGTAAGAAGAATCACAGCCTTTCCTGGGACAGAGAAAATAAAATCTTTACTATATGAACCTTCCTGGAGATCAAAGACAGCAAAAGTGGCTTGAAGTAGTGTTAAGTGTGTGTGTATGTATGCTTATTATATATTATAATACAGAACTATACTATATATTATAGTTATATATGATTATATACACATGCGCTAGCTCAAATGTGTCAAGTACATACATCAGCCATCAGTATGTCACAAAAAGTTGGTCTATTGTACAAAATTTGAGAAAACCCAAAGCCAAAACTACTGCCTAACAGCTGATGCTGAATACAAACTCACGCCATGTGGCTAAGGAAGTATTTTCACATGTAGATAAGAGCACTGAGTAACTCTCAACGGCTCTCTGTATCACCCCTCGATGCTCAGGGAACATCATGGAAAAGAGGACAGAAGACCTAGGGTGGGAAGGAGGCTCCGCAGCTCTTCTGGATGTGCTGTAGCCGCTGCACCCACAAACTCAATGCAGCAGAGGCCTTGGCAGGACTAGGCATCTCCATATCCCAACACTCACAGGGACTCATGAGGTCTTATCCTCCTGAGGGGCCGTGGGCCATTAAGGGATGGGGCTCCTCAGTGGTGTAGCCACTGATAAGTGGCCCTTGCCCAAATAAAAAAGCCCAGGGTCACTTGGGAAACCCTAATTGAATGTAGTCCGCTGTCAGAGCAAAAAGGTGAAAGTAGGGAGAGCTATTGAGATGGGGTTCAGTGGTACAAGAGGCTAGTAAGGGGTGATGTAACAAATTTTATCCACATAGTCATATGGATAAAATAGTAAAAAAAAAAAAAATAAACAAAATAACAATTTTTACTTGTTCAAAGGAAATCAATGTTTTAGCCAAGAATTGAATGTAACAACAGCAATATTTTACATAAATATTAGTGCAAATGGGTGGGACCCAGTGTGAACAATGGAATTCCACTCGCCAAGATTCAACATACTTTCTCCAGGCTCTCACCTTGTCGTTGGTGTCCAACACAATGGTGCTGTGTCTCCACTTGGTCAGCACAATCGGCTCTTGCAGCCGCCTGTCCAAGCTCCGACTTTTAAAGATTTCCCTTTGCTGCTGGAACGAAGCATTGTACTAGAGAAAACAAAACACACTTCATAAGCAAACAACACAAGCGTGAGTCTGCAACAGCTCCTATGACCTATGACCACGAGACAATCCTCAAGTGAGAGCACACCAAGGGCTGTGCAGCCTCGCCTTCCTGCTGAGCAGCCCGGGGACGCGACCGAGACCCCAGGTGGTAGAGCTGCCTATGCCTGGCTAGTGTCATCTTCTGGAATTTCACTCCCCCAAATGGTTCTTCAGCTTCGAAAAAGACAGGACAGAGCTGTTCCCTCACCCGGAGCTGCTCTGAGTAACTGAAGTACAAGGATTATGTTAATACTAACATATGTTAACATATGTTAACATACCTATGTTAATATTAACATAAGGTTGAGAAACGGTTTACATGTACAGTTTTTACACTTAATGGTTTAAGGATCTGTCTTTGTTTCACTTAAGGCTAGACACACTGCTGGTTTTCTAAATACGAGTTCTGAACAGTGCTTCTGAACATACCAACTCCGCAGAAAACAGGTCAGGCATTCGCTGCCAAAAGGAAGTTGCGTATGAAATTAATGTGTTATCAGTGGAATATTTAACCATGGAGGAGTCTGGAATGTTAAGTATATCATACAGAAAGATGGAGAACTATAAAGCTTTGAGGGTGTGCTATCATATGTAGGCATTTAAATGCTTTAAGCTGTAATAAAATAACAATAAAAATCAACTTTTCCACAGATGCCTTCTTTTTCTGAAACTGAAGGCTACAACTCCCCTCAGCCCTAAACCTAGCCCAGCAAACCTCGGCTTTCAATGACTTTGGTTGTAACTTCAATAACTGTACTTAGAGTATGCTTTCTGTGCATGGTATCTTATTTTTTGACTCTCCAAGTGAACGCTGAAAAGCCACCTAACAAAGCTGCTTCCCGTTTCTTCACACTCAAATTGGGGAGTGACAGTCAACACATATGGGTATTTGTTTTCAACTCAGTGTTTTCTGACAACAGTCTTCAGATTATCATTTCTAGACCCAACAGAGATGGCGTTTAAAGCCCACCGAACCCTGGGCCAGACATTTCAAACGTACAGAGCCCACCTGCTGCACGGGGGCCTCTCTGAAAACAGTCACACGGCAAACGCTGTGTGGCGTGGAAGCCTGCACATGAAACGTCACAGACCTTGCCTGGCTTTTGAGCTTGTAATTACTACACTTTAAAGAGCCTCTCCATGTGCTAAAAAAAATGATGTACGAGTAATAATCGTAATTTTAAATGTGCTCACAATTTACTCTGCACAGAATAGTCTCAGGAGCAAAGAAGGCACAACAAAACGTTAAACACCGATGGCCAAGTGTACACACACAGAAAAAGAAGAGAAAACCACAGCTTAAACGCCCTGAGTGTAAAAAAGACAACCAAACATCAACATGTTTCTAATCCTTACAGAAACTTTCAAAAATCGGAATTAAAACTTTATTGTGGATTATTTTAAACATATACATGTAGATAGATTATAATAAGAACCCAGCACTAAGCTTTCCCATTTTAACGTAAGATGTCTGCTTCAGGTGCTTCTAATGTAACACAGAATCAAGGACACACTGACACCTTCTGAATTTGATGTCCAGCTGTGCCTCTCCTCCCTCCTGTGCGATGCTCTAAGACGAAGCCCCGTGTTCATCACATGTATCTCATGATAAAACTTTAGTATCAACATATTGTTGTTTAAACTTTAAAATTTAGTATCAAAATATTGGTTCTAAGTTTTAATATTTTATATAATGTAACCATCATTCTTTAACTTGCTTTTTTTTTAACTTTATATGCTCCTATTTTTTAAATCTTTCTCAAGGAGCTAGAAAGATGGCTCGGAGGTTAAGGGTGTTTACAGAGAACCCACGCGGAGGGACTTGCCGTTGCTGTAAGTACAGGGCATCCAGCACCCTCTTCTGGCCACCACGGCAATGCTCACTATGTGATGCACACGCAGACAAGTCCCTGTTATAATGCATTACATGTGATTACTGCCTTTGTGCTACATGCCTGAAATATTGATACAAACTTACAATACTGCAGCAAAATGTGACACTCTGTACCATACACTATGTTTATCTGGTAATGTCATGTGTGTGTACGTTTGTGTGTGTGTGTGTGTGTGTGTGTGTGTGTGTGTGTGTGACTGATTCACTGAAATGCACCTTCACTAATGATCTTGAATACCATTACGATCCTGTCTCCTGTCAGAACCTCAGATAACCAGACAGGGCTGGCACTACTGGCACCAGGCAGAACTCTTACTTCCGGAGATAATGAAAGACCAGGTTCAAGCTATCAAAAGACATCCTGAGTAAGAGTAACCAGGATGAAGAAGTGGTGAACACGCATCTCTGATGATGCTAGGGAATCACAGGTTTGCAAAAGAACTCAGAAAGGAGCAGACTTCTGATTTTTACAGAATAAAACAAGCTAAGAATGAATCTGTGAGATAAGTTGAGAGCTACGCTGGTCTACACAGGACACTTGAGACCAGAGTGAGCTACAGAGCTAGACCGGCTCTAAAACAAGCAAACCAACAGGTCAGTGCGATCTCCGGACACTGGGCACACGAGCTCGGCAGCTCCTTACCTTGGGCAGCTCCCACTCGGACCGGGAGCCATCTGCGCTGTAGTAGTACTGCCTGCCCTGGTCATCCACGTGCTTGAGCCACTGCAAAACACCCAGGGTTATTCATCTGAAACAACGTGCTTAGACACCCATGCTAACGGTTACTAGACACTCCTCAGGAATTTCATCCAGTCAGCTCCCTCTTTCCTCAAACGTCAGAGAGCAGTTCAGGTGTCACTTAACAGCAGAGTGAGAAGCGTGTGACACACGGGCACACGGGGACACGCCTGCTAGCGGAGGGCACAGTAAGAACAGGTCTGAAACATTAAAAAACTGCTCTTCAAATTTCAGGTAGAAGGCTTCACAATATAAGCCTCATTTGCATTCATTATTTTACATTATTTTCCTCAGCTAATGCATTGTACTCAATGTATTGTAAGTAACAATAACAGAAGAACTGCACACAATAAAAAACAGGGACTAACGGGGAAAATACTACTGTGACATAAATGTATAATCTTTATTCTTATAGCAGTGAAAACCAAGAGTTCTATACATTCTGGGGCTAAATAACTGAAGCAGGGAAGAGGGCTATTTGCCGAAGCCTACCCTTACAGCTAGCAAATCAGCCAGCCAACATGACTTTATGGGTAATGCATTAAAATTTGATATTCATTCATAAATTAATCACAAAATACTAGATTCATGGTTTTTGTTTTACACAGATCTGGTCCTGATTAAAAGAGACGTAAGGGTGTGAGAGTATAATAACAGCAGGTTGAGAAAAATCACCGAAAGAGCCTCCCCCTCCCCCAAGAGACACACAGAGAAATATCTGTATTAAAGAAGTGTGGGCAAATGACAGCAGGCCCGCCCCCAAAGGTCCATCTGAAGGGTCATCTGCAACACAAAACCACCACTGCGGCAGCGTGTTTAAACTTGAATCGGGGTGTGGCTTGGAGGCAGAGTGCTGGTGTGGCATGTGTGAAGCCACATTTTCCACCCCGGCCACAACAAACAAAACCATGACTCAATAGTATTACCATGCACTCACTCCACTGTAAAATCACCAGGAGGACTATTTTCCATGAGATGTTTTGGAAGGAGCTCGCTGATCAGTCCAAACTAACCTAAACTCAACGGGCCCATCCCTGCCTCCTGAGTGCTGGGCTATATTTACATTCCTTCAGGCCACTGAGGAGTTTACTCGTTACTATTACACCTCAGGACACATTCTCTCATGAGAGGAGTCTGTAAAGGCGCGCTAGAGGAAAAAAAGAAGAAAAAGACAAGTACCTTCTCCTTAGTATAGTCACTGGTATACAAGGTATGCCCACGTTCATCCAGCTCTTCTGACCAACCCCTTGGAGGAGAACCACACTGACTATCTGACTGGCTCAAACAACCGCTGTGGTAGTTCTCTTCTGACGAAAGAGGCTACAAACGGTCAGAAACACAAGGATTTTCTTCTTTGAATATAAATATGCAATGAATGAGAATCTAAAAAGACTGAATTTACTCAGCTATAAATACTAGGATATCTTGAATATATTAATATTCAAATATTTACTTTTCAAAATAAATTGTCTTTAGTACATTGTAAGTCGTGAAGTAAAATTAACAACAGTTAGTTATTTTATCATATTAATGCAATCCTGGAAAAAGTCCTGACAGGAAATAGAAACAATTAGTTGTTGCTTTCAGCGCGCAGGCTTGGTTCCCAGCCCGGTGCCGCTGGGAGAAAGCTCCGTGTGGATTAGACCCTCCATACCTGGGCTGAGAAGGAGTGAGCTGGGAAAAGCAGGACCGGCTTGAGCAAGCGGGTAAAGGCAGGATGCATTTGAGAGTGCAGCTGTCCCTGGCTCCTTGCTGTCTACCTCTGAGCCCTCACCTCTCTCTTCTCTGGCAGCTGTCCTGAGGTCAGCAGGTTTCCTGCACTATGCCCTCCTGTGAAGTTCTCCCCCACAAACACCCAGAAACAAAGGACCCAGCTGGCCAGACTGAAGACAGGCGCCCAGATGGACCTTCCCTCCTTTTAATTTGCTTTTCTGCAGTATGGTGTCACAGTGGAAAGGTGGCCAGCAAAGGGGTCTTCACCATCCACATCCCTGGGAGGTTACAGACGTAAATCTTCCGAGCAGCCAACAAGAGACAGCCAACAAGAGACAGCCTACTCTTCATAGGATCAAAGGGAAAGCTGAGTTTTCAGCATCAACAATGGAAGCCAGGAAACACGAGAATAAATTAGCAAACCAAACCAAAAGAACCAAGTCAATAGACAACTTGGAACTATGTTAGTTCTTTAAATAAAACTCAACTCAACCCTGTGTGTGCTGAACATATGCCAATAAAAAAAATTACACACACATCTCACGTGGCTGGACAATAAATAAAAGATTCTATCACTAAGAAAAGCTCACATCGGAACTTAAAAGCATGTACTGAAAACAGAAGATATTTGAGGAAAAAAAGTAAAATTGAAGATTAATGTTGAGCTGTAATTCACAACAGAGAAGCTAAAATAGAAATAAAATATGCAACAAGAGCCTGCAGCAGCTGACTGCAGGGCCAGGGAGCACTGGTCAAGGCTGAGCTGTGATCAAGCAGCCACGGTGGATGTCCCGGCAGCGTGGGCAGCAGCACCGCTGTCCTCAGGCCGCCAGCCTTTGCTGTGAACTCGTGCTGTTAGAGAGCAGCACTCCCTCATTGTGACAATCAGTCTACACTGACAAGGTCCTAGAAAACACATCTGTTCTGTAAACACTGTCACCAGGAAAGGACACTGCTCGGAGGAAAACACCAGACAAGCTTCTAAGGCAGCCTCTACACCTACTGGGCCCTGAGGCAGGTAAGAGTAAACAATCCTTTCACAGACTAGACCTCCTGCATAGCAGATATCAATCATGATTCATGACAGCAGCAAAACTATAGCTATGAAGTAGCAACAAAGTAACTTTGTGGTTGGGGTCACTACAACATGAGGACCTGGAGTAAAGGGTCCCAGTCTTGGGAGGGTTGTAACCCCTGCTCTGAGAAAAGAGAGGCATGATCAATTTTTTTTCAAATTTTATAAAAATATCTGCAGTGAATTATGTCTAAAAAGACACACGCCCACAAGGCCCTAGAGAGCAGTTAGAGGTAACAAGCGCCTCAACGAGCCATGCAGGAGAGAGCACAGTCTACACTGGGACACGGGACAACACGCTTACTCAGCGAATTGGGAACCAACAGGATTAGAGCGGGGAGAAGAAGGTCAGGGTATACAGACAGAAAGACAAGAGGGTTAAAGGTACAGAACCCCTTTCTTCATGCCCATCCTCTAGGCATGTCCCCAGAAGGAGTGTGGGAGTTACTCCCCTCAAGATGGCCATCAGGAAGACCCTGAGTTGCAAAGCA
Source organism: Meriones unguiculatus (assembly GCF_030254825.1). Lineage (NCBI taxonomy): Eukaryota > Metazoa > Chordata > Mammalia > Rodentia > Muridae > Meriones > Meriones unguiculatus. Next base: position 138,194,979 of record NC_083351.1, on the reverse strand, counting down.
AAACAGTTAGGATGGGTACAGGACTAAGAACCACTGAGGGCCGCATGCCAACACCAACATCCTGGAAGTCCATGCTGTAGGCAGGACATCTGAAACCTCCAGAGACCAGGTAGTCCACATGGAAAGACCCACAGGGTCCCACAGGAAAGTCAAGCAACCGACACAGATGTCAGACTCAAGTGAAGTTCAGAACACCTTACGATTGTGAGAGAAAACGATTTCCAACCTAGATAGAATTTTATACTCAAGCATTTGATTCATTAAATACAAAAGCAGAACAAGACATTGTCAGACTCATGGTCTCTCATTTTCACCTCCCATGTGCTCCCTTTCTCCAGAAGTGGTAAAGATGTGCTCTAGACACTTTGGAAATACCTATTTTTACACAGTACGTGCAGAAAGTGTAAGCTGAGACCAACAGACAGATCACCTTCGTTTACAGAATTAGAAGCTAAGAAATTTATAAAAAGTTCCTGTGTACACCTCAAAATTTCTACTATTCTATAATTTAACCTTTCCTTAATAATTATGAAGATTTTACTACTGACACACAAATGGTTATTTTCAAATCTTTCTAGAGCTGTGATCCAGATACAAGTAAGAGCACACCGCCCCTCCCGACCTTTTCTTTTTTTGAGCATTTTGGCTGTGGTATTTCTATTTTATTCTCAATTGTGAATACTGTAAGTCACCATCAAAGAGAGCTATGAATAGCCAATTGAGAAGTAGGACAAGAAGGGGAATATTAGCTACAGAGCTCTTAAGACTTTGCTAACTGCAGGACGCATGACCTCTCTCCTTCCTGGGACATTCACTGGACCTCTCTCTGCAGCCAGCTGCCTCCTGTGAGAGCTGGTATCCCTCATGTGTGGCCCAGCACAAAATGGCAGGCCTTCACCAAGTCCCACCAATCCCATCCACCTCTTCCCTTCCCATCTAACTACAAAAGAAGCCCAGGGCTTCACTAAGATGTAACTAGTTGGGCCTCTCTGACCCTGGCAGAGGTGTGAGGAAAGGCAAGGGCATCGGTGAGGACAGCTGTGAGAGCCCTGTGCTACTCTTGACTAGCCCGACTACAGCACGAGAACCGTCATTCCTTCCCGTAAGCAGAATTAAAGGCCAGCTTGGATCCTTGATGGCAGGAAACCATAAAGAAGGCTGATGCCCCAGAACACAAAGAAAGAAAAGTGACTGTTTTGCTCAGCGAAGTAACTGTTTCTACTTCTCTGCTAGATCAAGCCATGGACCTTCTCTGTTTTCACTGATTTAGGCAGTAAGCATCCTTTTGGGGGAAGGGAGCTACAAATGGGCCAGCCTCAAGCTTGCCATGCAGCCAGGACCCGCCGGCCAAGCGCCCATGCGCTGCGCTGGCGCCTCCTGAGGCAGCGGACAGCTCAGGCCCCCAGGAAGGAGTGAGCCTTCCCTAACCTAGCACGTGCACACTAGCTAGAGGTCAGAAGGAAGCTGGGAAATGTCTGCTATCCTAGAGACCCAAGTGCTCTACCACAGACACCTAGAAAACACACCCTTTCCCTCATTTCTGAGTAACAAAGCAAGCAAGCAGGAGCCTCCCGGCCCCGGCGTGCGCACACCTCTTGATCTCCTAGGCTCTGGAACTCGCGGCCTGGGCCAGCATCGCGAGCCCATCGGGGCGGTTTCCAGGTTCGCTCCTGGGTTGCCCGGTTGTAGTAGTAGCAGCGGCCTGAGCTGTCTTTGTGAGTTTCCCACTCCCCGTTGACTTGAACGGCTGGGCTCCCGGGAAGCGGAGGCAGAGCAGACTGCGACATCTTCAGCTCCTGCAGGTTAGCATACACTGGAGAGTCTGGCCTTCCCTGACTAGGTGGTGTCGTTGCCTGCGGGACAAAAGCGAAGTTCCATGTTTAAAATGCCTTAACATTTACAGATTGAAATGACATTAAAGAGACTTATAAATAACCATACTAATGTATTTTAAAACCTGGGAAAATATCAAGAGCTAAGGGTGTAGCTTAGAATGCTTGCCCAGAATGCTCAAGGCCTGACTGCCAGCATTACAAAATAAACAAGCAAATAAAAATTTCAAAACAACACATGAAAATGACCAAGAAATTCTAAAGGAAAGATAAAAATCTATAAAAACATGGGCATTAATGGTATGATTCAATATTCACAGCCAGACTGAAAATAAGTACCTTCAAACAGAACCTTAAGTGACCTTGCTAGACCTCCCCAAAACAACGTCCAGCTGACAGCTGAGGGCGCTATTCAAGACCTGACGCCAGAAGGTGTAACACCGGGGCCACTGCAACTCTCCGCTAGCGAAATATCTGACCCATAAATGAAAGGACTGGACTAAACCACTTAAGGTTTCCTCTGGCTCGACAATTCTAAAATTTCAGGCAATTAAGAAGATTTACCTACACGTGCGTACGTGTCTATGTGAATGCAACATAAGGTGAGAAGGAGGGTTGGACTCCCTGGAGCTGGCTGTGGGCTGCCGGACGCCCGTGGGTAAACAGACCTGAGGGCCCTGGAAGGCCATGTTTTTAAACGCTGAGCTACCTCTCCAGCCCCAGACAATTTAAAAAAAAAAACGTATTTCTACAGTCTTACCCTCAGTCAGGTACATGAGGATCTAATCACTCTCAATTCAACAAATAACAAACAATTAGGAGATATGCCTGGAAAAAGAAACAGCCACTCACAGTAAGGAAACAAAGGTTGGGGACTTACAAACAAATCTTGGAGCCAAGTGAGAATACTTAAAAACTTCTCTCCAAGACTGGCCGCGTGGTTGCAATCACCAAACTGCAGACTCCCACAGCAGCACCACAGAAAGCTACACAGACAGAAGCCCCGCTCCTAATTTCAAAACTCAATTCTATACAATTCTCTACAAATCAACCCACAGTCTCGGCACGCAGTGTGGTTAGCGCATTAGCACTCGGCAGACAACAGGAATTACTGAATGAACACAGTGTGCAGACACAATGTCCACATAAACAACAGCGAGGACTTGAAACTGGCTAGATGTGACCGAGCAATCACTCCTACTGTGGGGAAAGAATGGTCGGCTGTGCCCCGATCTCAGAACAAAACATCTCCAAATGCGTTCAGCAGCAGGAACGGACAAATAAAAACTGTCTTCCAGGATCACGGTTGGAGCACAGTGAAGTGAAACTAGCCATTTGAATAGTAACAGACATGCTGAGATTACCCCGGACAGACACTCATCCTGGGCATGAGGGAGTTGGCCTCTGGGATGACACAGAGGGAGCTGGCTGGGGACAGGACACGTGTGAAGAAAGCACATGGCCAGCAGACAGGCACGCCTACACCTACCAGTGCACAGCAGGAAGAGGCAGGGCACCCCTGTGAACCTGAGGCCAGCCTGGTCTACATGGTGAGTTCCAGGATAGCCGAGGCTGCAGAGAGGGACCATCTCCAAAGGGGAGGGAGAGAAGAAAAGAGACGAGACAGGATGGCACCAGCCACACACTCAAGCTCCCTCGCACAGTGTGACAGGAGTAGCAAGAGGAAGCCCCAGGGGAAACCTTGGCGTTTAATTCTGAGGATTACCTAATTAGTGAAGAACAAAGCCAGCCTGTGTGCCACGTTTAAAAGCACTGACGCTGCTGGCGGTGCAACTCAGAAGTGCTTAGATGACACACACAAGCTTGTGAGCTCAACTCTGAGCACGGTCCCCCTGAGAGAGAGAAATACTGGCATGGAGGCCATCCAATGTGGTGTTCAGAAACTCCCAGGGCCTGAGGCCAGAACAAACACTACAGAACATCAAGAGGACATGCGCTGGGGCGTCCCTCAGTGGTGGAGTACCTGCTGAGCACACCCAAAGCCCGGGCCTGACTCGGAGCACAGCGCAAAACCAAGCATGGTGGCATGTGCCTGGAGCCCCAGTACACGAAAGGGAGAGGCAGGAGAGTTCACAGTTTCCTTGAGCAGAGCCGACCCTCTCAGAGGGGACACAGACAGCATGGCCTCCTGACACGGCCCCCTTCGGATGAGCTGGAAGATGGGAGACAGGAGAGCCACAGTGAAGGCGGTGGGAGCGCACACGTGGAGCCACAGTCAGACCTCCCCAGGCTGAACAATCACACGGATGGGCCATGTATGTGAAATCATCAGTTTCGGTGTAGCCAAGCACAGGGACCAAAGTTCAGTGCCAGTGCCATGGCACCTGCCTGTATCTGTAGCTATCACTGTGGCCCACAGACAGCTGAATCTGGGCTCACTGGCAGAAAGCCCAGAATGCAGTGAGCATCCAGGGTGGTTGCGAATCTGCCTCAACACAAGAGGAGAGATACACCCCACTGCTGACCTCTAGGAGCCACGAAGACTCACACAGACCAACACACAAGCACAGAACACACACACAGATGCACACATGCCAAAGAGTTCCAAAACATCAGCCCTCTGTAATCCACTCCATACTTATAACCCACTTAAATCTTCAATTTCTTTGCTTTAAAAAACTCTATTTATTCCTTTATTGCGTGAGTGTCCACACGAGTGCATGTGCACAGCATGTGCGCAGGTGGGGTGTGTGCATCTGTGTTTACGCGTAAGATCCAGAAGCGGGCACAGGCTGTCCTCCACTGCCACACAGCTACTCCTCTGAGGCAGCGGATGGAAGCCAATGGCTCTGCCCCCTACAGCAGGGTGAGCCGTAGGGGTGCCCCAGCTTGTCGTTCTGGGTCCCTGGGTCTGCAGCAAGCACACTCTCTGCTGAGCCTCCCCTCCTTCCCACAGCGGTCTTTAACTGAACTACGCAGCTCAGGCAGCTCTTGACCTCGGAGCAATCCTCCTGCCTCAGTCTCCCAGAGTACCATGTGCCAGCACACCAGGCTTAAGTCGTCCATTTTTGCAGTGCAGAGAAAAAGAACAGAACCCAAAATTTGTGTAATCCTGAGTCTCAAATATCAAAGAATTAAATATATTTATATTTGTTATTAACTAAAGCAATTATTAACTATATTTGTTATTTCCTAAAGCAATGAAAAATTTTAAAGGAACTGTCATAAATCATCCGTCAAACTATTTTGAGAACTCGTGGAATTATAAATTCTTGGTATAACTAAATAGTTGGTATAAAATGTCAAATTATTTTTTATGTACACAAAACAAGTTTTGGTTACAGCAAGGATTGATAAGGTCTTGTTTTGTCTAGGCACATACAGACATACATGTGTGTCCACACATAGACTGCATTTTATTTACTTGTATGTCCGGGTGCTTGCCTGGCGGTGGCACGTGGCGGTCGGAAGACGGCGCGCACAGGCTGGTTCTCTTCTATCCCACATGGCTATGGAAACATTTTGGGAACAGTTGGGCAGGGTACTTCAGGAACTTCTGAAGCTAGTGAGCCGGCTCTGCACGCCCAACCAACCTGCGCGCCATCGCCGGACACACGCACACTCGGAAGAGAACTGACTCCACAAGACCGTGCTGACCTCCAAGTGTGCACAGTGGCGCAGGTGTCCACACATGCATGTGCACAAAGACCAAACAGGGATTTTGGGGGGGTGGAGGTGAGGCAAACACACACGGAATTTTAGCCGGACGTGGTGGCGCACACCTTTAATCCCAGCACTCGGGGAGCAGCGGCAGGCGGATCTGAGTTCGAGGCCAGCCTGGTCTAAGAGAGAGTTCCAGGACAGGCAGGGAGGGACACACAGATCTTACATTGATGCCACGTGTGTACAGTGCTCTCGAAGGCCAGAAGAGGGCGTCACATCCTCCCAGAACTGGAGCTGCCATGTAAACCCAGGAACTGTACCTCTGGAAAAGCAGCCAGTGCTCTAAACCACTAAGCCATCTCTCTAGCCCTTGACTTTCTAAATATATATATATATATATATATATATATATATATATATATATATATATTCCTTTAAAAAGACTTCCACAAATATTTTTAGAACCCTTTACCAAAAGAAAGAAAAGAAAAAAAAAATTCTAGTTACAGAAAAATTCTTCCCTAGCAAAGGTGTCCCCTGTACTGTTCCTTAGCAGAATCAAACTGAATACCTAAGAACAAAGGTATGGTTAGTACTGTCTAGTAATATTATGTAAGCATTAAAAAGGCCATGTGTAAATGATTTAAAACAGAAAAAAATTAAGAAAAACAGAACATAAACCTGCACAGTAAATCTCATCTAAGCCTGGAAAGCAGGAGGAAACCGGAACCGTGGTCAGTTTCTCTGAGGACGAGCAGGCAGAGCTTCTCAGCATAGCTCCTGCCGTTCTCTGGAGGACTCACCTCAGGCAGACTAGCTGGCTGGAGCCCCAGGCTGGGGACAGGGCCGAAAGGTCATAAGAGCGCTGTTAGGATGGTCTCCTGAGGGCACTCTCAGTATATCTATCTCACCCACCTCGCAGGGAGACGCTCTCGGGCAGGCTCAGAGGCTCACAGGCAGGGGTGGGAATAGTCAAGAATCCACATGCAAAGACCGGGGCTAAATTCTCACATACACTGTTTTACAGACCGTGACCTCAGTCCCTTCAGCAGAAAAAGTAAACACTTGGCACAGTTTTTCTGCCTACCTCCAGCTGCCTCTTCCCACACAGCAATCTAAGCAAGAATCAAGTGCTTACTTAGAATGTAGGACACAAAGTAGAATTCATTTTCTAACATTTATAAGAAAAACCTTGTTTGTATGTTGTCATCAACGGACAATGGTGAATTTTTCATGAAAAAAAATCAACCTTTAAAAGCAGAACAAAAATTGTACCTGCTATATCTGTCCTTAATTAACAACTGAACTGGGACCAGCACTGCTGCACATGACCCGATTCTATATTTGAAGAAGACTTGGCCTGTTCCACTTTATCCTCAAAGTATCTCCAGGAAGGAACTTTGGGAAGAACATCTAAGGGAGCTTTAAACCTCAACTGCGTCTGAAGTTTTATTTCAATACAGGAAGTACTATTTGTCTTTTTACCTTTGATGTCAGCTTAAGAACTACACTACAGTAAACTTCAGAGAATGGCAGAATCCAAGTCAGCTTAGAAGAAACACATTTATGAAACAACATATGCTACTCAGTTTAATTCTTAAATCCCCACTTCTCTAAAATGCAGAAGTATACTACTGAGCAGAAAAAAAATCCCTACATTTAATCAATAATTATTATAGGATTAATTATTAAATCAATAGAATAATCAATAATCGCTTTGATTTGGGGGCAAAAATTAAGGACTAGGCTCCTTAAGTTAAACTGAATTTAAATTATTTTAACTCTAATTCATGCAACAAAAAATACGTGTGTGTGTTAGCCAGGTGAGATGGCACAGACCTCTAACCCCAGCACACAGGCAGAAGGAATCCCCCAAACTCTGGGCCAGCCGGGTGCTCACAGTGAGCTTCAGAACAGCCAGGATTACACAGTGAGACACTAGCTCAAAAACAAAACAAATAACTGTGTGTGTGTATATGTCTTTATAATTTAGTTGCTTACATAAGTTTCTCTTTGTTCTGTGTATTGTAACACTGGGTCAGTTAACAGACAACAGAGGACAAAACAGGAAAGCGCACTAAGCAGCCAGCACGAAAACCACGGCAAAAATCAACTTTAACTCCAAAGCAAAGGAGTCTTCACAGAAGGAAGAGATTAGAAAAAGCACATAGCAGCCACTTAAGGGTTCTGAAATAGAAAGTTAGAAATCCAAACACAGAGCTTAAAGCACAGCCTAACCAAGGCTCCAAACTTTGCACAGCAAGGTGCTATTCTTGATGGTTTACTTTGTAACACGTAAGCAACAATAACAAACAGGAAAAAGTCTGAAGCCCACCAAATGCTCATTTCTAGAAATCCTACAGGACACTAATGAAGCCATTTATGCACTAGCAACTCAGTAACAGGTGCAAATTAGTAACACCACCCACAAGCCGGAACAGAAACCAAGTCACTGCAACTTGCTGCGCTGGTCCTTGCTGCACAGGTCCTGGATGCAGTGGCCATTGGTGCCTCGTGAGCTTCCATTGACCGACAAGAAGGAAAGAAAAGGCTCCTTTCAAGCACCAGTCCTCCAGCCTCGCTCGGCAGCTTTCTGCGAGGGCTTCCCTGCACTCTCAGCCCAGACCTTCCTGTCTGCATCCCCCAGAACCTGATTCCTCTAAGGCAGAGTCTGCCTGGCTGATCCTTTCATCTCTGAAGCCCAGCGCCTGTGCAGACGAACACTCATCCAGGGTTCATCTGTAGAAACAGTGTGTATCTGCAGCAGAAACTCCACAAGTAAGGAAGACAAGACGCCACCGTGGAGATCAGAGTCAAAACTCATGTCCCTCTTGCTATCTTCACAAGTCTCATGGGAAATCTTACCCAGCGCCACTGCTCCAGCAAGACCAACATCTTTCCCTCCAACACATCTCTCTCCCTGAGAGACAGGGAAGTGAAGACAGACTACAGCTGATGCTCTAAACTGCTTCCTCACTGTCAGTTCAAACAACAGAACTTCATCTACTCAGGTCACTTTGTGACTCTCCCCACTCTACTGTCACCTCGGTTCCTTCCACCCTACCCAAAGTAACCTCCTCCTCTCACTGAAGTGGCAGCGGCCCCACTGACCCGTTCCTTAGTCTTGTCCAAGACTTAGTACCACGAGCTAATCTCTGAAAGCACACTCCTTATTGCTCACGAACCCCAGGACAGACATCAAAGCCCGTAAGCACTTCCACCCTGGCCACCTCCACTCACCGCTGCGCTGTTCTCTGTTCTGCAGCCCTCGCCACTTCAAGCCCTCCAGAAGCCAGGGCTACTTTTCTCCCGTATCTTAAAATCTTTACCTCTGTCTGACATGTCTCACTCCCAGCAAGCCACGCATAAGACTACAAAAAGCAGGGATGTGGCATTTCCTCATTCCTTTCTGCTCTGGATGAGACTTGAGTGTGCCCTGCCACTCAGGGCTTTTCACATTCGCTGCCAGGGGCTTTCGTTTCTCTAACAGCATAAATGCCTGTGGTTGGATACAATCAAATGAAGAGTTGGCTCAAACTCTCTGAGCCACAGTCTGACCCCAGAAGCAAAATCCACACAAATTTCTTTTGCATCTGAAACAGCACAAATAGAAGTATACCAAGAGCCAGGGACATGATCTTAAATTTTCAGTGGCCACATTAAAAAAGTAACAAGAAACAGCTACTAATAGTATGCTTATTTAACCTAATATATCCAAAAGATTACCATTTCCTTACACATTCAACACAAAATATATTCAATTTCTTTTAAACTCATGTTTTCGAAATGTAGCATGTATCTTACGGTATATTTCAATTTAGATTTTAAGGTTCATTGAGTTATACTTGCTTCATAAACTTATTTGCTTACAACTGAAAATACAACATACTCAAATTAATCAAAATTCTTAACTTCCCAACAAATGAGCTTAGATTAAGTAAAATTTAAAAATTAAGGTGGAAGCCAGTGGGTAAAGCCAAGCAGGCCTGAGACCCGGGTTCAAACTGAGTGAGCCTGTCCTCCGAGCACCTGCGAGCTGTGATGTGACACCTCCCACAACTATATGTGCACACGCACAGAAGTAACGGACTTCAGTGAACCTTACTTTCTCCTTTACTGTTTTCAAAATCCATAGAGTATTTTAGAATATGAAAAAGAAAAGCAAAGGAGAAGCACACACAAAATTTCATCACTGATAGGCTAAAACAGCACATTCAGACAAGCTGTCTTTGTTGGTCTGCAAAGCACACACAATTCTCCAACGGGACATTCTGCAGAGGTGGCAAGACTGCTGTTTTCTGCTGATGAGGCAGAGACAAAGCCTGGTCCCGCTATTCACAACTGCAGCTCTACCACCCACAGATCTGAATGGTAATTCTGGAATCAGCATTCGGAGACTAAAGACTAATAACGGGCAGGAGGATATCCCAGTGGCTCAGTGCCTGTGAAAGTCTAAGCTTAGAAGTCGGGGGTTCTGGTAGACCCATAATTTTATAAACTCCTAAATTAATCTAGCTTTCTATTATGGGTTCAAATGCCAGGCATGCCACAGGTCCTCTCTTTTTCTGTCCACAATATCTCTTTTGTTTTTTGAGACTATTCTGAAACAACAAAAATGTTCAATCATCTATAAGGAAAAGAACAGAAAAACTTTTTACTTCAAGCTTGCAAACGGCTTTCTAGATAGCACATGCGCCAATTCATGAACAAGTGTGCTTAGGAGCGCTGTCCACAGCTGCTGAGCTGCTGACTCCACAGTGGACGTGTGGGTAGCGGTCTTAAAGGAAGGTCTCCTAAGGCCACCCTGAGAACCTCTGAAAAGCAGGGACAGCGACGGAGGCAGAAGCCAGGGTGAGGACTTCCTGCCTCCACACAAGCACACCCCAAACACACGGCAACGTGACTGTTTAACCCTTCACACCCCCTCCACTCAGGGGGAAAGTGAAGAAACACACAAACTCCCCCTTATAGGGAGCCGTGTGTGCTCAAAACAGAAAACTCCCAAGGCCTTCACTCACTTCTTAGGACTATTACAAGCTTCCTTTCTCATAAAAAAAAAAAAAAAAAAAAAAGGCCCTTAAATCAGGTTTTTTGAAAAAAGAGTCCAAAATATGAAAGACATTCTTTTTGTTTGTTTATTATTATTAGTTACATTTTATTAACTCTGTATCCCAGCTGTATCCTAATTCTACCCTCCCTCCCTCAGCTTCTCCCTGCCCCTTTCCAAATCCACGGATTGGGGAGGACCTCCTCCCCTTTTGTCTGGCCCTGTTTTATCAGGTATCTTCAGGGCCTGCTGCAAAGTCCTCCTCTGTGGCCTAGCAGAACTGCTCCTCCCTTGTGGGGTGGGGAGTCAAAGAGCCTGCCATTGAGTTCCTGTCAGAGATAGTCCCTGTTCCCCTTACTATGGGAAACCAATTGGTTATTGAGCTATCACGAGTTTCGTCCGAGTAAAGGTTCTAGGTTATATCCATTCATGGTCCTTGGTTGGAGAAACAGTTTCAGAAAAAAACCCTGTGCCCAGATATATTTGGTCCTTGTGGGGCTCCTATGGTTTCCCCATCATACTAGCTCCCCTTCTGCCGAAGGTTTGGTTATGAGTCTTAGTATCTATTTTGAAATGCTGCTTGGTCTTTCAGATGCCTTCTGCAGTAGACTCCTGTCATATGTCCTATGCACATCTCATTTGTCTTTCTAAGTGAGGATTGATCATCTTACCTCGTGTCTGTTTTCTTGTTTATCTCCTTTAGGTGTATAGACTTTATTATGTTTATCATTTCTTGTAGGTCTATATAAGCGAGTATATACCATGTTTGTCATGAAAGACATTCTTAAGTCAAGCTACAGGCTGGCTTGTTCCAGAGCAGCCGAGTCGGGTGCCCAGGCACACACCGGGACCACACTGGTTCAACCTGTGCGGAGACCCAGATTCCGCTACGACATGATTCTGCTTGCCCAGAGTTTCTCCGGGGCGCCCCTGCCCTGTAGAATGCAGAACTCGGAAAAGCAGACGACACCCGGCTCCTTCCTTCCTCCGTGGAAGAAAGGCCACGCACAGGAAAGAGCACCCCTGCTTCTCCGATTCCAGTTCCCGGAGTCTTTCCCATGAGCGCACGAGCATGAAAATGATGCACGAAGCGGAACACTGCCGTGCACGCCCAAGTGTGAGTGTCATGACTAAGCAGACACCAACACCTACCAAGTTCCATTCTGTCTTTAAACTTAGACAGATGATCGCAAGATCACATTCCTTCCCACCTTTTCTCATCAAAATATATTCCTAAACTGGGTGTGGTGGCGCACGCCTTTAATCCCGGCACTTGGGAGGCAGAGGCAGGCGGAGCTCTGTAAGTTCGAGGCCAGCCTGTTCTACAAAGTGAGTCCAGAACAGCCAGGGCTACACAGAGAAAGCCTGTCTCTAAAACCATAAAGAAAGCTTTACAGAGGAGAAGCCGGCTGACAGTGACGCAATGTTATGGCGTCCTTCCCTTACAGGTGAGCCGTGTGTGCACACCCTGGGTTCTCATCAACTACTAGCCATGATTCGGCATCTAACACGGCCTCTCACAGTGAGCATTCAAAATAAACATCTTTGTTTCTGTCTGTGTGTGTGCCCGTGTGCACGCTGGTGCCTGCAGAGCCCAAAGGAGAGCCCCGGCTCCCTGCAGCTGGAGTTTTGGGCAGTTGTGAGCTGCCGCATGTAGGTTCTGGGAAAACAACTCCAGTCTCGTGCAACACGAGCTCTCACCCTCAATGCCTGGGCCATGCCTCAGCCACACCAGCACTCAAAATAAAATGCAGGAAAGTCTGGATGCTTAAAGAAGATATCTAAATAAAAACAACGAAATTTAAAGCCACAATTGCATGACTAGAAAAAAACGATATATTAGCTGCCTGCAGCATCACCCTTTTCTGTAAAAGTAAGAAATATATACACAAAGGGCAAAACAAATTAGACAACACAGAGAACTCAAGTAACTCGGAAATCCATCACTCTAGTGTAACTCCTGCTGATATCTTAAATGGCAATATAATCACAGCTGACTGAGGAGACGGTTTAGACAGAGCACTCTCGGGCGTTCAGTTTGCCTTTTAGAATGTCACAGAGACACTCCCAACGCACCTTGCACAGGCGGAACACAGCACAGGACTCAGAGTGCACACGTCTCCGGGTGCTGTGACCATTCGGCTGCTTTGCACGTGGGAAATTGTGTTTTCTGCTCTCTAAGATGTAAAAATTAGGATGCCCATCCCCAAGCAATCCCACAGTGCTTCCCTTGGGGAAGACTAGCAGCAAGCTGCACCATAGTCCACTTTCCTAAGGCTCCAGCCACCCACAGCCCAGCTTCTCTAAGAGGCTACTCTGTACCCTCAAGCTCAGAGGTTGGAGTGCTTCCTCATCCGGAAGTGTACCCTGGCCGTTTCCCAGTGCCCGTGCAGACCACAGGCAGTCGTGTGTTACCCAAACACATGCAGGTAAAATACTTCCACATAAATAAACCTAAAGAGAACTACTCCCAAGCTTGATGGTCCCCAACTGTAAGTCGGCACTAGGGAGCAGGGACAGGAAAATATAAGAGGAGGCCAGCTGGAGCTACACAGTGAGAACTCAAGTCTCACAAAAAATAAAAATAAAAAAGGCCCAAAAAGTACACAGCTGGTGTTCAACAGATATTTATGTAATGAATTATTCAAATAAATCTGAAACCGGCTTATGCTTTATTTCCCTCTTCCTTTCCAAATATAAAAAAATCATTAAAATATTTTAACAAATGTATGAAAAAAACTAACAGTTTTCTTAAAACCTTTGGTTCACATTATGTGTTCAAAACTTTTGCTTCCTGCTGTGCACAGTGGAACATGCAGATAATCCCAGTGCTCAATAGACTGTGAGTTCCAAAAACAACAACAAAAACTGTTTCCCTGATGGGACCAAACTTTTCTGAAATATGGGGAAGAGAGTGCGGGTTCTGTTTTCTTTATTTGTTCAATTCACATCCCAACTGCAACCCCACTTCCTCCTCCTCTCCCACCCATTTCCCCCAAACCCCCTTGGCCCCACCACTACCTTCCCCCGGGGACCACCTACCTCCGGGGGCCACCCACCCCGGCACATCAAGTTGCATCGGGGCTAAAGGAGCTCTGATAGTGAAACGGAATCAAGAGGGAGGCAAATAGAGTCCAGCCAGAGACAGCCCTGCTCCCGTTGTTAGGGACCCACCTGAGGACCAAGCACCCGTCAGAGTCACATGTACAGGGGGCTAGGACCAGTCCATGGAGGGTATCAGCCACAGTACAGGGAACCACAGACCCAAAGAAAGCAAGTAACAAAGAGGGCTCAAGGGAGGATGCCGGAAGCCCACTAAGAATGGGAAAGATAACAGACACCATGGACAGCAGAAGTGGAGGAGAGAGGGAACTGGGTGAGAGATGGGGTGGAGAGGGGAACGGGGTGGGGGATCAGGTGTGGGATAGCGGGGATGAGAGTTGAGAGGGCTTGGAGAAATTGGTGTTGGGGCCTCTCTGGGACAAGCTGGAGACCTGGGGTGGGGGAGCTCCTGTGCCATGGACCGGCCCAGTTGGGCTCCCATTATCCGCGGGAAAACAGGGCTTTGGACAGGAAGACACGGTTTCGGCGAAGAATTGACAGACAGAGACACCTTGATGGTTTTGACCCTGCTGCAACTTTACTGAAGTCAAGCTAGTATTTTTATAGTGATCTCACAAGGAAGCACCTTAAAATTGGCATGCTTTCCAGAACATTCAGACTTTTACCAAGGATACAAAGTTTATGTTTTAACATAGGGCAGTGCCCACAAGAAATCTTTGCCTAGAAACTTTCTGATCAACGCAAACAAGAAACAAAAACCTCAAACTACGGTTTCATTATCACTGACTAGTGAAGAGGAAAGTCAGGAGCTGTAATAGTCCTCCGAGCCAAGTCGAATACCTGCCAAAGTCTAACACACCTTTGTCAACCATCCTCCCTTATGTCCTGCTAAAGATTTATGATCTTCCCTAGGAACAAGACACTGAAGGGAGGGGTAAACTCATGCCAGCTGTACTTCTCATGTTATTTTTTCTTAAGAAGGAGCCTATTATTTTTTTACTATTTTAATGCCTATTAATACTAAATCTAATTCATTACTTTCCTTAAACTTATTATTTTTATTAAAGCCTTTAACAATCTACTAATAATAAATTTCTTTATAAAATTAGTTGTGCTGTTTCAGGTGTCACAGAGAAAGATCAAAGAAATCATTATTCCAGCCCCAGAGCCACAACTGAAGAAGCGTAAAAATCTCAGACACGTCTCTTTTCCAAGTGGGATGAGTTTGCCAGGGACCTTCCAGGGGGCGTATTTCCAGAGAAAGCATATCCCCCGCCCTGTAGCTTGTGCTACTATGGCGACAATGGCGTAGGTGTAGCACTCCTGGGAAGATCTGGGGTGACCGTAGCTGAGACTCCTGGCAGCCGGAGATCCTGAGACTGAAGTGGACACATCCTGTAGCCAGGCAGGACTTCAGTGGAGAAAGGGGACCACCAACCCGCTGGTAAAAAACATCGACCCAAAATTTGTCCTACCCACAAGATGGGCAGGGATAAAAATGGAGCAGAGATTGAGGGGACAGCCAACCAATGACTGGCCCAACCTGAGGCCCCTCCCCCCACGGGAGAGACACTATTAATGATACTCTCCTGTGCTTGCAGACAGGAGCCTAGCATAGCTGTCCTCTGAGAGGCTTCACC
Organism: Meriones unguiculatus; assembly: GCF_030254825.1. Lineage (NCBI taxonomy): Eukaryota > Metazoa > Chordata > Mammalia > Rodentia > Muridae > Meriones > Meriones unguiculatus. The sequence goes on along the minus strand of NC_083351.1, from coordinate 138,179,773 downwards.
TAGCAGCTGATGGAAACAGAGGCAGAGACCCACAACCAAATGTCAGGTAGAGCTCAGGGAGTCTTTAGGGGAAGGACTGAGGGAGCTGGAGGGATCATGGACTCCACAAGAAGACCTACAGAGCCAACTAACCTGGGCCCATGGGGGCTCACAGAGACTGAACCACCAACCAGAGCATGCAAATTCTGTTTTCAACACTGTCTTGTCATTCACATCACTAAGACAACAGCCTCACGGTTCTTAATGTCAAACACCAAATACTCAGTGTCTCCAACAATCAAATACAAAACCGAAACCCTATAGCTATTACATTCATATACACACTCTGAATGAAAAGAAAGAGAAAAGAAGGAAGAAAGGGAGGGAGGGAGGGAGGGAGGAAAAAGGGAAGAGAAAGTTTATCTAGAAAAAAGGGATAGCACAGCCAGAGGCAGGGACATTTGGGAGAGTCCAGAGTGAACATGATCCTGACAGTTTAGCTACGATTCCTTTCTTTATTTTCAATTTTAAAAAATGTCAAAAACAGAAGAATATCACAGAATATCTTAGTAGTGCCTTATGGTGGACTCTCATTACAAAAAGTGTATGTACATATGAAACAAGAATACAGAAAGCCTCTACTGTGCACTTTAAAGAACTGACGCTATTTAGTGTCATCCAAACTGCATGTGCTAGTTAGATTTTGTCAGCTGAATACAAAGTAGAGTCAGCTGGTTAGAACCTCAACTGGGCAACTGCCTCCAGCAGACTAGCTGTGGGCAAGGCTACAGGGCGCTTTCTTAATGACTGACACGGGCGGGCCCAGCCCACTGTGTGTGCTGTCACTCCTGGTCCTTCAGTGTGCAAGAAAGCAGCAAAACACCCATGTACAGAAAAGAAGAAGAAATATAAAGAAGCAGGATGAGCAAGCCATGGGAGCAAACAGTACGCAGTATTCCCTGCGGCCCCTGCTTCAGCTCCTGCTGCAGCCCTGCCCTGACCTCCCTCAGTGACGGAGTGTGAAGCCTAAGGTGAAACAAGCCGTTTCCTCCCCAAGGTGCCTCTAGTAGTGGTGTTCATCACAGCAAGAGGAGAGTTACAGAAACGGAAACAGAAAATGTCACTATTTGCTCCATTACACGGACAAGAAAAGAGAGTTGGGAAGAGTTCAGCTACTTGTCCAGTGCCAGAAACCTGGAAAGTGACCCATCAGGCCATCTGACTCAAAGTCCGTGTCCCCCATCTTTCAAATGCTAGCCTGCCTGTAGCACTTCACTGAAGCATGAACAGCTTATTAAAGCCATAAATTTAATATAAAAATTAACATTCAGTGATTAGGAAAGGTGGTTATAAGCTATATGAGAAGTAAAACATAACACAATTACAAATTCTCGAAAAAAATCATACAGACTAGATAAAGAGCATAAATATTTCAGCTAGGAAATAAAACAATCTTCTTGTTTAAGTATACATTATTTGGGCAAGAAAAATAAGCAGTTTGTGTCTCTTGACACAAACTAGTGGCGTTTTTATGTTCATTCACTCCTTGCATCATTTCCCCTCTCATTTGAACAATATCCATTACATCCCGGCCTGAATTTAAGAATGAAGTAGCAGACCCAAGGCCTGTCCTCGAGAAGTCTGCAATGACGAGCTCATCCCGCACTTCACATGCTGAGCATCCAAGTGAGAGTGTCCTTCCCATAAAGCACACGGCCTGCCAACGAGCTCACCAAACACACTGTGACCAACAAGATAGCCTGGTGTGGAAATAACGCCTGTGATCCCAGCCACCCAGAGGCTGAGGCAGGAGGATTACCACAGGTTCTCAGCTAGGCAAGGCAACTTCGCAAAGCTCTACTGCAAAATAAAATACAAAGCAGTGGCTGGAGTATAACTTCATGGTAGCACGCTTGCCTGACACGTGTAAGGTCCTAGACTCAATCTTTGCTACTATAAAAATGAAGGAATGAATGAATTAATTAATTCTAATTTACAAAGTACACATTCAGAAAACACTTGCTTCGTAGTTACAAAGTCTCTTTTAAAAATCTCGGAGCACAATTCATAAGCCTTGACTTTTCCTGTTCATTTCCTTTACTCAGGTCAAAACCAACAAGCGATGTCAGGGTCATCAAATGCTTGCTCTGAGGCTACTCTCACTTGCCAACTGTCTCAAAAGCCGGGTCTGTCCCTCCTCACCGGGAAGCTGCAAAAGCATTCCAAAGCGCAGAGGGTCACTCCCCACCTCACTGCCCACTGAAAGAAGCAGAGTCATGCTCACCCTGTGTGGAGCACACTTGTCCCCACAGTGTAAAGGAGGCAAGAACTCACATACTCTTCCCGCCGTCACGGGTGCCCGTATACCCCACCTCTCCCTCACACACAAATACACACACATACACGGGTGGATCAGTGTGAATTTAAGGCCAGCCTGATCTACCAGGTCAGTTGGAGCCACAGAGTAAGACCCTGTCTCAAGAAATGAAAGGAAATTCTACTTTTCCACTTAAAGGCTTGATTGGTATAATTTAACAGAAGTCACTGTCTTCTTTGAGGTGGCAGCTGTATTTCATTTCTGAGAAAGTGTCAAATGTGCTGTTTTAAATAGCCAGGTTGTCAGTCATCCTCTCAGGTACAACTGGCACTCGGAACAAAACGGCTGGCTTAGCTCCCAGTTCAAACAGCAAGTGTCCAATTGCAAAGTCTCCTGACTTCTGCCCTGGGAACAGGGTAAAACAGCCAGGGTCCCTTCCCTCCAAAGCGCTGAGCAGCCACCAAATCCCAACATCAGTGTATGCCTCCAAGCCAAGCGGCCCTGCTGTCCCCGTCCAGCCTCCCTATCCGGGCTTGTCTCTCCCCATCCAGCCCTCCTAACTGGCCCTGCTGTCCCCATCCAGCCTTCCTAACAGCTCGTCTGTCTAGAGGAAAGCAGGAGACTGGTTCTGCTGTGCAGCTCTGGCGGGCCTGGTACTCAGCCTGGCCTCCACCTCACAGCAAGGACCCTCCGCCTCAGCTTCTCAAGCTTTGGGATCACAAACTTGCACCCCCAACTCCAACTTCAAGTCACTGAATGCTGCTGTGACGGGACAAAAAAACAAACCACAATTCCACCACACCTGTCAGGTTTCAGAAGTCGAGTGCCCAACAGCATGCCCGCCAGAGCCCACGGCCCTCAGAAGCCAGTTCCTTCCTGGACGGCAGGCCACACTCGGCACTGTGTACCGCTCGGCCCTCAAGTGTCAGGTGTACCACGGCAATCAAGCTGTAAGTGATCACTCACGTCCAGCACACGGTGGCCTCACCTGAGGAGCTGCACAGGCATCTACACACACAAAGCTTCCGGCTGTGAGCTCTCACACAGGAGGAGGCAGGCCGAGCACACTGACAGCTCCGGCTTACCACTCTGGATGTGCGTGCACAAACACACACACACACACACACACACACACACACACGCGCGCATAAAATATGCACAACAGGGTGGAGGTTTCTTTCCAGGAACTGGCTCACATGACCAAAAGCTGGGCAGATCCACAGGACTCAGCCGGACGCGGCCCAGGGAGGCCCTGGCAGCTGGGTGCCGGGGTTCAGTTCCAGGAACTCCCTCTGGCCGCATCACCCTCTGTTCTGCCCAAGCATCCAAGCTGCCCGGACAGCAGGAGGCCGGCCCGGTGTGCTCAGAGTCTAGATCTGTAAGTCTGTCACACAGGAGACACCTCATGGAAACATCTAGAATAACAAAGCACCAAACTACCTGGACAGCCCTTCACCCTTGGGCTCTGATGTGAGTCTTTTAAAAAATACAGGGACTCTAACTTCCTAAAAAAAAAAATTCTGGGCAGTGTGGCCCAGCAGGCTCAGCACAGAAAACTATCACATTTATTCATTGTCAACTATTACACCAGCCATAGTAAGGTGTGTGTGTGTGTGTGCTTGTGTGTGTGGATACATGTGTGTGCGCACGTATGTGCCTGTGTGTGGAGGCCAGGGAACACTCAGAAGTCACCATTCCCCTCCTGTGTTTTGCACTCAGTCTCTCGCTGGCCTGGTGCTGGCCAGTGGGCCTCAGGACACTGCCTCCTCCACTCCCCAGTGCTGAGGTTACAAACACACACACACTTGACTCTGGCCCTTGTCCCTACACAAATGTATAGGGCCACTTCCTCAGCCAGACAGGTTGGGTTTTTGGTTGGTTTGTTTGCTTGTGCTTTAACTAATGTTGCTTTTATACAGGAGAGCTATTTTCTATAATACTGACTATGGAAACAACACAAAACTTGGCATCAAGAAACTTATAACTTGGGGAGACAGAAACATGCAAATTCATCCAAACGGATCATGTTACTTTATTTTCTTACTTTACAGCACTGACTTCTTCAAAAGCTGCCGTGAGAAGCAGAGTAAGCGGGCCCTGCCTCCTGCCATGCTCTCCCTGCCGTCAGCACTGGCGTCAGGGTCACCCTGGCCTGGGGAGGACGCCCGGGGACCAGGGCGCCGCCACCCGCTCCTTTCTGCAGAGAGCCTGTCCACGGGTTCTCAGGGCATTCCTTCTCAGGCCATGCAGTCAGCCATGCCCAAGACCCGTGCAGCCATGCCCAGGATGTCCACCAGAGGCCTGGCCACTGAAACACAACAAGCACTGTCCCCAGTCATGCCCAGCCGGGCTCATCCAGGTTTGCTACCTCAGACTGAGGGACAGACAGACACACTCAGGGTGAACCTGGCACTGGCTGGCACCCAGCCTCTAAGTTACGGGGACCGAGTCTACTCAGAAGAAGGACAGTGTCACGGACAGACAGCTGTGGCCTGGAGCCGGGGCCCTGTGCCCACCCCTCTAACGCTGGGGCACACCCTTGCTGTAGCTCACTCAGAAGTCAGATAGCCCTTGACTTAAGCTACTCGTGTGAAAGAGCATCCAATCTTTAGTGAGCACTCTGAGAGTTCACCAACAGAAAAGCCAGGTGTGGGGGCGCAAACAGAAAAGAAAGCCAACCGCACCTGGAAAGCTAAAGGAAAGGGGCAGAGCAGAGACACCGCAGAGCGCGCTCGTCTCAGCAGAGAGCACAGGTGGGCACACACATGCAGCCCCAGAGCAAACCCAGGGCCAAGGGGTACGCTGAGGGCCAGCCAGAACTGTCCCAGGAGCATGGAAGAACAGATGGGGGAACGCTGGAGAGAGGTAAAAGCAGGGGACACTGACCACCAACAGGTGAGGAGGTGGGAGAGAATACAGGCAGCTGTCTGTGGATTGTGAACTAATAAAACCAGATAACACACATGCACACAGGCGTACACACACACCACACACACTTAAAAGACAATTACACTAGGCCACAGAGGAGGACACTGCAGCCAGTACTGAAGATACCTGATAAGCTAGGGTCAGTCAGATGGAAGGGGAGGAGGACCTCCCCTAGCAGTGGACTTGGAAAGGGACAGGGAGGAGATGAGGGAGGGAGAGTGGGATTGGGAGGGAATAAGGGAGGGGGCTACAGCTGGGATACAAAGTAAATAACCTGTAATGAATATTAAAAAATAAATAAAAATAAAAAAGACAATTACAGCTTTGTGCTAGACACTAAAAAAAGCGAGGAAGGAACCTTAGGAAACCAAGTGAGGAAGGAACATGAGGACAAGGAAGCAAGGAAGCGTTTTCTCCTTTCCCCTCCTTCCTCCCCACCCACCCCAGTCCTAGCGGGGGCGGGGTGGGGGGGAACAGCTGCTGTCCAGGCACTCTTCCGGGCAAGGGTGTTGCCAAAGGGGCACAACCCTCCAGCTGAGCCAGCTTCCCCATCCAGCCTGCCTTCCTCCACCTCAAACTTCCTTCCACCTGCTCTTCTATGATTTCCCTGGTTTTGCTGTAATTACTTTGTACAGATCACACTGATTTGGATCTCTGGACACTTGGCAACTACAGTAGTCTGTGGGATAAATGTGAATTTCCAGAGAAACAGTTCACAGTTTTCATGAAGTGTCAAGCTTTCTGATGTTCTGGATACACAGCCAAATAAAAACCTAAGAATTTCTGTTCTTTCTTGTTTTAATGAAGCAGGAAGATCTGACCAGAAGATGCCTACAGTCCAGAACAAAAACAGAATAGGCATCTCCAGGATGACTGCAGGTATAACGCTCTCATGGAATTCACCCTTGTTCATTCAGATGCTGATTTCTTTATCCCACTATCTGGTTTCAATCCAGACACTGCATTGTGATGTTTAGTCTAAGCATCACCTGTCTCAAGTTTGTATAAACATGCCACCATTTGTTCTCTGTGTTGTCAATTAAACAACCAGCCAGTGCTGTGCAATGGTGAGAAGAGGGTGGGACATCCTGGTCCAGATGGGGAGGAGAAGGAAGCAAGTAGAAGAGAAAGATTAGCAGGAGAGGACTTGGAACCACAAGGAGGGAAGAACTGGACCTAAGATCTGACTAAAAGTATAATGGGTAAAATCTGAATGGTAGGAAACTATGCAAGCTTGGAGGTTTAGGATGGAGTAGCTATTGCCCAGCACTGTGCTCTAGGTTAATTAAGTAAATCCCAATCTCTGTGTGGTGATTTGGGTACACAGTTGGTTTAGGAATAACCACTACTTAACTAAAAAAGATAAATCAATAATAAATTTTATAAACCCATAACAGATGACATTCAAAGAGGAAAGTACATTTGTCTTAATGTGGTTTGCTTAATCTCACTTAGGTTGGTTTATAAACCAAAATCAGTAAAATAAACAAAAAAGCATCACTGACTTTGTTAGTCTCAGGTTTCACTACAATAGCACTCAAGTAAGACTCAACTTGAATAAAACCAACTCTTCATTGCACAGAAACCATGAACATTCTTGTGAAATATCATGGATTTTTTCTTTCCACCTAACCCCCCATTAATATTTTCTATGAACAAAGAAAGAAGTAGTACAGACACTGAAACAGGATTTAAATGCCAAACATCCACATTAATTCAGAGGTGCAGTTAAAGAACAGTGGAAAAATTAATGAAGAAAACCCTAAAAGCTCAAAGCTACTTTATTATTCCTCTTCAGACTGCACATTAATGCTTTTTCTTTCACAGAGGCAGGTATTAAAGGCCTGCTGCAAACACCTCCAGTTTCAGACATCTTTATTCTTAGAGTATTTTATTTTGTTAGTGACTTAGAGACGGCCTGGTGGGTACAGGCATTTCCACCAAGCCTTATGACCTACGTTCAATCCCCACGGCCCATGTGGTGGGGGAGACAACCAATTCCGGCATGTCGTCCTCTGTCCTCCGCACGTGCCCGGCAGCTAGGTGCTCTTGTCAGTCCCACACACAAACAAAAATGTACATTATTTTTTTAAAAACAAAAAGTAAATGTCGGGCCAGTTCTAGTTTCCAGCTTTTCCAGTTTTCCTTTCTCTAGATGCAAGGCACAAGCAGGGCTGTATCAAATTGTTTCTACCTTTTAAAGAGCCAAGTACAGTTAGCGTGACTGAAGACAGGCAAGAGGGCAACCGTACAGCTACCCTGCAGGCTGAAGAGCACCGCACCGGCTGCCCGAGGCTCTGCCAGCCAAACAGCACCTTTTTTGAGCCATCTTCCCTCAGTTTCTCTACAAAAGCTACATCATGCAACAGAGCCTGCTCTAATTAAGGGTGGAATGTGAAGCTCACTTTTGCACTTGAGTCCTACCTTCTCCCTTCTAAAACCCGAGAACGTCAGAAGTTCTAAACCAGTAACCCCCTTACAGAAAAGCTATGCAGTGAGACCTTTACACTCACTTGCGCTTGGTCGTTATGTCCACACTGCAGTCAGTATGTGCACACTGCTGAGTAGTAAAGAGAAATAACACTATGGCACAGAGCTCCTTCTGTACCAGACCCACACACCAGGTCCCAGCTAAAGCTGGTAACAACTCTGAATTTCAATTCTGGAGGAGAAAAGCTTGAGGCTCTGAGATCATATGGCTTGTGGAAGGTCGTATCTCAAAGCAGTATGATGTCCAAAGCCTGCATCTCTCCTACCCCGATTCACACACCATTCTGTCTTAAGTTTAAAAGAAAATTGTGCAGCAGTTACACTCGTGCTCAAGAGACAACTGCGATCTCTAACCAGGCTGCTTCCTAAGAACGACAACTAGAGCTTAGAAACACCGCAATTTACCAGCACCAAAATCACCTCATCCATGCCACGTTTGGGTCTTCAAACAAACTCATCAAGTGAGCAAAGTCGTGCTACAGGAGGGCCAGGGAGCAGCTGCAGCGGCCCCGTCCTAACCATGGAGCAGCGCTGCAGCAGCCCTGTCCTAGGCTGACAGTCCTGACTGGGACCAGTTCTAAGCAATGAAGGCACCCTTAAGCAGCAAGTTTGTGAAGCCGGGCAGGTGACAACATGCATGTCACCAACTGAGGGAAAGCTAAGAGCCTCCACTGAGCTGGGCAGCCTGGTGGGGAGAACCTAAGATCAGCGGAGAACAGGACTGTCATGAAAGGAGACTACGTGCTGTAGTTACGCAAATCTAATGCACACCTGGTGTCAGATTTAGCACCAACCAGGGCAGCATTCTCCACTTCCTAATGCTACAACCCTTAACACAGTTCCTCATGCTGTGGAGACCCCCAACCATAACCTTATTTTTTTTTTTTTTGCTACTTCAAAACTGCAAAATTTGCTACTGCTAAGAATCACAACATAAATAGCTTGTTATCTATCTATCTATCTATCTATCTATCTATCTATCATTTTTTTCGAGACAGGGTTTCTCTTTGTAGCCCTGGCTGTCTTGGACTCACTCTATAGACCAGGCTGGCCTTGAACTCACAGAGATCCACCTGCCTCTGCCTCCCCAAGTGCTGGGATCACAGGTGTGCACCATCGCACCTGGCTAAACATCTCTGTTTTCTGATGAACTTAGGCCACCTTGTGAAAAGGTAATTCACCGCCACCACCCTCCCACACTCACTCACGCACAAATGCACGCCTTGAAAGGGGTCATGATTCACAGGTTGAGAACCACTGATCTAGGAAACAGACTTAGGGGGAAAATCTTTAAAACACTGAAACAAAAAGGACTTTAACATTATTACTTTTTTAAATGCAACTAGCTTGAAAAAAATCACATCCCTCATACAGTTTAAATGGAAATTCTACTTGGATAAATGTCTTTTTACAGACTTCTGGAATGAGATTTTTAAACAGCCTCATTCTAAGCTTTATAGTGTTTCCATCTTCCTCCCAAATATGACCTTGTCAGTCATTAGTCCTCCTGGCACCTTGCCAGCCTCCTAGGGAAGCCTATACTGCACTGTTCAGACTGGAAAGACTGGGTAAGCAACTAGCGTATCAGTGAGAATATGAGGGGCACGGGGACACATGTATTTTTTACCATTATTTTCAGGGTTGTTCTGTTTGGTTGTTGTGTTGTTCTGGGACAAGATCCTCCCTGTGGTGCTGGGGCTGACACAGCGCTCGCATGTAGCCCAACCCTGACCCGGTCTCTGGCACACCAGCAGGCCTCTCTTCTGTTTCATCCTCATCCCTTCCGTCAGCACGAACTTTGCACAGACCTACACACTAGCCTGTGGAGACCTACACATGGTGTATCTGTGCCCAGGTGTGTTGCAGGGCAGCCAGCTAGGGCCCCTGCCTTGACCTCTGTGTCTGAGGGTGGGGATGAGGGCCTTGCAACATTAGGCGCCCCCTGGGCTAGTCCTTGCAGTATGAATTCTGTGATCTAGGATCTGTGATCTCTGCAATCAACTGCAATTCTTCCCCCAATTTCCATCTAACATTCTTCTTCAGAGCGTGTGTGCTATCAGGCAGACAAGATGACTCAGTGACTTAAAGTGCCTGCTCCAGACCCCCAAGATCCAAATGGTGGAAGGAAAAACCAATTCCCACAAGTTGTCCTATGATCTCCACATGTGTACCGTGGCACACGCACAAGAAGTGACATAAACTAACAATGCTCCTACAGTACTGTGCCCCAAGCAGAGAAAAGGGGTGTTCATCTGGGTCTCCAACTTCTCTCTCAATCTTGGGGTTGAAACCTGCCAAACAGCAGGAATACCAGACGCTAACCTTAGAAACACCTTCTACATGCATAAGCGAATGTGACTGGGATTGCAGACAGGAGAAAGAGAAACCCATCACAGCTGTGATGCGCACAACAGAGGAAACCATGAGGCAGAGGGGAAGCCTGCCGTGAAAGGATGTGCTACAGGAGCCAGGAATAAGCAAGCTTGTTAGGAGAGCAAAGACCCAGAGAAACAACTCAGCACTTAAGGGTTGGGAGCGCCCGCTCCTCTTTAGGGGACTGGTGTCTGGTTCCCAGTGCCACTCACAAGGCTCCCAACCACTAGTCACCACCGCTCGGGGCATACAACACACTCTTTTGGCCTCCACAGGCATGCACACACATGTACACACACTCACACATGAACAAATAAAAACAAATCCTTAAAAGAAAGCTTTAAAAGTGAGGAGAGAAGAAAGAAAAGAAAGAGAGAGGAAGAAAGAGAGAGCGAGAGTGTATGTGTATGTGTGTGTGTGCAGGGCTGAAAAATGTGTAGAATGTCAAAAACATACCAAACTTGTGGGTAGAGAAGCCTGTAGAACCAAACTGAGCAAAAATCACAGAAGCCAGAAAGCTTGAGTATTTTTTAAAAGCTGACTAAAAAGAAAAGCTACCCAGAAGTGCATATTTATAAAGATAAACAAACAAAAATTCTTCAGGAACAATGGAGAAATCTAAATATCCTCAGGACAGAAAACGAAAAAATTGCCCTAAATGGATAATTCAGCATGCTGGTTCTCTACGCAAAATGGACATGCTGAAAAGAGGAACCTGAAAGGCCAAGGAGGGATCTGAGCTCACCTCTCAAGTCTCCAGGCTGTGTTTAACAGCTGCAACAAAAGCAATGCAGTGTGAGCGCTTCTCTCGTGCTTCGGACAGCGACACATGGCGAGATGACAAGAATCCAGGGAGTGCGAACTCACGGCTTACTCAAACTGCACCATGACAACAGCAAAATGACAAGCCATGCCAGTGCATACAACAACTGGAGCAAACACTAACATCTACACACATGTCAGGAACACAACGAAACAGCCAAAAGAGAACTCTGAAAATGCCACAGGAAAGCCAGTAAAAGAAGACACAGGAAATAAATGTGAGCTGGCAGGTGTAAAGGTGAGCTATCAATAACAGCTAGGTATAACCACTAAGTTTTACATATATGCATATATAGTCAAAAGTATATACATATATAGAAATATATTTCAATATATATTTGAAATATATATTTCAATATGTAACTGATATCAACATCAATAATTCTATATATGTCAATATATATTTATACATATTTTAGTATGCATTTTAACAGTGTGTGGCCCTTAAAAGACAAAGGATGGCAGAATAAAGAGAAAAAATTTAAAAGGCCTATCTATGTTTCCATAAGAACAGATAAAGTAGATCTTAGAGCAAAGAAAGCTGCCAAAAACTGAGGGGAACGCTTATAAAGACAGCAAATATACAGGAAAGCGTAACAATCTGAGAAGTGTATGTTGCAGAAATGATGCTGAAATTTATGAACCCAAGTACAAAGCTTTGAGAGAGACACATCCACCCACCAGGACTCTTCAGCAAGCAGCAATAAAATCAGCAAGACTGCAAAAGAGTCAACACCACCAAACTTAAGGCTCTCATCAAAACTACAGACCAACAACGTAACACACTATTTGAGTGTCCTGGGCATTAAACAACTCTCAACAATTTTTTAATTAGGTCAAAGACTGACTGTTACCCAAGAACAAAGACCCAAAACATAAACCAGTAACATAAAAGTGAAAAAAAAAATCTTCAAGCACTTGGAAACTAAACAAGATACTTCCCCAAACATCCCTTGAGCATAAAAAGCAGATCTTAAGCTGGGCAGTGGTGGCACACACTTTGATCCCAGCACTTGGGAGGCAGAGACAGGAGGATCTCTGTGAGCTCTAGGCCAGTTTGGTCTACAAAGTGAATTCCAGGACACAGAGAAACTGTCTCGAAAAATAAATAAACAAACAAGGCAAGTGTTGAGAATTCTAAAATGCACTGAATTCAATGGTATGAAGACAAATACAGCACACTTCCTGGAGATATCTAAAGCAGTGCCGGGGGAGATATACAGCAACAAATGCTCTTATTAAAAATGGGCAAAGCTTCAGACCAATCTGCTGAGCTTCCACCTCAAGAACATGGAACAGAACAGGATCACAGCAATGAAAACAACTGTAGCTAGGTAAGGTGAGAAATGCCTAATGTTCATAGGACTGGGAATTCAAGGTCATTGGGCTCGAGAAACCCTGTCTCAAAACAAAACAAAACAAAACAAAACAAAAAACACAAAGAGTGAAATTTGTAACAGGAAAATAAAGAAAATCAATGAAACAAATACTGGGCTGCTTGAAAGAGTGGCAAACCCCTTGCAACACTAACAGAGAGAGAAAGAGAGAGAGAGAGAGAAAGAAAGAAAAACAAACATGGTGAATAAGATACATACAATCAATGAAGACACTGTGTGTAGGGAAATGGCAACGAAAGAGCACTGCCAGAAGAAATTTGGTAACTTCAATAAAATTTAACAATTCCTTAAAATGTCCTGATCTCCCAAAGATAAAACTGATAAACTTTAATACCCCAGTAACTATTGTAAGAAATATTCTTTCCTTTTCCTTCCCCTCCCCCCCTTGGTTATGAAAAATAAGTGACCCAGCAAGGGCTGGGCTTTCTCAGCCTTTTCCTTGGCACTAATGGCCAGTGTGAGTAAGTGACCCAGCCCTGGGCTTTCGAGCCTTTCCCTCTGCAGTGACAGCCAGCATAAACTCGTTGTGACGCTCCCACCCACGTGATGAGCTGCAGTCACACCTCCACCTGGGATAAAAAGACATCTTTGCAGGTGTGTTCACTAGCCTAGGCTGTGTGCCCCTTTTTACAAGAAGACAATGCCGTGCCAGGCCGCATATACATTTTGCTGTGTTCCCTTGTCCTATACCAAGATTACTGTTTCCAACACTACTAAAGAAACACACACAATACCTGGGAGGATCTGTAGGAACACTATCAAAACTAGACACCCCCACTGAACACACCAGAGGGAGCACTTCCCCGATTACTCTATTGGTATCTTGATCAATGAGCAACAGAGCAAGCACAAAACATCTTTTTAGTACAAATGCAAAAGAAAACGTACTAGATAGATTTCAGCAATGCATAACACCCTTAACCAGGTATATCATTCATGTGACCAGGACCAAAAATGGTATTATCTAGGAAGAATGGTCAATTTTCAAAAATCAACCAAGATATGATATATTAATAACAACAATATTAATAGCAACAAGACGCAAGATGGCGCACTGGTTAAGTTCTTGCCACAAGAGCCTGACTACCTACTGTGACCCCTAGACTAACGGCAAGAGGAAACCAGCGTCCTGACCGCAACACACACCCACACTCAACACACACAATAATTCTAATCTGTTTCTACTCACAATCGTATCAAGTTCCAGTTTTAGTTCTAACCTACAGAAAATGTCAAAGTCATTACTCTCTTAACATCAAGACAAAACCAGAACGCAAACAATTCATGCTTTCCATCAGACAAGCAGGGCCTCATGGCAAACTACTACCTGACATTTGGGGGAGTAAACCCTGAGCTGCAGAGGAGATGCAACTAAACAGAAACTCCTAGAGTTATACACGGCTGGAACACATGACAGAATCATGAATTAATGGACCATAGGGACAGCTTCCATGAGAGACCTTGAACTTGGGTGGGATTTATTTCCAAGACAAGCAAAGGTGACCCAGTAACCTAAGTCCAGGTAGATCCTGCTAACAACAGGCTGCTGTCTTAAGAAAAAACAACAAAAACAAAAACAATGCATCAGGGTATCAAAGCAGATGCTGAGACTCATAGCTTAACTTTGGGCAGAGTTCAGGGAATCTTATCAAAGAAAGGGGAGATAGAAAGACCTGGAGGGGACAGGAGCTCCACAAGGAGAGCAACAGAACCAAAAATCTAGGCCCAGGGGTCTTTTTAGAGACTGATACTCCAACCAAGAGCCAAGCATTGAGATAACCTAGAACCCCTGCTCAGATGTAACCCATGGTTGCTCAGTCTCTAAGTGGGTTCCCTAGTAAGGGGAGCGGGAGCTGCCTCTAACATGAACTCAGTGGCTGGCTCTTTGATCACCTCCCCCTGGGGGGGAGCAACCTTACCAGACCACAGAGGAAGACAGTGCAGCCAGTCTTGATGAGACCTGATAGGCTAGGGTCAGATGGAAGGGGAGGAGGACCTCCCCTACCAGTGGACTGGGGGAGGGGCATGGGAGGAAAAGAGGGAGGAAAGGTGGGATTGGGAGGGGACAAGGGAAGGGGCTACAGTTGGGATACAAAGTAAATAAACTGTAGTTAATAAAAATAAATAATTTTTTTAAAAAACAAAAACGAGAAGAGCTTATCCAGCCAGGAGAAAGCATTCCCCATACTCCATGGCCCTCTGAAGAGGCATCTGGTCTTCCCTAAGGGAACAGTAAAACTAAGAGAAACAGGGATTCACTGCCCAACAGCAAGCAGCCTAAGAGTGAGATTTGACCCCAGGATTACTGAACACTGTGACTCCGCCCAGCTGTGGGCTTCAGTGGTACACAGAGGAAAGACCTCAGGAAGCAAGTACACAAGAGAAGGGCTGTTACAAGGGACTAGGCACAGTGCCACACCACCGTGGCCCTCACACGGCAGAGGGAAGCAAGAAGTTCAGGGCCAGTCTTGCAAGTCTAGGGCCACTGTGGGCCACACTGGGACTATGTCCCTTGACAGATGCAGCCCATGGCAGCTCAGTCTCCATGGGGTCCCTAGGAAGGGGAGAAGAGACAGTCTTTGACATGAACTCAGTTGCCTGCTCCTTGGTCACTTCTCCCTGGTGGGGCAACCTAGCCAGCCCACAGAGGAAGAAGATCCGGGCAGTCCTGATGGGACCTGATAGGCTAGGGTCAGACAGTAGGGGAGGAGAACTCCCCTGTCAGTGGACTGGGGGTGAGGGGAAGAAAGGAGATGAGGGTGGGGAGTACAAAGTGAATAAACTGTAAATAATCATCATCATCATCATCATAGAAGAATAGAATCCCCCAAAATCCCAAAAGCAACAAAACCAAAACCACAGATGCTTGAACCTCAGACGTCTGGTCTGTGACAACTACAACAACAAACACGGACCGACTTCTGGCCAGATCTGCCTAACACTCACCCTACCAAACCTATTCACTCCAGTTACTATTCTCTGACACATGTGTGGTGAAGTTTTGGTTTCTTGTAAACTCAGTTATGTTATGTAAACATGTTTTTGCTTTAGTCCCAAGCGTGGGGTTTTAGTTGGGTTATAGTTTGTCCACAGTGATAACTGTCACGTGCAGAGCATGGCCTTTGCCAGCTGGCTCGGAGAGGGGCGCGGTCTAGGGCTCTGAGCCTGTAACCATGGGAGCCTGGAAAGGGATGGTGTGCTGTGCGGGGTAGTCTTGCAGCGTTTATCAGTGTAGAGGGGCCAGACTGACGGACACTGTGGCGGACTGGCGCAGAGAAACGCTTCCCCTCCAGGTGCAGTGGCGGACGAGCATGCTGGCTGCTGTTGACAGAGACTGGTGTGCCCCAAAGTCCCACCGACTCTAGACAGCCAGGGGACGTGAAGGGGTCTGCGCCCCCTCTCCCCAGCAACCTTCTCTCTCCTACCTAGGGCTGGGGGTTGGAAGGGAGGTAGAAGCCTAACACCCCAAATAAAGTCCAATTCTAAAAACAGGCGCTAGAGGCAGGCAGATGGCTGAGTTTGAGGCTAGCCTGCTCTACAATGTGAGTCCAGGAGAGTCAAGGTTACACAGAGAACCCTGTTTAGAAAAAACTAACAAGCAAACAAAAAACACAGTAACAAAAGCAAGTAACAATCAAACTTGGCTACAGTACACATGCTAGAATTACCAGACAGGGAACTAAAGATAAGGGAGGCAGAGGCAGGGGGAGCTCTGTGAGTTCAAGGCCAGCCTGGTCTACAAAGTGAGTTTTAGAACAGCCAAGGCTACATAAGAAAAGCCTGTCTCAAAAGACAGAGAGAGAGAGAGCTCCTACCAAAGAATCTAATGCAAGCAAGAAATGAAAACCCTGTAACATAAACAGAACATGATTTTGACGGTATGAGAAGGAGACCAAACATGGCTAGGGGTAGAACTGGCTTGAAGATATGCCAATACAAGGTTTCCAAACTGAAAATGAATGAGGACCAAAAAAACCTACATATAAGCATATCATATTCAAGCTATAAAAACCAAAGATGAGGGGCTGGAGAGATGGCTCAGTGGTTAAGAGCACTGTCTGCTCTTCCAATGGTCATGAGTTCAATTCCCAGCGACCACATGGTGGCTCACAACCATCTATAATGTGAACTGATTCCTTCTTCTGGCAGATGTAAATGCAGATAGAACACTCATATACATAAAATACATAAATCTTAAAAAAAAACAAAACCCAAAGATGAAAGGAAATCTTGAGAGACAACAGAGAAAAAAATCTTTATAGAGGAACAAAGACAAGAATTATTCTTCTCTCCAGAAACCAGGCTAACAAGAAAAGTTTGAAACAAAAAAGCAAACAAACCAGATTTCTGTACCTAAAACACATATCAACATGAAGCATAAATACTGTCTTCTTAGCCTTTGCCTTATTATGTATGTGTGTATCTGTGTGTGGTGTGTGCGGGTGGGCACAGGTGCTCATGGAGACAAGAGTTGTCATGGCCCTTGGAGCAGGAGTTACAGATGCTTGTGAATCACGTGACAGCGATCCCACCTGTGCAACCAACCTCCGGCCCAAAACCTCTTCTTGAACCAGTAACTCAAGGATCTCAGCCTGGCGTTCAATCCCCAGCCCTGAGGGGAAAGAGGAGCACACAGCTCTACAGCCTCAAAGACTGTGGGAGCCCTGTCAGGATCCCAGCCAGTTTACTTGTCTAAACTGACAAGATACGACTCTCAGAAAAGGACAAAGGAAGAAGACTAACACTCTACAGTTTTGAAGTGCTGCAAGACCGGAGCACTCAGACTGGCCCGTGGGTGTGAAGTGTAAGCTAGCAGGCGGCATTGAACAGCAAAACAAGCCACGGGTGTGTGAGCAAGGATTTCCCACAAGGGTGCTAAGCTACTGGATGAAGCAGCTGTCACTAAACAAACTGCACTAAGGACCAGACAGTCACCTTCGAAAGGAGACTGGAGACTGGCCGTGGTGGGCCACGCCTTTAATCCCCGCACTCAGGCAGCAGAGGCTAATCTCTGTGTTCGAGGCCAGCCTGGTCTACAAAACAAACAGCTAGGGCTACACAGAGAAACCTTGCCTTGAAGGGTTAAAATAAATAAATAAACAAATAAATAAATAGATAAATAAATAAATGGGAATTGGGTGTTTCTTTCACACTTTACATAAAAAGTAACTCAAAATGATTAAAACCTAAACTATAAAAATGTCAGGAGAAGACAAGACACAGAGTAATTCTTCATGATCTCATAATTGGCAATGGATTCTTGCATGTAACAACCACATGAGCAGCAACACTCTTCCTGGAGTGTCAGCGTGCCAGGAAATCCACAGATTCTGAAATTGCAGGCCTGTATGCCTGTGCAAACCAAGTGCTTAAAATACATCCCTGTGTACTTATGAAGATAGACATATATACATACATATACATACACATACACACACACACACACACACACACACACACACACACTAGTGCTTGTTTCTCCAAATACACCTAAAGTTGTTATGCCTTGAGCTCCTACTCTTGAAACAAAGCATGACTCACATAAAAAACTGATACCTGGAGCTCATCGAAATGAGAGCCTGGTTTTGGGAGACTCCAGCAAAGGGTAAAGGAAAGCTAACAACGGGATGAAATCCCTGCAAGCATCTACAGGACAGGTGACTCAGTATGTAGACTAGTACCAACTCCCAAATCCCAGTAGAAATGCAAAGTGGAAAGGGGTTGGGGAGACGGCTCCGCCAGTAAAGAACAGAGCACTGAACCAGCACAGGAAAAGCGTTTACAGACTGTTACTAACATGGGAAAAACACAGCAAATCTGCACTCTGAGGTAACACGCTGACTGCCCAGCCTGAGACCGCTGGAGTCTGCTCCTCTGAGCCCACACAGAAGCTCCAGAAATGGTGGCTCACACCTGTAATCCCAGCACCCTGGAGGCAGAGGCGGTGATGTGAGCTCAAAGCCAGAGGGAGTTCCAGAACAGCCAAGGCTACACAGAGACACCCTGTCTCGAAAAACCAACCAAAAAGCTAGATGCAGCAGCAGTATCTGCTATGCCAGAACACTCCTACGGCAAGCTAGCACACAGGGTAGCGGTAAGCAAGAGGCCTTGCCTCAAACACAAGGTGTAAGGCAAGCAAGGCAGCTGAGGGTGCTCTGCCTTGCATGTGGGTGCCACACATGCACACACGTGTGTGCACACTATAATAGTGTGTGTGTATATATACATATGTACACATATTAATATATGATGTTTCTAGAAAAGACTTAACAGTGAATCTGTGATGAACATAACATCGTATTTTGCAAAAGCTCACAGAAAAGTACAGAGCAAGTCTGAGATGAGTACACTTTAACAGAATAGGAAATGTTTCCACTGTACCAGCAGAAAGGTAATTGTCAACAGATTTGGTGGTGGGAGCAACAGGAGAGATAATCAGAATCATGGGGGCAAGTGTGTTTCACAGTTCTGTTAACACACCACCACGGTATTGGTTCACTAACCCTCAACTCCTGTTTACTCAGCCCCGGGGCGCGTAAACAGAAGGGGTGGCTGCCTCATCAGCAGGCTTCCCCATGCTCGCCTGCTCATCCGAGCCTTCTGGGGAAGTGTGCTGCTCCACTCACATGTGAGGAGCCTACCTCGCCACACTGAGCACCACTGCCCGCAATTCCTCATCTCAGTGTGGCCCAGGCCTGCGGCCTCAAGGGATGCCAAGCTTCCTCTGATGTGCTGACCCACAAACACAGAGAAAGGCAGGCGGGCAAACCTGGTAGTTGAATAAGTAGGAACAGACACGCAGCGGCCCTACTACACACCCACATCCCTGTGACTACTCAACACAGGTTCCGGAGTTCTCCCCTCAGGACTAAAGAGGCGGCTCAGCGGTTAAGAGCTCTAGAGGACCAGGGTTCTGTTCCCAGGACAAACACTCTGCACCCTTAGCTTCATGCAGTTATCAGGTGTGCATGCATATGGCACATGTACATACATATACATGAAATAAATGGAATACCCTTAGTTTCGGCTATAGCTCAGGGCAGTGTTTGCCTAGGACACAGGAAGGCCAGGCCTCACCCTGAGCATCACAGAATGAGTCAAACCAGCCAATTTCCCCAGTGACCACACAGCTGGCAATGCTGGCCTTGGAGGAGAATGAAAGCCAGTGCTGTTGACTACTATGCAGATGAGCTCTCTATTTCTATACCGCGCTTTTTTGTGTTTTGTTTGAAATTTACTTTCTGTTGTGAAGTATACGGCAAAGTGATCTGATAGGAGCAAAGCAAAGTATAAGTGAATCAGCAAAAAGAAGAAAAAGCAAAAGGTTTGAGTGCATTGCCATGGAGAGCTAAGAGCCTGCCAAAGAACTCTTTATAAGACTTGCAAACAGTGCTAGGCCTGGGAGGGATCAAGAGCCATGAACTTCCAGTGCAGAGAACTTAAGATGATTATAACCAGAAGACACTGGATTGCTTGTGACCATGAATATAAAATATAATTTTAGCTGCGAGACAATGATTATGGCTGGATGGAATAGAAAACACATCTTTTCCCAAGGCTTCCAGGTTCCATAAGGAACTACATAAAGCAAAATTTCAGAAAGATCTCTGTCCATATATATGTAAGTGTGTAAATACGTATACATGTAAACATATACTCGTGTTTTAAGGACAGGGTCTCACTATGTAGCTTTAGGTAGTATAGAACTTGCTATATAGACCATCCCGGCTTCAACTCAGAGATCTGCCTACCTCTGCCTCCCCAGAGCTAGGATTCAAGCCACGCACCACATCCAGCCTCAGCAAAAACTCCACATTGGACATCAGAGTTGGGGTTTCACAGTAAGACTGAAGAGCCCACAGAAGTGCTACTTTATGCCTTCACTGCAAACACTGGACGTTTCTTGACAGAATCTTCTATTTTCCTATAGCCTCCAAAAATGCTCTAAACAGAGTCACAATTTACAGAATTAGACCATACCCACAAGCAGCCTAATTACTGGCTTGACCTGGATAATTTTATCACAGGAGTTAGGAGTTTAGCTCGGCAGCGAGCACATACCTATTAAGCCCAAGACCTAGAGTTAAGTTTTCAGCACTGAGAGAGAAGAGAAGGACAGAGAGAGGGGGAAGGAGGAAGGGAGGGACAGAGAGAGAGAGAGGGAAGGGGGAAGGGAAGGACAGAGAGAGAGGGAGGGAGAGGCAGAGAGGGAGGAAGAAAGAGAGGGATAGAGAGAGAGAGGGAGGGAAGAAGGAGAGGGAGAGGGAGAGGGGGAAGGGAGGTTCTCTTCATCACAAACTAACAAAAAACAACTCAAAGGGCAACACAACTTCAAACCAAATAGTTACTTTTAAATTTAAAATTAAAAATTCACTTAAAAGTCAGAATTGCCCAAATACACAAGGTTTCAAGTTCATACATGTGCTTTTAAATGACGTCATTTGAAACATAAACCAGCAAACAAACACAATCTGAAAGGAAAGCCAGGCAGGGGAAAAGGAAAGAGCAAACCACCGAGGCATTTCTTTGTGGGCCCTCACGATCAGGGGAAATGCTTGGGACACGCGCACACGGCTGCGAGCACATTTAGTCACCGTGCACATCCTGCTCCAGCGCTGCGAGCTTTGGCCAATGACATGTCAGGGCATCTTTCCTCACACACGTTACACCTGAGCACCTGCTAGAAACAGAGCGAGGCTCGGCCACCACTAAAGACACGCTTCCCAGGGCACACCAGGAGAGCTCTGCAAGCTCACATCGGCTCCAGCCCCACAAGGCGTGTTCACTGGACACCGCACGGCACCTCTCTAGGAATGTCACAAGCTGGTTCACATTTTTTTTCTCCTGCTCTATAATTCAGAGTAGAATCCATGCATTCTGAACATATAAAGCAAAACAAGCACCTCGCAACCCGCCGGCCTTAGGGACAGTGCCATGGCTCTTGAGGCAAGCGTGCAGGCACAAGCCCCTCTTACCCGCATCTGCTCGGTGGAGCTGCTGCTGAGCTCATCTCCGGATTCCGAGTCCTGGTGTGTTCTTTCTGAGCCTTCTCCAGCGGAGTCACAGGCCTGCTCCTGGGAGAAGCCGGTCTTCTCTACATCCAAGAACTCCGGGCCAGGAAAGTGCCCAAACAGGCGTGTCCTGTTCTGGCTGGCCGATTTGGGAGAGTGCGAGTCAATGAACTTTCCGTTATTGTGGCTCAGGTCCAGGCTGAGGTTAGCAGTCTGGCCTGAGTTATAGCTGGGTCCGAAATTCTGATTGGCATCACGAATAAGACCTGTGCCTTGAGCAGAGGACACTGGCTTCCCGAAACTTGAGAGCTCAGGCATCTTGTTGACGTTTTCCGTCGGCCTCTGCAGGTGCACGCTCGGTACCGTCTTCCCGGAGCTACCCGGCAGGCCGGCCAGCGGCTTCCCCGGCGGCATCAGCGCTTTGCGAGCCACCTCCCTGACGTACTGTGCCGGCACGTAAAAGGCTTTGGAGCTCTCATCCGCCCGGACCTGCCACCAGTCGTCATTGGTCTTCTTCACCAGCACGTACCGCTCGCCCTGCCTGATGACAACCTTCCTGTCCTTCGCTTCGTACTCATAGTCATACTCCACCTCGATGTACGCTTGGCCGGCAGCGATCTTCCCGCTCCTCTCCGCCATTTTCCCTCAGTGGCGCCCCCTCTCCAGACAGGTGCCGCGCCTCATTGTGCCGGGGCCTGGCTGCACTGGCACAACCCTTCCACTTAAACGGAGAAAGGAGAGAGTAAAATTAACAGGTCTAGATTTGATGTTCACAGACACTAAACATACCATTTAAAGAGCACAACCCTCAACTCTAAGCCCCATAAACAAGCATGTCTAATAACGCACACATCACCCTCCGTTTAAGACACCCTCGTTCTAAGTGTTCCATTACCCATGGTCCACCAGGCCGCACTGTATAAATGGCCACAGACGGCATAGTCAAGTCTTCACCTCAGACTCCTAAAAACATCCTCCCTAAAAGCAATGGTCTTCGCGGGTGGAAAGCTAAGACGAGGCTGCTGTAGCTTGACTGAAAACAGCCCGACGGGCAGGCAGGGAGTGGTATCATTTGAGAGGGTTGGGGCATGCGGCCTCTTTGGAATAGGTGTGGCCTTATTAAAGGAAGTGTGTCACTGGGTAGGCTCTGAGGTTTCGGGAGCGCAGGCCAGGCCCAGGGGTTCAGTTTCTGCTGATCTGGACGTAGACCTCTCAGCCACCTTCCCAGCACCCCGTCTGCCTGCGTGCTAACACGCTTCCCGCCGCGAAGACGATGAGCTCAAGCTCAATTAAATGTTTTCTTTTATAAGCACCGCCGTGGTCACGGCGTCTTCTCACAGCCAAGGAGCCCTAAGACAGCCATGTCTGTTAAGAGTCGGTATCTCTTTGTTTCAGCGCACGTGTGTGTTCTGGCGTCTGCATGTCGTGTGTCTGAGCTCACCTGTGGCTTGCACCCTGCATAGCTATCTCAAGGTATCCGTCTCTCTCTGTTACTGTCCAAGACAGCTCACTGGACCCAGGGGTTTGGCTAGTCTGGAATCCACCTGTTTGAGCATTCTCTGTGCACACCTCCATGTGCTGGGGTTACAGGCAGGCTGTCGCAGCAGAAGCCTTACCTATGGCTAGAGGCCTGAACTCTGGTCCTCCACTGTGGAGCTTTGCCAGGTCAGCCTTCTCCCCCCTCCAGCTGTGTCCCCTCCCATGTCTTTAAAGAGGAAGGCTACAGATTTAGAACACAGCGAGGGAGTGGGGGAGCAGGGACAGAGGCCACGTGCTGCAGCACGAAGGAAGGACTGGAGTCGGTTCCCCGCAGCTAATCAACCAAGCGTGCTTGCAGAAACCTGTACTCCAGCACTTGGAAGAGGGCAGCCGAAAGATGAGAAGTTTAAGTTCACCCTGCCAGGTCCCAAAGACACCAGGCCAAGGCTCACTCAGTACCTGTGGCTCCTCTCGGCACACCCTCCCAACTTCCCTAAGGCTCTCCAGCCCAGGGGCTGGCGTAGCCCTGGTTCCTACATAAATCTGAGTTTTGGGCCACGGGCTCCCTTGGTTCTTCTCTGCTCTTGGTCAGCTTGTCCTCTCTTCTCTTCCTCTCTCTCCTCTCACAGCATGGTCCAGTCTCGACCTTCCAGATGTCTCTGGCTGAGCTCCCCCTCAGGTCTACAATAAAGTCCTTCCCTCAACCGTACCTAGAGGCGCTCATATCCTCATTTCACTCACATCCCAGGGTACATACAAGTCTGTCCTCGGCCTGGGCTATGAGAGACCCTGACTCGGGGGCAAGGGACAAAGAAGGAAGGGAGAGAAGGAAACAGAGGAGTCAGACAGGAGACAAGGGCTTCCCAGCAGCCGTCAGAACCTAAGATTAGCCAAGGCAGGATCTTCTTACGGTGGGCAGAGGACAAACACTGGCAACACTAACCCTGACACTTCTGGGCAAGGTTCTCATCACATAGCCCAGGCCGACCTCACTGACACCTGCCTGCCTCGAGCACAGAGATTAAGGCCGCTGTTTAAGGCCACCCACCTGCAGTGCAGCATGGGTCTCCCTGACCCAGCGCGTAAATATCCTGAAGCTTTTGGAGCACTAACGTGGCACAGGTGGAAAACGACACGCAGGGTCCCGTGTGACGGGTCAGTGTGAACACAGATGCAGGTGTTGAGTGTACATGGTGGGTAGAAACAACTGTGCCCCCGAGCCTACCATCTTGAAGATAAAGCAGTAGGCTGAGGTGGTAATAAATTCATTATCAACACAATTTCAGTAACTGCAATTCATTTCTGAACACGCTCCTCAAGTTAATACACACAATTACACTGTTTCAAAAACAGAAAACATTAAACTTACCTTGGAAAGCTGCGAACATCTGGTGTTTCATTTAAACCTATAAAATTAAATAAAAAATTTTATTATCTCTAGCCGAGATTCCTTAAGAGGCTAATCATTTAACACTGCAGAATTCTGGAAGCAGAATGTTTGTGACAGTGACATGGACCACGGAGTGACTTTTCAGGGCCAGCCTCTAACAAAACCACCTGGGGCCATCGAGAGCACGTATGCCATCTCAACAGCCCTTATTCTTACTCTGATACACAGGAAGATTTTTTTCATTTTTGGATAATATGATAAACAAATTTGAGAAAATGTTTCTTTACGCTTATAGTATTGAGAATGATGACACATGTTTACCGCTGTTAGGAATCCTGACACATTTTCCCTACAGATTACTCACTCTACAAAAACAGAAACAGACATTGCAATGCTTTTCTTTTTTCCAGAGAAAGGATCTCTCTGTGTGGCCACCACACCACTGCACCCAGCTGCAATGCTTCTTTACAAGGTTTTCAGTCAAATGGTGGGACAGAGGATACCAAGAGGAGACACACCTATGGCCAGACAGTCATCTATGCTTCCTACCAAAGGACAGCTCAGCCGGGCACATCGGCACGCCCCTTAATCCCAGCACTGGGGAGGCAGACACAGGGGATTTTGAGGCCAGCCTGGTCTATACACAGTGAGTTCCATACAGTGAGTTCCAGGACAGCCAGAGCTATACAGTAAGACCCTGTCTCAAAAAAAAAAAAAAAAAAAAAAAGCATATTTCACTTCACACATTTACTAGAGAACAAGGAATCCAGAAAGCGAGACATTCCATTAGTTCCATTAGACGACAGAACTAAACTCTTCAGGTCATGAAAATAAAAAAAAGGGAAGAAATTCCTCAAGATTAGACATTTTTATAAGCAAAACTGGTTGGTCAGAAGTACCTAAAATTTACCACATCCAAAAACTATGTCCTAACTACACCCCCACATCCTGACGGCAGAGAGAGCGCCCACCTCTCCAGCTGTTCCGCCTCTGCTCCTATGCATGAGGGCAGCGGTCACCCTCACTGAAGAGTCAAAGTCTTCACAAGGTTTCAAAGTCCATCCTGAGCGTGCAGACACGCCCAGCAAGGAAGAGCATTCACTGCTCCTCCAGCATTCCCAACTTCAGAAGAGCACACACACACACTGCGTGGCTCACCATCTAGACCGCCAAGGGATCCAATCCAATGCCCCCTTCTGGCTTCTATGGACACACACACACACACACACACACACACACACACACGCATAAAAAAAAACCCAGTTCATACTGAATCAGTCCTGTGCAGTGCAAACACCAGATGCAGACAATAAGTATATCACAGTGTCACAGTGTCCTAACATCCTAGAGTGGCACATTCCTCACGTCTGTAGTAATACTGACATACATACACACCTATCATGCTGCGGTAATAAAAGACATAATATAAACTCTTGTGCAGGGCACCATACCAGGTGATAATAAATGACTATTACCGCGTGTTTCACACTGTATTCCCGGTATTCTGGAAGCCACCATCTCATACACAGTTTTCTATTTTTTTTAAAGGTTTATTTATTTGTTTTATGCATATGAGCACAGAAGACGGCATCAGACCCCAGTATAGACTGGTGAGCCACCATGTGGTTGCTGGGAAATGAACTCAGGACCTCTGGAAGAGCAGACAGCGCTCTTAACCACTGAGCCACCTCTCCAACCCCAGTTTTCTATTTTTAACAGGTTCTACAACAGTGTGCCATGCCACGCTGGCAGAGCTACCACACATCTTGTGTTTACTGCATCATTCCTGCAACAAGAGACCACGGAAAGTGACCGTCCCGGTCTGTGTAAACACACTGACACTCTAACAATAAGGAAACCAGCCAAAAACCATTAGAATTCTCACAATTCTACTGGTACATGAAGCATAACTATACTTTATCCTTTAACTTGGGTTTTTCCTTTTCCCAGGGAAGTATAGAATAAAAATGAACAAGAAGACTCCTGGAAATGAAGAGCAGACGCTACACATAAACTATTAGTTAGTGAAAGCAAGGTAAGAGGTGGAAACGAAACTGGAAAGCCCTAAGATAATCGTTAAAGTGAGAAATGTCTAGAAACATACAAAGCAGACTTATACACTACAAACAAGTCTAAGAAAGAAAACTTGGGTAAAATTAAGTCTTATTATAAAGTATACAATGAGAGAGATGAAGACAGATCTAAATGGAAATCATAGACAACTGTGTGAATCATTTATTCTATTTTGTTTAAGAACAAGCTATATTAAAATGAAGGCTTACTTTGATTTGGATTTGTTTCTTCCTCCTCTCCTTAGATTAGGTCGAAGGATGTTTACTCTGATAACTTCCCATAGGATTCTATTCCTTAACTAGAGAACTCACTCACCAGAACGCTCCTGAAGTGGAGTCTAGTCCCTGCTTCTCACCACAGGCCTCTACCAAGCTCACCCTCAACACCGACTAAGCGCCCAGTCGCCAGAACATTCAGCTGCCCTGTCTACTGCTCAAGAGGCCCCTTGCTTCTCTCAGCATTTTAAATGTCCACATGAGGCCCTCAGGCCTCTGGCCAAGTCCTCTTCCTCTGCTGCTGCAATCACGTCCTCTTTATGTGTCAGCACACACATACACCTTTGGTATGATGGGCCTAACACTTGTGCGGAGACCCAAGACAGCCTCAGGTATTCTCAGGCGCCTCCATCTTGCTACTTTGTTTTGTTTTGAGTCAGTCTCACTGAGCAGCTCGGACTGTCTTGGAACTGCTATGCAGCCCAGGCTGGCCTTGAACTCTAGAGAGTTCAAACCCTCCTCCCTTTGCCTCCGATAAAAGCTGGGAAGGCCCACACCAGGCTTTGTTTTCTTTTTGGAGACAGGAGCTCTCCGGGGCCTGGAATGCAGCACTTAGTCTAGGATGGCTGACCAGCAGGCCAGAAGGGTACACCTCAGTCCCATCTCCCCAGGCTGGCTTGCAAGCGTACCCCATGAGGCCTGGCTGTTTATGTGGGTGCTGGGAACCAAACAGGTTTCCCATCTGAGTCCTGGATGAGCCCCGCCACACCTACTCGTGCTCTAGCCTGCTCACACTCCGCACTCAACCAGGCTACTTTATCATCTGATAACCTCTTTTCCCATCTGTTAATTTTTTTAATTGTCTCTCTCATGTAAACTCCTAAGAAGCCTACCACAGATTACACAGCCCGGCAAATGTTACCTTCCTCCCCCAGGACATCTGTTCTAACCAACTACATCTCACTAGATACATGCAAAACAAAGTAAATAAGAAATAAAAGCTTAAGAAAAGCAAAAACTTGAGTAAACACATCCATAATTAAGAGGTCTGTAATTGAAGACTCGCCTAGATATGCACAACACATTCTGAAGCTCTAGTGCTCAGACCGGTAACATGCCAATGTGCCTCAAGCATGTAAATATTAAGTCATCTAAAAACATCACAGCTGAATCACTAATTCTTGGCACTATGTTCTGCACAGTTTTTAAAATAATAATGAGGCTACAACTGAGTAGTCAACATTTCTCTAACATGCGTGAGGCCCCAAAACAAAAAACTAAGAAGCTATCTGGAGTTGGGGAATTAGTGGAGGTGGTGGGGATAAGAAAGAGGAGACAAGTGTGACCAGAATATACTCCATGCGTGTACAAAACTGTCAAAAAGTCAGTCAATTTTTAATTTCTTAAAACAAAAAAACAACAAATGGAGATGTAACTTAGTTGGTAGAACGCTTACTTGCCTAGAATGTACCGCAGCACCACAAAATGAGAAAAGACTAAAAAAACAATCCCTAAACAAGTACCTAATAAATAAGATATAGTTTAACGAGCATGACGACAAAATCCACAAAGGTACCAGCAGAAAAGAGTGTTCCACCAAGCAGTTTTCTGTTGCACATTTTTAATCATTAGCCAAGTTTTTCTTAATGAATAATCCTGGCTTTCTGAGCATGGACAGATACACAATAAAAACACTTCTATGAATTGAAACAGGCATCGTAAAGAAGTAAAGGCAAATGCCATGAGCCACTCTGGCCGTGGAAAAAAAAAGAAAAGAGAAAAAATAGAACACAGGAAATAAGTTGATAGCTGTAAAGTGGTAAAGGAGGCAGCAGAGCAGACCCAGAAGGAAATGCAACAGCAAGACCGAAACAAAACGAGGAATCAGCAAAAGAAGTATTTGGGGAAATGAGCATATTTTAATAAAAAGGAAATGTGTCAACCAAGTCTTTAATCCCAGCACTCAAGAAACAGAGGCAGGAGTATGTCTGAGTTCGAGGCCAGCCTGGCCAGCCTGGTCTTCGCGATAAATTTTCATGATATATGAGACACTGTCTCAAAAAAAGGAGGAAAAAGTTAATTAAAACTGTAAAAGAGAAAATTTGTGGGGGGCAACTGGAGACCCATGTGCCGTGAAAGACAGAAACCAGGGTCATCTCAGTGACTTTTCCTTGGCTGTAGTTCATGGCTAGAGCTGTGTCATAATCAGGGTGTCCAGGACGTGCCAGGCTTAGTTCACATGTGCTGGAGGGAACATCCAACACACACTGGAATACAAGCTGGGATTTAGCATGTGACAAGTTCATACTCCACGAGGGAGAAAAAATGGACCTCACTAACATTAAAAGCCTGTTCAAAGGCGCTGAAGAAGCAGCCGCAATCCTGTTCTTATTCAGCTCCATCCACAACGGCCAGGGGGAGCAGCCAACCCGCTTCCACCAACACCAATGACAAACACATGTTGTCTAACCATAAAGTAGCTCCCCATAAAAATGGTGGCATTCCGTCCTTTCTGACAACATGAACTGGAACTCACAAGACATATGTTAAATTAGCCAGAAAT
This sequence comes from Meriones unguiculatus, assembly GCF_030254825.1. NCBI lineage: Eukaryota > Metazoa > Chordata > Mammalia > Rodentia > Muridae > Meriones > Meriones unguiculatus. The sequence goes on along the minus strand of NC_083351.1, from coordinate 138,150,736 downwards.
AAAAAAAAAAAAAAGATGAGTCCTACATGACCTCACTTACATGAACTGAGAGAGGAACAGCAGTCAGCAGAGCTTGGGGGGCCAGGAGAGCAGGGTGGGGAGAGCTGGGTGCGGAAGCTGTTGAGCAGCAGTTAGCAGAGCTTGGGGGCCGGGAGAGCAGGCTGGGGAGAGCAGGGCGGGGAGAGCTGCTGGAGCAGCAGGCCTCAGCCCTCCTGACGCTGCTGGCCCAAGCACGGATCTCTGCATTGCCACCTCACTCCTGTAATCGTGCTGCTGTGGTGCCCTGTAAGGTAAACAGCTGATTTGCAGCCCCACAGGAGCCGTGACCCACAGGTTGAAAATCACTGTTGTGGACCCACGTGGTGAAGGCGAGCCCACCTCGGACGGCAGGCACGCAGCGTAATAACACTTTTTAAAAATAACAGTTGGTTGGTGAAGCAGAGCGGTCGGGGCTGCTGCGAGCTGGTGGGGAAGTGTAGCTGGGGACAGTGTGGCAGCCCCTCCAAAAATAACGTCACAATTACCGCCACCCAACAGTGCCCCTCCGGACACACGCCCAAAAGAACTGAAAGCACTAACTCAGGTGTCCGCACACCCATGCTCACAGCAGCACGATTCACAATCGCCGGAAGTGCATGTAAACCAAAACCCACTAGAGAAGAGCAGGTGCAGCACATTCACAGCGGATGAGCGCTCGGTCCCAGTGTGGAAGAGAGCCCGAGTCAGTGAGGCGTCACTCTGCAGACGCGGGCTGAGGAGCCAACCAAGGCTGCTCCTCCTCGCATGCTCTGCATCCAAATCACACCACAGCCTCCTCTGGGGTCTCCTGATTTCCCAGTTCACACTGTCATCGTGATCAAAGTCACGGGGAGCAGTGGCCACGACTTCTGGCCTGTGTATCCTGATAACGAGGACTGATAACGAGGACTGTGACCCCGTGGGAGGCCAGGCCTTCTGGCAACTGCTCTTCCATGTCCTTTACCCACAGTCCTCTGCCAGTGTTTTGGGTGTACATGTGGTGGTTGGTTTTGGTTGAAAAATGTAAAGTTGTTGCTATTTAGACAATACACTTCCAAATAACTCCCTCAAAGAAGAAATCAGACAGAAAGTCTGAACTGAGCTCAACTGTGCACAAAGTGAAAACAGTACCCAACACTTACACTATTTAATGCTACTACAAAAGAAACATGTTAAATCTCTACTAAACGACACTGAGAAACTAGTGAAAGCTAATGGAATGCAAAATCAACTGAGGGATTCGATAAAGAGCACAGCAAAAATCAACAACAGGAAGTGGAAAACAGAAGAAATCAGAAAACCAGCTCTGGTTCTTAGAAGCAGTAAACTAGTATCTTGAAATCTTGAAATCACACTTTTCAAGAACAGAACCAAAAAAGATCTTAGGCATACACTTACTGCTCCTAAGACACCTGGAGGAAAATAAAAGAATTATTATAAACTTTATACCAGTATGTTTGATAACTACGATAAAACTAGGTTTTTTTGTTGAAAATATATTTATTTATGTACATGAGAGCTTTATCTGCATGTACATGTGCATGACAGAACAGAGCATCAGATCCCATTATAGATGGTTGTGAGCCACCATGTGGTTGCTGGGAATTGAACTCAGGACCTCTGGAAGACCAGCTGGTGCTCTTAACCACTGAGCCATCTCTCCAGCCCCAAAAACAAAAGTCTTAAAAAACAAAAGATACCACAACTTACTCTGGAAGAGACAGATCCTGAACAATCTTGAACGTCCACAACAAACTGAGCAATTATTTAAGGACTAGCCCCAGGCTGTCAAGACTGCCCAGCTGGTGATGCGCTTGTCACTTGTTGCCCAAGCATACAATCTGACCTCAGTAAAATTCCCAGAACCCATTTAGAAAACAACACAAGGGTGCACACTTACAATCCGAGAGCTGGGGCCAGGAGGCCAGCCAGCCTACCCTAATCCTGTGATCCAGGCCAGAGAAACTGTCTCAAACAAACCAAAACTTGGGACCTCTGGCCTCCACACACATGCACACACACACAAGCACACATACATGACATACACAATGTGAGTATTAAAAACTGACCACAGAAGAACTCCTGGCTGAAATGGTTCCACTGGTGAATTTACTCAAAATGAAAAGAAAAATCACATTTCTACAAAAAAATTCATGAAAGATCAATGTGAAAAATAAAAAAAACTCATTCTATGAAGTTAGCATTATACTTTCAGCAACATAAAACACACTGAAACAGAAAAAAAAAATGACAGTGCTGCCCACTATCATCCAAGAATACAGATATAAAAATTGCTAATCCAACTGTAGCAAACTGGATCCCCCATCATCGCATGTAGCCCAGGCTAGCCTGGAACTCCCTCTGCCTGCTGACCTCAAACTCTTGATCTTCCTGACCCCACCTTCCAAATCCAGTCACTCAGACACGTACCATCACGCTTACCTTCTAACAACATTTCCCAATTATAACCTATGAGTCCAAGTACAGTACAAAGTTGAACACCTAAAAATCAATCAATTCGGGCTGGAGAAAAGGCTCAGAAGAGGAGGAGCAAGGCACCAGCTTGTTCTTTCAGAGAACCCCAGTTTAAGTCCCAGCACCACCCACACAGTGGCTGAGGACCACTTAACTCCATTTCCAGGGGATCCCAAGGCTGCCTTCTAGCCTCCTTAGGCACTGGGCACACAAATGGTATCCAGACCTACATGCAAGCAAGACATCCACACACATTTAATAAAATAATAAAAAGCTTAAAATACAATCCATTTAATCAAAAATTCAGTTTAAAAAATAGGCAAGAGATGGCTCAGCAGTTCAGAACACTTCAACTCTTGCAGAGGACCCACACTTAGTGTCCAGGACCCATGTCGGGCAGCTCACAATTACATCACCTCAGCTCCAGGGACTCCAATGCACAGGCCTCCAAAGGCATCTACACTCATGTGCACACAGAGACATAAAACTAAACATTAATCTTAAAATAAAAACAGCCAGATTTTAACAGGTGCCTTACCAAAGATATACAGATACAAAATAAACACACCAAAAGATCCATACCACATGCCATCAAGGAAACACACATTAAAATTAACATACTTATTAGAGCAGCAATGTCCAGACAGGAGGGAGTCTCAGGAACGTCCCTTCACTGTTGGTGGAATGTGAAATGATACAGTGACAATGAAGACACTCTGGCAGTTTCCTTCAAAACTAGACACGCATACTTTCTGCCACGGCAATTGTGCTCCTGAGTTTTTATGTTGTTGGTTTTGTTGTTGTGTTGCTCAAGACAGGGTCTCTCTGTGTAGCCCTGGCTGTCCTAGAACTCCCTCTGTACAACCAGGCTGGCTTCAAACTCAGAGACCCACCTGCCTCTGCCTCCTGAGTGTGGGGACTGAAGGTATGTGCCCCCGCCCTGTCAGCTCCTGAATTTTACCTACAGGAAGTTAGCCTGCATACAAGTGACGACCACATGCTTCCATAATTACTACAACCTAGGAGCAACTACAACGCCTTTCCATAGAGAAGTGGACAAACTCTGAGATACCTGTAATGTAATTTGTTTTGTTTTGTTGAGACAGAACCTCAAATTCTCCATCCTCCTGCCTCAGCCTCAAGAGTAATTTTAGTACAATGTAATTTCGGCACACACACAAAAAAAGAGCTATGAAGCCACACAAAGGCATGGAGGAATCATGGTCAATTAAAAGGAGCCAGGCTGAAAATGAAATATGCAGTATGAGTCCACCCGTATAACAGCCTGAAAACGGCAAACTACAGAGACGGTGGAGATCAGGCAATCAGGAGTTGTCATTGCTAGGAGAAGGGAAGAAGAGCAGGTGTAGAACCTGGGATTTTGGAGTAGTGAAAATACGGTGCATTTTATTGTAATACTGGATAAATAGCATCTTTTTTAAATTTATTAGTTTTATTTTATGTGCTTTAATGTGAGTGTCAGATCCCTTGCAATTGGTGTTACAGATAGCCATGTAGGTGCTGGGAACTGAACCTGAGTCCTTTGGAAGAGCAGACAGTGCTCTTAACCGCTAAGCCATCTCTCCCCGATAAATATAACATCTTATATTTGCCCAAATTCTATTTACATAATTACTGCTCAGGGATCACAACAAAGTAGGTTCGATGATTTTTAAGAAATAGACCACTGGGCATGGTACACACACCTTTAATCTCAGAACCAAGGAGGCAGAGGCAGGAGGATCCCTGTGTTTGAAGCTAGCCTCATCTACATAATGAGTTCCAAGGACAACAAAAGCTATAGAGAGAGACCCTGTCTCAAAGCAAAACAAAAGAACTACACTACTCTGGTATGGGATGTTCAGAACAGGGTGCCCCTCCCCCCCTGCAGGGGTCCTAGGACTCGGACAGGCTGTCAGGCTTGAAGCAGACACCTTGACCTGCTCGGTCACATCCAAGCGTCAGGTTTTTTGTTTCTGTTTTTTCAAGACAGGGTTTCTCCGTGTCGCCTTGGCTGTCCTGGACTAGCTCTGGAATCACAGAGAATCCTCCTGCCTCTGCCTCCCAAATTCAAGGATTAAAGGTGTGTACCACCACTGCCTGGCATCATATAGCATTCTTATACCATATGCTTCTTGGAAAACAAAATGGATCACAGACTTTAAAAAGCTTATAATGGGGAAAATATTACTGATTATTGGTTTGGCAAAGGTTTATTCTGATTTTTGGTGAGTTTTTTGAGACAGGGTCTCACCATGTAGCCCTAGCTGGTCTCAAACTCACCATCCTTAGCTCTCAACTACTGGAATTACAGGAATATACAACGACATTTGGGTTCATCAGCAGTTTCTTCTAATGAACAAAAACAGCAAAATGCCAACATTCAAGTTGGATTTCAGCAGTGAGAAGCCTTCCGCTAGAGCTCTCCTGGGTAAGTCAGCATGTGGCAACAGTCCCGGCGACAAAGGCAGGATAGGGAGATGAACTGCCCTGAACCCGGCGTGTGTGTCTCCTTGCCTTTTGTGAAGGAGGAGGCGTTACTTCTGGCCTGTGTGTGACGCTGCCTGCAGCAGCGGGCCACCCTCAAGATGTCCCACTCAACGCCGCTCCCCCACCAGACTTCACTCTCCTGATTTACTTTCTAACTGCCTGTGCTAGCGTCTATTCTACTGATTTAAGGCCATCATTCCCAATGGCAAAGTGCATCCCAAGAGTCACCATACTGTAGAGACTTCCCACTGTACATTTAAGAAAAAAAGAAAAGAAAAAAAGACACCACTAAAAAATTGATTAGGAAAGCTACAGATTTCTGAAAACATATTCCAACAAAGAACTCTTCACCTGGGAAATTGAGTTTAAAGTTAATGAGCAGACAATTCGACATAATCGCAGGGGCAGGCAGAAAGATCCCTGTGCATCTAAAGTCGGTGTGCACTGCAAAATACAGTTCTAGGCCGCCAGAGCTGTACAGTGAGACTATCTCAACAACAAAAATCAAACCAAAACAAAGCAAAAAATGAGGCAAAAAGTTTTAGCAGGCATATACAAAGTTCTACAGATACTGAATAAGCTCCTGAAAAAATAACCAACATTGTCGGCCACCAGGAAAACAAAACTTTTAAAAAACAAGGCCACTACACATCTACTGGGCTAAGTCAAATCACACTGAGGTTTCTGGGAATGTGGAGCAGCAGGACTTATACTGCTGGTAAGGATGTAAGATGGCAAGAAGAAAAAATACTTGTTACATTTAGGTAGTGTTTAAAATTTAACTACACATGACACAGGCTCCACGTTTAGGGATTTACCAGAGAAATGAGAGCACAGTTTCCATTTCTCAACAGCAGTTTTCTCAACAGTTGGTCACCCAACGACCAGTCAACAGCGCATGGATGGGTTGCAGGACGCCCACCTCAGGAACGCCATTCACCAATAAAGAGGGAGGAACCAGTACCACCGCCACAAGCTGGGTGAATCCACGTCATTGTCCTGAGGCAATGCCAAGGCTGTGCATGAGAGGCCATCTGCACAAGACTCCAGAAAATGTAAACCACGTGTAGTGACAGAAAGTGGGGGAGGGGTGCCAGCGAGCCAGGCACACAAAGTCAAGATGCAGAGTGAGGGGCGGGAGGCATGCTCAGTCTTGACAGCAGCAATGCCTGAGTCAGTAACTGAGGCTGGGTCCTTAGCTCATGGCTCTGCAGTTAAGACGATGCGGTGCTGTGGTGCGCTGCTGGCACTGGCGAGGCTGAGGACAAAGACGGTAACCAACAGCCTCAACGTGGTGAAGGAGAACAGAAGGAGAAACCACAGAATAAGAACCAAATTGTCACTGAGGAGGAGCCAGGCTTGCTCTCCAAGACTAGCCAGGCCCAAGGAGAATTCTTCCCGAAGGCAGTGCGCTGAAGAGAGGCCCTACCTTCCAATCTTCCATCACTGCCACCAGATGCCATCAGCTGCAGAGGTCACACTCAACCGTGGGGCTGAATTTTTAAAACCACACACCCAAAGCATCTTGTTTCAAGTCAGACTACAATTCTGTTTTAGGCCACCTTCATAGCTTGTCTTTTATTTTGTTTAAGACAGGGTCTCTCTGTGTAGCCCTGGCTGTCCTGGAACTCGGTCTCCGGACCAGACAGTCGTCAAACTCAGAGGGCCCCTGCCTCTGCCTCCTCAGTGCTGGGCTCACAGGCGTGCGCCACCACGCTCCGGTCCACAGCTTATCTTCTGGGGGCACTTGCAACCCAAGGTGCAGACACCTACAAGTTCCTGCCACACTGCCACACTGGGAACCAGCTCCAAAACACGGGCAAATGCAAATATGCTCAAACTATAGTGTGTCCACGGTACATGCATATATATTACTAAGCTCATCAATCTGCCCATTTTAAGTCAAACAACCAAACGTCATTACTTACTTAGCTTTTTCTTATAGACAGGGTCTCACTGTGTAATTCTGGCTGGCCTAAAACTGTGTAGACCACTCTGGCTTGCATTCACACACTTCCACCTGCCTCTGCCTCCTTCCTGAGTGCTGGGATGAAAGGTACGTTCCAGCACACTTTTAAAAAAGTATTCTTTAAGATTAAGGACAGCAGCAACTCATCACTGTGAGAACACAAAATAACACACAGCTTTTCTATAAAACACGTTGTCAGTTCCTGATGAAAATAAGCATATGCTTACTGTATAAACCGGTAACCCGCCCAAGAGATGCGGCAATGTCAGGCCACAGAAAGGCTTGTCAATCAACCACTGAATGCCTAAATAAACTTTGGTACACCCCTCTAGAAAACAGTGAACAAGCAGGAAGGGTTTCTAACAGAAAGATAAAATGTGCGCTAATGTATCTACTAATTTAAAAAGCAAGGCAGAGAGTACCCATTAGTCACTGCTTGCCCAAAGATGCAAAAGCCGTCACAGAAAAAAATAAAAATAAGAAAGAACTCACAGGGAGTGAAACAGCCTTGTGTGTTCCCTGTGCCTCATCTAGAATAATGCTTCCAAAGCGCATGTGCGTTACTGTACTTACTCACATGCGCTCATTCGTTTTCATTGAGCACATGTATTTCCAATGCACGTGTATCACACCTCAGTCAAAGCAAGTTCAACTTTGGCAGAGGCGCCTCATACACACAACCTGGGGCTTACTCAGGGAGCAGGTGATTCCGCTGTTCCTCGGGCCTGGAGAAGCCTAGATTAGCAACAAGGCGGAGGGCCATCCAGACCTCAGGATTTAGTAAGACTATGAACTGAAACTGCAGACAGTCAGCTCGACCAAAGCAACAAGGCAGCGGCCAGTCACTAGGTTCTCAATCAGACCACGTCACCAAAGAAAGGTGAAGAAAGACGGTGGCCCGACAGGTGCTCAACTGAAGGTGACTTAAGGTTCAGTATGCCTCAGTGTTTCAGTTATTCCTTCCCACTCATGACTTGCTCTATAGAATAGGACATGGGTTAGTGTGTATATACTCTACCTTAATAAAAGTGAAGTCAAAAAAACGTAATGATACATAACAAAGCACAAGGGCTTCTCATCCACTTTTCAAAGATACCACTCTAAAAATAGCACTCTAAACTGTGTGAGAGAAAAGAAAAAGCACAGAACTCAAGGTCGGAGCCTAAGGTTTATACCTGGGCTATGCTAGCGTTGAGAGAGAGAGGAGAGAGAGGGAGAAAGGTGGCGGGGGAGAGAGGAAGAGACAGAGAAAGCGAGAGAGGGAGAGAGAAGGAGAGAGGGAGAAAGAGAACAAATCTCAAAAGATCGTTGTGAAAGAGAAAGAGACCTTTGTAAATTAAAACATGATACACAACACCCATAGAAAGCACGTCAAGAGCAGAAAAACCCAATACAGTGAAACTCCCTGTTTCGTCAGCGGCCACCTAAAAGAAGGCAGCGAACGTCTCCAAGCCTGTTTCAAGATTCACATCAAGCTGCTTAGTAACACAGACCAGATTTGGGGAGAATTAAATGCACAGGTACTCAGTACAATAAGTCCTTCCTAAATTTTATCTCCTCTGGCAAAAATGCTTAATTCCATTCTGCCATCCAAGCTGCGAAGGGCAAGTCATCAGGGCTCAAAGCACTGACTCTCACGCTTGGAGCAATGGAAGGCTGGGAAGGCTCATCTCTTTTTTTAGCACATTTCCTCTTTTAGAAGAGTTTAAGACACAGGATTAGGTCCGGGCCACAGCTCAGGTGGAGTGCCGGCCAGCATGCGCGAGGCCCTGCCTGCCACTCCCAGCATCAACCAAGGGCCAGCACTTGGGAGGTGGAGGCAAGGGGATCTTAAATTCAAGGTCACCCTCAGCTACAGAGCAAGCTCAAGGTCAGCCTGGGCTACATACAACCTTGTTTCAAAAAGACTTACTGAATTACTACAAAAATAGTGCTGATGGGTTCCCATGAGCCTCGGACTCAATTTGCCTCATTAAATGTTACATTTGGCATACTTTCCTGCTGGATAAATCAATATCAGAGTCAACTGGCGCATAACAGCGTGCACACTTGGCTCAGGTTCCCCAGTTCTTCCCTACCACCCTCGCCCCACCCTCCTCATCCGGGATCCCACCCCACAGACGGTCCACAGTCATTGCAAAGGGTTTCAGCCATAGAGTACTGAGTCCCAGGTTCTAGAAATCTTAATGACAGCATGAAGTTGATGCCCCCAAATCTACACTTCATGATCAACACTGTTCTGCTAACCTGCAAACATATTTAGGACAGCGTATTCAGAGTGCAGACTAAGCAGACTAAGCAGCCTCGCAAAGTGTCACAAAGCTTTAATCCCAGCAACTGGAGGCAGAGGCAGGCCTGGCCTACACAGTGAGTCCCAGTCAGAACCATATAATGAGACCCTGTCTCAAACACACCAACACAGAGTTCAGACTGACCAACAACAGTATATACTATAACGCAGTAGCCACCAATGACATGTGACCACTGAAAATTTGAAATGTGGGCAGAATAAGGTGCTCCGAGTATAAGCTATCAAAACAATGAGAACATTTTCACGTTAGCTGTATGATAAAATGTTTTTAATGTGCTAGGCTAAATAAATTTATGTTATACACTCTGCTCACCTGTTTTTTTGTAGCATGTGTACTAGAAATTAAGATCACAAGGTAATGGCAATGCACTTCTAACACACCAATGGCAGACTGCAGATCACAGGACACACACTAGAATGGCAGGTGACCCCATCCTTCAGGATAGGAGGAGCCATAGAATATCAATAGGAGTGAGGATCTTGCAGATAAAGCCTCAGCATTTGCTGGCAAATCACCACACCCTGAGCCCACAGGACACTCACTGTCTGTGAAAGCAACAAGGCTATGGCTCAGTCACATGTTTCCAATGGTTAGACCAGCTAACCAAAGAAAGATGGTAGCCCAAGGGGGTCCTCAAGTGAAGGTGACCTGAGGTACAGTGAGTCCCGTGTCACACACCTTCACTTCCACTGCTGGCTTCCTCTACAGAAAAGAACATCTTTACAATCACAACTAATATTTACTGGGCTCTTGGTTTGACTAGAAAGTGCTCACCCAGCACCCCAAGGCCAGGGGTTTGATTTCCAGCAGCACACACCCACAAATAAGATTAGAACGCTTAAATACAAAGCGTGATAAGTTGAATTTCACTTTTCTCTCATTGTTTACTACAAAACTGCAATGTCCATTTTCTCAGATAAGTAATGTGTCTACTATTTAGTGACTTTACAGATCACTCTCTCACTTTAGTCCACTTAACATTATTACTCTCAGGTGGGCATGGTGGGTGCACACCTTTAATCCCAGCACCAGGGGAAGGATCTGGCAGTTCACAGCCAGCCTGATCTACCCAGTGAGTTTCAGACCAGCCAAGGCTACATAGTGAGGTCCTATCACAATTTTTAAAAAAATAAGTAAGCAAATAAATAAAATTACTATCCTACTCTCAGTAATGTCATTTGCACTTTTAGGACTTGAATTAGCAAAGCTCATTTTTCAACCAGGCCAGTTTTCAAAAGCACTGAATACGTATTTTCTAATTTAAAAAAGTCAAATGATTACAACTAATGAACTGTTCTGCAGCGTTTACATAGTCCATTTATCCCTCACAACTGGAACCAGAAGTATTGATAAGTACATAAGCACAACTAATCTACACAAGCGGGGTCATAGCAAGCAATCTCCAACCCCCACGGCTGCTAAAGTACAGGAGACTGTCAATAAATACTAGGGGCTACACACACGCATGCACGCGCGCGCGCGCGCGCACACACACAGGGTGAGGGGATGAATATGAATTATGCTTTGTTTCCTGGACAGAAAAACACCCAGAAAGATGGAAAGTTATGTGTGCCGTGTTGGCCTAACTGCGTGGCACGGCTTAACTCACAGCTGCATGATCCCCTCCTGGCTACTGCTCCTTTGCGTTCCAGAAACCGCTCGGAAAGGCGTCCAGAGCGACTCTAACACAGAAAACAATGCACCTGCAGCCGGGCGGCGGAGGATCGAAAGCCGATCCGTTCCCCGGCGCACCCTCCAGGAGCTCAGGTGAGCAGAACCGGACGTGCGCAAACACACACCTCCAGGCCACCGTTCCTCGGCTTTGGAGTACAAAAGAGGCACTGCTGCGGGCCAGACACTCGGGGCGGTTCTCACCGCTGCGTCCGAGTCCTGTAAGCCGGACAGCGGGCTCTGAACCAGAACGCGGGTGACTCCTGGGTAACGCTCCGTCCTCCGCTGCACCTCCCTTCAGGAATGTGTGCCTAAGCGGTCAATAAAATCTACTTCCGCGTGTCAACACGACCCACACAGGGCCAACCTGGGAAGCGGCGTTGAAAACCCTCACCCGTGGCGCTTCACCAGCAACGGCATCCCAACTTTCAAAAAAGGGATCGCAGGCATTCTGCTTTCATCTCTGCAAAGCATTTAAAGTGCTGCTGCAGGGAAAAAAGCACCCAGCACCCGCCCCTGAAAGTGAAGGGCGTGCCTTTCTCCCTAATGACCACCTTGTGGCCGTTCTGTCTGCGAGGGTCTGCAGTAACTTAAGACACAGTGTCAAGGGCAGCCCCGGCGGAAAGACAAAACGGGCGCCGCCGACGGGGGCGGGCGGCGCGCCGGCAGCGGGCTCGGGGCAGCGCCGGGGCAGCGGGCGCTCCCGGGGCCGGGAGGGCGCGCCCGCCGTCCGCGCCGCGGCCCAGGTGGCAGGTGTGCCCGCCGGGGGCGGGCCGGCCTGCCGGGAGTCCGCTGGGCGCCGGCCGAAGCGGGCGAGCCCAGGCCGAGGGCAGGGTCTCGGAAGCTGCTCGCCCCGCGGGCCGGGCGGCCGCCGCCCTCCCCGGCGCAGCCCTCGGCGGGCACAGTCCGCGCCCCCGAACGCCTTTGTGCGTTCCGCGGGCACCCGCGCCCGGCCTCCTTACCGAGGGTCGCAGAGCTCGCGGCGGGCAGCCCCGTCCTCCCCCGGCGCTGTGGCCGAGCGACCGAGAGACCGCCCGAGGAGCGCTCGCTCGGCGGCCGCCGCTGCCCGGCGTCCCCGCAGGCTGGTCTCCGAGGGAGGGTAAGTTCCAGGGCACGTCGGAGCGCGCCGGCGCGGGGGCGGGGCGGGCTCTAAGCAGAGGGCGGGGCGTTTTGTCACGTGACGAGAGAGGCGGAGCGTTTTCCGGGGAAGGGCGGGGCGAAGTGTCCACGTGACGAGAGAGGGCGTGGCGAGGCGCCAGTGAGGGGCGGGGAGGATCGTCCACGTGACGAGAGGAGGCGGAGCAGGTGCCGTGGGTGGGCCGGTGTGAAGCACGTGACAGGAGGGGCGGGGCAAATGCACCTAGCGAGGGGCGGGAGAGTCACGTGACGGCCGGAGTGGGCGGGGCGCTAGGCCCCGGGCCGCAGAGGGCGCGCGGGGCGAAATGGCCGCGGGCTCCAGGGCGGGCGGGGTGGAGGGAGGTTGGCTGGGCCGGCTGGGCGGCGCGGAGGAATCGGGGAGGGCGCGGAAGCCGGCGGCAGAGTGGGCGTCGACACCTTGTAAACATCCAGTGGGAAGTGTTGGGAAAACGCCGGTGCGGATGCGGGGGAATGGAGAACAGGGCTGCGGCGGCAGGCTCGCGGCCGTCTGGGCTCAGTGGCGCCCCGGGTCCACAGCCTGGCAGCCCCACTGAGAGCAGGGAACGCAGGAGAGAGCAGGAAATGGAGCTCCGCGGAGTCTGAGCGGGTTCCCAGGTCTGTGCGCAGCCAGCGGGAGCCTGAGCCTGGCTCGGTGCTGGCCCAGCAGTATGTAGGACTTTGATTCCGTCCGGCCTGCTGTGTGCAATCACCGGGCCACCCGGGCGTCATTGTCCAAAGTCAACCCGGTGCGATGTAGCAGCGTGGCGCCCGGAAGTGGCCCGCTGGGAGAGCTTGATCCTGCGGCGGGAGTAGCTGGCAGCAGAATCCTCAGAGGCCTGGCTCCTACCGGTTTTTTTTTTTTCTTTTGCACCTCCACGGTCAAGTGAAGACTGTTGACTAAAAAAAAAAAAAAAAAAGAAATCAGAAATCCTTCATTAACCACTTGTTGATTGTGCCATTTATGCTGCCCAGGTCAGATTTCAATTACAGCGGTGAAGAGGGACAGCCCGCAGAGGGTTCGAGCTCGCGGCTTTAGCACAGCCGAACTCTCAATTGTTTGTGGAGTGGTGATAAACAAATCCCACTGGAATGTTGGGAAAATTTTTAACAGCTGTAGCTTAGAGTCCTTATTAGATCTGGTGGAGCTGATATTCTAAGAAATTCCCTTAGATGCTCAAGATGAGAATTTAAACTAAAACCACAAGACTACACTGTATCTTCGCACTTGCTGTTGGCTCTTTCACTTGGCTTTCACGATGATTCCGGTCTCCCCAGGTTCTAACGTGTTCCCTGTTCCAGGCCCTGTTCAGCATACACAGAATCTGCCGCTGTTTACCATACATAGTAATGTCGTGTGCTTCTGGGATTACTTTCTGTAGAATCCCCTTTTGATCTCTTTCCAAAACCAAAACAAGGACAGTGTGCAAAGAGGTGCCTGTGCCTGGATAGGAATGCGCTGACAGCCCATCTTGCCTACTCCCAAACCTGAGTTCGGCACCCATAGCTTCAGCAAGAGGTAGAAGGGAACAGTTCGCATCCACTTGCAAATCTGCTTGTAACTCCACTTCCTATTTCACAACCTAATCTCAGCTGATACCGCAGTGCCCACGGTATGCTGATCACTACCAACAGCAGATGGAGTCGGATAAAAAGAGCTCTCTGCTTTGCCTGTTGTTGAAAGAGGACCTGGTGGAGTGATGAAACCATGGCCCCAGTTGGTTTTGAAATAACACTTTGTAGCTTATGTCTGGCTCCCATGTGGCGAATCTCAACAAATCATTCTCAGGATTTTGACATTTAACTGTCTTCTTAAGAAGCAGCAAAGAGTTTCAAAATGTAGAACTCAAGTTCCAACACAGGCAGGAACTTTGAACTTTGTGGCTTTGAATTGTTGGTGTGTATGAATATCTCAAGTGCCTAAAAGCTCTTGACAAGGGTTAGATTCAAAAGAAATTTCTATTGGATGTATTTCTGACTGAAAATTAATTGAATTACTGAATATACCTGTCCTAGTTTCTTGCTAGTTCTTTCATGAGAAGCCTACTTAGCCGGCACATTTCTAACTGAAAAGCATCGTTGTCTGTGCAGTATCACCACTGTGGCCAGGATCGAGTGAAACAGGAACTGGCAGAATCAAAATTACAAACACATGTGAACTTGGAAAGATATATTTCTAAACATAAGAAGAAGCAGCTTTTTGCACCAACACACATTCCAGCCAGGTGTGCTGCTTAATCACAAGTTCAAACCAACAGGACCAACCGTGTCTTAGAACGCCCAACACTGGAACCAAAGACAAACCTTTTCTCTTCCTAAATTGTCTCTTGTATTTTGTCATAATGAGGAGAAGTTAACATGCATTGTTGCGGCAGAGAAAAAGTTCTTTTTGGTTTAATACTAAGATTTTTAAGTGAAAATGCAGAAATAGTACAGTTTATGAATGAGTTTATTTGGGGTGTGCTAACTCAGTAAACAAACTACAGTTACTTTTGAGACGAGGTATGTCTCTTAACAAATGTATGTAAAGACGTGTGCCTTCTTTCTGATTCAGTCGGGGGTCTTGATTAGGCTCATTTTCTCTGCCAGCTAAAGAATTACAAAGCGCAGGCCTCTCCAGCTCAGCGCACGGAATCAGCAGTTAAAGGAAGGCTTTTGCTGAGGCTGAGGAAACAGGCACAAAGCAGGCTTGGAGAAAAGCAGATGGACCCTCTGCGCAGCAGGGAGACTTTTGTCTCAAGTCAGAAGGCCGGAACCATCAGAGAGGAGCAAGCCGCCCCTGAGAGGATGCCTCCACAGGGCTGGGCTGTAGCCGGTCTGTAGGGCATTGATGGGGAGGCCCTGCCCGCGTGGTTGCTCCATCCCTGGGCTGGCGGTCCTGGGTTCTATGAGAAAGCAGGCTGAGCAAGCCGGTGAGCAGCACCCTCACGGCCTCTGCATCAGCTCCTGCCTCCAGGTTCCTGCCTCCTTGCGTTCCTGTCCTTACCTCCTTCAGTAATGGACTGTAATTTAGAAGCTTAAGCCATATAAAACCTATTCTCCCCAGCTTGCTTTTGGGCAAAGTGCTTCGTGGTCACAGTAATAGAAAAAACCCTAAGACAGAGGTTGAGGAAGCTGGCCACCGTGGGAATTCACCGCCTTTGTTACTTAGGCCGGGCCCCTCTCCCTAACCGGCTGCCTACCAGGGGCTGTGTCCGACCCTGCTCTCTCACTTCTTTGCTTTCTTTCCCACTGCTAGGACTAAGCGCTAGAGCCCATGGAAGGAAGGCAAGGATTCTGGCATAGCACTTCAGTCCCAGGCCCTCGAAGTTTGCACAAGTGTTTAAGCCGAGCCTTGTTTAAACAAGTTTTAATTGCTTGGCTCCTCAGATGTAAACATTAACATTAAAATTTCACAGACCATTTTTTTTTTTTTTGGTCTGCTAATTAAGGTCAAGAGAAAAAAAAAGCTTTGGGAAAAACTCCAAGGCCCTGTGTGTCTTTGAGTATTTGTTCTCTCACCCACATTGCAGTATCGCCTTCTTGTTTCCATGGTTACACAGTTTCAGATTTGACTGTACTTATTTCTAAAATTCTCAGGACGATTATGGGTACAGTAGTAACTAAATTAACAGAACACCATTTCCCTAACTTTTTTTTTTTTACTCACATAATTGGCTTTGTAAATTGCTGCAGGGAGCTCTGTTTCCAAAGCTGCCTAGCCTGGGCTGCAGAAGGAAAGTTGGTGTAGAAAAACTTCCCTTTAATTCTGGCAATCTGAGGCTGAAGCAGGAGGCCTGCCTCTCTCAAAACTAAGAACACACAAAAAAAAGAAAAGAAAATTAGTAATTAGCCTTCAACTTTAAGCAATGCTTGGCCAGCTAGTAGTTCTGAGGTAGAGTCATTGGTAAATTGCTCTGCTGTGCCCTTTATATTAAAAGCACACACATTGTAGTTTTACATATAAGTCAGATAAAGGCACTAAATAGCCATTAAAATGTTGCTTTTCAAAAGCCAGGTATAGAGTACACACCCTTAATCCCACTGCTGGGGAGGCAGAGGCAGGTAGATCTCTGTGAGAGACCAGCCTGGTCTACGGAGGACAGCCAGGGCTACATGGAGAAACCCTGTTAGGGTGGGGGGTGGAGGGTTAAGCATATTCACATGGCAGTAAAACTGTCACAATTTGTCACAGCCGGGAGAGAAATGACATGGTTAGTTTGCTTTGTTTTCTTGATAATGGAACAAAGCAAGGACATCTGCTCTTGCCAGTTCTAGTCAATCTAGTAAACATCCAGTAATAAGTCAAATTTGAAGAGAAAACTAGGAAAGTTGCGTTCGGTCCAATAGATAAAACATCCAGACAGCACACTGTTAAGATGTCGATGCCTGCATCAGGATGTGTGGCGGCCCAAACAAAATAACAGGTCAGCACATTCTTATCAGGGCATAGCTTCCCTTTCCTCGTCTGTCCTTGGGTTGGTCTGAGAAGGAGATAGGAGAAAGACATGGCAAGAACCCCAGAGGCAGACAGTGTCAGAAGCAAACCCGGGCAAAGGGGAGGGAACAGGAAGTGGGAAAGAAACTTCCCTCCACCCCTTTGTTGTTGAAAGGGAAGGGTGCTGCAGATCAAACCTAGAGCAGGAAGCTCTAGGTTTGAACCTGACCTTGTTGTGCGGGATGTCGTCAGCCGTCCGGGTGAGTCTGGGCTGCGCTGGGCTGACAATGTGCGGTTTCCGTTGTGTAGCGTTTGCGCTGCCAACTTACCCTACCGTTGTGCACAGGACGGGGTTGAGAAATTGCTCTCAGGCAACCTTCTTCATTACAGACTTAGAAAAATGCGGTTCTGAGTTGTTAAGAATATCAGAGTAGTAAAATGCCTGTGCTCGTCTTTACAGAAGCACAGCCCCTTTCCCCGAATCAGCTGTAATCTGCGCGGGAGGTACGGGGTCTGGTGGAGCCTTATCTTTGAGGCACAGGGCCCCAAGTACTACATACAAACAGAAACTGGAGACCAAAAGGTGCGATAGCCCTGTGATAGCCCTGTGCGGTATCGCACGCCTTCCGTCCCAGCACCTGGAGGCAGAGGCAGGCGGCTGTCTGAGTTTGAGACCAGCCTGGTCTGCAGAGCTACAGTTTCAGAATAGGCAGGGCTATGCAGAGAGACCCTGTCCTGAAAACTTTAAAGCATGGAAAGATGTAGTGACGTACCTGCAGAGCTATCGGCCAGATCCACGGCAATCGCAACTGTCCAGACAGCTGGATAACACAGCAGCAAACAGAGCTGCGTTGCTCTTTGTGTATAAACCCTCGTGCCCTCCACCGACGGTGATCTTCGCGCCGCTCCGTTTCCGGCGTCTCTCTCTCCCTCCGTGTGCTGGACGCTCCTTCCAGGGATCCGTACCCTTGCACTGCCATATCTCAGAAAGTCATTCATCGGTAACAAAGTGGGAAGACAGAAATGCCGCCTTTTTCTCTCCTCTGTGCTCTGTCTTACTGTCTAGAAGTATCTGCTCACCTGCTCAAAGGCCATTTGCACTGACAGTCGTCTCCTCCCTCCATCTCTGTCTCAGTGGCCCTTCCACCTCCACCGTGAGGCCTGGAGGGGGGGGATGTCCTCCGACTGCACTACTCTCGGGTGCCTCAGTCCCCTCAAGCCTGTTGCACTTCGCCTTCGTGTCATCCATCCTTACTGTTTGTCCTGACAAGACCCTGAATTAACACCCATCAGCATTTTTCAAACAAGAAGCTTTTTAAGACAGAACAGGTCTTCGATAAATATTTATGCAACTCACAATCAGGAGGACCCCGAGTAACAGCCAGTGTCCACAAAAGTTGCTAAAAGGGTTAGAGGAGGAGCGAACAGTTGGCACACTGTGGAGCGGAAGTGATCGCGCCCTGAGGGGTGGGGAGAGAAGGCCCCAGCAGAAAACTCCAGGCTTGGGAGAGGGGCACGGTCTGACTGGATGCAGGTCTCCGCCCACTCGTCGGGGCTTCCTTGTAGCCAAATGAAAGTGTGGTGAGACTGGCGGCCCATGCTGTGTGTCAGGGCAGCCGAAACGAGAAAATGCCCAGGGCAAGGCCCCCAAAGCTTTGTTTATGCTTCTTCATGAAACAGAATCACACATACACACCCACACATACACATACACACACACACACAGATACACACATACAAACACACACCAGAAAAATGGCTACCTGCCTCCATTTAGGGCCATTTGAAAAGCTTCTTAGGGTTAGTCTTTTTTTTTCTCTCCCCCTCCTTCCCATCTTCCTTCCCTCCCTCCCTCTCCCTCTCTCTGTATCTATTCTCCTGTAGTCCAGGCAAGCCTGAAGTTCACTAATACAGAGACAGATGGCAATGATCTCCTGAGCCTCCCACCCCCACCACCTGACTGCTGGGATTAGAGTGGTACACCATCATACTCCACGTGACTCGGCTTTTCTTAAAACTCACACGTTCTTCTTTTTCTCTTTTTAAAAAAAGTGTGTGTGTGCGTGTGTGTGTGTGTGTGTGTGTGTGTGAACTACATGTGTGTAGGTGCCTGAAGATGTCAACAGAGGGCATCAGACCCCCTGAGATTGGAATTACAGGCAGTGACAAGTTGCCTGATGTGGGTTCTGGACGCTGACTTCAGATCTTCCGGAAGGGCAGCAAGTGCTCTTAACTTCGATTCCCACACTCACCCCTTTTGATGGAAGCCTGGCAGCAGGCTGCATTGATGGCCCGTAACAGCCTCCGAACGGCCGGTCTGCTGCTGTACCAGGACTCTGGAAGCCGAGAGCTAGTGAGATGTTCAGCAGGTCACCGAGCTTGACGATCTGAGTTTAGACCTTGGGAACGAAACCACGTGAGAAAACAGAGAGCCAGCCCTACACACAAGAGTGGAGGGGGTGGGCAGCCTCACCCTGCTAGACAGATCAGATGTAACAATGTTCTTTAAGCCCGGAGGGCTAGAGAGACTGCTCCCTGATTGAGAGCACTGGCTGCTCCGGAGGACCCAGGTTCCGCTCCACATGGCAGCTCACAGTTGTCTCTGACTCCAGCCCCAGCGGCTGTCCTCTTCTGGCCTCAAGCATCAGGCTGGCAAAGGGTGCAGACATACACGTAGACAAAACACCCAGACAAACAAAATTTAAAAGAAAATAAAATTTAAAGAGGGGAAAGATCCCTGAAGCTGGTTCCATTTGAGAATCTGAAGCCATTTGCTTTGCTTGGGGTGTGGGCGCGCGGGGGGGGGGGGAGGTGGGAGGGGGCGGGAAGTACCTGGAGTACCTATTTGAGCTTGAGCTGAATCAGTCTCCCGGGTTAAGATGGTTCTGACTCCTGTTAGCTGGGCCTGGCCACACTCCTGAGGTGTTAACTTTCTGGTGGTGTCTCTCATAAGCAAATGTTAGGACAGCACAGAATAGTCTTAAAGAGCAGGGAGTGGTTAGCCCCAGGCAGAGAAGGAAACAGCAGGGGAGAGGAGGGGGGAGGGCGCAGCCAGCTGGAAACAGCTCGGTTGACAGAGCATTTGAAGTTGCCCCCTTTTTTGGAAATTAGCCAGTTTTAAGGTATTGGAAGCTTCCTGTTCAACTCAGCTGGAAAGGTTTCTCAAGTACCCCGTGTGGCTCTTTACAACTTAGACACAGCCTAAAGCCATGCCACCTGATTACTGTGGCCACCTGAGCAAGGTACTCTGTTGGCCTTGCACCAGCCCCAGCACAGGAGGTTGATGGTCACTACAGGCCGTGTTGGCTCCTAGCTAGGGGCCAACATTTTTTTTTTTAATCTAACCACCAAAATTGAAAAAAAAAAAAAATTACACCTTTGGGAACAGCCTGCGCAGTCCCCCTCATCACCTGGGGAGTGGTCAGCAGTGCGAGGACCGGTCCCTCTGATGAGGATGGAGGCTGCCAGGAGGCAGCACCTGAGCTCTTTCCCGGCCAGGCTTGCCAGGACCTGAGGAAGCCCGGGAGGGGCACACTTTAACCTAGACAGATCCTAGAGGTAACATTTTGTCAAGACTGAGGAAAAAAAAAAGATCGGCATTGTGCAACCCTTTAAGGCCTGGGGAGCACTGCAGAAGAGGAAGCAGAAAGACCAGCCAGAAGATGGGGAGAAGAGCAGGAAACTCTCCTTTCTGGCTGGGACACAGCCCTGCAATCCAGAGTTCACTGCTGTTACACAGGCCGGTACAGGATCTGCAGAATAGGCCACACAGAGTAGAGGTGGGGGGGAGGGTGGAGAGTCACACTCACTGCTGGACTGTTTGCTGCTGGCAGATTTGGAGAAAGGTCAGTCACTGACTTCAGTTTTACACACACACACACACACACACACACACACACACACACACACACCCCGTGACCCCACTAGGCTAGTCGGGAGGCAGTGGTCACACAGGTGGCCCTGATTCAACTAGTGTGTCACATACAAAATTAGAAGCCCTGAGTCTGGGAAGTGGAAGGTAGGGATGATGAGGGCAATGGGGGAGGGACTGTTAGGGGTTGGGGGAAAGTAATTAAAATGTATCGTCGCACAGAAGAAAAGCAGAAACAACCAAGGAAAAGCCAAGATCAGCGTTAACAATTGCACAAAGGAGAGGAGTAAAATGGCAGACAGGTGAGGCTGATATGAGCATGAAGAGTGTGGCAGACCTCAGTGAGTCGTAGGAACAGCTTTGGCTAAGAGGCGTCTCCTGCTCCAGCAAGCCTCTCTCCTAAGCATTAAGGGGAAGTAGGGCCAAGCGCACATAGTGTCCCGGCTGCAAGGCTTAAAGGCTTAAAGGGTATATTTAGTTAGATAAAAAAATAATTTATTCTGTACATCAATTTTGTTTAATCATTGAAAAACTTACAATTATAAATCTGTACACCTAAAGAAGCTAAGCAAGAAGGAGGACCCTGGGTAAGATGATCAACCTTCATTCAGAAAGGCAAACAGGACGGACATAGGAATAGGGAGAAAACAGGGAACAGGACAGGAGCCTACCAGAGAGGGCCTCTGAAAGACTTTACCCAGCAAGGTATCAAAGCAGATGCTGAGACTCATAGCCAAACTTTGGGCAGAGTGCAGAGAATCTTATGAAAGAAGGGGGAGATAGAAAGACCTGGAGGGGACAGGAGCTCCACAAGGAGAGCAACAGAACCAAAAATCTGGGCACAGGGGTCTTTTCTGAGACTGATACTCCAACCAAGGACCATTCATGGAGATAACCTAGAACCCCTGCTCAGAGGTAGCCCATGGCAGCTCAGACTCCAAGTGGGTACCCTAGTAAGGGGAACAGGGGAAATCTCTGACATGAACTCAGTGGCTGGCTCTTTGATCACCTCCCCCTGAATGGGGAGTAGCCTTACCAGGCCACAGAGGAAGACAATGCAGCCAGTCCTGATGAGACCTGATAGGCTAGGGTCAGATGGAAGGGGAAGAAGACCTCCCCTTATTAGTGGACTGAGGGAGGAGCATGGGAGGGGAAGTGGGAGGGAGGGTGGGATTGGGAGAGAATGAAGGAGGGGCTGCAGCTGGGTTACCAAGTGAATAAATTGTAATCTATAAAAATAAATAAACAGATAGATAAATAGATAAATGAAAAAGTACAATTATTACAGGGATTAGATGTTGCAGAAGGGGAAGAATTCCTCTTCCCAGGAAGGCTGTACCAAGTCTTGGGTATTATCATGACAGCATTTACACAGCCACCACGACAACCTTGAGTCAATCCTCCATGTGTCTTGGAAGGCCAGGCATCCTAGGAAGCAGGAGGGTGGGTCAGCGGGTAACACGCTCCTGCTCTGAGCCAGGGAGGCACCAGCGCCCTCCCTCAGCATTGCCAGGGGCACCCTTCTGAGTGTTAGCCAAGCCACTGGACGAGCCGTGACACTTTGTACAAGCTCCATGTGCTGGCTCAGTCATCTCTCTGTAAGGTCAGCCCCACGGACTGGGTGTCTACTCTGTCCTGACACAGGTCTTTCAGTCCAGTCGAACGTGGCTTTCCTCTCAGGCTGGGAGGGATGTGAGGCAGCCCTTTCTCCACCCTGGTGAGAGAAGACAGAAATAAGAGGCTAACTCGGATGTTGCTGGTGCTCATTTCCGGGCACCACGTCAGCAGCCGGGATTTCCAGGACCAACGGCTTCGGCTTCGCATCAGGAGTTGCCGGAAACTGCTTTGATTGTGTGCTCCACACAGTGTGGGAATCGGCGTGAGCTGCAGTTTGACTCTAACCGTTGTCTGCAGAGTGCATTCCGGAGGCGCACGAACCCGTGCCTAGGGGCCTCTTGGCATTGATTAATTGTTAACAATCTTGCTTTGCTTGGACTTTTGAGGCAGGGCGTCCGCTGCCCACTGGCCTGGCACTCGCTACGTAGCGCAGGCTGGTCTTGAACTCATGGCAGTGCTTCTGCTTCAGTAAATCACCCAAGCACTGAAATGACACTTGTGCATTCCCACGCCAAGCTCAAAAGATTCGTTTTAACAGAAGAAACGAAAATAGGCCTATAACCTGGCTCCTTTGAAGAAGCGTCAGGAAAGTTGTTGAAGTGTGTTCTGTGCTCGCCGACCTCTGCTGAGTTTTTGAGCCAGGGAGCCACAGTGGGGGCAATCCTGCCCCCCACCCACCCAGGTACCCGGATTCCAGGCCTGTGCCCCAAGACCCAACTTTATTCTTCTGCTCGCTACATTTCTTCAGCTCTTGTCTGTGTGCTTGCGGGGAAAGAAATAATTTCATGTCGATGAATATTTATTGTATGTTAATTAGCTTGGGTGAACTACATGGGAGACACTGAAGTTGCGGATGAGTAAAGAAAGTGAGGAAAAGAGGAAGACCTTCAATCCTGACGGTAAGTTCTGTGCCAGGGGCTGCCACAGCTCCGTCAGCTTGGAGGGGTGCGCTAGCACAGCGTTCCTCCGTCAACCTCGGGTGAAGCGCCTGTCCCCTGCTCCCCCTAGCTTCCGTCGACAGCATGTCCACCTCCAGTTCTGTCCGGCCACACACCTCCAGTGCCCTCCAGCCCACTGAAGTGGCTGAGAAGGTGTGTCCCGGCCTCTGCCCTCTCCTGGAGTCGCCCACAGCCTGCCTCCTGGGCGCTACCCATTTTCTTTTTCCTCATAGTAATCAATCTGTTGAAACAAGATTGCACACTCTCTGTCAAACTGGTTCCACCTCATTTCCGTGACCTTCGTTCGGGTGTTTGTCTATATGCTGGCTGACAGGGAACGACATCACCGGATGCCATTAACCGGATGCCTTGATTAACATCTGCTCTTTGAGACTTATTTTTCCAAGTTTCACACATATGACATTTCGTTGCCTAAGTTCAGGTCTTGTTGTCAGAAAATCTTCTGTCTATATAGTTTCCGCCTATTTGAAGTAGCCTGTTTTTTTCTTGAGCCAGGCTCTCACACTGTGGCCGGGCAGCCCTGGGCTTCCTGACCTCACACTTCTACCTTGGCCCCCCAAGGCTCCCATGCACAGCTCCTTCTCATGTCTGTTAGAGACTGCTGTCAATGGTTCCCCACCCCGTCCTACACGTTTTCTAGGAGACAGGGGGAAGCATGGGTAGCGCTCAAGGAGGCTGAGGCAGAAGTCCCCGGCTAGATGGGGCTCCCTGGAGAGAAGGCGGCCGGGGAGGGAGGATAACATGGAGTCCTTTATCTAATGGTGCCTCAGATGCCGAGTGACTTGCCGCTGAGTCACATCTGAGCGTTACTATAACATAACCTGTGGGGCTGCGGATTTGGCTGTCTTTCAGCACCTGGCCCGGCATGCACCAGACCGTGGGTTCACTCACAAGCCCTGGGTGATGGATTGCAGACCTCACAGGATCAGAATTCACCTTAGAAGCCAACCTCAGGAGGGGCTTCTAGACTGGGTTCGCTGAGGTAGGTAGATCCAACTCAAACATGAGCCACACCACTGTCCGGGCTGGGATTCCAGATTCGTCACACAGGAGAACAGCCGCACGGACATCTCCTGCCACAGGCACAGTGACTGGCAGCTTCCGCACCCAATGCCATGCCTCCCCACCCTCCTTTCACATGGTCAGCTGGAAGAAACCCTTCCTCCCTTAAGGAGCATTGGTAGGCAATTTTCATAACAGTGAAGACATTAAAGCAAAACTCACTGTATCAGAAGAACAATTGTTAGTCCTATTTGTCTTTTCTTCTCTAGAAGCATGGGGAAGTTGCTTGAGAAGTTGCAGGACTGCTGCTCTAGAGTCCTGTCAGCATCTAGGCCTACTTCCTGGTCCCAGAGCCTGCCGGGCCAACAAGCCCGGGTCGGGTGTTCCCGAGCACACAAAGAGAATATCTCGGTTGCTCCACATTCACTCCGAGCCAGGGAGCCTCTATTTTTATCTTTTCTTGTACTTGCTTCACCGGCTCTTGAGCTGAGGCTAGCCCAGAGCGAGTAGTCCTGCCTTCTCCTGGGTGTTGATTGCAGGCCCCTGCCACCATGTTAGACCCCTGAACACGAGTTCTGGAAGAGAAGTGCCAACCCACCTCCACTGCAGGGCCTCGGCTTGCCTTCCCCCTCTTTTGTCCCGAAGTTCTCTCTGAATTTGCCGCTTCTGTTAGGAACACGCACTATCTTCCGGGGACTGAATGTAATCACTTTGGGTTTGAATATCAACGACTCTTCCACCCTTCAACAGCTGGTCTGTCATATGCAGTTCTGGAAACAAAATTGTAAAAGTGAAAAAAAGAGACGACACTTTTTGCTCTCAACTGACAGGCATGGCCGCTTGTCATGTGACATGTTGCTGGCTCCAGGCTCGTTGTGTGCAACCGTGCCCTATTTCCCGTCATCCCCTGGGACCTGTCGTTGTCCCCCCATCACCACTCGCGAGCTCATGCCCTGTGGTGCTCACCCATTCCATTCTCCCTGCTCACCCTTCATGGATTGTTCCATCTGCTGGGAGAACAGGGTTGACTGCCAGATGGTGGCTTTGAAATTTATGTAGTAAAGCAGTCTTCCTTGGGGGGGGGGGAATGTGTTTATTTCTCTCATGGATGTTCTGGGGTTCTAAAATAAGGGATTTTCTGCTCTGTTTCTCTTAGAGAAGTGTTCAGCAGGCTCAGCTGTCGGATGGATAACAGACCTGTTTTCCTTAAAAACCACAGGAGAATAGTACGTAAGGAAAAGTAATTCTGCGATCCTAAACAGAAATGACAGAATGAAACAGATCTGAAATTAAGCACATTGCCTGTTGCTGAGACTATATATGTATATACATGTATGTATTACCCTGCAGCTAAATTCTGTAATAGCACGCTTGAGTCCTTGAATGATTTTAGGGCATATTGGTTGGTAAACCAGCGTTTATTTGTGTTCAGCAGTTAACATTTTTCAAAGTGACAAGATAAATGTAAGTCTCATGAAAGGAACAGTTTCTCTTTCGTACGTTGTCACAAAATTTGCTAGCACTGTCACAATTCTTTACAATCGACAGTAATAAGATAGCAAGTGTGAGTTACTCAAGATTGTCACCATTATCCTAGAAGCAAACAGAGGGTGGAGCGTTCAGGCTGCTATGAAAATATGCTGGAATGAGCATAGTTTGGTGGTACCTGCCTATAATTCCAGCTGGAGGTCAGCCTGGCCTAAATTGTAAGGCTCTGCCTCAAAAGATAAGAAACTAGTAGTTCTCCACAGTGGGGAGTGATTCTTTCTATTTTTATTTATATGCAGTGCTGTTCTGCCTGCTTCGCACGTGTGTGTCTGTATGAGAGTGTCGGATATTGGAGTTACAGACAGTTGTGAGCTGCCGTGTGGGTGCCGGAAGAACATTCTCCTCTGGAAGAACATTCAGTGCTTTAACCACTGAGACATCTCTCCAGCTCAGAAGTGATTCTTGATTGCACTGTAATCTATCAAAAAAGCAAAATTACAAAAGATTATTGGAAACATTTAAATATGAACTACATAGGAGCTAGTGTGTGAGCGTTTGTGCTCTTTGGCACGCGCGCGTGCACTTGGAGAAAGGCTGTGTACATTTGTAACTGCATGGGAGACCAAAGGCAGCCTTGGCTCTTGTCCTCAGGTCCTGTCCACCCTGTGTTCTGACACAGGGTCTCCCGCTCAGCCTGGACCTCACTGCTTAGTGTGTGCTGGCCAGCCAGACAGCCCCTGGGAACTGCCTGTGTCTGCAAGCCCATCGCTGGCTTTACAAGCGTGTGCCATCACACCTGTCATCTTTATATACACTCTGGGAAAGAAACTTGGCCCCTCATGCTTGCAAGGCAAGGACTTCATGGACCATGCTATCAGCCCAGCCCTGGAACAGTTAGGGCTATTGTATGTGTATAATAGAATGAGTCCCAGGTAGAATCATGCTGGGACTTCACAAGAGAGCATTTTCGTCTGGAAGCTGCAGGTCAATCTTTTTTTTTTTTCAATTGATCGAAAAATTTAAAAATGAAATAAACTATTTGTGGCCAGATACTAAAAGTTAGTGAATCCAGACAAAGACCAAATGTATATTCATTGGTCAATGTTTAAAATTTTTATATAAGATTAGGTGTGGTAATGCACACATTGAATTCTAGCACTCAAGAATCAGAGGCACTTGGGTATCTGTGGTTTTGAGGCCAGTGAGTCTCAGGCTAGCCAGACCCTGTCTCAAACGCACAAAAATCAATAAAATAAAATTTTACAAATATAGCCATCACATTTTTTTTTAAATAAAAGTTTGGGAGGACTGGGCTTAGAAGCACATGCCTATAATCCCAACTCATAGGAACAGAGTTGATGCCAGCCTAGACTCTTAGCAAGACCCTGCCGCAAGAGGGAGAGAGAGGGAGAAACAGGGTGTGGGCGAGAGGAAGCCATCTGAACTTAGCAGTTTTTGCCAAGCCTTCAAGAGAGGTGCAGATCGTCACACGTGCAGTTAGTACCCAGCTGGTGAGGCACAGAGCTAGAGGCTACTTAGGAAGTCCTTGTTTTGGTCCTTAGAATCCCAGAAGTCCCTAACCTGTGACTGGAAGCCTGACTCAGCCGTTGCTCTGACTGCAGACCCCTTACTTAACTGCTAACTGGCAGACTGCAACCTTCCTTCCGGTCATTTAGGAAGATCAAGAGTCATTAAGTAGTTTCTGCTTCCAGCCAGGATGAAACCAGACTTGAGCCTATGGTCTGACCTTAACCAAGAAACTGGACACATATGAAGCACAAGTTTCCACAGCATGGACAGCAGGAAGCTCAGGACAGTGTTCCCCGGAAGAAGAAGAGCAAATGAGAGGACCCCTACCCTGGCCCTGCCTTCCTATCTACAGAGGAGCACCTAGGGTTCGAAAAACCATGGTGAGAAAACACAAGCAGGGTCTCCTGAATTTCCTGGGTTGGAAAATGAAATTGAAAATGACTGAGTTGGGGCGAATACAGTTAGAACCTATAGTACAAAACCAGGCATAGCGGCACACTCCTGGAACCCCAGCACCAGGGAAGCAGAGGCAGGAGTCTCTGTGACTTCAAGGTTAATCTGGTCTACATTTTGAGTTCCGAGCCAGCCAGGGCTACATATTGAGATCCTGTCTCAACACTAAATCCCAGAGTGCTAGGATTCCAGGTGTGCGCCACCATGCCTGGCTTGACAATCTTCTGTATGTATGTATGTACATATGTATTTTTGAGGCAGAGGCTCTCTACACAGCCCTGGTTGTCCTGGTAGACCAGGCTGGCATCAAACTCATAGGCTGCCTCCCCAGTGCTGGGATCAAAGGTGTGTGCCACCACGCCCGGAGGCACAAAGCATTTCTGATTCTCTAGGAATAATACAAGAAAGTTGTATAATTTGATGTACAGTAAGATGGAGTCAACATTCCTACTGTAAGAGAGAGGGACGGGAGCCTGGAGGGAGGAAAGGCCGGACTGACGCTGACAGGCAGACACTTAACTCTGTAGCTCACGCCTGCTGTTTAAGCCGTTGACATCATCTGAGCCCCAACTAGCATGTGCGCTTTCCCCTCCTTGGCCTGGCGGTTTGTAGCCCAGGGGACTCCTTTCTTGGGCTGGCTCCCATAAGTACCTGGAGCTTTTCCTAGCAGCCCTCTCCAGCACTATGGCAGCGCCAGCACAGCTGAGGCTTCCCGAAGCTTCACACCCATGTGCTCCCTCCGGGGAATCCAACACAGCCCCCCAGTGCCTGCTCTCACAAGCTTTTCTCTGGAACCTCGGAGGAAGCCTCCATGATTCTGTAACGCTTGTATTCTTCACACCACATGGAGGATGCCAGCTTTTGGGCATGGCTGTCCGACACTAGCTGCAGTGCCCTCTGAATGCCAGGGTGACTGAAGCCATGAAAACACTTTCCCGTAGGTTCTTTGTAATCAGGATGCAGTGGAGGTGCCCTGTTTTCAAAGAAAAGAGTTTGCAGCTTTACACGGCACAGCCTGCAGTAGATGGGTCTCTAAAATTCTTGTTAACTCTGTGTGTGTGTGTGTGTGTGTGTGTGTGTGTGTCTGTCTGTCTGTCTGTCTGTCTATCTGGGCGCAGGGTATGTGCACACGCGTACGGCAGAGGTCAGAGGAGCTGGACTGCACTGGAGCTAGACATACAGAAGGTTGTGATCCATCCGGGTGTGGGTGCTGGGAGCTGACCTTGGGTCCTCTGCAAGAGCATAGCACTCTTAGCCAATGAGCCACGCTCTGGTCCTTTTGTTATGCTTAAAGTGTCTTCAAGGCATCTTTCCAGTTGTTCCCTTGCAAAGTACGGGGCTTTAACAGGGCTAATCATCCCAATCTCTCGCTCTGTAAAACTCTGTGTGTGTGTGTGTGTGTGTGTGTGTGACTGTTAGTGTCTGTTTTCTCTTTCCACCATGTGGGTTCTGGACACTGAATTCTCTTCATCAGCGTTGACAGCCAGGACCTTAACCACTGAGCCATCTTGTGATCCCCATCCCCTAATAATCTCTTTAAGCAACTCCAGTTTCTTTCTCTCCAGTCTTACTGTTGAGCTTTTTAGTTGGCAAGTGTGTTCATTACTTCCGTGTTCTGGGATAAAATGCCATGTCCAGCTTTGGCTTGTTACCCAGAGATTAGATGTTCACAGTGGTGGAAAAGACGCAGTGACCCGAGCAGTAAGCGGAAAGGTCACAGAGCAACCACACACACACACAGAGCAGAGAGTCCTGAAATTCTATGACCTCCCCAAACTGCACCACCAGCTGGGACCAAGTGTTCAAATACGTGGACCTACCGGGGCATTTCTCTTTCACACTGCCACGGTACAGAAACTAATGTGTCTCAGGACGGCATTTTCATACAGACACAAGATTATACTTGGGTCTTATTTAACACTCACAGCTTTGAATCTGCTCTTTTCTGACCAAGTGGTCTTTTCCCCATCCTCCTCCACTTTTTGTTCCTCCTTCTCACTGTAAACTCCGCTAAAAGCTAAAGCAGCTGTCAGGAACTGTTGGAAGGCCCCTGCTGTTTGAGGTTGTGGTCCTCCCAGTCCGGGCAGCTATGCTGAGCTCCTGTTAAGATGCCTCCTGCTCTCTGCCTGGCTTCACCTGGAGAGTATCTCTAGTACGCCCCTAACCACATTTGACACATGGCCTTTGACACAGCTCCCTGCTCGCTCTCTCCTCCCCACGCCTACATGATAATTAGCTACTGTGTTCCGTTCGCATGATAGGAGCCTGCTGTGTACAGCAGATCAAGCACCCTTGAAGGGCTTAGTCTTAACCAATTGTGTACACCTGTCCTTGGTCTCTGGAATTAAGGTTGCACTAGCTCCCGGAAGTGGTCCCCAGACAGTGCTGGCTGGCCTTTCCAGCCTTTCGTCTGGCTCTCGCCCCTCCTGACTTCATGGGCTGGTGGGAGACAGCCCCCCACACAGGAGGAGAGCCACAGTAACTGGGCCGTGGCCTGGACGCTCTGCTCTCTTGCAGTTTCCTCTGCCAGACTGCTTAGTCCATTCCTTGTGAATTCGGCCTCACTCCGTTTTTAAGGACGCAGGCAAAATGTAGACTATTTACCAGACTGTGACTCGGCTGGGCTTCATCTCAGAGTCCTTATTTGCATGTGAAACCTCTTGCACACTCTCTTTATTGTTTCTACTGACTTGCTGGTCTTCCGCACTCCCACAGCATTGCCCTTTAAGCTCCACTTCAGCACCGTGGGGCTGTCTAGCCTACTTACCCGAATCCCTTCCCAAACCAGTCCCAAAGGCCCATGAGCCGCTTGGTCAAAGAAGACAATAGCCGCGTTTCTTCTGTGTTTTCCACATTAGATAAGTTTTCAGTCTCTGTGAGTACAGTTTCAGGCAGAAGCACGGAAAGACATATTTGTTTTGATTCACGCTCTCAGAGGGTTTCATTCCATCTCGGAAGGAAATCTTCTCAGCTGGTGGCTGCAGGGGGCATCTGCCAGAGGCTGGTCATATCCCCACAGAGCAGGAAGTAGAGGGAGACACGGGAACCAAGGGTGTCACCGTTACAGGCTCTACCTAGCGGGGTACTCATCCCTCCTCCTGAAGGTTTCACTGCCTTTCGGAACAGCACTGCCAGCTGGGGAACCTGAGCCAGCGGAGCATCTTCTTCCCAAACCCTAACGGCAAGAATAATTTGGGTTCCCTGAATGAAAGGCCTCCTAACTATGGAACATTGGAAAAAAGTACTTAAAAGGCTCTTTCTGTTTAGTATCTTCTAACATTTTTATTTGATGGATTTGTTCTAAGTGTGTGAGTGTGTGTGTGTGTGTGTGTGTGTGTGCACACCACATGTGCGCGGTACCCACAGAAGCCAGAAGAGGGTGTTAGAGCCTCAGATGCTGTGAGCCACCAACGCATGCTGTGAGCGGAACCTGGGCCCTGTGCAAGGTCAGCCAGTGTTCTTACCCTCTGAACCAGTGCTGGACATCGTCATTTAAAGAGGCGAGGTCAGGACTGGCTAACAGCTGCTTTGGTTCCAGTGGACACTAACATTGAACCATAAGATCAGGGCTGGCAAGATGGTTCCATATGTCAAGGCTCCTGGCAGGCTCAGCTGACTCTCCAACCCCAGACGGTAGAAGAAGAGAACAGATTTCTGAAGGCCGTCCTCCGACCGCCACACAGGCACCATGACGTGTGTGCATGCACACAGTAAGTGTGATTAAAATGTGCATTTTGTGTTTTTACTTGTTTGTTTATTTGTGTGCATGCGCACACAGACATCCTGGAGTGAGCACAGCCTTCGGAAGACAAGTGAGAGACAGTTCTGTCCTTTCTTCGTGTGGGACCTAGTGATTGAATTCAGGTTGTTGGGCCAGAGGGCAAGCCCCTTCCTTCTCGGAGCTGTTTCACTGAACCTATTTTTTTATTAAAATAGAAAGATAAAATTATATCAAACTTAGTTAATTGTATCTTAGGACAAAGCTCAAAACGCATAGGAATACCAAACACTCTCCCAGGAAATATAAAACTCACAAAGTTTAGCATCCAAATGAACTACAGCATTCACACACACACACACACACACACACACACAAAAGCATGGGAATATAACTCATGGTGAAAAGAAAAGCCAGTCCATAGGGACAGCCCTAGAAATGATCTGTGTGATGGAACTAGTCCATACAGACATCAGTGTAGTTGTGTCAGATACACTTCACACATTGCAGAACTTTGTGCAGATACAAAGACGTTCCTGGCCCTCAGTAAACTCTTAAATATGGCAAATTAAAAAAATAATCTCCCTGGACAAGATCAGACAAGATGAAGGTTGGACTCGCCCCAGGGAATCAACGACCCTAATCTGCAGGAAGTAGTCTAAAAAGATCTCAACACCCCCTCTCCCCACTGACCTTCTTTCTGTCTCTCCTACCTGGTGCTGGGGTGTTGGAAGGGATTGGGTTGGGGGAGGTTGGTAGATACAAGAACCCCAATAAAATAGATAAGAAAATAGGCCAACAAGATAGAGCCCTGCTGCCTTAAGCACCTTCTAAAGACATATGTAAACACTGTGGCACCAAAGGTTAAACTCCAGCGTGGATTCAGAGAGCCCTGCAGTGCCCCACAGCCACAGGCTCCTCAAGAGAGGCCATGGGTATCGCCACTGGTGCTTTCTGTGACCCTGTAAAGCTTTCATTTCATGTGTGGCAGCTGCAGTAATTGGGGTCCCCCAGGACCGACACCTGCCATGCTTCTCTGCCTGGAACTGCTCTTGAGGGGTGGTTTGGTTTTTGTTTTTTTTTTTTTGTTTTTTTTTTATTATTATTATTTAGAAATCTCACATCATGTGTCCTGATCTTGCTCTTCTCCCAGTCCCCCCATGTCTGTTCCCTCCCGCCCCTGTGACCTCTCTCACCACCCTCACTGAAAAAATAAATAAATAAATAAATAAATAAATAAATAAGAAGAAACAAGTTTGTTTTGTGTTGTCCACATGCCCTCCCACTCCCCAGCCATGAAGGTGAGTGTTCCTCCAGCTGCACTGGGGCCAGCACCAGCTGAGGGGAGCATCCCCCACCAGGAGGGCAGGACCAGCGCTCCCATATCCTCAGACATTGCACAGGCTTTCCTGGTAACGTGGCCACACAGATCACTATGCCCCTGGCTGTATCAGGACCACCAACCCGCCGACGGCAGCTGCACCAAATGCAGGTCTCACCATGCTCTCCAGGCACGTCAGCATGCCCTGTCCCCGCCTCAGCAGGCATGGAAGCCCAGGGACATCACCCAGGCATCAGCCGGCCGCACAGACCACGCACACCCACAGGGAACACAGACAGCAGCGTGGCCTCTTGGTAGCATCGCAGGCAGCTGTGGCCCTGTGAGGAGGTCCAATGGAGGGCGAGCCTTTGCCCAGGGACCCCACGATCCTACTGGGCAATGGCAGCGCTGACCTCAGCCCTGTCTCACCTGCCACAGCCATTGTTATGCCCAGATCTTAAGGTCCCCAAAGACCACCAGGAGCTGGACCACATATGAAAGAGCAAAGTGCTTTGTTCAGGCTTTAGCTCTGTCTGCCCATTATCACCAACACAGTGGTGAGCCCCAACCAGCTGCATGCAGGGTTTTTATTTGGGGTTTAAACAAGAACTCGGAAATCCCAGCTTAGCAGTTACACGATTGGCTGACATTCAGCAGGGGCAAGCTTGTTACAGAGTGATTGGCTAACTAACATAACTAGCATTGAGCGAGCTATCTTTAGACCTCAGGAATGCTAGGTCGGTGGGCTGCCCAGCACAAATGCCCCACCCTGAGATGAGATACCTTCCCATTCTTGTGGTTATCTCCAGGCTGCTCCTTGGGTAGGGAACTCTATGGTCTTGTTGCTGGAATTGTTGCATGGAATTGACCCATGGCTTAGTTCCTGGAACTAATGACTTTGGGGGGAGGGGGCTCAAGCCGGGTTCTCTCACCAGTTCTGTCTCTTTCTGTAGTTCACCCACTGCTCCGTTTTCCTGCCTCTCAATCACATATTTGTTCATTGCAGTGGTTCTTGGGTTTTGACTGGCTAATTCATTATAGCTTCTTTGGACGTGTCTTTGAATCTTTGTACCCTGATAATGTATAATAATCCAGCAGTGTTCTAACGGGAAGCATGCTCATTGGTTATTTCCCTTTGTGACAAGAGGCCTCTCTGTCTTTCTGACTGTCTGTCTCTCTCCCTCTGTGTGTGTATGTTTATGTATGTATATAAATATAAATATATATATATAAATTTTTTTTTTAAGCCAGAGTCTCACTGTGTAGCCCTAGCTGTCCTGGAGCTCATTCTGTAAATCAGGCTGTCCTCAAACTCGGAGGTCCTTCTGCCTCTGCCTCCTGAGTGCTGGGATTAAAGACAGGCACCACCACAGCCAACTACAGTCATTTTAATTACTCTCTTTTGAAGAGGTTTGGTTTTATTTCTGTTTAGTTTTTATTTTGTCTGCACGTGTGTCTGTGCACCCACTGCCCGCAGCCGTCAGCTGTGATCACTGCGTGGTTTTTCAGGCATCTGTGGCATATGCAGAGCGGCTGTCTAGGTCAGGGTAGTCAGTCTCACTGCTGTTTGGCTGAGGAGCCTTTTACTCAAAGCTCTCAGAGCAGCAAAGAGAGCTCAGCAGTGCCAGTTAGGGAGTCAAATCGCTCTCCCAACATTGTTTCTTATTGACAGAACATTAGGAGTGCTAACATGTTTTAAAGACAGATTTATTTATCCATCCATCCATCCTTCTGTCTGTCCATTCCTTTATTCACTCTTATTCACTCATTCATTTATTCATCTTTCTTTTTTTTTTTTTTTCTTTGAAACAGAGCCTAATGTAAGCCAATGGTGGCTTCAGACCTGCTGTGTTGCCAGCTACGGCTTCATTTCCTGACCCTCCAGCCCTGTCTCCCAAAGGCTGGGATCAGAGGCATGCACCTCCACATCTAGCCTTAAAAAACCTATTTATAACTTGGGGGAATTTTTTTATTAATTAAATTTATTTGTGTGTTTATTCACTTTACATCCAGAACACAGCCCCTTCCCTCTTCTCCTCCTTCATCCCACTCCCTTCCCTCCTCTTCTCCTTTCCCCCCCTCCCACCCTACCCACCTGGCAATCAAGTCATATCAGGATTAAGCACATCCTATTCCACTGAGGCCAGACAAGGCAGCCCAGCCAGGGGCAAGTGATCCAAAAGCTGGCAAGTGAGTCCATGTCTGAAACAGTCCCCACTTCCCTCACTAGAGGACCCACTTGAAGCTGCCAATCGGCCACATCTGTGTAGGGGGCCTAGGTCCAGTCATGCATGGTCCTTGGTTGAGGCTTCAGTCTCAGCAAACCCCTCTGGACCCTGGTTAGTTGGCTCTGTTGGACTTCTTGTGGAGCTGCTGTCGCCTCTAGGTTCTTTTATCCTTCCCTCTGCTTTTCCACAAGACTCCTTACACATCACCCCATGTTTGGCTGTGAGTCTCGGCATCTGTTTTGAGATGCTGCTGGGTAGGGCCTCTCAGAGGACAACTCTGACGGGCTGCTGTCCACAGGCTTAGCAGAATATCCTTCATAGTGTCAGGGTTGGCACTCTCCAATAGGGTGGGTCTCTGGTTGGGCCAGGTATGGGCTGGGCATTTCCTCAGTCTCTCCTCTATCTGCTCTGTCTTTATCCCTGCACACCTTGAAGGCAGGGTCAATTTTGTGTTGAAGTTTTTGTGTGTGGGTTGGTGTTCCCCTCCTTCTGCTAGGAGACTAGTCCAGTTGGAGGGTGTCCTTTTCAGTCTCTGTGTCCTCTACTACTAGGAGTCTCTGCTTGAATCCCCCTCATGTCCTCCCAGGAGCCTACCCTGACTTAGGTCTCCAGCTTGTCACAGAGCTGTCCCCACCCTCAGTTTCTCTCTTCTCTACAGGCCTCTGTCCTCTCACCCACACTCTCCCCAGGTCTGATCTCCACTGGCTTAATTCTCAGCACCTCATCTCCTACCTTGTTCCCTCTCTTCAGCAGCTATCTCTGTCTGTTCTATCTCCCCAGCTGAGCGAGATTTATACAGGGTCTTCCCCTGGACCCTTCTTGTCACTTATTTCCTTTGGGTCTGTACCTTGTAGTGTGCTTATTCTGTACCATATGGCTACAATCCACTTATAAGTGAGTCCATACCATGTATGTCTTTCTGGCTCTGGGTTACCTCACTCAGGGTGATCTTTTCTAGTTCCATCTATTTGCCTGTAAATTTCATGAGCTCCTTGTTTTTAATAGCTGACTAATATTCCATTGTCTAAATGTACCACAGTTTCTGTACCCATTCCTCAGTTGAGGGACATCTGGGTCATTTACAGATTCTGGCTATTACGAATACAGCTGCTATGAACATGGTTGAGCAAAAGTCCTTGTTGTATGGTGGAGCATCTTTTGGATATGTGCCTAGGAGTAGAATAGATGGATCTTGATGTAGAGCTATTCCCAATTTCCTAAGAAAGGGCCAGATTGATTTCCAAAGTGGTTGTACAAGTTTGCATTCCCACCAGCAATGGAGGAGGGTTCCCCTTTCTCCACATCCTCTCCAGCATGTGATCTTAGCTATTCTGATGAGTGTAAGATGGAATCTCAGAGTCGTTTTGATTTGTACTTCCCTGATGACTAAGGATGTTGAGCATTTCTTTTTCTTTTTAAAAAGATTTATTTATACATATGAGCACTCTGTTTGCATGTATATCTGCACGACAGAAGAGAGCATCAGATCCCATTACAGATGGTTGTGAGGCACCATGTGGTTGCTGGGAATTGAACTCAGGACCTCTTGAAGAGCAGACAGTGCTCTTAACCACTGAGCCATCTCTGCAGACTCCATTGAGTTTTTTCTAGGTGCTTCTCAGTTATTTGAGGTTCCTCTGTTGAGAATTCTCTGTTTAGTTCTGTGCCCCATTTTTTAAATTGGGTTATTTTGTTTACTGCTGTTTAATTTCTTGAGTTCTTTATATATTTTGGTTATTCTCTCTCTGTCAGATGTGGGGTTGGTTAAGATTCTTTCCCAGTCTCTAGGCTGTTGTTTTGTTCTGATGACAGTGTCCTTTGCTTTACAGAAGATTTTCAGTTTCATGAGGTCCCATTTATTGATTGCTGATCTTAGAGCCCCACTTTTTCTTCTAACAGTTTAGTGTGTCCGGTTTTACGTTGAGGTCTTTGGTCCACTTGGACTTTAGTTTTGTGCAGGGTGATAAATATGGATCTAGTTACATTTTTCTACATGCAGACACCCAGTCAGACCAGCACCATTTGTTGAAGATGCTGTCATTTTTCCATTGCAAGGTTTTTGCTTCCTTGTCAAAAACCAAATGTCCGTAGGTGTGTGATCTCTATAGTGAGCTCCAAAGCTACACTTTGAGACCCTGTCTCCAAAGAAACAATGTATTTTGTGAAGTTTTTGTTGCTATTCTGTCACATATCATTGTCTTCCCATTTATAGTGGCAGAGGATATTAATAGTCTGATAGAATAGGCGGGGGCTCTGTGCACCTGGCTATGTACAGCACAAACTAACCCGGAACTTAGTTTGCTTTGCTTAGTATCATTTAGCAGGATGAATTACCCCAAAACAGTGTGTGGAAGGTAGAAGAATGGGTCATTTGGCCGTAAAAACTGGTTGCACACTGACGAATGCCTATAGCAGGTGTTGGCACGCACTAGGCGCTGCCTGAGTGGCAGCCATGCCCTGGGCGCTTGGAGTAACTCTGACCTCTGACAACTCAGGCATAGGCAGACACTAGAGGACTTCGATTTGGCAGGTGAAGAAACTGAGGCCTTGGGTGGAGGAACAACTTGCCGCGGATTGTGGAACTCATCACCTCCAGAGCCGGAAGAGTTACTGTGGCTCAGTGAGCAGGAATGCCAGGGCTCAGGAAGGCGAGAAGGCCACTAATTGCAAAAAGCTTACTTTGAAGGTATTTACATACGACACACTTTAACAGCTGGAACACCGGTGTCCCTGTGGTTTCAGGTAGCATTTTTTCTCTTTCTTTTCTTTTTTTCCCCCTTCCTTTTGAAGACATCAGACTTACAGAGATCCACCTGTCTGGGGCCTATGGGAACTAAAGCGGGCCTTGGATGCCCTGTACCTGGAATTAAAGGTGATTGTGAGTTGCCGTGTTGGTACTGGGACCCAAACCCGGATCCTCTGCAAAAGCAGCAAGTATTCCTAACCACTGACCTCTCTCTCTAGCCCCACAGATGGTGTTTTTCATAAAGCTGAAGCCTATAAATAACTGCATGAGGACAATGAATGTTGGATTATTTAAAAACAAGTCTTGTTATATTATTGTTACATTACACAACTTCTTCCACTACAGTTAATAATATCAAGAGAGTGAGACATTTTCCTTCCTTGTTTAGAAAATGTCTCGTTTGAGTCTTGGTTTAATGATGGAACACCAAAAGACTGACTCGTCTTTCTAAAAAAATTCTTTTTGCCCGTCATTGCTTGTTATGAATTTTGTTTGAATTTGTTATGAATATGTCTATGTGGGTCTGTGAGAGGAATTTCTGACTAATCTGTTCTCCTCCCCTACCCTCTGCCCAGGGAGATCAGGCCACATCTGGAGCTGTCTCTTACACAAAAAAACGAGGAAGAGCAGGGTGGCACTCGAATTTAGCAAACTGAAGCCAGCATTCCTGTAGTCTGCAGAGTAGGGAGAAGAAATTTGACATGGTGTTCTGTTGTCAGATAGAACCATTGAGTGTTTCTTTTCTCTTCCTGTGCCTGCATGTGTCCCCGGCACCCCATGTTGGTCCCTGGAACTGGAGTCACAGATGGCTGTGAGCTGCCGTGTGGGTGCTGAACCAAACCCCATACTCTGGGAGCCGCAGTGCCCTTAACTCTGCTTAAGCGCTCCGCCAGCCCTTAATTGCTTTTTCTAAGAGCAGGGTTTCATGTAGCGCAGATGGGCCTCAGGCTGACAATGAGCTGAGGGTGACCTTGAGGGACCCACCTGCCTCTGCTCCCCAGGTTTTACGACAGCAGGCCTGTGCCACCGTGCCACTTCTGGGGTACTGAGCATGGCGCGCAGGGCTTTGTGCATGCCAGGCAAGCACTCTCTCCCGCCATCAGCTGAGCCCTTAAAGGCGTGTGCCGCCACGCCAGGCCTTACTGGTTCACTTCTGAGGTGGAGGTCTCAACAGAGGTCCACGCTGGCCTCCATGTCCTGGGCTCGGACAATGCATGTGTGTTGGTGTCTCCAGTAGCTGGGAGCACATGTGCAGGACCGCCCACCCCCTTCATGGCCACGGGTTTCAGTTCACATGGTCCAGGAAGTGTAAGGAGCCATTCCTGTCCTCAGCACCCTGAGGGCCTCAAGTCCAGAATGGCCTTCCCAGATATCCCCGAGGCTTGTTTCCATGGAGACTCTGAGGCCCATCAGCTTAACCTTTACAGATACCCTCGAACTCCACAGAAGATTTGGGGCCAGCCTGGCCTCCATGAGACTCAGTCTTCAGACCAACACACTTGGTCCCAGAAAGCCTTTGGGGAGAAACACGTGCATGCCCGGCATGGTGGAGAGGAAAGAGAACCTGGGGGCAGCAGCGACATGACTTGGGAAAAGCTTTTGCTTCCTACACCTGGTCCCCAGAGCCCATGTGTAAGGACAGGACCAGCTCCCACTTTCCCTACCTGTGGTACAAGCTAGCATGTGAGTGTGTTTACACACACATACATAGGCACAACAATAGACACACACAGAGGAGGGAAGTCAGCAGCAGTGCAGATTCCTTAAGGATCTAGAACCCTCCTGGCCTTTGATGGTAACTGCCAACAGCCACCCTGCTCACACTTCCTCTTTTTTCTGCCCAAGTTTACCACAGACGAATCAGTGTTTCTGTTTCTGACCTCAGCTTGCTGATTTCACTACCTTGTTTAACTTTAACTCTTTAGTGTCCTGTAGGACCTGAGGAATAGGCAGATCAACAAGGAAGGAAGGAAGGAAGGAAGGGAGGGAGGAAGGAAGGAAGGGAGGGAGGGAGGGAGGGAGGGAGGGAGGAAGGAAGGAAGGAAGGAAGAAGGGAAGGAGGGAGAAAGAAGGAAGGGAGGAAGAGAGGGAGGAAGGAAGAGAGGAATGGAGAGAGGGACGGAAGGAGGAAGGGAAGGAGGAAGGAAGAAGGGAAGGAGGGAAAAAGAAGGAAGGGAGGAAGAGAGGGAGGAAGGAAGAGAGGAATGGAGAGAGGGAAGGAAGGAAGGAGGAAGGGAGAAAGGGAGGGAGGGAGGAACGAGAGAAAGAAGAAAGAAATGGAGAGAAGAAAGGAAGGAAGAAAGGGGGAAGGGAGGGAGGAAGGAAGGAGAGAAAGAAGAAAGGAGGGATGGAAGGAAGGAAAGAG
This sequence comes from Meriones unguiculatus, assembly GCF_030254825.1. Classification (NCBI taxonomy): domain Eukaryota; kingdom Metazoa; phylum Chordata; class Mammalia; order Rodentia; family Muridae; genus Meriones; species Meriones unguiculatus. The sequence goes on along the minus strand of NC_083351.1, from coordinate 138,110,952 downwards.
GGAGGGAGGAAGGCAGGAGAGAGGGAGGGAGGAAGAAGAGAGGATGGAAGAAAAGGAGGGAGGGAAGGAAGAAAAGAAGAAAGAAGGAAGTAAGGAAAGAAGAAAGGAAGGGAAGGAGGAAGGAAGGAGTAAAGGAAGAAAGAGAGGTAGGAAGGAAGGGAGGTAGGGAAGAAGGTGGGAAGGAAGGGAGGGAGGGAGGAAGGTGGGGAGAAAAGAAGGGAGGGAGAAGGAGGAAAGGACAAGCTTAGCTCTTCTCCCCCAGAGTGTGTGGTGTCGATGAGAGAGAGAGCCGAGCCGAATGGATCTGTGAGAGCCTTTTTTTTTTTTTTTTGAGGCACATTTGTTCATGGAAACGGGCTTGTGAATGGAGTCTATTCAGATTTTCAAAAAGCCTTTCACAAAGTTTCACACAAAAGACCGTTTTAGACGTGCAGTCACAGGGCCGGCTGGGGGCTGAGCGTGGCAGGAGGAAGTTGCTTAGAGCCACGGTTCGGGGACACAATGGCGGGCGCTCGGGCTGGACTGTCCTGGGCAGGCAGAGGGTGTGGAGCCAGTCTGTGTGTGCAAAACAATGTGCTGAACCAGCGGGGGGGACCATCCAAGTGATGCCCGGTCCAAAGCTGGCGCGGTGTGCGGGGCGAGCACACGCTCTGCCGCAGGCCAGAGACGGCGAGCCTGGGCACGCGCTCGGGAACTGCCAGGGGGTTGGCTCTCCAGGTGCTGGGCGACGTTTACACTCTCAGGGCAGGGGCATGGGCAGGAGCACACACCTGGAGTCAGGGTCATTTCCATCTCACCAGCGACGCTCCACCCAAGCCTGACACCCCACCACGTGGGCACCTCGCGGGCCGGAAAGTCCAGCTGGCGCGGGCCACGCGGCACGGCTGTCTCAGCAAAGGTGGACGGATTGAAAAGCGCGCGACGGCGCCACACACGCGTGCAGGCCGTGAGCGTGACGGGAAGCCCGGCTGTTGCACAGATTCCCATAGACCCCCGCGCATTTTAAAACATCTGTTTTATGTTCTGTATGTTTGGGGGGGATGCCCACAGAAGCCAGAATTAGGCGCCAGCCCCCTGGACCTGGAGTTACACAGTTGATAGCCGCCGTGTGTGTGTGTGTGTGTGTGTGTGTGTGTGTGTGTGTGTGTGCGCGCGCGCGCGCTGGGAATCGAACCCGGGTCCTCCGGAAGAGCAGCCAGTGCTCTAAGCCCCAGCTGTCTCTCCAGCCCGCATGCTCAGCACATGCCACGTGCCTCCCACGCGCCCTCCCCCAGGCGACCCCAAGGACCCCCATGAGCCCAGCACACCGAGCACCTGCACAGGCCCAGCACGCGCCCCCCACGCACCCAGCATGCCACCACCACGTGCCCACCACACACCCCCCCCATGCGCCCCCCCCCCACGCGCCAGCCACGCCCCTGTTGCTCTGTCTTCTGAGACCGGGCCTGGCGCTCCTGACTTGGCTGGACCGCCTGACCCATCTGCTTGTCTCTGCCTGCTGCCAGCACGGGGTCACACACCCTGCACCCCGCTTTTATACGGGGCTGGGAGTAAGCTCGGCCCCTCACGCTGGTGTAGCGAGCACGGCTGCCCCGGCGTCCGCTTGCAGTGTGGACGCGCAGCGTTCGCTTCGGTAATGGAGAGCCAGCTAAGCCACACAAGGGTAACGCCATGGTTTGCGCTCAGGGCGGCCGATGCCCTGCACAGCTGACGTGGTAGGGTGACCCAGTTTGCTTGGTTGTGATGGTGACCGGTGCAGCGGTCGCCTTGCACAGCCGCTGTCCGACAGCTCCGAGTTGGTGTTCTCCAACACCTCCTAGCCCCCTCTTAGGCCTTCCAGCAGGGAGTATGGCCTGCAGCCCCGGACACGCGTCCACACTTAGAGACAGCACATTTGGGAGGCAGCGGTCCATCGTGCTAGAAGTACTGCAGGCAGAATGGCAGCAGACGCCAGGGAGGGAGGCTGCTTACAGATTGCTCCCACTGGCTTGCTCAGATTCTTCCTTCCTTCCTTCCTTCCTTCCTTCCTTCCTTCCTTCCTTCCTTCCTTCCTTCCTTCCCTCTCTCCCTACCTCCCTCCTTCCTTCCTTCCCTCCCTCCTTCCTTCCTTCCTTCTATCCTTCCTTCCTTCCTTCTTTCCTTCCTCCCTATGTCCCTTCCTTCTATCCTTCCTTCCTTCGTTTCTTTCTTCCTATCTTCGTATCTTCCTTCCTTCCTTCCTTCCTTCCTTCCTTCCTTCCTTCCTTCCTTCTTTCCTTCCAGATGTAGCCTAGGCTGACCTGGCATAAAGCCTTCCTTCCTTAAACCGCTCATTAGGGTGTTTTGTCATAGCTGCAAAGAAACCACTACAGTGCCCATTAGAGTCCCCACATCCCACACTCTGCTGTGCGGCCTCAGAGATGGTCATGGCCATCCATAATGTTCCAGGCCACCTGATGCTTTTTCTGCATGCCCTGAGTGTCTGACCTCCACATGCTGCCCAGGCACGCACTCAGCCAGAACAGCACACATAAAATAACAGTTTTTAATTAACAAGAAGAGGAGAAAGAAATGAGGAAATAAATCAAGCACTGGAGATAATAGGGAGAGACTAGAATCCTTGTGCCCTGTTAGTGGGGGTGTAAAGTGCTATGTGAAATAATGCAGAAATGGCTCAAAATTAAAAAAAAAAAAAGGATGATCATAGTATCTGCAATTCCACTCCGAGCAGATACCTGTAGAGAAAGCCGAGGCTCATTTCATAGTATCCCCGGTGAACATAGCCAGCCTGAGTGCCCACCGACAAAAGGGCAGCTGCAGTAGGGCGTGCGTGCTGGGCCAGGAGTCGTTCTGACAAAGGAGCCGTGGAGCAACCTGTCACGTCCTGCAACCCAGACAGGGAAAAACGACTTTACCGCTCAGAGCTGTCAGGGAAGCCGGCTTCTGTACACGGAAGGCAAAATGGTGACTGTCATGGCAGTGGGGGCCGCAGACTCACTAAGGGGCATAGAGCGTGGAGGCGGGAGCCAGGCTGGTTGTCTGTGGCTGTGGGACTTGTCAGTGCCGCAGTGCCTAATTAGGCCGCACCGGAACCTGAGCCTCCCATGACCTGCTTGTGCTCGCTGAGTCGTGGTTGCAAACACTTCCGTTAGTGGGGTCTGGGCTGGGTTTCCACCTTCATGGCCCCTTAAAACCAAGACCACGATAAAAGGCCACACAAATGGCAAGGTAGCAAGGGAGCTGTAAAGCGAAGCCACAGGACAGGTGAGAATGGACACCCATCATCAGGACTGGCCGCGGCCGAGTGAGCGGAGGTACTCAAGGCCCACAATTGTTTGGGGCTTCCATCTATTGACTTCAAGCAAAAGCTTGGCTCCCAAGGGCGCAGTGTCGGTGGGTCCTGACTGACAGACAACTGCCTCTACTGTGCCCCTTCCCATAAGGCAGTGGTTCTCCAGCTGCGGGTGGCGACCTTTCCCAGGGGTCACATCAGTCATCCTGCATGTCAGATAGTGGCAGCTACAAAGTAGCAATGAAATAATTTTATAGCTGGGGTCAGGCAACACCAGGAACTGCATCCAAGGGTCACAGCGTTGGGAAGGGTGAGGGCCACTTCCCTGCAGCACCTGATCTTAACCAGTGCGTGCCCGGAGCTGTATTGGCAGAGATGGTGAGTGGAGGATTCGTCTGAAAGATTTGTTCTGATGGCACTGTTGGCCTTACTGCATGTCGCTCCAAACCAGGTAGGCTGCAGCTCCTGGACAGTGTTCGTTCGGGGATGCATTTGAATGAAATGTTATCAAGAGCTGTGTTCAAGGCAGCTGAGCGTGCAGCTCCACGCAGTGGCTGGTGGGTGGCTGTCGGTGGCTGGTGGGTGGCTGTCGGTGGCTGGTGGGTGTCTGTCTGTGGCTGGTGGGGGGTCATGGCTGGTGGGGGGGGCTGTGGCTGGTGGGGGGGCTGTGGCTGGTGGGGGGGTCTGTGGCTGGTGGGTGGCTGTCTGTGGCTTGCAGTGGGTGCTGCACTGTTCACAGAGTTCCCGCTTGCTGAGTCAGCCCTTAGCGGGTCGCCTCACAGAGCTTCTGCCCCAGCCTCCACACTGTGCCACCAGCCAGAGCCCAAGTATTCAAACCACGACAGGACATTTCCCACTCAAACCCTAAAACCCTGGGGCCCTGCCTGGCTGTGCTGGCATGGACACAGCCTTCCCGGGGTGCAGGAGATGGGGGCAGAGGATGGAGTGGCTGTCCCCAGGAAGGCAACAGAAGAGGCTGTGGCTGTCGCCCAGGAGGGCTACTTCAGAGGCAAGCGGCACTTTCTGAACTGTGATGAGGCCAGGAGAGCCAGCACATGGATGTCTCTTCTGAGGACTTGCGCAGACAGCAAGCTACCCACCCCCTCTGTCAGCTCCTGGAGGTGAAACTGGCTTTGACACAAGTCTTCCTGGACCTCGAAGCTGCCTGAGTCACGCCCTCTGGGTGACAAGCTGGGGGTGGTGGTGACCTGAGCAGCGTCCGGGACTCCGAGAACTTGTGGACCAGCGAGCTCCTGCCTCAGCCTCCTGAGGACGCTGGCTGGGCAGGTGTCCGGGGTCTGAGGAGGCAAAGGCCGGGAGAAGGTGACACCACCGTCCACCGCGGCCCCTACGGTGGCTCTCACCCAGAAGTGGGGGAGTGGCGGCCTCGGGGCTGAGGTCTTGTGTGCAGCGTCGGCGGGTGGGCCGCGTGGGCGCGCACAGGGATGGGCGCGCACAGGGATGGGGGGCCGCAGGGCCCTGCACCAGCACCCGGGGGCGACAAGGGCTTCCCGAGTGAGGCGGGGTCTCCGCGGCCCCACCGCAGGGCTCCCTTCCCCCAGCAGGAGCGCGGAGCCGCCGCTCCCTCCCGGGGGCAGCCTGTACCCGTGGAAAGCAGCGAGCCAGACCGCCGCAGGGCCTGCCAGGGCTTTCGGACAGTTTTCCAGCTGCTGGGGTTCGCTGTCCTCGCCACATTTCGCACCAATGTCAAGTCCGAGCAGAGCGGACTTCGTGGGGACTTGCACAGTGCTGTGTGTGTCTGATGTTCCAAGAAGCTGTTTACAAACAGTAACTCGCAAATCGTGTGTGTCGGTACCTGTGCTATTTTATTTATTTATTTATTTTCTCTGCTCATGTAAATTAAAAACAACAACAACAACAACAAAAAACAGTACAAAAGCTGTGTGTCTTTGGAAACTGGGGATGGCGGCTACCGTGGTAACTATAGTAACCGTCACTTTGGCAGAGTCTAGGGTCGCCTGTGACCTGGACCTCAGAGCCTGCCTGGGGCTGTTTTGATTGTGAGGCTTCTGAGGTGGGAAGATGCGCCTGCTCTGATCGGCTCCTTCCCTGAGGGGTCCTGGGCCTCTCAGGGAGCCAGCAGCAGCCGGCAAGCTCCCTCTTCCTCACTGTGAACGCTCGAAGACCGCCTGCCGCTGCCCTGACTGAGGCCTGGCAGATGGATGGTGTCCTTGAACCGGGAGCCACAACAGATTGTTTTCCTTTAGGTTGCTTGTGCCAGAATATTTTTGTCACAGCGACAGGAAAAACTGAAACAGACATTTAAGAAATATTTCCAATTGATAATAATAATGAAAAAAGAATGAAAAAAAAAAAAGGCATTCGCTCAGGTCACCCGCGACAGGTAAAGTCCAACGCCCAGTTATCCTCAGCTCCGGTGCCTAAACAGCTCTGGAAAAATCTCCTCACGGTACAAGCTCCCCTTGGGAAAGAAACAGAACCCTCTGACACGGAGTGTGTTGCAGCCGCCACTCTGGCTCTCCTCCTCCCTCCTCTCACTATGATATTTGCAGACTAGCCTCTGAGGCCTGTGCTGGACTGATCCTCCCCTGCATGCCACATGCACTGTACCTCCAGGGAAACTGGTTATGGTGCCAGAGCGAGGTGGAGACATCCCCACACCCCAAAATTCTCAGTCTTGAGACCGCAGATGTAAGGATTGTTCCCTCCCTGAAACGTCACACAGCCCCTGGAATTCTCCTCCATGCAAATGAAGGGTTCCCACCATCTCAGCCCCAGCCAATGATGTTCACCCACCCTGAAGATCCCTTCCCAGTCCCAGAGGCCCACGTAGCCCCTGTTCACCCCGAATAAAGCGGTGTCCCTGGGAGAGCTCCAAGCTGAAAGGCTGGAACACCTGAAGAGCTGTCTCAGTCGGTCACTGCCGGACCGTGACCCTTGGGCCCACTTAGCAGCTAGGCTGTGTTCCTCCATTCCCTCCTCCGGTGCCTGCACACTCTGCCCAGGGCCCCCACACCCAGCATCCATCAAACTCATGAATTCTGGCCCGATTTATCCTCCTCGCCTGGTGTGCAGCATGGCCGGGGGCCAGGGAAGGGCACAGAGTGTGGGGCATACTCCCTCTGAGGTCCTAGCACATGTAGAGGTGTGCCCCTCCGGAACCAGTCATTTTGAGTCTCTTATATTTCACTTAATGTGGACGGCTGTGTGTTTCATTGGAGAAAAGGTGTGTAAGAAATTCTTGGCGCCCACTAATGTTATCTATATGCTGTGCAGGACCTTTTCTACATTCTGCATTTCAAAATCCCGTAAAATATTTGTTCCCGGGAGTTTGTGGGAACCTAAGTTTTGCCTTTGGACACACTGAATGGCAGGTGGTTGTAGGGCTCCCAGCAGAGGTGTCTCGAATCCAGCTCTAGCCGCGGCACTGTTGACAACGGATGGCTTCCGAGGAGGGAGGTCAGTTTTCGCTAACACTGTGGCTCCTGCTCAGCCCCAACCCCATCCCAGGAGTATGCCGGGAGCACAAACTGGACTCTGTCGTTACTAAAAGTGGGGGAACAAACAAAAATCCACCTGTGACCCCAGCCCTCAGGAGTCAGAGGCAGCTGGATCTCAGTGAGTTCAAGGCCAGACTGGTCTACATAGTGAGTTTTACAACAGCCAGAGTTACGTAGTAAGACCCTGTCTTGGGGAAAATAAAATAAAAAAATAAAAACCAAAACCAAGCAAAACTGAGAAGGAGCGATGCGCATAAAAGTCCGAGGTGTTATGGTACACACCTGTGCTCCAGATACTCAGAAAGCTGAGGCAGGAGGATCGCCTGAGCTCGGGGACAGGAGGCCACACTGGGGACACTCTGCCTCAGGGAAAGTTCAAGGGCTGTTGGAGCACGTGGCAGGGAAAAGCTCTTGTCGTGCGAGCCTGCCTGAGTTTCAGCATAGATACTCCATGATGGCAAGAAAGAGACCTCTAAGGCTTATCCTCTGAGCTCCCTGTGTCTGTTGTGACAACAGTCCCCACCACCAAACATGCGCACACAGAGACTCACAAGCACACACGTTTGAGGACTTGAAGAGATGGATCAGCAGTTAGTGCTCCCAGAGAACCCGAGCGCAGGTCCAGTGGCTCAGGGCGACTGTGACTTCAGTTCTAGCGCATCCTCCCTTCTCTCCTGGCATAGGCGCTCCTCCCTCCCCCCATGCTCTACTCCTGTTCACGAGAGCAGCAGAGGTGTGCCAGTGCCTGGGCTGTGACCGATTCCCACAGCCCTGGGGCACAGTCGGACTTTGGTAAACTCCACAGCTTCTCCGTGGAGATAGCTCTTGGAAAGCAGGACAGATTCAGACACATGGAATTTGAGTGTGTGTGTGGGGGGTGAGAGAGAGAGAGAGAGAGAGAGAGAGAGAGAGAGAGAGAGAGAAGAGCTGTACCTGTCCATGTGAGCCTCCAGGACAGGGACCTCAGCATTACTTAACAACCTGGCATCTTTTCATTGTCCCTCTGGGAGCTGGGATGTGGCCTCCCCTCCTGGAAGACTTCCATGTAATGTTTCAGAGACGTTCCCTAGCCCTCAGTGGGTGTGAGGGGCCAGCGGTGGTCCAGACCTTTCTACAACACTGGGAGGCACTGGCCTGCACGCAGGCGTGGCCCACAGGGGACCCTGAAGGCTTTCGGCTCATCTGTTTCTCTGGCTCTAGCGGGGGCATTCAGAAAGCACTAGTGCTCAGGCTCTTCTGAAACTGAGACAGCCAACAGATTTCAGGTCCGTGTTAACCATTTGGTCTCCCATTAGTAGAAGAAAAATCCCTTTGTCACGTTCAGCCGAGTGTTCTCCGCCTTAAAATGTGGGCCTCTGTGCATTCCAATTCGCCCACATCTGCGTAAAACAAAAGTTCATTTTTGGAGCCGTGAGAGGGAGTCTGTGCACAATTCTTGTCATTGTACAGAAGAACTGTGCGCCGAATGTTTTGTTCAGGGAGAAAATGATATATCACAGATGCTAATGCGGTGATTTTGTGTGGCTCACGCTGGTGGCATCCCGTCTGCCTCAAGAAACAGTGGGCAATGGGGGTGCTCAGACTTTGCTGGGCTGGCTCCCTTTCCAAGGGCTGCGGAGTGAGTGGTGGGAAATGCCGGTTTCTTAAATAGATTTTAACTCTGCCCATGGAAGAACAGTCTGAATGTACGACGTAGTATCAAGACTCCTCGGGCAGCCTAACATAAACAGAAAGCTCTAAGTAAATATTTTGCCTTGGATCATGAAGGACACCGCGGCAAGGATATTAGTGGCGCTGGAGGATGGCCGGTGGGTGAAGGCACTTGCTGCCAAGCCTGACGGCCTGTGCTCCATCCTGGGCCATGGCAGAGGGAGGGAAGTGGCTCCTGAAATATCGACCTCAGCCCCACACACGCACACCGTGGCCCCTGGCGCCCCGGGGGTGGGGGCCAGACTCCTTTCAGCACATGGTGTGCTCGGAAGCGGCCCCGATGGCCAGTACTGTACTGTGTCTTTACCATAGGTAACTAAAATACATTTCTTTCCGAGCCTGAAAATCTGGAAGCACTCATTTAAAGGAAGACATCCTTCCAATAGCTGCTTGTTCGCTGAGTAACGTCCAGATGCGTATGGTGGCGGATAGAATCGCAGCACTGGGGAGGCTGAGCCAGAGATTGATGCAAGTTTGAGACCAACCTGGGCTACTCAGCAAGTTCGAGGCCAACGAGAGGTACAAGTTAGAACCTGTCTCCAGAAAGATAACAGTCACTGTGGAGTTGACGTGAAGGAAAGCAGGACAGACAAGGAGCTCAGCAGCGGGGCTTTATGTGGAGAGACCTTTGAAGGGGCACCCTCGGCCAGGAGCCCACAGCCGTGCTGCACGCGCAGCCTGGGATGGGTGGAAGGGGACATTTTCCTTTGCATTTTGGTTCATAGTTGGTAGTTGTCGGGAGCAGGAGGCGAAACTCGGCGAGTTAAGAGTATCAGGCGATGGATAAGCATCTTTCAGGGCCTCCCTTCCTGGGGTGAGTACGGCAAGAATCCAGAAAAACGAGTTACTTTAGCGTGGCCATGGCGAACGAGCCTGAGCCTCATGGTTTTCTCTCATCTGGCCTGATTCCGAAGAAGCCTTCGTTACACAGCCCCGACCCTTCCAGGCTAGATTAAACTTGAGAAGAGGCCATTCAACATCTTGCAAAGCAGAGTGACGAGAAACTTGGTGCAATTTTAGTTGGGCTTTAGTCTGTCTGCAGCTGAGAACTGTCTCCTGGGCTTGTGCAGCACGGAGAGGGTTGTGGCCGGGCTTGGAGGTTATAAATATGAGACCCCAGAAAGAGTGTGGCGTGTGCTGGTGAAGTGTGGCAAGTGGCAGTTTGGAGAGACCAGCGACAGAGGAGTGAGTGGCAGTTCGGAGCAGACAGAAATGCCTTGGGGTGCAGTGGTCTAGGAGCCTGCTGGCTGCGTTTGCTGTGATGGAGAATGGTATAGAGCCCTAAAAAAACCCATCGACCCTAAACAGCAGGGAGACGTAAAGGGGTCTGTGCCCTTTCCCCAGGAGCCCCTCTCCTACCTAGGGCTGGAATGGAGAGGCTGTAAGGAACCCCAAATAAAACAGTTTAAAAAAACAAGCGTTCCCACAAAGAGCTTGAGGATGGCTTGGACTTGATGAGACTGCATTCCAAACAAATGATAGCGAAACAGAAAATGTGTGATGGACACAGAGTTCTGACGGGAAATGGGACAACACGGAAAACAGAGAGAGGCTACCGAGGTGGCAACCCCAACAGTCATAGTTCCACAAACGAAAGGGTCAAGGACTGAATCTAAGAACCTAAACAGTTAAAAAGGCATCAATGTAGCAGCAGGAAAGGCGAATCAACGGCAGCAACCAAGATCCTCCAAATTAACACAGACCGATCTGGTCAGGTATGGGAGAGAGAGGCAGGGGAATCACCGCACTGAAGCCAGCCTTCTAACTGAAGTGGCTATTGGAAGACACTTTGAAGAACTACAACAGCACAGATCCCCAGTCTGGCCTCAGCACGGAAAGGACAGTGTTTCTTAGACAAAAGCTAAAGGAAATGAATGTCAGTGGAACTACTGTACCAGGCAAGAATGTTAGAATGCCAGCTCAGACAGCCAGGCCCACAGAAAGAAGAGCACGGAGAAGGTGCACACTGAAAACCAACTGGAGTCACCAGGGAAACCTAGAATCACCTGTGGGCTTTATTTCTGCTGCTGTGGCAAGAGCAACTTTTCTTGGGCTCATAGTTCCCGGGGGGTCACAGTAGTCCATCTCAGGAAAGGAGGCATGGTGGCACCCAGTCCTGAAACAGAACAGGAAGCTACAGACCCATATTGACTGTCCCCCTACCAGAGGGGTGCTTCCTTCAAGCCTCGGCCTCCAAAGACTGCCTCGGACCAGAGCTGCCATGGAAGCAAGTGTTCAAACCCACGAGCCCATGGGAGTACACTCTTCACATCCAAACCCCAAATGACTGGCTAGCTGAGAACAGAGGCTTAGGTTGGAACAAACCTGTGAAGAGCTTTATATAGGCCAGTGCTATGCCGACCAGGAAGCACACACCACAGAATGGTACTTCAATACCAGGCCCTAAAACAAAGACAGCAGCTTAGGAAGGCCCATCAATCGCTTCTCTGGCAACACGTCCTGCCTGCCAGCAAGGGCCTGGCCATCCCTGAGGACAGCAGCTAGCAGCTCAGTGGGAAGCTGACCACTGTCTCCTGCTCTGGAAGGGCAGATCTGTCTCTTCCGCTTCTGGGTCTTCAGCCCATTTGACTATTTGTAAGCCTGACCTCACAAGGAAGAAGCTCACTGACCGGATGACCCAGCTCAAAGCCCACAAGCGGATGGCGGTGCTCACTGAAGGGCCATCTCAGCATCAGGCAGCGCACACTCACCCGAGTACTTCTGAGTTTTTCCTTCCCTGAAGGGCACAGTTATAGGCATGGACAGGAGCACCAAGAGCCCACAGATCTTTTCCATCATGACCATGAAGACACTGTGCCCTATATCCCAAGGCTCTACAAAGATAAGGGTTCCGATCCTCACAGAGGGAAGTTTCCCAAGCTTAACCCCACGGGCACTCCACTGCTTCGTGTAAATTCTGTGTGCACATGAATTTGTAAAGCGAAGGCCAACCCTGGATAGGGTTCTCCAGGGATCACCCCCCCCTGAGTTTTGAGCCTGGGACTCACCATTCTGGTTAGCCTGGCCTGGCAACTGAGCCCCGGGGATCAGGACCAGTCTCCTAGCCTTCCTGGGACTGGATTACAAGCATATGGCATCAAACAAAGCTTTTGAAAACCTGTGCACTGGCATTTTGCCTGTGTGTGTCTACATGAGGATGCTGATCCCCTGGAACTGGAGTTACAGCTGTGGGCTGCCATGTGGGCGCTGGGAAAGAGCGGCCAGTGCTCTAACCACTGTGCCATCTCTGTAGGTTCCCCAGTTTTTTAAAAATATTTTAATTCTTTATTAATTACACTTTATTCACTTTGTATCCCCCACTGTGGTTCTCTCCCTCCTCCAGTCCCAATCCCTCCCTTCCTCCACCCTCTGCATGCATGCCCCTCCCCAAGTCCACTGATAGGGGAGGTCTTCTTTTCCTTCCTTCTGATCCTAGTCAATTAGGTCTCATCAGGAGTGGCTGCATTATCTTCTTCTATGGCCTGGTAAAGCTGCTCCCCCCTCAGGGGGAGGTTAATTAAAGAGTAGGCCAATCATGTCAGAGACAGTCCCTATTCCTATTACAATGGAACCCACTTGGATACTGAACTGCCATGGGCTACCTCTGTGCAGGGGTCTTAGGTTATCTCCATGCATAGTCCTTGGTTGAGATGGCTCAGCGGTTAAGAGCACTGACTGCTCTTCCACAGGACCTGGGTTCAATTCCCAGCACCCACATGGCAGCTCACAATTGTCTGTAACTTCTGTTCTCGGGATCTGACACCCTCACACAGATATACATGCAATCAAACAACAATGTACATAAAAAAAAAAAGAGAGAGAGAAAAAAAGGAAAAAAAAAAAAAGGTGTGTGCCATCAAGCCTAGGTTCCCAGCTTCTTATGTGGTTATTGGGAACTCCAGTCCTCCCCACCAACTGAGCGATCCCAGCTCCTGCTTTATCCAAGTTTTTTTCCACCATCATTATCTAAACAGAAAACTAATTTTCTGTAGCCAAAGTGAAAAAAAACTTAGCTCTCAAAATACAATGCAAATTTTTGTTGACTACACCTCTAGAACTGTCCAAGACAGAACAGAGCCAAGGGTTCTCATGGCTGAGGTCGAGGACTTGCCGGTTAGGCCCACCACTCTGGGAACATTGAGTCCTGCTCAACTACCTGCATGAAATGACCGTGGTCCCTCCCATCCCTTAGCTACTAACCCAGGATCTCCTCTCCTCCCCAGCTTGTTACTGACTGCAGGCTCACACCTGCACGAAGCGCCACCCCTCCCGACTCTGGACTTAGACTAGTTGTGATTTTTGTCTGGAAACCCTCACATTTCTTCAGAAAGGAAACCTGATGGTTCACGCAGCCCCTAAAAGCCAGAACCAGGGTTGGGAAGTTGGCTCAGTTGGAAAAGTGCTTGGCAACTGGGGAGACGGAGCTTGCTGCCTCGCTGAACTGGTGAGCTCCAGGTTCAATGAAGCCCTGTCCACCTCCAAAAATTAAAAAAAAAAAAAAAAAAAAAAAAAAGTGATTGAGGAAGACGCCGGGGGTGGGCCTCACACCTCCATTCTTGTGTGTGTGCGTACGCGCATGCAAACCACCAACAGGTCACCACTGAGGAGGAAGAAAAGCTGCGCACAGCGCTGCCATTCAGGACTCCTCCAGAAGTGGACCATCATGACATTCTCAAGTGCCCACTACCCCACACGAGAGACTTGGCCGAACATCAGGAGCACCAGCAGTGAGGTAAGCTCCCGTGTAGTGAAACAAAATGCCTGAATCCCAGTGGACCCAACCCAAGTGTACAGAAAGCACACACCACGGCGCAACGTTAAATATGCAAGGGTTGTGACAGCAGCACATGGGAAGCTATGGCAGCCTGCTTTCCTCATAAATTAACTTCCAGGGCCAAGAGACACAAGAGGGTTCTCCAAGATATGGTCCTTAACTGCATCTTGATGCAGACAAGCTTCTTACAAAAACTATAAAAATCTGGTTAAGAAGTTATTTGTTTTGGTGTGATAACAGTACTTGGTGTGTGTTCTTTTTAAGACACGCATATAGCCCAGGCTAGCCTTGAACCCAAGATCCTCTTGCTTCTGCTTCCGGGGTCTGACATTAGAGGCCCACTCCATCATTCCTACCTTTGCAGTACAGTATGCTTTAAGGTGTTTTTAACCATTGAGAAGCAGACACTAACATCACCGTGAAAACACCTTTAAAATACTACGGACAATTAGGGTTGCAGAAAAAATGATGAACTAGGAGCTGTTGAAGACCCAGCGGCAGTTACTTAGAGGTTGGCTGCTTATTCTAGTCTAGGATTAAAACTTCCTACAATAATTCTAAAGACACACACCAAAATTCAAGCCCACTTGAATTCAGAAGCAGCTACTTGTTGCTAAGACAGACACAGATGACTGATGCAAAATAATAGGAACATAACCAACACAAGGCTGAGGCTTTCTAGGTCTTCACTTTCAGCCTATCCGATGCTGTAAGAAACACACTGACACATTCTATTCTCTCAGGGCAGGCCACTCAGTTACATGAGAATCTTCACGACGCGGCTCAAAAACGTCAGCACACTTCAAAAAGATTTTCCTTTATTGAAACACATTTACAGCATGCAGGTTAACTTAAAATTATATGTCTTCCCAAACCATTTGTGTTGACTGTAACCCTAAGTGCTGAAAATAAAGCAACATAGTCCACAGGTAGACTCTCTTCTGCTACCTCAAATCAAACTGAGAGTTGCACATGAATTCAGTTATGCATAGCAGTTAGTCTCCTTAAGTTACGCAAATAATTTAATGAATCACCATGAATAAATACTACTCTTAGTTCACCGAGTTTCTCTTCTGAGCCAATTACCAATACCACTCAGAGGGATATTAATATATCCAGTCACAAAAAAGACACTGCAAATTAAAATATTTCCAATATTCTAGATGATAAAAAATGTCCATTTTGAGTGAATGCTATATTTAATGACCTATCATAGCAAAAAGAGCAGTTCAATTCACTGAAAAGAAATTTATGTAATTCTTAGTACACTTTATGAAAGTTTGAAATCATAAATAGAAAAGAAACATTAAAATTTAAAAAACCTGTGTTTTCTTAACCACATGCTAGTTACAATTCATTGTGTGTTACACAGCACCAATACCCATGATACATCTTGAAATTACTGTCTTCAGACAAAAGAGAATTTTTTTTTCCATTATGAAAACTGCCAAAGAAGCGAGTTTTCATTTGGAAAAATGTCCTTATGAATGCAGCCCTGCCTGTCACAGAGACGGTGATGCCCACAGGGCTGGGCCTCTCACTGACCACAACTCCCACCTCGCTGCATCAAGCTTTCACTTCGGCTTGTGGAGTGTTTCTTTCAGTCATAGAAGCAACACAATCATAAAGGCTGCATACTACAACAGCAAAGATTTTGACTGTTAAAAAAATAAATAAATTTATTTTTCAAACCAAATTATAAAAGTGGAAATTACAATAGTTAAGGAAATAGAAAAATAAGCCAATTAAGATCTGAGTCTTCTGACTATGGCTCCAAATTTAATAATACAAATATCTGTATATAAAACTTTCCAAAGGTTCTGCCAGCCAGATTCTAACCCAGAACCTCCACAGCTTCTCTCCTAACCGAATAACAACCTCAGTCAGCCCATTTCCTGTGATTTTTGCTAACAGGGCTTCAGCTACCCCAGCACTGAGGAAGCGGATGGTGAAATCTTTCCCTGCTACTTTCATAGATCCTTTCATAAATATACTTGATTGAGTTTAATCATCTGAAAAATAAGTGGCAAAATAGGTACACACTTAGTTCTAATTTAAAATTTATGCACTATGACCAAGAATATAAATTATTTTTGGAATCAGTGACTTGCAAACAATTTACTATTCCTAACTATGCAAATTATAGTGTATGACACAGTGTAGGTGGAAACTGCCTTCAAGACTTCAGAGAAAAATCAAACCATGTAGTTTTAAGTTTAGCTTCTGTCCTGTTCACAATTGTCTCAATTTTCAAAGGCTATAAATTTATGCCAGCCTATAGTTATTTAACAGTTAAAAGTGTTTAATTCTACAATGTCTTAATCCATTTCCTTCCTAATATTAAAGATGACACTAGCATCTCCCAATTCTCCCTTTAGCAGGCAGGCATAAGAGCGAAGCAGGGCCCTGCTGGCACATGAGGCTATGCTGAAGTGCAGAAATAGAAGGGGCACCGTCAATTCCAAACAGCCCTACAGCGAGAATTCCCCTCATGTATAAAATGCTTCTAGTTACAGTAATATGCAACAGACATTCAGGAGCGAACAGTCAGAGGCCGGCCCAAGACACTACACCAGCAGCACAAGCCCTGATTTCACTCCTAGGGATTCTCGTCACGTTTTAGTTAATTAACTTCTTACTTCTGTTTCTAGACAGGGTCTCCCTACGTAGCCCTGGCTGTCCTGGAACTCACCATGTAGAGCAGGCTGACTTTGAACTGACAGACACCCACCTGCCTCTGCCTGGATTAAAGATGTGTGCCATCACACCCTGCTTAAGGGCTTTAAAAAATACAGTACTGACTGACCTGACATATTCTGTGGCATGTAGTGCTGAAAGTGGTAAAATTTAAGACATTTAATCTAAAGCTTCCATATTTCCTTAAAGAAAAAAAAAAAAAAAGGAAGACGTTTTAGTAGAAAAGGACAATGAAGAGCAATAGCAGCTAGGTCATGTAAACAAGATCCAAACACACAGAGAAGGCAACCTCAAGGAGCGCGTCCTATAAATGGTCACTCGGCACAGTGAAGACACCAAAGACGAGGAGGAACGAACAGGCTGAACCGTCATCCCCTGCCAGGATATCAGCAGTGCGCTCCAGTGCTGGGAAGCAGCAGGGCTTACAGGAGTGGGGAGGAAAGAGCTGTACAGGCTAGGAGTAATTTACACATTGACAATGTAAATTTCTACAATCCCAGGGGGTAGAGGTTATAGTTATTGAAAGACTGATTTTATGTCCTCTTCCAACTTCAGTTACTTTTCAACACCTGAAATAGGAGAAAGCAGAGAAAAATCTTAGTTTTTATAAAACTCATGTTTGATACAATAATGAAACAAATAATTTCTTTTAAAATCCTTTTAATTAGATTAATCTTATGTGCATAACTGTCTTGTCCGCATGATATACATGCAGCACACAACTGCCTGGCGTCCATGGCGTTTGGGAGAGGGATTCCCGGGGACTGGAGTTACAGGTGACTGTAAACCACTGTGTGGGCAACAGGGACCCAAGTCGGGGCCTCCGCAGGAGCAGCCCGGCTCTCATCTCTCAGGCTCCTGATCTGTCTTGTACTATCTTCTACCTGTCCTTGAGCAGGGCAGTGCCTACCAGGTCGGCCACTTTTCATCTCTGCAATAAAGCTGTGGGTGGGCGGATACAGGCGGACTCTGTTTAATGAAGAAAACACGGCTGGCCATGGTGGCTCAAACTTGTAACTTTGGAGTCGGAGGTATGAGGCAGGAGATTTGCCATGAGTTTGTGGGGAGGAGTTCAGGTAGCATGGAGAAGGGGGCGGGGGGGGGGGAGGAGCAGGTGTGTCAATCTTTAAGCAGTAAACATATGACAGTCTTAAATCAAGGAGCATTAACTAGCAGCAGTTAGTTGAAAATACAGATGACCTAAATAAAAGGAGGAGCTGGGAGGCGCTCCATTGGGTGAAAGCACTCACTTGAGTGTGGGACCCCAGAACCCACAGGAAGCACTGCACAAGTGCAAACCTTTCATCTGTGCTCTTAGATCTGCAAGAGAATGTCTGAGGCTGTCAGGACAGTTAGTCGGATGTGCAGAAGAAACCCTGTCTCAAACAAGGTGGGAGGCAAAGACTGACACCCACTATTGACCTCTGGTTTCCACAAACACGCCCGGCACTTGTGGGCCTACAGACTTACCCTTGACACACACACCAACTATCCTTAAGTTGTGCTCGTTAAAAACCTACGTGACAGGGCTGGAGAGATAGCACAGAGGTTAAGAGCACTGGCTGCTCTTCCAGAGGTCCTGAGTTCAATCCTCAGCACTCACATGGTGGCTCACAGCCATCTATAATGAGCTCTGGTGCGCTCTTCTGGTGTACGAGCACACATGCAGGCAGAATAAATCTTAAAAAAATCTGTGACAGGAGCTTGGCTATGTAAAACCAGAAATAAAAGGTATTAAACACTATTAATAACTGTCATCATTTCTCTAAATCCATGTTTTTCTCAACATTTAAAAAGTAATTAAAAAACTATGTTCAGGGTATTTACTTTTCCACAGTTTATTAGTTCCCCAAACAGTTAAGCCACAATGGTAAAGAAATGAAAAGGCTGAGATGATCAGTGTGTCACAATGTTTGCTGTTCTTGCAGAACCTCAGGTCACACCCAGCACACTCTCGGTGGTCCACAGCTGTCTGTAATTCCAGTTCCTGAGTGACTGATTTCTCTGGCCTCTTGGGCACTATCATACATACATAATGTTAAAAGAAAAAAGTTTAAAAAAATGACTGTCCTTTGATCCAGCAATGCAACAAACCAGAAACAATTATACTTCTTAAATAAATCTTTTGCTCACCTGAGCTAGCTTATCTCCCCTGTATGTGAAACACCACTGCTACATGCATGAACTCTACGCATTTAGTGAGCTCATGGTCTACTCTATGCATGTGATTATGAGTTCAAAGTTTACGTGTGAATTTTAACATGAAAGCAACATCCACAGGTAAGCTCAGCTCCACAATGCCCACCTCTCGGGAGGCAGAAGGAGCAGTTTCCGTGTAGTTAAATAAAGACTGTGCTGCAGGATGATTTCCTGTCTCCTGGAATTCTCAGTAACTGTTTCCATCTTCCTAGTAAAAGGGGCTGAAGTCAGTTATTAGTCCAAAGTGGGCAGGTAGAGGACATGGAGTGTTTGGGGACACCTCTCACTATCTCCTGTGTCACGATAATATGGCTCAGCACCAAAAATGTTTGCACTATGCGCATGGTGGCCCACAACCTTTTTCCCAGCACCAGGCCTACATAGCAAGCCCCAGGCAAACCACAACACACAAGGAGACCCTGACTCAAAACAAACAAATACACAATGGATAAAGGAACAAGTAACTAAACACATAACTACACACATCCAGAAGGAGGCAGCATACAGTCATGACATGGGATGTCCTTGCTCACTGTCACTAAAAGCTTACAGAAAGGTATGTTCTAGATTAAAAGAAATTTAAGACCGGGTACGGTGGCACACGCCTTTAATCCCAGCACTCAGGGAAGGAGAGGCAGGTGGATCTCTGTGAGTTCAAGGCCAGCCTGGTCTACAAAGTGAGTCTACGACAGCCAAAATACACAGAGAAACCCTGTCTCAAAAACAAAAAAACAAACCAAACAAACAAAAAGCCCAACAACAACAAAAAGAAATTTAAAGTGAAAAAAAAACTAAAAAGTCCTAGATCATGCCCTGGTTTAGAAAAAGTAGCTACACAGGATGTTAACAAGAAACAGAGAAGGGTTTGGGGTACAGCTGGGTAGTATTTGACTAGTAAGGCAAAGCCCTAGTACCCTGAGAGAGGTACAACAGAGACCCAAGTTTGGGTAGGAATTGGTATTTATACATATTAAATTTGTTAGGTATGAATGACTTATTACAGCTGCACAATAAAGCTATTTTTTGTGGATCCACAACTTATTTTTATATTGAATTTTAAATGGACTCGAAGAATGGGTTAACTTTTCCTGTGTGTGTGTATGTGTGTGTGTTATATGTATGTAGTTTGTGTGTACAGAGGCCAGAGAGAGGTCATTTACTTCACTGCTGTATGTTTTTGACACACGTCCCCTACTAAACCTGGAACTTTCTGGTTTATTAGCTGGCTGTCCAGTGAGCTCCAGGGATTCCCGCTCCCGGAACCTGGGTTTACAGATGTGTATTTCCATGTCTAGCTCTTACGTGGGCCCTCATGTCTCAGAGGCAGCACTCACTTGGCAAACTGACTGAGCCAAGTCCCCAGTCCAGAAAGAGCTGACCTTTACTTTGTTCAGGCTCTCCAATGCGACAAAGCCAGGCTGACACTTAGAACTTCCAACTTTAAGAGGAAACACACACAGTGTTACTTTTTAACCTCTACAGATTATTGCTTTAATCTCTACTCAAGAGTTAGAGTCAGCACTATGCAAAGTGTCAAAACAAGATCAAGCAGAATTAAAATACATGAGGCCTGGCATTTCCCAGAAGCAGGAAGGGTTAGCCATCTCCATTACCTGGTATGTTAAAACTCCAGCATTTCCTCTGGGACCTCTGCAGTACAGTCAGACTTGTGGCAATGTGTCATCAACTATCAGGCAAAGTGTGGAGCGGATCACTAATTAAAACCCTATCAAGTATCACATGGTGTCTGTTATCTCTGGAACTTTTAAATTTGAAGTTACAGCATAGACTAAAGAAAGCCCTCAAATGCCATTCTATCTTCTTGCCAGAAGCAGACAAGCCTGAACTTGATCCCAGGACCCAGATGGTGGAAGGAGAACGGCTTTCCCAGTTATCCTCCATTCTGCATACTTGTGCCTACACAGATAAAGTCCACCTTCATTTAATAAACCAATCGGATACTATTTTGGGCCTACAAATTAGAAGCTTATGAACTATTAATAGTCAGTGCTGGCAAGGATGCAACAAAATGCTAATTTTTATGAAGATGCAATTTAGGCGGTCTTTCTAGGAAGCAATTGTAAGAGCCTTAAAAATGTTCACACCTTGGTATTCCAGTTTGGAGAATGAGGTAGTATAAAGACATTTTAAATTTCATTTAAAGAAGTTTCAATTTCAGAACAAAGTTAAAGTGCTTTATTAAATTTCTAGTAAAGGGAGGATGATAAACTAGAACACACCCATTGGGTAGGATAAAAAGAACTATTATAAATGACCCAATGTGAGTTTTAAAAACATGAAACTGAAAATCTAGATTATCTGAATCTGTAAGAAACCACACCAAGTTGCGTTCCTAAAACCACACATTGAAAATAAACTCTCGATCCTAATGTGAAACTCAAATCCCAAGCCGGGAGCTCAGCATTTCCACACACAGCTACAACTCAAGAGCCGGCGTGCACCCGCACCTGCGCTGTGCCACGTTCAGGCCTGCTTGCCTCCGCCACCTCGAAGCGCCACTGGCTGGTTGTTCTGCACAAGGGTTCCTCCTCCACGGACGGCACCTGGGTGCGTCGGAGAGGCTGCGGGGTGCTGTCCAGGCCGGATGGGCTTTGCTGCGAGACAAAGATGGGGTTAGAAGGCTGCAGTGACAGCACTGCGGCCTCAGGCTTCTCTAGCCACTCCCCGTTCCCGAGTTCTGTTCCGGAGCCCTGGTTTCCCGAGAACAACTCTGCACGGACTAGGCTGGCCTGCAACTCACAGCTGGGCAATTTTTTAAAGTCAGTTCTCTTCCCACTGTGGGATTGAGAGATCAAACTGCAGCCATCAGCTCGCGCGGGAGCGCTGCCACCTACAAGCTCTTCCATCTTTCTTCTGCACCAATAACTATTCTGAGGCATGAGCAACTAACTGCCGCCGCCATCTGGCCTTTCCGGAAACTCTCTTTTGCTGGGGTGGTTTTACCTAGACAGTCTCTCCTGGCCTCTGTCTATCCAGGTTTTTAGTTACCTGACAGTGAATGTGGCTATCTCTCAGTTTCTATCTTCTTTCCCAACAGCACCACTCTTTAGTGCAACGCCGCCCTGACAGCTCGATAGAGGAGACAGGTGTTGCCAAGCTCCCTGGGAGTGCGTGTTCTACTCACCAATCTGCGCTGAGTGGCCCCTTCTGGCCATGTTCTTCGACCTGACCGCCTCCTTTATCCGGTCTACTTCCTGCTGATAGCGTTTGCGGTCTCGAGATGCATTTTCTTTGGCTTCTTTCAGGGCTGACTCCAAAGCTTTCACTCTCTCGGCAGTTGCTCTCAGCCGTTTCTCCAGCTTTGGAAGCTCACAGCGAAGATCTGCATTGTCACGGACCAACTGAAGTTTACCAGGAAAATATGAACAGCTTTTAATGAGATGATTTAAGAAACTGAGCATTTTATGACTGCAGTTTAGCAAAGGAAAACTACATTTTCTGTTGAGCTTCCCCACGCAGGCAGCACCGTGCAGGAACGCACACCTGCCGGACATATCCCCCACAACACTGGTGTAGCTACGTTCTGAGGCAGCCGCTACAGTAGCCTCACACCGACTCTATGAGAGTGCTGGCACGGCCTCTGCCTCCTGAGGCCTGGGATTAGAGCCATGTCAGCACATGGCTGTGACGCTGAGGGCAGAGGCCAGGGTGTCCTGCAGGCCAAGCCAGCACTCTCCCAACAGACCATCCCGGCCCTGTTCGTTTTTATGCACTGGGCTGGACCGCAATCCCTCTGCACCTGGGCGAACGATGGAGTAGAACATGGCGCCAGTACACAGCGCTTCCTGCGGTTATACACTTAGATGGTAAAGCAACCACCCCCCTGGGTCCATTTTTGAGACAGGGTTTCGTGTCTCCCAGGCGGCCTCCAACTCAGGTAGCGAAGGTTGATTCTCCGGTCTCTATGCCCCCGGGGATTGCATGTGTACATGAGCAGTTTTTATGGGGTGCTGGCCACTGAACCCAGGGTTTCGTGCATCCTAAGCAAACTCTCTACTGCACCAAGTCTCCAGCTGCTCTGCGGGACCAACAGCCCGAGGAAACACACTAGTAAAGCTGCAAGTCTTAACTTCACACTGGTGAGAGCCCTCAGTTGGCAGTGGCAAAGCTCTATGTTTAAAAATTAGCAAGATAGATGTGTTCCTTTAAAAATATGAGCTGCTTAGTATATTACATTGTGTACTTCAGATTATGGGCAAAAAGATCAACAAAGGAAAAGACTGTGCCTTAACTACAAGAGGTAGCCTAGCAAATTAACAAATCCCACCTTCAATTCCACAGGGAATCCGTTTTCATACTTTCCCTAGGCTTTGTTTCCTAACAGCTTTGAAAAAAGCACTGACTCCCCATCCGGGCATGGTAGCTCATAATTGCTGAGGAAGAGCAAGACCCAGGCGCAGAAACCAAAAACTACAATGTCAGCTTCCCCGACAGCGCCCGCCTCTGCCTAACTGCCGGGAGAGCCACAGGGCACAGGGCTCCAGGCTCTGGATGGGTACGAGCTTCCTACACCCTCACGCCATCTCGCACTGCCGCCACCCCGCACACTCTCTCAATACCTGTTTGTGCACTTTGGTGAGCTGTTCGAGATTGTTCTCAAGGAAGGAGATTTTCTGCTTCTGTGCCGCACTGCCGCCTGTGTCGTCCGAGTCAACCTCGGCGCTCTGAGGAGGACGGCGAAAAAGCAGTGAGAAAGTGTAATGACCAAAGCACCCGAGCTTCCTCCACACACACACGGACAGAACAAGACGCACGCAGGCACGACCAATACAGAGACTTAAGGAAAGAGCACCACACAAAGCGTCACCTTCTTCACCCGGGTGGCCAGGTCCTGCACGAAGAGCTTGCGCAGGCTGTGCAGAGTCTGCAGCTCCTTCGCCTGGAGGGAATAGACATTCGGTTACATTCACAGTGACGAAGACACAGAAACACACCGCACCCCAGTCCTCCTGTGCCCCATGTCCTCACCACTGTCTCCTCCAGACCCTTCAGGTCTTGCCTCGCCTGCTCCCGTCTGTCTTGCATGACCCTAAATTGAAGCAACAGTTACAAAACGGTTACAGGTCTTTAATTGAGTCCATAAATTCCAGTTTTATTTAGCAAAAATGAAACCAAACTTTATGAATTCAAATAGAAATGTACTTAAGAGTTAAACAACAGTCTGCCCATGCCGCATCTTTTGAATCTGTATGTACAATTTCAGTCTTTTACATTTTATATTTTATGAGGGTCACACAGATCAGTCGTCGTGTGACAGTTCGTATACGGAATGACTCAAAGTTTACCTTAAAAATACGGTACAAAGAGTAAGCTGCTAGTTATCCAAAATGATATTCCTTAAAGAGACTGCTGATACTAATATTTGTCTGAGACTGGAGTATTTTACAGCACACAAAACTCTAGCTGCAATCTGGTAGAATTCCACCTTCACTGGCTAGCCCTGGAGAGCTGGGCCTGAATCCAGGGCCTCGTGCGTGCCTGGTACCTTCCCCACGCCCTGCAAACATTCCACACCCTCAGCAAAACCTTCCCACAGCCTCTCTGCCCTGCCCTCCAGAGCAACCATCCCACTGTGTAGTTAGGCCCAGGAGAGACTATCAC
Organism: Meriones unguiculatus; assembly: GCF_030254825.1. Lineage (NCBI taxonomy): Eukaryota > Metazoa > Chordata > Mammalia > Rodentia > Muridae > Meriones > Meriones unguiculatus. The sequence continues at coordinate 138,087,197 of NC_083351.1, read as the reverse complement.
CATGAGCTCTGCGCCTACTCCCACAGTCTGGAAAGCCAGTGACGCACAGTGAATGAAGAAATGAGGGGAAACCGTCTGCTCAAAATGTTATGGTTAGTAGGCAGGAGGATGGTCCGGCAGCTGAGAACACTGCTACTCTTGTGGAGGACCCCAGTTTGAGCCCCAGCACCTGTGTGATGACTTGACCGAGTCTGTGGCTCCACTGAGAGGGGGTCTATCACCCTCTTCTGATCCCTGGGGGCACCAAGCACACACATGGTCAATGTGCATGAATCTGGAAGGCCCCTCATACACACAAAGAGAGGGAAAACAAAACAAAAAACAAGACACCAAAACTTCATTTTAAAAAGGCCAAAACAACGGCTTTTCTACGAAAAAGCAAATCTGACAAAATCAAGTATTAGAAGCATACCCTGCAACTTTTTAAACTGTTTTTTAGATATTCAGACGGTTTCTATGGCAGGCTCTGAGGTGCTGCAGACCCAGGCCAGCAGGCAGTCTGAGAAACAGGGCTGTGGTCTCCTGAGACCTCGCATGCACATGTCATAAAGCAAGGCAGAAGACAGCCACTCCCAGAAGCGCCTCCAGCGGCCCACAGGTTTAGGCTGCGGCCCCGGGTACTCACGTGAGCTCGTGCAGCTTCCTGCTCTTCTCCTGGTCTGCGGCCTTCAGCCTCTCGTGCTCCACCCGCAGCCGCTCCTGCTCCAGCACCATCTTCTGGTTTTGACTGACAAAACAACAGAATACAAACTGCCTCAAAGTTTCCTGAATGTCATCATCAAAATTTCGCTCTTTAGAGGGGGCTTGCGTTTTAAAACAAGAGCTCGGGAACTTGAAATCCTCCTGCCTCAGCCTGGAACTAGAGGTGTGGCACTACGCTGGGCTTCAACAAGACTCTAAAATGCGCAATCTCGTTTGCCAGCTGGCCAGGGTACCATTACACTGTTCTCATGAGGGTGGGAAAGGAAGGGGCGTGGGTACTTTCAGTCATACAGTATCTTTCACATGACTATTTGAAATCATTTCTCTGCTCCCACAGCTTGATATTTGCTTCCATTAGGTATTAATACAGCAAGAACCATCTCCCAAAATTTGTCAGCATTTAGTTTGCTCTCACTCTTGTTTACTCAAATCATCACAGATTTCTGACTTAGTCTTTATGTGTGAAGACAGACAACTTAGAAGAAATGGCTTCCAGATAACTAAGACAGTGACTACTGAGAACAGAACACCGTCCCCACAGTCTCAGACCCCATGGAAGCTGGCAGTTATCAGCACTCACTGTCAAGCTGGAGGTCCTTCCTCCCTTTTTCCTTTACAAAATATTCAGATGGAAGCGCTAAAAACAGTGTTTTCAAAGCCGATCTACAACTTGGAATATTTACTGAAAATGTAACGAAAGACTAACATCACTGACAACAGCAGGTTTCTAGGGAGGATGTATGTCTGTTAGTGCCTCCTGTCTCAACAGGGAACCTTTCTGAATCAGTCTCCAGCAGCTCGGAGAAAAGCACACTTACTCTTGGAGATCAGTGATTAGTTTTTCCTTGGCCTCAACTTCATCTCTCAAACTGCTGATTTGTTTCTGATGTGTTTCTCTGTGACTCTGGATCTGCTGCTCAACAGCTTGCTGAAATTCATTGGAAGGGAAAAGATGTTAGACTCAGTTTCTACAATGATGGACTAAAACTTTATGGTGCAGTAGCGTGCCAAACTTGCCTTGACTTCATTTGCAGTCTGAACCTTGTTTAAGTGTTCCTTTTCCATTTCATGGACTTTCTCTGTTTGGCACAGGAGAGTAAAAAACCAAGGTCAAAGTGAGCCTTAAGATTCCTCACGTAAACAGAGGGCAAATAAGCGTGATAAGGACTTGGCGAAACTCTGCAAGCTCAGGAACACTAGGCTGCCTTGTAACCACTGTACTGACATCACAAAAGGGAAACGAGATATTTCTAAGCATTGTATAGTGTCTATTAGGATTTAAACAAACGCATACATGTCTAAATGTTGTGGGACTCTCTTGAATTGCCACTGATCTCAACATAGTTTGTTATTTTGTAACGTGTATTTGGACTACGCATGTTCACAAGGGAGTGTTCACTTGTGTGTGTGCTGGAGGCCAGGGGCTTCCACGCATCCTCTATCACTCTTTAATTGTGAAAAATATTTCAAAGGCACACTGAAGTGGATCATTCTTCACTATTCCAGATTCTCTACGTTCTTCCTGCTTTTCAGGGCGAGCGTGTGCACAGCAGTTCCATTACAGTAGGAAGGTGGACGGAGCAACCGAAGCCCGTACCTTGTGCCCGCAGCTGGACGAGCTCCTCACCCAGGGAGTCGACAGACTCCTCCAGCTGCCTCTTCTTCTGCTCCACATTCTGAAGGTACTCTGTCAGGGACTTGATTTTGGCTTCGTGCTTTCAGGGAGAAAACAGGGACGTGAAGTGGAGAACTATCTCACGCGCATTCTACAGTTCAAATGTGAAAGATTAGAGCTTACGCGACTACACAGCTTACACGACCTATTACTGAGAGCTCCCCATTGCTCCCAGCTGAAGACAGAAGTCACTGCTCCCTGACGTCTCACTCCCCCATTCTGTCAGTCACACGGCTCTAGCTAATTTCCACACTTAGTATGTCCACATGAAATCATACACTTTGTTATACTGCAGCTACACTAAAAAAAAACGCCTACTTTATTACTGAAATACACGGAAGCTTATGATTCTGAACACTTATAATAAATGATAAATGACTTTTAGACTTTTCAGAACAATGGGAAACTACTCTGAAACACTTACCTGGGAGATCCGAAGCTGGCACGCTGCTAACTCCTTCTCATTCTCTTCCATTTTTTTGTTGCTCTCTGCCTGTGTGCTCTCAAGCTGTTTGCAGCGCTTCACCATGGTTTTCACCTCTGACTTCATTTTGCTGATGTAGAGCCTTGCGACAGTGAACTCTTCATCTATCATGCCAGTTCCCTCCGGCTGCTGTGAGAAAAGCCAGGAGGAAGTTAAAGACAGGCTCACTCGAGGCAGCACACACCTTTCACGCCAGTACTTGGGAGGCAGAGGCAGTCAGATCTCTGTAGGTTCAAGAAAAGCCTGATCTATAAGGCGAACTGAGTAAGACCCTGTCTCAAGCCCCGCCCTTCTCACACAGGGGAACAAAAAAGTTAGAGCCAACCATGTTCAATGTGCATTTCCCCAGGCTGGGCTAGAAAACCTGGCTAACTTCGGGGTGCATTTTCACAGAGGCCACAGGAAGCCAAGATGTGTATGAGCCACGGTGTGCAGGTGGAGGGCAGGGGCGGCCTGCAGCCCTCCCCTCCCACTTACGTGAATCCCAAGCTGACTCCCGGTGCACTGGGTTTGATGGCAAGCCCCCTCTACCACGGAGTCATGTCGCCTTCTTCTGTTTGCTGGCTTTTGAGACAGGGCCCTACTCTGTAACTTTGGCCATGAACTTCAGTCACCTTGAAAGTTCAAGTAGCCTCTGTTTAACATCACCCCAGGCAGGGCTACAGAATGATGAGCAGTGAAGTGTGTGCCATGACCACTGAGGATGGGAATTCCCCAACACTCACGGAAAATGCTGTGCATGGTAGCACGCACTTGTGATCCCAGAAATGGTGGAGGCAGAGACAGACAGCTCTCTGAGGCTCACTGGCCAGCCAGTGTGGGCAAGTCACTGAGCTTCCAGCTCAGGGAGAGCCTTGTTCCAGAATCTGACATGCATGACCGGGCAGATGGACCCAAAGGTAACGTGTGTCAAGCGTGAGGACCGCAGTGCCGAGCTTCAGAACATCAAGCTCAGAGGTGCGCAGCCCGGGGGCAAGCGGGGTCGCTGTGGCAAAGGAGCTGCTCACTGAGCTGCAGGTTCAGCCAAAGGCCGCTCTCAAAAACTGAAGGGACAGAGTCTGGCAGACACGGGTGCTGACCCTGGCCTCCACAAACACTTGAACACATACAAGGTTATTTTTTAAAAAGCAAAAGGTAACAATACGTCATTTCATTTATGAGCTTCCCCCGGAGCAGATTCACTACTGTCCAAATCTAATACGTACACAAGGGAATAAAGTTAAGACACTTAAAAAGCTATTTACCATCAGTTTCAACACGCACTGCGTGTGATGCCAATGCGCACGTGACACAGTGCATGAGGTCAGCTCTCCTGTCCAGCACGGGTTCCAGGGGTCAAACTCAGGTCATCAGGATTATGTGGTAAGCACCTTTACTAAGCTGCCTCATTAGCCCAGCAAGGCAACTGTGAAGAGGAAACCTTCGCACAGTTGAGGAATACTCCAACACGGCCCAAGAAGGGTGCTCAGTGTTATTCTCTTTCTGTGCTCCTGGTTTTCTCCCTCTTTTCTCATCTATTTAAATCACAACAGCTAGAGAGATGGCTGTGTGTTGAAAGAGGGTGCTGCTCTTCCAGAGGAGCTGAACTGTGCTCCAGCACCGACAAGGGGCGTTACAGCAGCCTGTAGCTCCAGCTCCAAGGATTCAACAGCCTTTTCTGTCCTCCTGAGCCACCCGTACACATACGCACGCACTCACACACACAGACACAGATATAAAAGTCTAAAGAGTAGTTAACACCACTACCAGGCGTGGCTATGAGGATGGCATGTATGAACAGAACTAATGGCAGGACTGAAGACATAGTTTAGTCATTAAAAGGTCTGTCACAAAAGCTTAAGGGGTTTTTAACCCACACTAAAAACACAAAGACTGAAAACAAAAAGCAGCCAGGTGTGTGGGCTACTGCACTGCCAACGCTTAAGAGGCGGGCGCAGGAGGCTCCCGTGGGCCAAGCCCAGGTCCCGCTGGGATACCTTCAAAAAACAAGGTAAGAAGCAAAGAGCCCAAGGGGACTGGCCGCTGAGCTTCGCACACACGTGCGGCTGCATCCGTGCCACAGCGCGTGTACACACATAACAGTGCGCTCAAACAGAAAACCGCACGTGTGAATTACCTTCACATCATTGTTTCCCACGGCGATCCCGATTTCTGCAAGGTCCTTTAATAACGACGCCATCATCTCGGCGGCTCGCTTCTTCTGGTGGTTGGTCATTTCTTTCAGTTTCTGAAGCTCAGCGTCAATGCTTGCTAGAGTTGCCTGACAGGAAGAAAGAGAATAAGGCTCTTCAAATACGCAGCACAGTCCGCCCCAGACCACTTGGTTCTTGTTTTGAGATCCTGGATCATAATGAATTGTGAGGTAGAAATAAGTCTTCAGCCTGTGTAAAGCAGGCAATGTTGTGTTCCTATGTCCCAGTAAAAGCAGGAGTTCTTTGGATTGGAGGTTCTCTGCACGGACATCCGAAACTGCAGCATGACTCGGGTATTACTATCACCCACTACTACTGTTTAATTTCTGAAATTAGTCTGAGCAAACTAATGTTTGGAATGCTATTCCCTGGCTTTGGACAACTACTTTCCATTCAGTTGGTATGCTTCCTTTATTCATTTTCTACATGCTCACGAAAGACAATCCACACAGTCTTAATTACTACTATTTTCACTACTTCAACATAAGTAATTACTTAGGCGATAATGATGAATGCCATTGAGTTTAATTATTCTAACTGTACATTTAAAATAATAGCTGGTTATCATCTACAAATTTTGAAAAGTACAATTTGGACCATGTTAAAGTGATGTATCAGCATCAAACGTAGAATTTTTAATGCAATTTACTGACTTTTAGCCAATATTTGAACACAGGTGCCATCATTTGCTTCTGTGTGTGTGTGTGGGGGGGTTGTGGTTGGTTTAGTTTCTGGTTATCAGTAGAACATATATTCTCCCAGTTTACAATATACTAGCTCTCCTCTAGGTTTCAAAGGTCAGCGTGCTTCTAGCATAAGCATTTACTACACTGGCAGGCATTTTCTTTAATATCTAAATAATAACACTGTTTACATTTAGAACCAACAAAATGGTGATTTCAACTCTACAACTGTCTTAAATACCAAAATCAATGGACAAAGACCAACTTCCCAACTCCAAGATTCACTGTTTTACCAAACAATAACTAGGTCACCTACAATAATTCCGCTTGGAGAGAGTTACAACATTCTTAGCTAGCCTTGGCTAAGTGAGTATGACAAACCTACCTGTTGTTTGGAGATCAAAAAACAAAGTAATCGGGGCAGCAAGCTTATTTTATTAAGAGTTCTATTTCTTTTTAGATTATTTAAATATGTTATGTGAGTATTTGCTTGTATGTTACGTATGTGTACAACACTACAGGCCTGGGGCGTGCCAGAGGAGGTCAGAAGAAGCACCGGGCGACTGGAGTTAGTTATAGGAGGTTTGTGAACTGACATCTGGAGTTAGTTATAGGAGGTTTGTGAACTGACATGTGGGGGCCAGGAATCAAACCTGGTTCTTTAAGAGCAACAAACACCCTTAACTACTGAGCCACCCTTTGGCCTTAAAGTATCTCAGAAAGAGGTGTATCTTTTAAAGGCGCTAGTTCATGGTACTGACGGCTTTCGTTCAGACATGTGTATAGGCATAAGGTTAGTGTGTAACTCAAATGCTGATTTCTGTACCCCCATACCTGGTTGCAAGCCTTGCTCTGAGGAACTCTGCTCCCCAATGGTCCCCTGACATGTCAATAAAGCAGCTAACAGCCAATCGCTGAGCAGAAGAGGAAATAGGGCTGGATATCCTACCAGCCAGGGGAGGAGTTGAGAGAGGAAGTAGGGGATTGAGCCTGGGGATTCGGCCATGGGAGAGGTCCAGGAAAGATGAAGACAGGAATGCGGGAGCAGGAAAGCTGCAAAAAGCAAGTATTCCTGGGATACGGGCTGGAGGAAACCAAATTGGCTTAGAGGGTTAAGAATAGAGTAGTAACTGCTCAGTTTTTGTGCTGTGAAGCTTATTTTTCAGCAGGCTTCTCAATGATTTGTGTGACAGCTGGGTTAAGCGAGAAGCTGAGAAAGAAACACAGTTGTATAAAAATAAGTGTAACACATGTGAGCACAGACAGAAAGAGATGGCAGGCACCAATCTAAACACAACCAGGAACTGGTTTCTAATAGAAAGGGTCAACAACTCGAACCAGAGTTGAAGAATCACAGCTATGTGCTGCTGGCAGCTGACATACGTGTCCGTCGCTACAGACCAGGAGGTCCTATTCCCAGCGCTGGAACGTCATGGCTCCAGTCAGGATTCCGGTGAGCAAAACAGTGACCACTCAAACTAACATGCCTTAACTACTCCGAGTAACTCAAGAAGATACCCGGCATTTCTTCCCTCCGCCCCCTTTCGGGTTGTTGAGACAGGGCATCACAACACAGCCCAGTCGGTCTTCCCACCTCTCCTGCCCTACCGAAAGCTACATGCCACACCCGGCCACGCCTCCATCTATTTCTTTATGTGCGTTCTTCTTGAGTTTGATCACCTGACAGCTTCAGTAAAGTATGCCAAGTCATTTAAAGGAACAATTAAATTTCGTATCAATATACTTTTAGGAACCAAAATTATAACAGGACTGCTGTGTGGCTCCTGGGCTTGGTATGTAAGGACAAGTGAGGGTGTGACCTGGGTGTCCTGAGAGCTGATGTTAGCAATATCTTATATCTGTATCTTATCAACATACAGGAATAAATAACCTTTCACTTAACATTACTTATACTTAAGTTTTAAGAAAACAAAATGTGTCTTACAGATTTTTGATTCAATTCATCACTAAGCAATTCATATTCCTTAGTTTTGTCTTCAACTTCCTGAGACTTCTGGTCATAATTAACAGCCAGCTCCTCTAAGGCCTGTAAAACTTCCTTGACTTCTTCTTTAGAAGCATCATTTTCTGCTTGGAGGCGATTCAGTTCAGTTTGCATATTATCTTGATCCCTTCTGGTTGATGCCAGAAGCTGTATAAAAGAATACGTAGAATTTTAACAAACTTGAAAGAAAACACTCATTTGCGTCAAGATTTACACAAACAAGAAATGAAAAGTCGCACCATTAAAGGTGCTGATACTTTATTCTTTAACACGTGCACTGAACATGGAGTTATGGACAGGCGATGTGCTAACACTTTGTACAACACAAGAAAGGAAGAGAAATAACCCACATGGTACAAATGCATACACGCAGGTACTCACGTATACACATAAATCAAAGTAAGGCATCTTTAAGGCACAGAGATTTGCTTTAGAAAACTAAGGGTGACCTCTGAGTCACGTCTCGGAGAACTTTGTCAACACGTTATGTTTGAACTGGAGAGAAGACAGAGGACCATCCACAACAGTGACTTTTCAGCAGAGACATTTGGAAAGGCACGGGAGTATTAGTATTAGTAACTGCTGGCAATAACAGCAGGGAGGAGAACCCTGAGTGCTAAATGCCCTGTAGTGCACGGTTCAGAATAGCAGACACTCCCACGCCCCACCCCTAACAGACGGCCTCCAAGCACAGTCCCAGCGGAAGCAGACAACAGGGACACCAGGCACGGAGGCACACAGCCACACAGCAGGGGGCTGAGGCGGGAACAGTGCTAGGCTAGCTTGGGTGCAATGTCAAGTTCCAGGCCAACTAAAAAGAAACACCTTGTCTCAACAATCCAAAAAGGTACACTGATGAAGACAGACTTTTCTGATGACAGCCATTTCTTTAGGCTCTCAAAAACACCTTAAATAGGGGTTATTTTGTCAATTGTCCCCAGTACACTGGGTAAAATAAAATGCGGATCTAAACTAAATCGTAAGAAATGTAGGAGAAATGAAATGAAAGGCGACACAGACTGACTGGGTTAGGCAGACAACACGAAGGAGTAAGTATGTTTAATCATGTGGCACTCATATTTCCAGAAAAATCACACAATTACTAACATCTATGATGGCTATTCTTAGTTGCCAACCTGACTACAGCTGTAATTAACTAAAACCCAAATGCCTGGGTACACGGGAGGAAATTTTTTGTTTGGAGGGGTAGGAGAGGGGCTGAGACGGGGTTTCTCTGTGTAGCCCTGGCTACCCTGGAACTCGGCTGGTCTCGAACTCAGAATCTGCCCATCTCTGCCTCCTGAGTGCTGGGATTACAGGCGTGTACTAGCACCACTGGGCTAGAATATTAGATTTAAAAAACCCACCACATGTTTCTGACTTAACTATCATGAAAAATTATTCACTGAACTCTGGTTTGGGATTAGGACAGAATTTTCAAAATTATGAACTAGCCTTTCAACACACTTCTGTCATTTTGTCTTATGCATTTATGGCAAGTGGCATTCTCAGCATCAACTTTTATAAAATCAAGATATTGAAGAACTAAGTGTGGAAGATGCTGTGTTCGGCAATATCAAATGTGCAGCAAGGATATAGTTCTTTATATAAAAACACTGAAGCACCCATTAGGATTCAAATCTCCTTTCATGTTTAAGAGCAAGAATAAATGCTTATCAAATAACTGCTCTAAAATAAACTTCATGATTTATTATCAGTAAAATGTTTGGGTCATATATCTATTATGCTGGCTAGTTTTTGGTTTTTCAAGACAGGGTTTCTCTGTGTAACCCTGGCTGTCCCGGACTCACTCTGCAGACCAGGCTGGCCTAGAACTCACAGTGAACCACCTACCTCTGCCTCCTGAGTGCTGGGATTAAAAGTGTCCTCCTCTACCGTCCCATGCTGGCTTGTTTTATGTTAATGTGATGAAGTTAGGATCATTTTGGAAGAGAGTACCTCAACTGAGAAAATGTTTCCACCAGACTGGCCTATGAGCAGGGCCATGGTGCATTTTGTTGACAGATATCTGATATGGGCAGGGCTGTCCCACAGGGATGGTGGTATCCTTGGGCTGGTGGTCCTGGGCACTGAGAGGAAGCAGGCTAACAAGCCATGAGAAGTCAGCAAGCAGCACTCCTCCATGGCTTCAGCTCTGCTTCCTGCCTTCAGGTTCTTCCCCTGGTTTCCCTCAGTGATAAACCAATAAGCTATGAGGCAAAATGAATCCTGTCCTCCCCAAGTTGCTTTTGGTCATGGTTAGCATGGCAACAGAATCCCTAGGACACCAGTATTGGTATATCTAGACTACTAGTGAGAAAAAGCCTGCGTTAGATACATAACACAAGTAAGGAAGTGAATATAAAAACTATTATGTATACAGTTGTCTTCCTCCCTCTCATCTATATGTAAATATTTTCCCCTAAGCGAGAGTATTTAACAATCACTCCAGGTAATTTTGTTCCCACATCTGTGGGAAATATTTAAGGATGATAGATACTGTGATCATCTAAATGAAGTAGAAGAGTTAGAGACACCACAGTTGTGTGGTCCAGAATTCCCTACTGTAGGTTCTGAGACAGGATCTCAGTACAGAATCCTTGCTGGCTCCGAACTTGACATGTCTCTGCCTGATTCCAGGATTACAGATACACATACACTACATGCCATTAACCTGGCAAAAACTAACATTTCAGAGAAACCGTCTTCTTCCTTCCATACATGAGAGGAAATTCAAGAATAAAAAGCATCATTCAATACATGCAAGGGTTAACTCACAGCACACAGATCCTTCAGCATACATACACACACTCAGTCATTTTAAAGCTACAGTGTTTAACATAACCTGCGCTCCAGAGTCCTCTCCCTTTCCATGATAAACACTAAAGCTTTTCTCGAAGCATTTTAACTCACCTCTTCCTGGTCCAACATTTGTGTCTTCAACTTCTCCACCAGTTGGCTTTGTTGGTTAATCTCTTCATCCTAAAAATTGTAAAGTATCCAATTAACAAAGCATACTATAACCTGGCTTGTTTCCCAACACCAACTCTGAATTACTACCCCTCCAAAATAGTCAATAGATTTTAAGTTTCCTAAGGAAACTTGAAGAGAAGGCTTTTCTTCATTAATAATGGTGCCATAGGCCATATAACCAAGAAAAGATCGAAGTCTGTGAAGTCACTTTAAAGGCTAAAAATCCCCCTAGTTTATTTAAAACTATTACAGAAACTAGTGATTATATATTCACCTCAAAGCCCAAAAATATTTCTATTGTGCCCATGCTCACAGGAAAAATAAGTTATGAGGCAAAATGAATCCTCTCCTCCCTGACTTGCTTTTGGACATGGTACTTAGCATGGCAACAGAAACCCTAAGACACCAGTCTTGCATATTTGCATACCTGGGTTCTAGTGAGAAAAGCCTGCTTTAGGAGCTTTTTTCTTGTCCTTTCCTCTTCCCATGAACTCTCATGAGGGACCTCAGATCTCTAAATGGTTGTTTCACTATAATTCTTCACAAACCCAATGACAAAATTTTCTAGTTAAGTTTTGTTTGCTGGTTAACGGGTAGAACACAGGACTGCATTCGCGGCAAGTAGCAAGTACTCTACCAAAGAGCCATGTTGTTTTTAGGTATGGTGTCTCCAGCTGGCCTCAAACTGGAGACTCTCCTGCCTCACCTTCCTGTACGGCCAGCACACGGAGCACTTTGTTCTGAGGCCCAGTTTCCACAGAGAACTGAAGTTTACTCTCTCCCTGGTGCTGTAATGGAAGCCAAAACCCCACGCAACACCATCAAGTCAGCACTTAAATGTGTTGATGCGATTCTCCCAGCCCTACGTCGCCTTGGTCTCATGTGTCCCAGGCTGTCTTCAAAGCCACCATGTACTCAAGGCTAGCCTCACACTCCTTCCTCCTGCCTCTGTCTCCTAAGCGCTGCAACTTCAGCAGGGCCACCAACCCTAGCACTACCTTGGCTTTCTGAAAGCTGACAGGAATAAAGGTGTAGACCACACGGAACCTTAATACTGAGATTAAAAAGACTGGTGTCAATAGCACTCTAAAACAAATGGACAAATGTAAAACAGGTAAAAGGAAACCTACCTTGTCGTCCAGCTGTTTATACAACTTAGCAATTTCTTCCTCACACGTTCTTCTTTCTGCATCTGTAAAGCTGCCGGCCACTCCGATCGCAGCCGCTGGCTTATCATTGGCAATAGCAGTATCTTTATCTGCTGCGAAAGCTTCCAAGTTGGCTTTCTCCTTGTCAAACTGCTCATCCACAGGCACTGTCTCCCCTGAAATGACAATGAGATGGTTACTACAAACATACGCATCCAAAAGCAACTGGCGTCCGTCCCTCTGCATGTCCACACGTTCCTTCTGCTTTGACCAGGTGTGTGCTGGCGTTCCCTACTGCCACTTTTAGCAGATTTGTTTGCGCTTTAAAAAGTTCTCCAGTGTCTGTCCATTTCTCACTCTGGTCACTGTTATCGTTTCCTCCACTGTCTCCGCACACTCTGCAGACCTCTGAGCGTGGGCACTTACAGCAGCTGCTCTGAACTGCCCTGTGACTCACTCATCTCAGTCTCTTTAGGGTCAACCACAGCTCCTTACATCTGAATCATCTTTATCGTGGTTTTTCCATCAGCATTTTAAGAACTACCTATTTAATCTAGTCTTTGCAGATTACGTTTGTTCAGGAAAGCCCACCAATAGCCAGCCCATGTGAAGATGTCCGACAAACAGCAAGCGTGGTCCTTAAGCTCAGGCCTTCTAAGCCGTGTGCCACTGAGGCCTGCCTGCTGGTGAGGGCTGTGCACATCCTGGGATTGCTGATGGTGGAGACAAAGTCCACTTAGCAGGCTTAAAGCCTGAGACTGCGGGTTCCCCTTGGCAGGGAGGCAGGACGGTAGGCGTCTGTTGTGAGGTACAGAGCAGAGGGAATCTGCCTAGCCTCGGGGTCCAAGGCACACTTTTTCCTTTTCTTCCTCCAGACCGTGAGTAAGAAACAGGGAGACATGAGTCATCCAAGCATCCTTCCTGAACCCTGAACTCCGCTTCTTACTGAAGTACCTCAAGTTCTACTTGTCAGTTATCACTGAATTAAAATGTTTCTGTAAACACTGATGGGAGTCAGGGCTGGAAAGACGGCTCAGAGGGTAAGAGCACTGGCTGCTCTTCCAGAGGTCCTGAGTTCAATTTCCAGCAACCACATGGTGGCTCACAACCATCTATGAGATCCGCTGCCCTCTTCTGGCATTCAGGACCACATGCAGGCAGAACACTGTATACATAATAAAATAAATAAATCTTAAAATTAAAAAAAAAAAGTGATGGGTATCAAGTCCCATTTCACCATCCTTTGTCTCTGTTCCTCAATATCAACAACTCAAACCAACTTTCTTTCTGGTCTATTCCTGAGTTTTTGTTAGTTTTCAGGTTGGCATACTCTTGCCGTGTACATCAGGCTCTGCCTTCTCAGTGCTGAGATTACAGGTGTGTGCTGCCACTCCCAGCTAGGTTTACATATAAGTACATATAAATGTATGTATGTATTCTATATGTATGCACATACATGTATTTTATAAAAGGCATCTTACACAGGCCATGAAGGGCCAAACTTAAAAATCACTGGGGCGCTAACTCCCCAGGGCTGGGATTACAGGTATGCAATGGATCTGGACACCTGAACTTCCCTTGATCTCACCCGCTTCTCTGAAATCCACCCACTTGGGCCTCTACTGACTCCTTCCCATTCTAGGCACCTTACTACCCTGCAGCATGTATGCTCTTACTGTTTCAGGTGACATAAAAACTGAATGACAGATCTTAATCTCTATTTGAAGACCCCTACATGCTTAAAAACTGAAAACAGGTTTTATTTTTATTTAACATTCCTATAAAAATCTCAAGTATCTATAACAGCCCTAAGTCAGAAAATTAAATGGCAAATTCTTAAGTTATTACCATTACGCCATCGGTTGAGTTCATTTTCAAGCCACTGAATGGTGTTTCGTAGAGTCTTATTTTTTTCCTTTTCTTTTTCATACTTCTTTTTCCACTGCTCTGCAGTTAACTCTACATTGACACAGACTGTGTTCTTAATTGTTTTGGCCCTAAGTGATGCAATTATGGAAAAGACATAATTAAGGAAGAACAATAATTACAGAAAAAAGGATATGACTGAAAGTACTTTTAATTAACATCCCTATTTAATATATGTCGATATAGCTAAGTAACAAATTCTCTAAGATTATCTAGTTTTTTCTTAGAACAAAAACTAAAAAATATAACATATACTAGTGTCTACTCACAATACAAATAAATTTGTCAGGCTTAACTCTTTGGTAACATTAAAAAAAACCCTCAAAACTAAGAAAATATATTTATTCTCCCAACTCACTGACAAGGTTGACTTAGTAATGTGAGTTATCACTGTAGGTGTAAGAAAAGGCTGTCACCGATTTTCCTACAGTAACTGTTTCACGGACATTACTTGAGCCTGTTAAGTATTCAGTGAGTTTAACACAGGCTCATATTTCTGACAGCTTTATTATTCTCTGACTCAAATGGTTACTTTCATCAATGGGAAATTAAACTCCAACGAAAATTTGACTAAATTTCAAAATTAATTTGAATGTCTATGAAAAGTTAAAGCTCATCAGTGTAAAATTTTATTACCTATGCCCTGATCAAAAGTCCAGGGTCTAGCTCTGACCACACTGGACTGCAGTGGCGCCTGTCTGACATAGTAATTTTAGTGCACAATGTCTCAGACCCTGTGTTCAACAACAGACCTCTGACCGAAGAGAAGTGTGGACTTCGTTTCAGACTCATTGTACGACGAGGGAGAGCAGCAGATGACAATAGTGGTCCTGCAGTTGCCGCCCAGTGAGTCCTGGAGGATTCTGGTCATCTTACTATCTCGATATGGAACATAGGTCTACAACAAACACACAGACAAACCCAGTGGGTTTTACACAGTAAAGTTCCTTCTCTAACTCTCGGTCATCCTGTTTCCGCCTCAGGCACTGTGATCAGATGTGCTTTCCCAGGCCTGGCTTGTTTCCTTTATTTTAACTACTTGAGTTCAAAATGAGAACTAGGCTACGCAGACTAGCGCTACACTCAGAATACACACTCATCCTGTTAACCGTCAAGTCTCACATTCCAGCACACATGCTAACGGTAGACAGGGAAGCAACAGATATGTGTACTCACGCTGCCCTCTGCCAAAGCCGAGATGACATTTCCGAGTGCAGAGAGGGACTTGTTGATGTTTTTGGCTTCATCCAGCACTGCACCTTCAGCTCCAGTTTTACTAACCTATAATAAGATCACACAATAATCAAGCAAAATTTCAAGTTTAAGATCATTTTCTTTCAGCTCTCCAAACAGTCACCAATGAACAGTAATAAAATGACAAAGGTGAAGGGTATTCACACTGACAAACTAAGACTCTGCACACCTACTATTCTTCTAAGAACCGGGTCAGACAACTAGTTGTTCAAGAATGTGGTTAAAGAACTATTAAATTTTATTTTTAGTGTGCTTTTGACAGTAACAAATTTATATGTTAATTTGTAGTTAACATTGTTCATTTCTTTGCCACGTTAAAAAAACAAAAAACAGGGCTGGAGAGATGGCTCAGAGGTTAAGAGTACTGGCTGCTCTTCCAAAGGTCCTGAGTTCAGTTCCCAGCAACCACATGGTGGCTCACAGCCATCTAAAATGAGATCTGGTGCCCTCTTCTGGCCTGGAGGTGTATATGTAGGCAGGACATTGCATACATAATAAATAAATAAATAAATAAATGTTGAAAAAAAAAAAAACACAAAAACAAACTGAAAATAGCCTAAACCATAATGCAGATATCATAACTGCTAAAAATAAGAATTCTAAAGTATTACATAAGCTAACCCATGACTTAAAACGCAAGCACACTGCCTAAATGAATTCAGACCAGGGGTAGTCACTGATAGGTAAGATGTGGATAAGACTTCTGGTAAACAAGACTATTATGTAAAACAAAACAGCATTAACGGTCACAGAAGTCCATATTAAAACACTTAACTATTCCCTTTTTATAGACTAACATTAGAATTATGTAAGACTGATAATAAAACAAAAACCTCCAAATTAGTACAGCTGACTCTCCTACGCCGACGGACTCAGTAGCCAAGGAGGAGAAACACTCCAGAACAAACTGCATGTGTCCCCAACATACGCGGAGTGTCTCTGCTGAGCCTCTGAACAATATAGTTTAGCGTCCACTCACTACAGTAGGCGTTAACAGCTGTCTACAGGCTCGTGCATACAGAAGAATGTGTGCAGGGTCTCTGCAAACACTACATCACTCTACAGAGACTGGAGCATCTGCGGATGCTGTATATTCATGACGGACGCTGTGAGGGTCCTCAAACAACCCCACGATATCAAGGGACAACAGGTGACCCAAGCAAGAAAGGTGGAGAAAGTGACAATTAATACTGATAATTAAGAGAGAGGGACTGAGAATAAAATTGTAAGAGCACATGCTAACAAGCTGTGAAGGAACACACACCCTAATTCAAACACTGTGTCTACTGACTAAATTGAATATAGCTAACTGATAGTCACTTGAGAGCAGGTCATTGACTTATCACATAGCATTGGCCAACAATTATAATTCTCAGATTACCAAATCCAACTGCACAAGTTCTCAAGAATTTCAAGAGGTTTACCTTTTCACTGCCAGCTAAATCAACCAGATACAGCTTCCCACTCAGTTTCTGTTCCGTTTGTGTATTTTCTTGTTTTACATTAATAAGAAATATACTGTGACTCCTAGAGCTATGTTCATTCATATCTGCAACGAAATTAGTAAGCAACTATCAATATAGTTCCTTCACTAATAATTTCCCCTAAAGCATTATTTTTGATAACAGAAACATCTTAAGATGAATAGACTGCCGCAGGATGTAAGGCTGACGTGCCCTAGGCAGGACTAGTGAATACTCTACTTACTTGTAACTGCTACATGCCTGTTGGATTTCCCTTCATCTATGGTATCCATAACTTCATCTGGACTGCATACAAAACGCTCTGTGCACCCCTGTGGGATAGTTTTAAAAGCATTGTTACCATCCTTTAAAAAGTCTCTCACGGGGCTTTCTGCAGTAATTGTGCTCTCCTATTGTAAGTACCTTCACATAGGGAACACGGTTTTTGTCTTCATGGACTGAAAGGTTGGTCTTTGAAACTGAAAAAGAAAAGCTGTATTAGCAACAGATGTAATATCAGCTATAAAATAACTAATACAAGTGGGAGGCTTACCTTAGCAGCCCAACAACAGGAAGTACATTAAAAAATCTATATTATATATAAGCTATGTATTACTATAAAAACCACACAAGGCCTGGTAAATCTACTAGGAGAGTAAGCTAGAAACTAATGTGACAGTATGAACGTCAAACTTGTAGCACACACGTTTCACAGATAAGAACATCAGGCCTCCACCAGCAGAGACTAACAGTCTGCTTAGGCTCTGCAGTTCTCGGCGTAAAGCTCTCATCACAGAAGTGCCTGTGTGCTACAGCTCATGGCCACGCCCCTCCCAGGCACGCTCCTCCTTTACTTGTTCACTGACTTTGCTTGACTTTAGGAAAAATTAACAACAGAAGTACCCATATGCTATAGGCTACCCCGTGTACGACTCGCCGCTGACTGCAGTCCCGTCTGTGTTACTGAGAACATCTATGACAGGAGAGCAACAGGCGCCACCGACACTACCAGAGGAAGGATCAACTTACCATCTAAGAGGTCCCGTATCTTATCCAAATATATCTCAAAATAGGACACCTGAAGCACAAAGAAAAGAGCTCAGCCCATTAAATCACAACAGCATGTTCTCTTGGGAAGCAATGCAGCCGAGATGCCAGATGTCCAGACGAGGACGTTACACCAGCCACAACTCATACCCCAAGAGGAAAGCCTGAGTTACTAAGCTGCTTAAATAACAAAAAGTCTCTGTTAAACAGCACACACAATGGACAAGAAGTTAAGTGTGGTGGGACCCTTAGAGCTCTGTGCTAAACGGCAAGAACAGACCTAGTTCACCCAGCATCTAATGGTGTATGAACTAGGATCAGTTCCCACCTCTTAACGGTCCTTCGACCTTATCTAACTGTAACAACTTTTTAAAACTGACTTTCAGGAACCAGCTATTTTGGAAAAGAATTATCCTAAGGCAAATCAAATATAACGTTTTCAGGAATTTACCTTAATATGAAATTCCAAATTTTCATCCATTGAGTAAATATAATTAAAAATATCTTGCACTATTCTTGGAATAATTCCCATGCCTTCTGGATCATGAAGTTTACCCTGCATAGAAAATAAAGCAGAATTTTTAACAAATTTCAAAAGATGAATTAAAGCAAAGACTTTAACTCTTTAATAAAATATAATAGGATAAGCACTAATAGGAGTAGCTTTTTCTTTTTTGTAGAAATAGCTCTACAAATAATTAAAAATTTTTAACCATTACTTGTAATATTGTATAAGCATATACCAATGAAGTTATTTCTTTTTTTGTGGTTTTTCATGACAGGGTTTCTCTATGTAGTCCTGGCTGTCCTGAATCTCACTCTGTAGATCAGGCTGGCCTCAAACTCAGAGATCTGCCTATCTCTGCCTCCCGAGTGCTAGAACTAAAGGCGTGCACCACCACAGCCTGGCCACCAACTAAATTCTTTTAAGTACTAAATTTAGATAATCTGCATTAAAAAATATGATTTAATTCATTCCCATATAAATATACCTTGTTTTCTATACCAAAACAAATTCCTGCAAAAGCTAGGAATGTCTTTATTTCTATTACTTCCTGGAAAGAACAGGCTGTCAGTGACTTTACACAGCATATCCCGGGGAACGGCAGACACAGATGGCCGTGATAGGGCCAACACAAGCTGTCTTTAAGGGCAGAGTTAGAAGAGGCCAGCCACGTCTGGTATTCCAGAGGAGCAAGAGAAGGGAAGGGCAGACCTTATCGGAGAAGTGCAGCAGATATTCTAGAGACAACACCTTTAATGTCATCTAAGTTTCCTCCCGTCACAGAATGGCAGAAAACTCCCATTTAATCCTAGACTGTTCCTTCCTTTACATTATACTGAGTTGGAAGACTTCATACTATGAAACAGGTCCAGCTTACGAATCAAGCTCAGGAACTTAGAATCCCACACCTACATCACTGAGTGGACGACTCACTTATGTTCAAGAACAGAGTGTGAATGTTACCTCCATCGTGTGGGTCTTCCCAGATGATGTCTGCCCATACGCGAATATTGTTCCGTTGTAGCCCTCAAGAACATCTGTGAGAAAACAAAGATCTTACACTTCCAGAACTTTCTTTCTTGAGAAATGCTCTCACTATAAGGTACGTAAAAGTGATCAAGGTTTAATATGTAATGAGTTTATAAGGCCATCAAAAGAAGGAACGGAAAGGTATACTTTAGTTTTATGTCACCTTGACACAAGCTAGAGGCTCAGAAAAGAGGGAACCTCAATTAAGAAAATGCCACAGGCAAGCCTATGGGGCAGTTTTTTCTTAAATAGTGACTGATATGGGAGGGCCCAGGCCACCTCTGAGCTGGTGCTGAGCAAGCAGGCTGAGCAAGCCATGAGGAGCAGCACGCTGCTTTTGGTTATGGTGTTTTCATCACAACAACAGTGACCATGACTAAGAGAGATGGCTCAGTGGTTAAGCCTGCTTCCTGTTCTTCCTAGGACCCAAATTTAGTTCCCAGCATCCACACAGGGCAGCTCAGAACAACATGTAATTCCAGTTCCAAGCAATCCAACGCCTCTGGCCTCCAAGGGCAACTGCACTCACAGGTGTGTACACACCAGCACACATCACATGCACAACACTTGCACATACACTTTAAACTAATAGAAATAAATCTTTTTAAATTAAAAGACATAGTCAGGGGTCGCTTTCTTAGTAAAGATCCATCAAAGCAACTGTTTTCAGGACTAGATTACTTCCTGCTGTCAATTAAGAAACAAATTTTAAGTTACCAACTTACCCACACAAATTTCAACATTTCATTAAATGTATACTTTAAAGTTTTTGTCTTAAAATACAAAACCCTTGCCAATTAATATACGTGCAACAAGTTTTACAAGCAGGTATAATCAATGCTGCCTAATCTCACCCACTCAATTACACACTCAATCATGGTTTGAATTAGACTGGGCCCTATAGGCTCATATATCTGCATGCTTAGTCTCCAGTTTCTGAGTCGCTTGGTAAGGATCAGAAGGACATGTGGCCTTGCAGGAGGTTTGTCACTAGGAGTAGGCTTTGAAGTTTCAAAACTTGAAGCCAGGCCCAGCGTGTGCCTGCAGATCAGGATGTAATAACCTCTCGGCTCCTTTCCCAGACCAGGCCTTCTTCGTGTGCAGCTATGTTCCCAGCCACAGGATAAGGGACTAACCTCTGCACTGTAGGCAAGCCTCCAATCGAATGCTTGCTTTATATGAGTTGCCATGGTCGTGGTGTATCATACAACAGTGACCAGGATACTACCCCAAATTCAGTTTTGCTAAGTAATTATTAAAGCACCTCTTCTAGTCCTTGGGTACACTAGGATCGTTAATATGCAAGAGTCTTAAAAAGATGGAGGGGTTAAAGGGGAAAAAGAATTATCAGGGATGGGGCTGAAGAGATGGCTCATCGGTTAAGAGGTCCTGAGTTCAATTCCCAGCAACCACATGGTGGCTCACAACCACCTATAATGAGATCTGGTGCCCTCTTCTGGTGTGCAGGTGTACATGTAGATAGAGCATTCATACACTTTAAATAAAATAAATAAATAAGTAAATCTTGAAAAAGAAGAAAGGAATTATCAGTCACCTTTTGACACCCAATTTTCATGGATTTTAAGTTGATTTTTGGTGCCAAAAAAAAAAAAAAAAAAGACAATATAAAATTCTGTTCCGTTAGAAGTCAAGATAAAAAGACTCTGACCAGCAAGGTAGTGCACACCTTCAACCCTGCCCCTTAGGGAACAGAGGAAGGCAGAGCTTTGTGATCTGAGACTAGCTTCTAAGTTCCAGGTCAGCCAGGTCTAGGAGAGAGAGGCGAGAGAGGGAAGGAGGGAGGAGTAGGGAGAAGGAGGGGAAGGGGGACGGGAGGGGGAGGGAGTGGAAATGGACAATAAAAGCAGGCTGAGACAAGGCCTTGCCCAGGCTAGATAAGCACTCTGCTACAGAGATGCTGGGAGCCCCTAGCTATTCCTATTGATCTTTGGAAAGGAAATGAAGTACCAAGAGTGCGCACACAGAAACACCATTAGCTGAAAGAAGACACTACAGCCTGCTGTGGTGGCTCCTAGCTCCTGTTCTCCCCGTCCATCTCAGCACAGAGAACCACAAGTTCAAGGCCACTCTGGGCTGTAAAAATCTTTTGTTTTTAAGGGGGACAAAATAATTTGAGTCACATTTACAATACACGAGATCGCATCAGCTCTGCTAGCAATTCTAAAGAAGCAGGCAAACAGGGCCTGACCGAGCCACCTCTCTCCATATCCATAACCATTCTCAGTAGTCTATGTCAGACTCCCTTGCTCAAGAGCTTTCAACCAATCACACAGACCTAAGCATACAATTCAATGTTCTGAGGAATCTTCTAAAAAGGTCCTTTCTGGGGCTGGAGAAGTGGCTCAGCAGTTAGGGTACTGGCTGCTCTTCCAGGACCTAGAGTTCAATTCCCAGCACCTACACAGTGGCTCACAATCATAACTGCAGTTACAGGGGATCCAATGCCTCTTCTGGCGCACTAGGGTTGCAGTCATACATGCAAGCAATACACCCAAACACATAAAATAAAATTAAACATTTTTAAGTAAGAAAAGTAAAATTTTCACAATTGGTACTAAGTAACTATTTGTAAGTAATTGTCTGTATAATACATCTGCCAGACTATATACAGTTGTCTAATACTGGGGCAATAAATGCACACATGTAACACACCTGAGACTCAAAGCACAATTGTTAAAGTTTTATATAATTACAGAGTCTGAACTACGCAATGTGGAAATATTTACTAAGCACCCACTATCACCCATGTTGTCTGGGGTGTGGAAAAGACAACAAATGCTAAGATTGTATTAAAGCAAATATGGCATTTTTAACAGCTAGAAGCAGTATCACGAGGACCCCTCCGCTTCCAAAATGCATAGGCACTCAAATATCTTACATAAAATGGTATGTCTGCACAGTCTACGCAGTCCTTTCATTTATTTAAATCATCTCTCAGTTCCCTTCGAAAGCGAGGCCAATGCTGTAACAACCTATCACACCACGTTGTTTAGTGAACTGTGGCTTGGCGGACGCATGGGGGGTATGTTTGATATGCCATAATTTTATTTTTCGAAGACTTTTACCTGAGGTTGGCAGACTTAGAGTTAACTGCAATTTTTTCTTATCTTCAAATCTAAGACTGCTTCTTATAATTTCACTGCCACCATTTTTCAATACACTCTTCACATTTTTCAATACACTTCAATGCGCTCTGTGGTGAATACTCCTATGAGTAACTCCTGTCACTAACATGATTTCACTGTTTGTCACGCACCTGCTCACGCTACCACCACATGCATTTCAAGGTAAACTGCAGGCGTCTACACACTTCAGGGCTTTTCTACCTAACATCATCAGGATGTATAGTAACTAGAATTCAGTCATTTTCATTTTTCTTTTAAGGTAAAAGCTGGTGTGTAAGTAAAATGCAAATCTCTTACAGTGTGCTTTAAAATCTTGGAAAACACACCCCAGCAATCACATAAACTGGGTATAAATCACATGAGATTTGACCTGCCCTGGTTCTTATTTGTCTTACCTCCCTACCAACCTTCCCTCACTTTGCTGCTCTGGTGAAAACAGTCAAATCCAACAAACCCACAATACATCATTAAGTTTCCCGTATGAGCAGCGCTGTTTCCATATGGATTTGCCGAAGGGTAGGAGTGAGCTCTCTGCCCCAAAGACACCCCCGCTCGTCTCCTCCCTGTAAAAGACTGTAGGTTGCAGACCGCTGCAAGCAAGTCCAGGTTAAGTCCCATGTTCACAGTGTACGCATTCACTCATACTCGTCACTGAGTTCTACTGTACATTTTCTCATCAGTGCAGGACTCAATCTTGGTCAATGACTATAACCATTACTAATACACAGCATCTTTCTGAAACGTCTCCCTTCCCTTTTATAATGTAATCTTGTTTTGTGAGAAACAGGAAGACAGCTACAGAAAGTATTTCTTTTATCAGATTTAGTTGGACAGGTCTGTAAACCCAGCTACAATGGAAGCTGAGGCAAAATGGTACAATGTAAGGTGTGTCCTGAGCTACTGAGTAAGTTTCAGACCAGCCTAAGCAACTCAGATCCCTAAAAAGGTACCTACAAAATCAAAACTAAAATATGACTAAGACCTGAATTGAAAGCAGCACTTAAAAGGTTTTTTTCTCTGATGTGCAAGTATGAACATGGCTGAAGCATAGCCTAGCACATGTTAAAAGAGTTGTCCATTTAAACCGTCCATGAGTTCATGGGCTCAATCTTATTTAAAAGGCAGGAATGTCAATGGTGGAGCAGTTGCCTATCATGTGGACAGCACTCGGCCTTCACCTCCAGCACTTCGGGAACAAGCTACATAATCTTACACTGCACTCATTTTTAAGTAGGGGTGGAGAGAGGGCTCAATGGGAAAGGCATTCTGTCGCAGGCAGGGTGTTTGTGCCCGTAATGCCAGTTCTGGGGAGCGGGAGGCAAGACAGCCTAGCCTAACCAGGGATATTCTAGGTTCTGAGAGTTCGTCTCAAAGAAGCAGGAGGCTGGAGACGGCTTAGCGAAGAGCACTTGCTGGGGCAGAGGACCAGGTTTGCCCCAGCACCCGAGCGCAGTCCTCACAACTGCCTGTAACTCCAGTTCCAAGGAACCCATAGCGCTCTTTTTAAAAACTCTACTTTATTCGGGGTGTTTGGGCGGCTACCTCCCTTAAAATCCTCCAACCTTAAGTAAGAGAGAGAAAAGGTTAGTGGGGAGAGGGGCCAGACCCCTTTACTTCTACGGGCTGTTTACGGTCACGGGGTTCTTTGAGGGCTCTGTACCAATCTCCATCAACCGCAGACAAAGCCAGTGGGTTCCTCCACCCTGCTCTGCCCCAAAGCGTTTCTCTCCGTTTGTCTGCTCAAACCACCACAGCATCTGTCTCTCTGGTCTCTCCAAACTGCTCCACGCCGCATGCCAACACCAAAGGCCACACCCTCTGAGTCCTAGACAACACCCCTCTCCCAGTTGGAAAAGACCACCCCCAGGAACGTGACAGTTAACAGCTGTGGACAAACGACAGCCCAACTAAAAGCCCTCGCTTGGGGTTTGAAAACAAAAGCATATTTACATAACATCTCTGAGTTTACAAAGAGCGCAAAACTTCTACTAGAGAACCTGACTGTCCCTTCCAGCCTCTGTGAGCACTGTACACACGGCATATATTCAAACAGACACAGAAACAGACACAGACACAAACATGCACATAAACTTTTAAAAGCAACTGAGGTTAACCTCTGACCTCCACAGACAGACACACTCACACAAGTCGTCACAGGGAATGTAATATAATCATACTCCATAACAGAATCTTTAAGGACAAATTATTGATGCTTCTAACAGCATTATACCACTGTTCCTCTCTATTTCAGTCAGAGAGTGACAAGTTAACTCTCCCTCATTGAATGAACACTGTCCCTCACCACCACCGCTCCTGCTCTACTCCTGGCAGATTGAAAGTCCTGTAGTATCTGGCCTGACTGAGACCTGACTGCCCTCTCAGGTACTTCATGTGACTGCCACTTCCACAGTGTGACCCTTAGTGTTCACTATTAGCTAACCACACCACCTCCATGATCTTAACTTTACTTCTGACTGATGGAGTCCTCTACCTGCCTCTTCCTTTGGAGAGCTGAGATTACAGCCCTATCCAGTTGGCCCACTAATCCTACATCTTTTTTACCAGCTTCCAAGGTCTCGTATGCTCTAACTTCCTGCAGGTACCATGGTTCACCACTATAAATATCTCATCGACAATACCATCATTTCTCTTGCCCTTGATCAGTCTTTTGTACCTGCTAGTGAAACTCCAAATGGGAGTTTTGGGAAGCTAACTTCAACTAGGCCCTTCACACTGTCTAGCAATGCTTCCATGTGCCCCGATCTACCCATTTCACACCCACTGCTAGAACCACCTCCCCATTCCTCACTTTGTGATGTCTCACACTCAATACACAAGATGTAATCAGTGTGCAGTGTCTACAGTCTTCCCCATCACATTTATATACCTGCTTTCATCTTGTCATTAAAATGTACTACCTCTGCTCTTTAATTCTAACTCATCTGCTTTTTTTGAGACAGGGTCTCACTGTGTAGATGTGGTCTGGACTGGAACTTACTATGTAGACCAGGCCAGCCTTGAGCTCACAGAGATTGGCCGGCCTCTGCTTTCCAAGTCCTGGGTTTAAGGACCTGCGCCACCATGCCTGCCCTTACTCAGTCATTTTCATAGTGAAGCCCAACATGTCTAGTAAATATCCTAAGATTTGTGCTTCAAACTAAGGAGCATTTTTAGAACTGTCAGCAAATATAATAATCACAAACAGCAATTGAACTATAAGAGCCCTTTGATTAAAAGGCATCTTTCCAGTAAACATGAATTCCAGCTAACCATTCAGCACCCTCTCTGCTATCAGAGTTCTAAGGTTTTAGAAAATATAAAACTAAAAAATACTCCAGCAAGTGTCACTTTTTTTTTTTTTTATTCCTTGGCAATCCCTAAGTCCTCCAGGGCTTTTCTAATGACTGTAAGTTAAGCCTCTGAGGAAGGAACAATGGAGTGCGGGTGGGAGAGACATTTTAGAAATTTATCTAGTCACTCTATTCTCACACCATTCCGCTTCTACAATACTACCTTGGAAACTCTCCCATGAACAGTGGACAGAAGCTCACTTTTCAAGAACATGCTTGTGATATACTCCCAGTAACAGCCTTCACTAGGCGCAATCTATAATAAGATCATGGTAACTGAAAAGTGTTCACTATTTATACTCCTATTTTTGTCACTCTTTCTTCTCATTAACGTAGGAGAGAGGGGGCATTAAAAAGAAAAAACAATGCTGGCTAACTGAGAAAGACCACAAACCAAATCGCACTTGTTGCTGAGACAGAAAGCAAACTGAGTTTACAAGTTAAGTATATTTACCTTTAACAATCTTTTTTGCACAATCATTGTATACTTGCTCTTGAGATGTGCTTGACTGGAACACACGATCAAATGCATAAGGCTTGGACTGGAAAATGAAAACAAAGTGTTACACAAATCTGAGATGAGTGGACATTTTGACACTGAAAAATAGCATGGCCTTCTTTAACGTTAAACCAGTACAGCTTCTGTGCATCTCGAGGGTGGGAGACCTCAGAACAGCAGCTCCAGGAAAAGAAGGACCTCTGTTCTTGCTCCTGTTGTACCCCCAGGTCTATTCTGACAAGCTGAGATTGTTTTCTTTTTCTGTCCCTTCAACCTCACTTGCCATCCATATCACTCAACCTTTTCTAGCCCAGCCTTCTTCAACTTCTTTAAAAGCATTTTTGGTTTGGGTTTCACTAAATTGTCAAGTTGTCCCTGAACATGAGATTCTTTTGGCTCCAACTCCCAAAGTAGCTTGGATTTCAGGCCTTTGGCACTAGGACTAGCGTCCATTTTCAATACTAATATTACTTTATAAATAAGAAAAATATAATGACAGGCACAAAAACTGTTGTTAAGGACAAAATTAAAACAGGCACTTCTGTCAATTAAAATTCGGTCCTCTTTCAAGAACTCCATTCAGTCATTTAATAAATATTTATGGAATGCAGATGCTGTGTTGACCAAGACAGATTCTGTTTTAGCGGAGCTTAAATAACACATGACATAATTTAGCGACTACAGCTTAAATGAGCCCTGAGAGAGTATAGAAAGGAGAAGACCTTCAGACAGTCCCAGAAAGTACCTGACTCTTCAGTACTGGCTACAAAGCCATTGGGGCTGGGCTGAGGAAGGGCTGCAGGCACTGATAATACGATGCTAGAGCCTGCGGTCAAAAAAGCCTGAACAGTCAAGAAACAAAAGAAGTCAGGTCTGATGGACCGGAGCAATGCTAATACAGTGAAAATGGCATTGTTTTTGACAGTCCTTTGAACTCTATGGATTCCTTAGAGAAAGTATCATGAACATGGAGACCACAGAACACTTGACAGTCTAAGAGCCAGAGGCACAGAAGATTTTAAAGCTTGGAATATGGGGGCTAGTGAGATGGCTCAGTGGGTAAAAGCCGCTAAGCCTGGTGACACAAGTCCAACCCCTGGTACTCACGTGCGGTAGGAGGCCTAGTGAGCACTCTAGAATGTTAAGATCATTTCCCCCTAGAGTCATGAGCACTGTACATTTTGGGATCCAACACTGTCCTTTAGAAAAAGAGGCGCAGGCAGATGTATGGTCAGATGTTCCGCTCCTCTTTTCCTGGTCTTCAGAGGACCTCTATACTGCTTCTACAGTGTTCAAGCCATCTTAAAAACCAAATCTTCTTAGACCCACGGACAAGCTTTCTGCTCGACTTGACTGCTTCTCATTCTTTTCAACCTATTACAACCCGACCTTTGAAGCCAATGCTCTATCACTGACCCATACCCCTGACACTAACCTGACCTCTGTTAACTGGCAATTTTTCAGTTCATAGCTACCTTTCCTTGAGCATGTATTTTATATTCTGATTCTTTTGATTAAAGAATTAAATTAATTTTTTTATCTGTGCATACACCACACACACAGACACACACAGACAAATCCAGGCCAACGTGAAGGAGCTGCGTCTTCCAACCACTGAAGATGCCCTAAGTCTTCAGTGTCAAGTAGTCACCTGGCTTAATTCCTTACGAAAAGTAAACAAGCACACCCGTCTCCTAACATGTAAAACTGTTATCATTTTTAATAAGTGGTATCAAAGGAATATCTTAAAATCACTTTTGATTATCAGTAAATGTCCAATATTTTCTGTTTTATAAACCAGCATACCATAAGTAGTGTAAGACTCTCTTAGGCAAGTGTTAAAGTTGAAGAAGCCCTGTTCTTAGGGCTACTACCCCAAACCTTCTCTTCCCTGCTCCTTCCCTCAAGTCTAGTGCCCTTGCCACTGTGGGGGGCAGATGAGCTAGTTCTGCACCATACCAAGTGGTTATCCGGTGGTAGGCCTCTGGGAAGGTCGCACTTCACTGATAAGGAGCACCCAGTTGGATCTGCTTTCTTCTTCTTGGAATGAAATCTGGACCTGTAGCATCCATCTTGCAAATGTATTATAATCAATGGTAAGTAACTAAGCATGACAGACTGTAACAGTCGGGGTCTTGGAATATGAGCCTATTTCTAAAATGTCTATGATATGAGAAAAATAACCCTTTCTTTATTTAGGCCCCAGTTGTTTTCCCTCAGCAGCTAGAAGCGTAGCAAGAATGACTTCCCCTGGATATCAATTTCAAAAGGTTATCAATTTTTAAACTGGTACACTTTTATTCTGAAAGTATCCTTTGCTAAGATGCTACTGGCACATTATCATTCAATCCCATAGGTGCAGGTTTTTTAAAAGACCATTTGCTATTTCACTCGTTTGACAAAACATTCTTTTTGGATTGCAGCTCAACGGCGTTATGGCACTGGAGAGATGAATCAGGAGTTAAGAACTCCCACTGTTCTTCTGGAGGACCTAAGTTCTGTTCCTAACACCCACAGCAGACACTGACAGCAGCCAGTAACTAATTCCTGGGGAACTGATGCCCTCTCCTGGCCTCAGTGGGTACCTGCATACATGCACACACACACACAGTAAAATAATAAACCATCAATTTTACTATGTAAGGCAAACGTTGCCATTAAAGATACCCTCTCAAGTCACTAAACGAATCTGCCTTCCTTGGAAATCAAGACCTTGCAAGTGAACAATTCGTAATGAAGATACATCCCAATCTTATGAATATGTAAACAAAGGAAACTTATACATCTGGTCTTAATTGTTTTTCAATTCACTGCTTTGACTTCAAATATACATTACACAACCTATTATTTTAGGTTGTTTTCCAAATTACTCTATTTTACAAATTCTAAGTCATAAGCTGCATCCATAACTGACTTAGCCTTTAAGGGGATAAATCCAAGGAATGACTGTAACTGAACTACATCGTACCTTAGAGTTCTTGAATGACTGCCATATGCAATTACACAGATCAAACCAAATTTGGTCAGGAGGCAGGGATAGCCTACTGACAGGAATTCTGAGCAGAGATCTTTCAGACTGCAGAGTGCACTGGATTTTCCTTAGACACTGAGGGGAGGGTGGCTCTTTCCTCTCTTTCAAGTTTCATTCAAGGCAATCAAGTACATCAAACCAGTATTGACTTGTAAGTGCAAGTTGTGTTTTGCTTGAGGCAAGGAAACAGGAAAGATAATCTAATTAGTTTTAATTCTCTTCTAATGTCAATGAATTACAGCAGGCTGGCTGAGATTCTGGCAGCCTGAACAATATACCATATAAGGAGTTATGATTAAAGACATTCAACATGCACACCCAGATGAAGATATAACTTCTACAGGTTTTTTAGCTTTGGGGTTTTCAGCAAGTGCAGTGGAACAAATGGATCTTTCTCTCTCTCTCTCTCTCTGTTTTGTAAGCTAACTCAAATAGGCTATTTTGTATTGTTTAAAGATTTTCAGGGAATAATTTGTTTCACTCGGTGTGGTATTTATGGCACTTTACCAAGCATTTATGTAACAAAACTAAAAGCTAAACAAAACATACACAACACTATAAAATCAAAAGGTTTGCTTGAGTTTTTGTGCACATTCAAACAAATCTACAAATATCACAAAGATTGTTTGGCTTGGAATACCAAAATTTAGAATTTAAAAATGTATTAAGTTCTGGTGCCTTATACTGCTGTAATCACATACTTGTGTGCGAGTTTAAAATGTCATATTAAAATTATTGATTCTGAAGATAACAAGAAAAATTTTGGATCAAATATTAAAAAGTTAAGCTTAAAAGAAAGCAGAATTCTTAATTATTTCCTATATGAATAGTGATTATGATTACCATCAGTTGACATTATAAACGAACACATTTAGGTTTTAGATTTTGAGTTAAGACAAAACAAAATACTTAAACAGCCTATTTTAAATAATTTAGTTTTACATGTTATGCTACTACAGTTCTCTCCTAAACTATTTCTAATTTATGAGGTTCAGGAGCCAATAAAATGAATTAAATAAAAGATGTTTTACAATTATTTTTCAATCTGGTTCTTTGGCATAGAGGCCTCCATTTCATTCCTTAAATCCTCTACTGAATTCCCAAATAGGCTTTAAAAATACAATTCACTAAGAAATTGGATACAAAGACCCCAGCATATCAATATAGTTACTCTATATAAGAAATCAGTTCCTAAATAATGAATAAAACATTTTAAAACATCCTCTCTGTGTCCTTAATGTTTTCTTGGTTTTATAGTGTACTTTTCCCAATACTTTTATTCACCATTTATCCAAGGTTTCTATTCATCACTTAGACTTATCGGTTTTACGAAAAGAAACTTTGAAACAGAAATTACGAACAACTTTTCCCAAAGGAAAGAAAGACTAGAATATCTTTTTTTTTAATGGTAGCTATCTTTTGTTACATGTATATACGTCATATTTGTCCTACACTAGAAAATCACTTTCTAACTTAATTTCTCTCTCTTTCTCTTCTTTGGGGGTAGAGAAAAGCGGGGTCATGATTTATAGCCCAGGATAAACTAGTGATCCTCCTGCATCAGATTCTAGAGTGCTGGGATTAAGGCCGTGAGCTACCACATACAGCTTTTTAAAAAGCAAACAGTTTAAAAACAAAAATCCCCAGGTTCTCAAAATGCAGCTGGCCACAGTCCTGTCTCACACACAAGTATGTGATTACTGCTGTGTAAGGCACCAGAACTTAATACATTTTTAAATTCTAAATTTTGGTATTCCAAGCAAAATAATCTTTGTGATATTTGTAGATTTGTTTGAACATGCACAAAAACTCAAGAGAATTAAGACTGTCTTAATACAAGTGGAAAATGAACTATATCTCCACTGTATAAATCACTGCTGAAGCTGCCAACCACAGCTCCTAAGGAACCTGCAGCCTCAGGTTTGCTAACTAATCCTGGAAGTGAAGCTGCTATTGACTGCAGGCACAACACTAACCCGCCCCTCGGCCCCACCCTCTTCCTATGCCTAACTTCCCTTCTGTCCTATGACATCATCTATAGCAAGAGCACCCTGCAGACTTACTAACAAAGAACTGACCCCACGGTCTCCACACAGCAGTTGTTGGAATCTGTTAGTGACCTGATGGGTTTCTGTTTTTCTTTTCTGCCAAAAGCCTACCAAGAGGATGTGGTATTAACACATTCAATCTCCAAAACTGGACTTTGGAGACCTTCACATTTGCACAGCCACTAGAGAACTTTAGCACTATCTTCAGGCCAGTGCTTTCAACCATCAATGGCTGGTCTCCTATGACCTCTCTGCCCTATTTCTAAATTAAGTAGCCCAAACAATATACTAAATATAGACCTTCACTCAAGAATAAACAATTTCGAGTAAATGCTGACATAAAAATGGAATCCTAGGCCTGACTGTGGTGGTGCACGCCTTTAATCCCAGAATTTGGGAGGCAGAGACAGGCAGATCTTCCTGAGTGCAAGGCCAGCCTGTTCTACAGAGTGGGTTCCCGCACAGCCAGAGCAGTTACACAGCAAAGTTCTGTCTCAAAAAGAAACATTAAATCACAGTAGCAAGGCACACAGCGTCATGGGTAATGAAGAGTTTACTTTTTAGTTTAGCTTGCAGGGCAATCTTATTCACTTTTAATCTTCTTGAAGTCAGAATGCTGTTTCCTGAGAACCTGTTGGGCTAGATATATATATATATAAAAAATCCTCACTCTGGGTTTCTCTAACAATCAATCAACTCAGTTACATGTACACTGCAAAGGAGTATTTACTACCTCTCAGATTACCAAGATCAATTTTCTTCAAAAGACTGTATCTGTATTAATGCGAATCTAATAACAGCGATCCTCCCCTAAGGTCCTTACCACAACACCCTGTCTCACTGATAGCTTTCTTTCCTGCACTATCAAAACCCAGCGAGGGTGACATTCTAGATCTTTCTGACACTTTTTTGGCCCAATCTGAACCCACTTCTATCTACTACAGTATTAGACATGATTACTTTAATTTCACAGAAAAGCCAGTAATTCTTTTTACAGGCCCCACTTATAACTGTTAACATGAAAAAGTCAAGAGGGTGAGCACTTGAGGAACAAGCATACCGTAGTTGCTTTTCCTCTTCCCCCGGGATTCACCTCCAGCAGAATGTTCCTCTTAAAAAAAAGTAGCCATTACTTCCCGTACTGTACAGCTCAGCGTTCTGCATGCACTCTGAATTGTGCACAATCTGAAGATAGTCCACAGCACCAACTGCATCAGGAACAATAAACACGGACAGACAGACGAACACACACACACACACACACACACACACACACAGCGCACTGAACCAGCTCCTGGGACGAAGCCTCCAGAGCCCCAGGTAGGGGAGTGTCCAGGCGGCCAGAGCAGGCACCTCCCCGCGGCCGGAGCTCAGGGCTGGCGAGGGAGGCGAGCCTCGAACCTTCGGAAGTCGCCCGCACGGCGTTCGGTCTTCCCTGGCCTTTGACCCCGCAGGGCCAGCTCGGAGGAGCGGGCGCTGCCCCGCGAAGCGGCCGCGCCCGCGTGACCACTCACCGCGATCATCACCGTGTCCTCTCCCTGGAACTTGGCGATGTACTTGTCGCCTCGGTTCACCTCGGACTCGTTGAGAGGTCTGAAGCGACACATCACTTTGATGTTGCACTCCGCCGGGTCCGCCATCTTTCCGGCAGCCGCGACGGCAGGCCCGGGGCCACTCCCCGCCGCTCAGTCTCGTGGGCAGCGGCGGGGGCCGACGGGCAGGGCTGGCGAGGGCCGGGCGGGCCGGGCTCCGCCGCGCCGCGCGCCCCGGGCAGCGCCGGGCAGCGCGACCTAAGCGCTCTCGCCGGCAGCCCGCGGTCACTTCCGCCCCATCATGGCGGCCGCGGCGCCTCGGTGCTCCCCGGCGTCTCCCCCACCGGCCGTCGCGGGCTGCGGGCACCGGAGAGCGACTCCTGCGCGCCTTCCCGGGAGGGGCAGCCGGGCCGACCGTCCGGCCACTCGCCTTCCGCGGCCGCTCGCCGGCCTCCCGACCCGCCGACGCGCGAACCCTCCGAAGGCCGGAGTCACCAAATCGGCGGCGGGATGGGCGGGCAGGAGGGCCACTGCGCAGGCGCGGGGCGACGCCGAGCAGCCAATCACCGCCCGCGCCGGGCCGCAGGCTCCACCCCGCTGCCGGTTTAGGGCTCAGACCGAGTTTGCCTGCAAGTTGGGGAGTGCCCAGGCCCCTGCGGGGTTCCCTGGAACTCAGGCCCGCTCGCCTTCTTTGGAGACGTTTGTTTTAGCCCGTAATGGTGGTGTTCCGTTTAGTATAACATCAGATGCCCAAAAGGAACAGTTTGCTTGCGTTTTGGCCTTAGAAGAAAAGTGATTACTGATGTGCCGTTGGTTTTGTTTGGTTTCTTTTTTAGATCGCTTTGCCAAAACGGGGGAGATTTCAATTAAGGGTGGGGCATGGCCGGGGTTCAGCAGTGCCCCGCCCCGCCCCGCCCCGCGCTTGCGAGCTTTGTTCAGAATTGGTTGGAAAGACACAATAAGAGGAAGATTCTTTAAAGTAAAGAAAAGTTTCCCAAAAGATGTGGAACAGATGGGTGGGGTGAAGAATGGAAGGATACCTTCCCCACCCCACCCCAAACACACTCACACGCGCACACACATCTTCAGTCACACAGGTGGGGCGCAGCAGCATCCCAAAGGAATTTGATGAATCTGAGGTTCCCCCTTCCCCAGCCACCGGGTAACAACTCCGCTGCCACACTACCGCAAAGAAACCTGTCGCTGAAGACTGTCCTTGAAGGCCGAGATCAGCTGTTCCCGACCTGTGGGTTACAACCTCTTTGGGAGAAGCAACATTACAGTCATGAAGCGGCAACATAGGATTTTTATGCTTGGGGATCACCACAACCTGAGGTGCTGTATTACAGTGTTTCAGCTTTAGGAAGGTTGAGAACCAGTGACCTAGTGGAAGGAGTGGATTACGTATCTAAGGAAACCGCTCCGGGGGCGGGAGTTGTAGCTTGCTTAGAAGGGCTGTGGCTTGGACCACTCCTTGCACTGCAAAAACAAGCAAATGACTTAGCATTCTCTTTTCAGAAGATGAATACCGCAAAAACTCTACGTGGAAACGCCTCTGAGGTGCTGCACAGGAAAACTTCAGTGACGTTAATCCTCCTTTCTTCTGTTTTCCGCACTGGCTTTATTTATCCTCCAGACCTTGTTAAGTCCGAAATCACCGCACGGAGACCACCGCTCACATATTCACTAGGCAAGGGTGTTTTATCTCCCGAAAACCTGCATGCAGGCGTCAAACCATTTCACAAAATGTCGACGCTAGACAAAGGCGCGCAGGCCTTTGTATAGGAAACTAGGGGAATTCTAGCAAGGGTAGGTAATCTAAAACCTCATTGGTGGGTGCGGGAAGTTACAAGGGTCGATTCTTAATTGGCTTGCTTCCAGGTGGTCGGTGGGCTGCATCCCTGTGCCATGAATGTTTAACTACAGGATGAGGTAAGGCTGTGGGCACAGATACTCCATCCTGAGACATGATATTTTCCCAATCCTGTGGTTATCTCCAAGCTGTGCCTTGGGTAAGGGATTTTATGGTCTTGTTCCTGGAATTGGTGACCTGTGGCCTAGTTCCTGGACCTGAAGACTTTTCTTTTAAAGTCAGAACTGGTCCTAAAATTCAGACAAAATGGAGTTTATGTCGTCCTCTCACAGTGAGTGGAAGGTGTTCCTTTGACTGATATTTGGAGCCATGGTTTCCGTAGTCTATGATTTTCGAGAGCAAAGCTTTTCAGTAAGAAGTCGAGAGTCAGTGTAAGCAGGAATTGCCATGATGGTTTATGGATCATGGACATATGGACATACACTTTATGTCCTTGAGAGATGCCTTACTACTCTGTTTGTATGTCTGTTATTATCCAGCCTGCTGAGATTTTTACTTTCTTGCCTCTTCAGTCCTATTATTTTTCATATGATTTTTTTTTTTACTTTTATTTTATTTATTTACTGCGAAGGTGTCAGATCCCTTGGAATTGGCATTACAGACAGTTGTGAACTGCCATGTGGGTGCTGGGAATTGAACCTGGGTCCTTTGAAAGAGCAGGCAGTGCTCTTAACCACTGAGCCATCTCTCCAGCCCCTGATTTCTTCATTTTATCTATATCCTGTCATTCATCTTTATCTCTAATTTCAAAAGGAACTAGTTCTCCTTTTGAGACAACTTTTTTTTTAGATTTATTTTATATATGAGTGCTTTATTTGCAGGTACACCTGCACACCAGAAGGGGGCACCAGATCTCATTATAGAATGTTGTGAGCCACCGCGTGGTTACTGGGAATTGAACTTAGGACCTTTGGAAAAGCACAGTGCTCTTAACCTCTGAGCCATCTCTTCAGCCACTTAGTTCTCCTTATGAAAGGGAAGTTTTTTATTTACATTCCAAATTCTCCAGTACCTGGTTCCTGCCAGTAACCATGTATCATTGTATCACTGTCTCTTCCTCCTCCTCCTTCTCCTCCTCCTTTTTTTTTTCAGCTTCCCTGAAAGAAAAAAGGAGATAAATGTGTGCCCTTTTTGTAATCCAGAGCTTTAAAAGCTGTAATAGAAGGATTGCAAGTTCAAGGCCAGCCTGTCATACATGATGAGTTCCAGGACACCTAAGACAGCTAGAGATGCCCCACCCTAAACATACAAACAAACAAGCTATAAATCAAACAAAAGAGAAAGTCAAGAGTAAATCTAATACCGTCATTGGTTTCTTTGACTGTTAGCCTTCCATCACAGGTAAGCAAAGCCGGGCCCTAAAGTGCTGAGCAGAGTTTCAGCAGCCATCTGCTGCTGCAGTTGGGAAAGACGCCCCATTGAACTGAACTCTGGTTTACTCTAAGGTAATAGGGGTGTTTTTAGGGAAAAGCAGAGGAGCATTCCCAAGAAGCGACTCAGAAGGCTTCGTGGGAATCGAAGACGGTAGATGTGGGCCTGGGGGATTGTTCTGGGGAACTGCTCGGAGCCAAGGACCTGAGGCTGTCCTTGGCTTGTCAGCCCTTGTTCTTAGTTACGGCTCCTGTTGCTGCGATGAGGCACTATGACCAGAAAGCAAGTTGGGGACAGAAGAGTTTATTTGGGAAGTCAGGACAAGACCTCAAACAGGGCAGATTCCTGGAGGCAGGAGCTGGTGCAGAGGCCATAGAGGGTGCTGCTTCCTGGCTTGCTTCCCATGGCTTGCCCAGCCTGTTTTCTTACAGAACCCAGGACCACCAGCCTAGGGATGGCTCCACTCACTGTGGCAGGGCCAAATGCCTTACACTTGGATCTTACAGAGGCATTTTTCTCAATTAAATTTCCCTCCTTTCAGATAACTCTACTTTTCGTGTCAAGTTGACATGAAACTAGCCAGCCCACTTTGCTGCTTCTTCCTGGATAGCAGATTTTGGAAGCTCAGTCTTCATACACACAGAAGGCATAAAGGGAAATGTCCTGCAGGAGCCTGCTTTCAGACCACATCCTGTCATTACAGAATCAAGGAGAAGGATGCTCTGTCCCTCTGTTTTGGGGTCAGGGGCCAGATGGAATGGTGCCGAGGCAGGTGGATCTCTGTGCATTCTAGGCTAGCCTGTCTACAGAGTGAGTTCCAGGACAGCCTGTGTGGTTATACAGAGAAACCCTGTCTTGGAAAAACAAAAACAAAACAAAACAAAAAACCATGATCTCTCTCAACCTTTTGTGATAATAAACAATTATGCTAATAAAGTCGTGGCATATTTGAGGTTAGGGCAGAGGATTCCCTGGAGTTGGAGTTGCAAGTGGTTGTGAGCCAATTGACATGGGTACTGGGACCAAACCGGCATCCTCTGGAATGGTTGCAGATGCTCCTGGTCACGGAAACATCTTTCCAGTTCTCAAAAGATTGGCTTTTAAAACTTTCTAATCCGTTCTTCTTCCATAGATAAATATGACAATTACACAGTTGCCAAGCCCTGTGTCTCGGTCCTGGAAACCTGACTAGGGTGTGTAGCGAATGAAGAAAGGACACGCGCGCGCGTGCGCGCGCACGCGCGCGCACACACACACACACACACACACAAAAGCTGGAAGTGATTAGGCTGTGTCTGTCTGACAGTGCCCTTATCGTGTACAGCAGGAGAAGGGGGGTCAGCTGGACTCTGTGGGAGATCTCTGTGTGGGAACAGTTTCAAGCTGTTAACGCTGGGGGAGGAAAGCCCTGTAAACATTTGCACACAGACCACAGGAGCCTGACCCAGGGAAGGCTTGGCCAGTCCCTGTGGGTGTGAGACATGGGTGCCCTTGTCAGTACCCATTCACTCAGGACGTCGTCCCTGCTTAAACACTCACTGAGGGCTCGCTCTGCTCCCCTAACGCAGCGTTTGAAGTGAAACAATGGGTTTCTTTGAGTTTGTGATTTGTCAACATAACATCCTGAGGAATACGTGAGTGGAGCCTTTCTCTACATAGATTAACTTAGTCTTCAAGGCTGGCTCTCCAACGAGCCAGGCTCTGTGTGATCTCTTTCCGAGGATCAAAGCTGCACCTGCGGCCCTTGTTCGGCACGGAGGGCGCGTCACACTTCATGACGTCTGAAGCTGCCTGTGAAGAAGGCTCACGCCATCCGCTCTCATCTCTTGGAATGCTCCTGTTGTGGGTTCTGGTTGCCCCTGAAAACACCATGCTAGCAAGGTGCTGTGTAGGCGCTCCAGGCAGTGGTCTCAGACAATCCCAGCCTTCCAGCTCTGCCTTCCTAGGGACCAGACTTGTTAGGGAAGCCGTTTTGGACACACAGGCCAGAGGGACCCATTAGGTGAATACCTGTAAGTAATCTCAGTCAACACTCTCAGCGCAGAAAAGTCAACCAGCTGAGGCCTGCCTAAATTCTTGGCCCGTAAAATCACGAAATGCAATAATACACTTATTGTTTCAAACTGCTCCTGCAACTTGGAACTTAGTTTTGTCTCCCAGAAATAAGTTTGCAAAACATAACTTACGTGTAATGAATGCACTTAAATTGGGCTTTTTTTTTTCTTTTTTTAGATTATAGATTTCAAAGTTGGAGAAATAGCTTAGTGGTTAAGAGACCTGGAGTTCCTCCAGAGGACCCAGGTTTGATTCCTGCCACCAACATGGAGTCTCCTGGCCATCTGCAACTCTTGTAGTTTATTTTATGAGCATTGGTGTTTTGTTTGCATACAGGTCTGTGTGAGGGCGTCAGATCCCCTGGAACTGGAGTTACAGACAGTTGTAATCTGCCATGTGGGTGCTGGATATTGTACCCGGGTCTATGGAAGAACAGCCAGTGCTCTTAAGCACCAAGCCATCTCTCCAGCCCCATCTACAACTCTTGTTTTAGGGAATCCAACACCCTCTTCTGGCCTCCACAAACACTGCTTGCACACAGTGCACAAATATGCATGCAGGCAAAACACCATGAGAAAGCTGGAGAGGAGCTAACATCATTACAGAGAATAGTATTGCTCTAAAAAATGTGCTTTATATTTCATGTGAAATGGCTTTTAAGTTAATAGCCATCTTTTCAATCCTTAAAAGCATTATTATTATTATTATTATTTTATTATTATTATTAACAGGGTCTCTAAATAACCCTGGCTGTCCTGGAACTCACTGGGTAGACCAGGGTAGCCTTGAGCTCACAGAGATCCACATACCTCTGCCTCCTGAATGCTAGGATTAAGGGTGTGTGCCACCAACCCAGAACGCTAACAGCTATTTTTTTTTTTTTAATGTGCATTTTTAGAGCCTGGAGAGAGGGCTCAGTGGTTAGGAACACTGGCTACTCCTGCAGAGGACAGAGCTTGGTTCCCAGGACCCATGCCAGGTGGCTCTACCACCACCTCCTAGGACTCAGAGAACACCTGATCACGCGCGCGGCATAGGCAGATACACACATACATAAAAATAAATCTTTAAAATTATTTATTTAGTTAAACACAACAAGTAAGGTTGTGTTTAAAGCCTATAGCATGAGGCTTTGAAGTGTGTGTATGTGTTGTGGAATGATGATATCTGGCTAATTAACGTAGGCATTGCCACACGTAATTGCCATTTTGCAGTAGGGCACTCTCCGTGGACTCTCTTAAAACAGCTCGAGAGCACGCCACTCGGTTAAACTACCATGCTCACAGCACAGGTCTTCAACTTATTCTTCCCATGTCAGTGAAATCTTTCTGTCTTGGCCAGTCTCTCTCTCAGCTCCCCGTGGCCGTCACTCTCTACTCCGGTCAA
Source organism: Meriones unguiculatus (assembly GCF_030254825.1). Classification (NCBI taxonomy): domain Eukaryota; kingdom Metazoa; phylum Chordata; class Mammalia; order Rodentia; family Muridae; genus Meriones; species Meriones unguiculatus. The sequence goes on along the minus strand of NC_083351.1, from coordinate 138,047,820 downwards.
TCAGTGTTTTAGATTTCACGTGTGGCTGAGAACATGAGATATTTTATTTCAGTACGAGTTTTATATTTTACTTTTTTTTTAAAGCTGGAGTATCACGTAGCCCAGACTGGTTTTGACTTGCGATGCAGCTGATGATGAGCTTTAAACGTTTCAAAAGTATCGTTGTTGTTTAGGATGGTAGGAGCGTGGGTTCATGTGTGGAGGGCAAAGGACACTTTCAGGGGTCAGTGCCCTCCCGCCTTGTCGAGGCTAGCTCTGTCTTGCTGCCGAGCAGGCTAGCCACCAGACAGGCAATCCTCCTGTCTCTGCCTCCCGTCTCACCGCAGCAGTGCTGGGATCACAGGTGTGCACCATCTCAGAAGTCAAAACCAGGCCAGGCCAGGCCAGGACTAGACCAATGAAGCGGCATCCTCAGGATGCTCATTTCACTCCACACAGAGTCCTCCATGTCCATCCAGGTCACACAGACGGCGAGATTTCCTTTACTCAGCTGAAGAGTATCCACGGTGCGTGTGTCATATTCTCTTTCTCCTTCCATTTGATGTTGGACACATGCACTGTGTCTGTGGCTTAGCTGTTGAGTAATGATGTAAAAACAGGGGAGCACAGATGCCTCTTTGACACACTGACTGCATTTCCTTAGCTGGATGGGATAGTGGTCCCATTGTTTACTTTCTAAGGAAACTGCGTTTGTTCCTCAGTGACTGTGCTGTTGTTCATACCAGCAGTGGGTGAGGGTTCTTTCCCCACATCCTCACCAGCACTTATAATCTTTTGTGTTTTTAATAGCTATTTTATCATGTATGGTGTGATATCTGATCATGGTTTTGACTTGCATTTTTTCTAATGATTGGTAATGCCGGGCATTTTTCAGTCTAGCTGTTGGCCACTGTATGTCTATTAAGTCCTTCACTCATTTAAAGTTGTTCAACTTGGTTTTTGGTTTTGTTTTTTGGTTTTTTTTTTTGTGATTGAGGTGTTTATCATTTGGATATTCACTGCCCCCATTAGATACATACTTTGCAGATGAGTTCTCCCATTCTTTCTATAGGCTTTTGTTTTCTCTATTAATTGTCCCTTTTGCTATGCATAAGCCTCTTAGCTTGGTGTAAACTCATTAGTCAGTTTTGGCTTTGTTCCCATGCTTCCGGGATTACATCCACAAACATCCTGGTCCTGGTCACTATTATGGAGTACTTCTTTGATTCTTTATGTATTATTATTATTATTATTATTATTATTATTATTATTATTATTGGTTGTTTTGAGATAGGGTTTCTCTGAATATCCCTGGCTGCCCTGGACACCAGGATGACCTTGACCTCGGAGGTCCACCTGCCTCTGCCTCTGCTGGGATTAAAGGTGTGCACCCTCACTGCCTCCTACCTTTCTTCTATGTTTTCCGACAGGTTCACAGTTTGAGTTTGACATTTAGGTGTTTGTTCCATTTTTATTTTATTTTTGTATATGTTATAAGATTTCATTTCATTTCATTCTTCTGAAGGTTAATATTCAGTTTTTCCTATTATCAGTTGTGTGTTCGTGGCATCATGAAAAATCAGTTGGATATGTGGGCTTATTTGGGGGTCACTTATTGGCCCATTGATCCTAGTGCCATGGTGTTCTGGGACACTGTTGTGCAGGTGTCCGCTCCCCAGCTGTGTGTGCTCCATCTGCTCAAGAACGCCACGGCAGTTGAAGGCCTTTTGAGCTTCATGCTCACGTAAGGACTTTCCAACTGTCTATTTTATGAACTAACTAGCATTTCACTGGACTGCCCTGAGTCTGTCGATTGTGCTGATCTAAATGTCCCAATGACATTCTTCAGTTCCACAGAGATGAGCTCTCATTTATCGTTAGGTTAATCTACATCCCGCTGCCGGGTTTTTAATGTTCTTTTCTCCTTGTTTTGTTTTGACTGAGCTGGGCTGGGTGCTTTATGCTTTGTTTTCTGGTGTTCAAGGCGGCCTACCGACCTTCTCTGCTGCTGTGTCTGCCGCCCTCGCCTCTCTGGCTCAGCAAACCCAGACAAGAAGCTTCCTTCCTTCAATTGTGCCAGAAGGGTGCAAACTTTTGGCGTCTCTGTGTGAGGGAGAATGTATCAAAAGGTCTCTATAGAAACTTCATCTAAGCTTTCCTATTTCTGCTCTGCCCTGCCCCGTTTCTCCTGGTTCTTACAATCCCTAAGGCTTTCGGGTGCTGTGTGTGGAGCACGGATGGCATTCTTGGCTTTCAACTCTTTACAACATTTGGGAAGAGGACATCTCCAAAATGACGGTGCTGTCTTGTTGGTTATGATTCCCTTCCCTTGTGGGTTAGGACTTTTATATGTATTTACATACAAAGTTTTGTATGTATTTTATATGGAAAGTCAGGAGACTGAAGATAAATGTGATTATTCGGTCTGCTTTCTTTTCATTTTTGCAGTACTGGGGACTGAACTCAAGACCCCTGTCAGGAAAGCTCCCTACCACTCTAAGCTGTGTCTCCATCCCCAACTTGCTGTATTTAACTTGTCGCAGTTTATGCCTGAGTTTCTAGTTATCACCCGAAGAATATACCCTTTCTGAAAAATGCTACTCATTCTCCAAAAATGCTTTAGCTCAATACCTGCGCTCTCTCACGTGCCAATAAATCATCCGTATTGAACTACGCTGGAATTCAATGAACCAACCCCTTCACCACTATGCTCTGCTCGAGAGGCAGTGGAGACAAGTGTGCACAGCTCCCTACTCAGGAAGTCCTGTTTTAGGGTGCGGTGGTCATTATAACCATAAGTCACCAGGGCCAGCTCTGTAGAAGTGATGACTCCACAGCACAGAAGTGGACATTGAGGGAACCGACTATCTTCATTTATGTGCAGAGCACAAGCGCTGCTCCTCGCTGCAGCCCCTCTGTGGAGTCACACTTGCTCGTTTTCCCCTTCTACCACATGGACCCCCTAGAACTCAGACCGCAAGGCCCTTTCCCGCCTCGACACCTCACTGGTCCCGAACACTTCAGCGCCGCCTCCATTTATTTGTGTATGTCTGTATTTGAGAAGGGGCGCATGCTTACCACGGAACACGCGTGCAGGTCCAAGACAATTTCTGTTGTTGCTTTGGTTTTGTTGGCTTTGGAAAATTGCTTTATCTGAGAAGCGTGATGCTTACAAGAGGGCAGCTGCAAACCAGAGGGGCTTTTACAAGCGTGATCTGCTTTTCTCCACTGACAGAATAGGTGGGTTTCAGGGAAGCAAGGCAGAAGGAGAGATCCTGAGCACCTCCCAAGTTATTTCAGGAAACAGAGCAGCAAAATGCCAAGGTGAAATTCCCACCAAGGAATTCCAGAAACCTAGCTCTTGCTTGTCCTGTGAATGCCACACTGCCGCCTTTCCTGATCAGGAGTTCATCACTGCAGAGCAGTTGAGATGTGTGTGCAGAAATATACGCTGTGCTTGGATAGTCAGTTCGTTCTTTCCTCCTGTCATGTGTGCAAATGTGTGCTGCTCATCCCAGCACGTCCACACTAACGCTGCAAAGATCTGATTCTTCACAAAGTAAAGACACAGCTGGTGCTGTTCCATCAGCGTTCTCTTCTTTACCAGGAACTGGAAACAAACTGAGGGGTCAAGTGGGCTCCACTAACAGGCAGCGAACATGAACCTCATCTGTGACTGCTTGCAGTGAAGGACCATCGTGTGTCCAAGTGACAGTTTTTTTCTCCAAGGTTTTTCTCTTTTTTTGTTTTTTAATATTTATTTTGTTTCTAACCAAGTATGCGTGCATATCAGCATATCCATGCGAGTCAGATGCCTGAGGTCCTGGTTCCCCTAGAGCTGGGCTAGGCAGTTGTGAGCTGTCTAGCACGGGTACCAAAAATGGAACTTGGGTTCTCTGGAAGAGCGGTACTTGTCCTTGGCTCAGCGGCCATCTCTACAGCCTCGGAATGTGCGTCTGAATGTCAAAGGCTGTCTGGCACCTTGAAGGCTGTATGGTCACCAGAACCCACTTCCCTGTCCGTTCTAGTCATCATTGTCGCTCCACAAGATAAGGATTGCAGGCAAATCTGTTCAGAAGGCCACGGGATGTGTGTGTCTCACAGAGCTCTGCAGTGCATGTATAAAAGTATAGCCTAATGGTTTAACCACATACATCTTAACAATAGACTCCAAAGAGGAGTCAAGAGGGGAGGGCCTCCCTGATCCCAGCGTAGTCACACGGGAACGCCTGCTCAGTTAGGCTTAATCGGACCACTCCACTCGCGCTAGGTACAAAACGCAAAAAGCTAAGCGATTGCTGCACGCAGTCTCCCTGTCTGAGAGAAGCATGATCTAGTCCCTCCAGCGGACCCACCAATTGCAGAGGGTGCTACCCTTAGCGACACCCTGCTTTTCCTGCACATGTGTGTGGTGCTCTATGGACGCCCTGGACAAAGGGGTGACTCATGATCTGGGGAGTCAGGAGAAGGGCAGAAGAGTTCATCATGCTGCTCAGCATGGCCTGCAATTCCAAACCTATGAATTTTTATTACCTGAATTTTCCATGTAAGATTTTCAGCTGGCCGAAGGATAATTGAAGGGGGTAGCAAATGTCTAAACTGAAAATGTATGAGGCTCTTGCATTTTTCAAGATCATCAAATTATAAAGATATCATTTATGGCTGAAAACTGAGCAGTGCTGGCAGAAAGATGGTATTCCAATAGCTTGTTTACTAGAGGGATCTATTAGGTGTCAGATGTTTTATTCACAGCATTTAGATGGACATGACTGACATTTCTGAAAGCCCTTTGTACATCTACAACTGGCCGATATTAAGTTCCCACTGTGAACGCACTGATTTATTGGTCAATTAGGAAACTACTAGAAGGAAGACACCGTTTCATTCAGATCAGCCAGTTCTAGATCAACCAGACCTTACCCCAAATAAACACACAATCAAACGCTAACTAAAGATTCTGTTGCTCCAACTACACACTCTCCCACTTTGTCAATTGTCAAGCTTACAGCAAAGTCGCAAGAATTTTCTAATAATCTCCACTAATTATTTCACTCTCTTTCTTTTCTGTGAATCTACCCATCCACACATCAGTCAACACCCAGCTACCCAGCCACCCATACATCCATTCCCCCACCCACCCATCCACCCATCCATCCATCCTCCCATTCTTCTGTTGAATACCTTCTTTTTGAAGTGTTTTTAATTAAACTATTTTTTTTTTTTTTAGTGGAACAGGAAACTTATTGGTAGTGAAACACGCATATGACTGTTGAGTTCTATTTACAAAATTCTTCGTATTTTCCTTTAGGTTTACCAAGGGATTTGGTATTTTCTTTCTTTAATTTAGTTTTTATCATTTATTCACTTTATAACCTGATTGTAGCCCCATCCTTCGTCTCCTCCTGGCCCTACCCTCCAGTTAAACATTAGACACCACCACACTTTTCCTGAGATACAATATATTAACTTTTAGAATTATAGTTTCATGGTAAGTTTATAGTTACACTGTCATCACGCCTGGATTTTTTAGTTATAAATCACAGAAAATTTGGCATTTAAAGTAATTCCTTACTATGACAATGAAAGTTTGCCAGTGCTGGGACTGGATGGCTTGTTTGTGGAGAGTGTTGTGCCTTTGGCCCTCCCATTTGGTCATCTGCTGGGCCCTCAGCTCAGCTGGCCTGGGATGCTCTAAACTCAGGGAAGCTTAGATTCTGAACTCAGTGCCTGTGGCCAAACTCAGGGCCTGAATTTACCTGTGACGGCATAATGTTCCCTTGTTTCCCAGTTTTGAAAGACACACTAACAGACTTTCATGGGAAAACACACACACACACACACACACACACACTTTATAATTGAAACCTTTAGGAACATGGTAAGCTATACTTTCTGCATAATATTTTAAATGCTTCTCGACATTGTTGGAAACCCCGAGGATTGAGATTTCTTGAGGATAGCATTTCTCCCTTAAATGTGGTTCTGCTCTGTCCTGTCTTTGAAAATGATTTATTGTTCTTGCAAATGTATATGTGCATCTATCTATTTCTATTTAAACTACGATCAAAGTACTTGGCACAAAATAGGTACCCAATAAAAGTTAAACATTATTCACAGTAAAAATCCTGCTCGCCTGCCACTCACAGACACTGGAAGGTCTGACTGAGCACGCCGCAGTGTGACAGGAGGCGAAGGTAGAGGCATCAGGCACGTCTGAGTCACACACTCCCACAGAACATTACCTGCAGACCTTTTGCTTAGTGTGGCTACTTAATTTTCCAGAAATATGGATGCTAACTGATTGGAAACTCCTGTCGTAGGCTCTGTCTGAGAGGTCAGCAGATAGATGATCAAATGAGAACACTGGGAGATGGGGGAGATGCAGGAATCAGAAAGGATTGTGGGAAGATGGGAGAACTCAGGATTCCAGCTCCCAGCTTCCCCTCCCATCCTCATTCAATGTCTCTTTCCCTCTCAAATCTCTCCTCGGGATTTTAGGCATAATCACAGTCAAATACACACTACAAGCTGTTTAAAGTGTCACCTCTTTCAGGGACAGTTTCGTCTCACCTGGGGGCTGGCTTTAATGAGGCCCCTGTAGCATTGCCTTCGGTTAGACAAGGAGCACTGAAATAAGAGTCAAGCAGATGGGGTGCCGGAAGTAGCCCTCAATCCTGTGTGCCTGGATACGTTTTTATTCGTCAACAGATGCGAACGAGGTTGCTAGGCTCCGCTTCCCCTGAGGTGTCCCGTTCTCTCGGGGAAATCTCTAAATTAACAACCTTGTGGCTTTAAAAAAGAATCTGCTTCTCCTGGAGAAATGGCCATAAACAAATAAATAAAATCACACAAATAAAACCACAGCAAGGCCACTAAGTCAAGACATAATCGCTTCACTTCAGCTAGGAATGCCGAACAGTGCTGCGCACGCTGGGAGACAGGGAAGCCTGCACCCCGGACCTCAGCTTATCAGGCTAAAAAGAATAATGATGATTCGTGTGCAGCCTGGGGAGCTGGAGGTTTTCTTTCCCCTACATGTGAGGGTTAGACGTGGCACACGGCTGGAAGACGGTGATCAGTTTGCTATTAATCTCCGAGATTTAGGGCATACACTGCAAATCCAAAAATACCCTGCGGAATGCAGACATAGCACAGGATAAGCAAATATGGACGGTCAAGGGTGCTCTCGAGGTCTGACAACTGTAGAATGAGCTCAGGTAGGAAGGGCCGGAGATCCGAGCGCCATCACCTCCCTTTAGCCTCAGGCCGTCAAGTTCGAGCATCAGTTCTTGCCTGTGAGGCGGGATTCCGCCCTCTGCCTCCTGTGGTTGGAGTGTGGGACAAGGGTGGGACCTGGCAGTGGCCATCTGCCTGCTGCACCGTGCCTGGAGCTCAGCACTCACCGCCACCGCAGCCCCGCAGCCCTGGGTTCACACTGCAGCCCTGAGATCCTGCAGTCGCCTCCTTGCTGATCTCATCTTCAGAACCGGCTCTGTCCCGCTACTTAGATAATCGTTTTTTTTAAAGATTTATTTATTTACTTTACCTATATAAATGTTCTACCTGAAGGTCACATACAAGCCAGAAGAGGCCACCACATCCCAGTATAGACTGGTTGTGAGCCACTGTGTGGGTGCTGGGAATTGAACTCAGGCCCTCTGGAAGAGCAGACGGTGCTCTTAGCTGCTGAGCCAGCTCTGCAGCCCCACTTCGGTAATTTGCAGCATTTGCTTGAACAACAGCGTTAAAGACTTTCAGTGCCTCCCTGAGATATCCTAAGCCCGTTAGGAAGGCGTTACTTACACAATAAAATCCTCACAAGGCAAAGGGTTTGATCAGCATTGCTAACTGCACAACAGTGTAACTACCCAGGTGTGGAGTGGCCTTCCTCACCTTCTCCATCCACCCCTCAACCCGTCATTTCTCCTCGTGCTGTCTCTGACCCAATACCGAGCAGATTTCTCTCACTGAAATGTCTTGATTTTATGTAAATGTGTCCTGTTCTTTTAAAGCAAACCTTGACATTTTAGAATTATAGAACAACAGCAAAATAGTGTCAAAACATCCCTTTCGTCCTTATCTTCATTCCCTGGCATGCAACGCCTAAAACCTTGGAGCCGCCGGAGCCATTGGCTGCACTGCTTCATAAGCTGTCTGTGACTGAGGGTGTCCAGGAAGACCAAGGCGTGATTACGAGTCAAGCCTGTGCTCTTGGCTGGATCATTGTCATCACGGACACAAGTCACACGCAGCCCATCAAGATGGCCAGGGTCATCAGGGTACCCAAAGTGCTGGGTAGATTCTGTTCACAGGTGGTGGTACAGGTGCCTGTGGAACCGACCCACCCGTGATGTCAGGTGACATGGTCACCAGGGGTAAAAGCTGCAGTCCGTCCCACCCGAAGAACAAGGCGTTCCTAAAATCCACAAAGGACAGGGGTGTCGGAGGGCTACGAACAGCAGAGCACGATGGTCTGGAGGACGGTGGACCCAAGGAGGTCATGGATGCTCCAAGCCGTTCCCTCACGCCCTTCCCCACACGTCTGCGTGGACCTTCACCTACTGCCTGTGCTGCTCCTAATAAGTACGTGAGCGGAAGGGAAGTGCTGAGATTAAACACGACCCGTGGGCCACCACCGCCCGACTAACTTTTTAAAAGACAAAAATACACTGGACTTTCCCCCTTTTAGCACGTAATGGCAACATTCTTCCTGCCCTGTGGTAGTTTTATCATTGTCAAACCAAGAAAAGCCATCGTCCCCAATAGGAAGGAAAATATCATTCTAGATGCCGCACAAGTCACTGAACCAAACCTCCCGAGGCAGGAGCATCCCCGGGATGACACATGTGCTGTGTTGCTCTGTTAGTCAGAGCGGGGTGTGGCTGCGTCACTGCAAGCCCCAGAGCAGGACGCAGCTCCTCAGGGCCGAAGATCAGCTCAGGGTTCCAGATGCCGTCAGAGCTGCTTAGCCGAGGTTCAGGGTCCCCTACCTAAGGACCCTCTGACGCAGGAATAAATACAAAGGTTAACTTGCTCAGAGATTTCATAGAGGACTCTCGGGTCTCATCCAGAAGGTCTGTGTCACAGTAATCTTAAATCGCATAATAATTATAACACCGAATGCCCTGAGTCATTCAGTTCTTTCCTAGAATTATAAATAGAATACCTCCGCTTTTAGACTAAGTGATTGACTTTCATGGAGGTTCTTGGGTGGGTTCCAGCTGTGGAGGCAGAGAAGTTACCATGTTCTGTTCTGTGAGAGCGTCCGCTCTGGGCGATGAGGGTGCATGTTCTCGGCTTGTCAGTGCGTGTCCATGAGTGTGACACACCTGCCCACTGAGTGTGACACACCTGACGGTACATTACCAAGATTAGAGTGAAAACTGTTTCTTCCCTTTCAGCCGCCTCCCAAAACTCCCTTGGCTTTTCAGGACCAAGGAGACAGGAGATACAATTTAGCCACCTCGGTCTGTATTAGCTAAGACATCACGATTTTTTAAAATAAAATATTGTGACTGAGGCAACTTTTAAAAGAAAGAGTTCTAAAGGGTTAAGAATTCACGAAGAGCTGGGCAAGGTGGCACACACCTGTAATCCCAGCACTCTGGAGGCAGAGGCAGGAGGATCTCTGTGGGTTCGAGGCCAGTCTGGTCTACAAAGTGTGTCCAAGACAGCCAAGGCTACAAAGAGCCATCTGCACCCCCCCCCCAAAAAAAAAAAAGACAAATGATCAAACAAACAAACAAACAAAAAAACCCAAGAGACTCCATGATGGTGGAGCGGAAAAAATATGGAAGGAAGCAGCAGACACAGTGGAAGGAATGGGGGAAGCTGAGCGCCGACTTCCGGAGCAGCAGCCCCCGGCGATGCCCTTCTTCCGGCAAAGCTGCACCGCCCTGACGCTCCCAAACAGAACCACCGAACAGAGAGCAAGCGCTCCGGTGCCAGGGACTGTGGGAACAGCTCTCATTCAGACTTCTGCAGGAATGTCGTCAGTACGAGGAAGGAGGGTATGTGAGCTGGTCTAGGGTGGCCGGCGGTCCTGAATGTTAAACCGTGAAGGGATGAGGAGGAGGAGTTGTAAAGAGGAGACTCAGGACTCCAGACTTTGCTTCCACAAGTAGTCTTACACACTCAGGATGGCCTTGAGACGGCTCCTTTGATCACCCTGAAGAAGACCAGAGGCCTAGGGCTGAAGTTCTGTTCCTACCCAGGAATTACGATGGATGTGCACTGACCATTGGCTAGCCTTGCTCCATTCTGTTTTCATTTCTGCCCAGCTGCCCTCGGTCTCTGCCTTTCCTGAAGCCAAGGTTGACCTGGCGTATGTGTGAGAGCCCAAATTATGTTTTAAATTTTAGTTAATGTCCTAATTGATCCATGAGACCAACACCCCTTGCCCAAGGACAGAGACTTCCCGAGAAGACGCTGGAAGCTATAGTTTGTGGGGATAACAAACCACATGATTTTGCTCCCCTAAACAAGTTGGTTTGCATAGAATGTGCATGCTTGGATGGAGGGCTTGGGGGTGTTACATAGGCAGGAAACGCACCAGGATATACCCTCGTCCTGATTGGATGCCCCAGGGAGTTATACAGGCAGGAAGTATGTCAGGATGTATGCTGGCCTCTGGTTGGACATCATGGGAAATATGGGGGCCCCATGGTTTCACTTTTTAAGCCCCTGCAAAACATGCCTTGTGGCCATTTTCCCGGGAACCCATGGATGGACCAGGGAGGGCCGAGGCCCATCCTCCTGGCCAGTATTTAATTAATGCTTGCTTCAGTTTTGGCTTTAATTGTGGTAGCAGTCTTAGTCTCGACCAGCGGGATTAACGTGTTCTACTCTGAGCTTGAATTCTTTAGGTGGCCGCTAGCAGGATTAATATTGCTAACATGAAGGAAATTATGCTTGACCTTGGTAAGCCACGTCAGCAGTTATTCCTCTGGTATTTCCAGCTAGGACCCTCACTTCCATTTGCTCATTTACTGATTCACACGTCTAAGGAACATGTATCAAGATCTTTATACATAGTTATCAACAGCAAAGAAACGCAGGGCCTACCAAGAGTAAAACACACTTGCAGAGAGACGACAGCAGCTGTTTGTTTCTTTGCCTCCTGTCACCTCCAGACTAGCGTGAGAGACTCAGAGCTCAGGAGCAGGCCGTCAAAGCAATTGTCTCTGAAATTGGAGGTGGTTGGAATGAACCATGACAGGAGAAGATCATTTTCTTTCGTAGGGGCTCCCCAGGCAAGAAGGCACGCCTAAGAACCCTCTGGAACTCCAGCTGTATCGTGATTTGTGACCTTCCCCCCCCCCACATTATAACATGGGGTTGTGGTGCAAAGCTGTACTCAAATTACAGAAGTGGCGATGTCGGGGGTGGGGGGATGGGAGACTTGAAGGTATCTGTTATTGTGCCTCCAGTGCTGCCGAGAGGGAAGGAGAGAACAGCCTCGTGTTTGCTGTCCCCGGAGAGAAGCCAACATCTGCACAGGTGCTAACTCCCTGAACACTCTCGTGCCCGCTATCTCCTCCAGCAACTGCCCGGAAAGGCTGCAGCATTATCACCCCTGTTTTATTGAGGAGGAAATGCAGCCAAGGAGGGGAAGTGACTTCCTGAGGTCCAAGGTCACTGTGTCAGTGAGAGGAGAGCACTGAGCCATTGTGCTTTCCCCTCCCCCTGGCAGTCTAGCACACGCCCAGTGGAAAGGCCAGCACACTGAGTTGGTGGACACAGGGGCCTCTTTCCCTTCCTCCAAGTCCAGGCTCATCAAGTTACCCTTTGTTGGGAGCACAGCACAAAGGTCCTTGCACCCACAGATCTCCAGGGAAATCAAGAATGCGAAGTGCCCGAGATTGTCTCTCCAAGGGCAAAGATATGAAACCTTCTTCCCTCTAGAAAGCTGAGAAGTGGGAGTGATTGATAGTCTGGTGGTGTGCATTACCTGTAGGACCAGGCCGTTATGAAGCCCCACCAACAGGACCAGAGATACCTTCCTGACCCCTTACGTTACCTGTACAGCCAGGGCTTCCCGCAAGCTCCCACAGCCAGCATAACTAATAGCCCAAATGGCCTCGGTGCTCTCTGAGTGCCGGAGACCAGGCCAGACCCTTCTGTAGGCCTTTAAACTAGTCCAGATGGTCTACCCCTGGAACTCATGTCCTTGGAAGAAATGCCATGCAGCCCGAGTGTCAATGTAATTACACGTCCTTGTACACTAGGAAACTTTCCCTCCAAATTATACCATATTTAGATTTGTTGGGAAGAAACTGTCTGGCCTCAGACTCCCAGACGTCTTGATCCAGATTGATGAAGTCAATCTGAACCAAGTTTTCCTTCTTACAACTTAGCACTTACCTTCCCTGCCCACCGCGACCACCTTCAGGCTCCTGCTCAACCCTTTTCTCAGTAACTTGATCTCTCTGGAGGGGAAAACAGGAATTGCACCGGAAGCCAGCACCAGGGTTCTGCCTACTGTGTAGGCGGGCAGGGCCCAGTGCCGGGAAGGCATTCACCTGTGAGCTAACTCTGGCGCTGTCGGGAAGGTGCCATGTTTAAACCAGGTGTCTGGCGTTTTCAGTTTTGTCTTGGCTCCTACAGACTATGTCGGTAGAGGGGCATACTGGGCATGCTTGCTCTCAGGAGTGACGGGCTCTCCAGTGCTGGATCCTTATGTCTATTCTAGAACGTTGATGGGAAAGAGGATTTGGCTGCTTGTTTGCTCGCTTTTAAAGATTTGTATGTTCATTCCTTGTCTCCATTACACCCTGAGTGGCCCTCAGATGACACCTGGCACTGTGCTCTCTGAGATACTCCTATGCTGGCAGCTGACAGTTTTGCTCTATACAGTGGGAGTGATGGATCATGCTTATCACAGTGTTTGCACAAATGTCAAGCACTGCGATACCCAGCGGGATCATTGGTGGTTGTGTAGAGACCCCTCAGAGAGCCAGCATCTGTAAAGGCCGCAGATACTGAGACTCACACTCTTCAGAGCTGTTCTACAAACATTAGAAGGCCGTGCGGCCTTCCTCGGGAAGCTTGTCAGTGTCCCAGATGGGCCTCTGCTCACTCGCCTTTCTGGCTCATAATCCTTTTCCACGCTGAGGACAGCCATGAGTTTAGTAGCCTGACAGTGAGTCTTGCGTGCTGTCCTCATCACAGAACAAGAAAAATAAATGCACAAAACATAAAAAACAAAAAGCTCCTGTGCTCCTTTCCGAGTTTCAGTGCTAAGGTACGTTCTGTTGGAATAGGTACCTGTGTCGCTTAATGCTAAAGCCTGCAATGACTGTAGGTCAAAGCACAAGCTTTTAAAACATTTGACACCTATTCTATCATTTTGAAGATTCTGGGCATCTATTAATGTCTGAATACTTTTTAAATACTTGTGAATAAGAGCCATAGCCCTGTGAGGTCCAGATGCCATTTGACCATTTGGAGAATATCTTTCATTTTGGAGACATGTGCACTTGCTAAAATAGACCTGGACCAGCTCTCCGAGCGCATGCCTTTGGGTGCCTGGGTTGACTGCTGCCATTCTGTCTTCTCCAGCATTCCAGAGGCACTGACTCACAGCTACGAGTGTTTCTGACTTGTCCACATATGGCCCTGCCAACACTAGTTCAGTTTTTATATCTTTGCAAAAACTTGACCTCTGATGAGGTCTCAGGCTCATTTTATAATACACTTAGGTAAAAATAACTAGAAGCAGATCCCCTTTATATATATTTTTTCAGTATATTTAGTTCTTATACCATTTGTTAAATGCATAATTTTAAAATGTAAATGCATATTTAGGAAATGTTTGAAAACTTTGTTTCTTTAAATTTTTCTTTCACTGAATACACATTTTTTTTTAATTCTTTAAAATGTTTATTATATTTGTTCAATCATTGAGTTGTAGGGTGGGGTGTGGTGGGTATGCACATGTCAAGGCACACATGTAGAGGTCAGAGGACAGTGTTCAGAAGTCAAGTCTCTGCTTCTACCTCATGAGCCCTGGGCATCAAACCTAGATCATCAGGCTTGGCAACAAGTGTCTTCACCCACTGAGCTGTTTTAACGGCCCTTAATTTCTTCTACTGTATTTTTCTTGATCATTCAGAATGCTCTTGGTTCTACACAGGGCTATTTTTACCATTTTTTAAACCTTTAATTAGGCCCAGTAGAAGAACAGAATTGTGCTGGCTGGTCTTAGGTCAACTTGATGCACAAGCCAGAATTATCTGAAAGAAGGGAACCTTAACTGAGACAATGCCTCCATAAAATCCAGCCATAAGGCATTTTCTCGCTTAGCTGTTGATGAAGAGGGCCTAGACCATTGTGGAGGGTTTCATCCCTGGGCTGGTGGTCCTGGGTTCTAGAAGAAAGCAGGCTGAGCAAGCCATGGGGAGCAAGCCAGGAAGCAGCACCCTGCATGGCCTCTGCATCAGCTCCTGCCTCCAGGATCCTGCCCTGTCTGAGTTCCTGTCCTGACTTCCTTCAGTGATGGACTGTGATGAGGAGGTGTGAGCTGAATAAACCCATTTCTCCCCTACTTCCTTTGGTCATGGTGTCTTATCACAGCAATAAACACCCTAACTAAGACAAGTTGGCACCAGCTCGCTGGGGGGTTGTTGTGACAGACTGTGTTTTGGGGAGGATTGTGGAGGGCTTTGGAACTTCCGGGCTAGAAAATCTGCTGGGTGTTGGAAGCTCTCTCTGGATGTTCTGTGGGATCTTGGAAGGTAAGAATGCTGATTGTAGCGAAGAGGATGGAAGCCTGGCTTGAGAAGTTTCAGAGACGTTGAAAGACTCTGTCAGGGCTATTTGATATTTTGAATTGAGATTCTGTCACTTTGGTGAGCTGGGGCTGAAGAGCCTGCTGTGATTAACAAGAGACCGGCAGCAACAAAGTGACACTTGGCGTTACTGGACAATCGATGGTGGCCAGTTGGAGCTAGGGAGTCAGCAATGGTTGAGAAGAGACGGCTGAGGTGAAATCTCCCGGGAAGTGTTTTCTCAGTGTGCGCACACCCAAGCTGTGGCCAGCAGTGGCCGAGGTCGCTCCTTGGGCTGGCGGCTGGACTTGGTAATGTCAGAGTCTCCCAGGTGGTGCTGGTTTTGGAGGCGTGAAGGGGTGATGGAGAGCAGCTGTGGCTTGGAGCCGTGAGAGGCCCGGAGAGGCCACTGGCAAAGGTGCGGCCTCAGTGGCAGCTGAAGGCCCAGGGCTGAAGAAGGGCTATGAAGAGAAGTTGAGGCCTGTACCAGGAAGAGAGCCTGTGAGAGGCCACCAGTGAACCTGAAAAGCAGTGGTAGTGGAAGGCCTCAGCCTTTTGGAGATGCCAGCACCGTGGGCTGACCACTAAGAGCAGCAGCAGTGGTGTGGAGGCAGAAGGAGTGTGGAAGGCAAGCTGTGTGTGCTGCGGAGAGCAGAGCCGGAGACGTGACTCAAGCTCCCTGAGGAGCCCAGAGAGCGTGAGGAAATCCCAGGTGAGACCCTGCGTTATTTATACTGCTGGAGTTTGGTTTCGCTGGGTTCACATTGTGACTGTGGCCTGGTTCTTCCCTCTTGAAGAAGGTATTTATTTTAATCTTGATACTGGAGGGAGCCTACAGCTGAAAAAAACTCCGAACTTCTAAAAGAGAATTTGGATTTTTGGAGAGGTTGGATATTTATTCAAGGAGACTGAAATTTTAATATGTTTGACTTTCTAAAGACTGTGGGAGTTTTAAAGTTATAATGTTAATGTGAGACAAATTAGAAAAGAATTTGGGGACAAATAAGAAAAGTGTGGCTTAATACTGATGTATTGGTGTCAATTTCACTGGCTAGTTGCACTAGCCAGTCTTCTGTCAGTCAACTTGACACACAAACTATAGTTACCTGAAAAAAGAGGGAACCTTAATTGAGGAAAAAAAAAAATGCCTCCTAAGATCCAGCTGTAGAGCCTTTCCTTAATCACTGACTGATGGGGAGGGCCCAGCCCATTGTGGGTGGTGCCATCCTGGCTGGCGGTCCAGGGTTCTGTAAGAAAGCAGGCTGAGCACAAGCTAGTAAGCAGCAGCCTCTGTGGCCTCTGCATCAGCTCCTGCTCCAGGATCCTGCCCGCTTTGAGTTCCAGTCCTGACTTCCTTCAGTGACGAACAGTGCTGTGGAAGTGTGAGCTGAATAAACCCTTTGCTCCCCAACGGGCTTTTTGGTCATGGTGTTTCCTCACAATTCACACACACACACACACACACACACACACACACACACACACATACACATACACACACTCACCCTGGCTTACCACAGTTCTGCAGAAAATGTTCTTCTGCCACTGTAGGGATAACCCTATTGGTCCTTCAAAGCCCCAGCTGTATGTAGCCTGTATGCACAGCTGAGCCCCAGCTGTATGCAGCCTATATGCACAGCTGAGCCCCAGCTGTATGCACCCTGGACCTATGACTCAGCCATTGCACCTGCCAGCATTCTGGACTGGCTTTGCTTCACAAAGTGGACGTATTGGGGCACATGGGGCTTTCCTACAGTGTCCATAGCCAGGCTTCCCCAAACATGCACTCACTACTGTCAGCGGAAAGGGCTTGGGAGGGAAGGTCAGCTTTGTGCAACCAAAGAAGCAGTCTGTCAGCTGAGTATCCAGCGCCAAGAGGCCTGTCTGAACGGTGACTGAAGCAGCAGTCACGGAACAAAGACCTGTGTGAGGGTAAATTTCCATCTCTTGCTCAGAGGTTACCTGACACCTTGACTCAAGAAAGAAAGCAAACAAAACTCTCTATTTCTAGATTAAAAAGCTATGCCACATTGTCCCACATTCAGAGTCGGCTGATAGGGAATTCTAATTTCACTTATCTGTACTTCTAATTTTTTTTAAATATGTATACATTGATTATATAATTAAAGTCACATAAAATAAGTTTAAAATTAATATAAACCTAAAAGTCACAAGCCCCAATGGCCTCATCAGGCCCATGAAATACAAGATGGAGACATTCAAATCAGTTAAATTTACAACTATTAATGTAGGCTCTAGCTGGCTCTCCATCGTGAGACCAAGATGGCCTCGACTAAGATCAGCATGTCTCTTCCTCCTGAGTGCTAGAATTAAAGCTATGAGCCACTGCGCCTGGTTCTTTTTCTTTTTCAACGTGTCAGCCATACTGATAAGTGCAATGGAAGTTGAGACCCAAACAGTAAATAAGACTTAAAATAGAGCACTTGCCTAGCATTCACAAGGCCGCGAGTTCGATGCCCAGGCCAAGAAAATAAAATAAAATAGTATTTGTTAGAGTTGCTGCCCCAAAGAGAAAAGCGTCTTCCAGGTAGTGTGGGACGCGCTATTTAAGTGTTGACTGTCCCCAGACGCCACTTTAAGGGTCTATCATGTTGCTGGAGTTGGTAAGCCTTTAGGAGATGGGGCTGTGGCCATGCGAGCCAGGACAGAGGTGATGGTGCATTAGGACGTCTGTCACAAAGGTGTCCCCAGGGCCTTCTCAGGAAATCCAAAGGAGGGTGTTATTATATCAGGCCCAGGTATATGATTCCAGTTCACATATAGACTGGCCATAGCATACACATATATACACACCTATATATACATACACACACACACACAAACATATATACATACACACACAATCCCATGTTCCCATGACATTTAACTGCTGGGGGCTTGGCTCACTAGCAGAGTGCAAATTTGTCATGTGTAGGCCTGGTGAGATGGCTCAACAGGTAAAGGCACTCACCGTGAGCCTGACCACTGAGTGTGATCCCTGGACGACGGGGGACAGAGAGACCTGACTCCCACAAGCTCTCCTCTGACCTCCATAAGGGAACTGTGGCCGACACACGAAATTGATAGACACGTGTACCTTTAGAAATAAAATGAGAGTCACATGTCTAGAGCACTCAGATCAACCCCAGCGCTACCCCCCAAACAAACCAACAAACAAGCCCTGTAACTTTTGAAATAAGGGAATTTAAATCAAGACTCTGGAATGACCCCTTTAATAGAAAGTCCTTTCCCTTTCTTCAACTGTCACCATGATCTTATTTCTGGCTGAGGTAATGAGCCGTATTAAGGACCCTGAAAGATGCCGTACTTCTAGGTAGGTCTTAGAAGGAAGATCATTCTAGAAACATAGTGCACTCTCCAACTGTGCTGGGCAAGCCAAGCTTTGCCCCAGAGAATGCCATCTGTATGAATAAGTCATAAGTGCAGAGAAGCCGAATTGCTTATCGATGTGAATGAGAATACAAAGTCCAACTAATAACGGCTCCAAGTTCATGTTCTAAAGAGCAACCAGCCTGCTGTGTTTCCAAACAAAACAAAAACAAAGAATAAAACTGCGGCAGACTTCCTCGGGTGGTCTTAAAACTGGAGTCTGCCCCTGTGTCTTCTGAGTGAACTCTTTCCCTACTGAAGCCTATGTTTTTGTTTGTTTGTTTGGGGGCTTTTACTCTGGATCACACAGACTTAGGGGGAGGAGAATGGAGGCCTGCATGTTATCAGCTATCGCAAGAAAGTGTCCTCTCTCTCAAATAGCCAAGGACTGTGATCCACTCAGAGAAGCAAAAACAAAATGATGCGAGGAGGGTTTCTGCTCCACACTGCCTTACTTAATATCCACCAGCCTTAGGCTGAACATGCTGTTTAGGAGAGCAGGATGCAACCCAAGCTGTCAGTCACAGAGACGGAGCGGGAGGGTGTGCACAGGCAAAGGGGACCTTGTGCTCCATGATGTCAGTGCTCCAGAGGCACCAGCAGTGAGGGAGAGCGGGTTCTCCCAGCACGGTGACTCTGGGTGGGGAAACTCCAGCTCCAGCTGAGGCAACAGCAGTGGCTGCGGAGCTCCCCGGAGGGAACAGTAGCATGCCCAAGGGAGGCCTTGCCAGGGAGAGTGATGCTGCTGCCTCCCAACAAGGGAGGGTGCCTGCGCCTTGGTAATCTTTCCGGTAGGGGGAGGGGAAAATGGGGGAATGGAGATGGGGATGAGGGTGGGGATGGGTGGGGTGGGCAGAGTCTGACTCTGCAGGCAGCATAGGAACACATGCAGAGAAGGGGATGGAGGCCGGCAGGGCCTGTCGGGAGTGAGGCACAAGCCTCAGATAGTGACCGGGGCTCTGATAGCAGCGTCTAGAGTCAGATTGTCTAATCTTCAGCATCGTTCCTCCCTGGGTACTTCAGACACTGGAGAAGAACCGAATTCAAAGGGGGAAGTTTTGCAAAGACAAAAAAAGGCATTTTTCTCCTCCTCTTGGAAGCCCAGGAAAGGAGGAAGCTCCTTATCAGGGTAGGACCGGGCAGCCTTGAAGCGGACAAGTCGATAGATAGCCGGGACAGGCAAGGGCTGGGCTCAGGGCAACCCAAGTGAGAAGCAACCAGGGCGGTGGACACTGCTGGTCTTTTTACCATCCTTTGAGTCATCGATTGAACTCATTCTCTGTCTAGAGAGGCAGATGTGCATGTTGAAACAGCTGGCTTCTTGTCTGGCTTTAACAATGCAGACGCAGGCTCTCTCAGCCCCTAACCCGGCAGTGTTGACATAATTTGGGTGAGGCTTGCTGGGAGAAACAGCGCTGCTTGGATCCCATCTGGAATGTGCTTCCCCGAGTGCTTAGCAACTAGCAACGAAGGTAAAGTGCCACACAGAGAGGAGGGTAACAACACGGAGCAGGATTCCTGAAAGGCCCCGCTGGACCCTGAGTAGCACAGGACCCAGCGGGCCGAGGCTGAGCTGGATTCTTCTGGGCCTGGGCAGAGCCAGGGCGTCCTGGAGGGGCAGCAGAGCTACCCTGAAGAGCACAGGCCTGAGAGTTTGCACTTAGTGCCCTGCCTGCCTTGCCACATCTTTGGAGGACACAAACACATGGTCCTCCTTTGGCTTGGGGAAGGACTGTGGCTCACGGCGGGGTTGAGGAAGGACAGGGCAGAAGCCGGAAGCAGGACAGCCACACTGCTGGGGAGGGGGCAGGTCCTGGCTCCAGGTCTTCCCAGTATAGTCTCATTTCTGTCCCAGGGCTGCAGAGGCGCGCAGTACCCAGACAAGTGTCCTCTCCTAGGTTAGCCGGGCTGAGCTGGGACTCTGTCCTGACTCAGTACCATTATTTTATCCCATTAGTCACTGATAAACTGTGATCTCTACTTCTTTTCCTCTTTGATCATATTTGACATACTGTCTTGGGTAACAGGGGGGGGGGGAACCTGCTGGCAGATGGTCACTGTGAGAAGCCCTGGGCTCCCTGCAGAGGTGGGAGTGCCTTACCTTGGTAGGAAGGCAATAATTTGGCCCTTGCCCTGGAAACTCAAACAAAAACGGAATAAGTGGAATTAAGAAACATTCTGGCTTTTTTTTTGGACATGACATGACAGCTGCACATATGGACTCCCAGTCCCTGTGGTTGTGCGCATTTCCTGTGTGAGCATGAGGCCTGCACAAGGTCAAGCCAGTCAAAGCCCAAGCATGCCCGGGAGAGGGACATACAAAGGCCTACCCCTGCGAGAGGTGCTATCCATAGTCGGTAGGTGGGAGAAGACAGTCCACTTTCTTTAGGGGTGTGGTCCCCAACAGACTTCACACGTTCCAGTGCCGAGCCTGTGCACACATGGACAGCTGTGATCGTGCGAGGTGGATTAAAAAAAGACACAGTGGATGTTGCCTCTATGCCTAAGAACTGGATGGCCCAGCGACAGAGGGTAGACCCAGCACGGCGGGGCAAAAAATAAAAATTTAAAAAGTCAATGAAATGCTCCCTAATGATGTTCTGCTCTACCCATAGATTGGCGCCTGGCCCAGGCATCCGAGAGCTGCCTCAAGCTGCTGCTGTGTTGCAAAGACGCACAGCCAGACACTAGGCAGGGCCCTGGGAACCCGGTGGAACAAGGGGGCGGTAGGAGAATTCTCAGAGAAGTTGGAGGGGGGAAAGGAGGCGGATGTGACTACATTTTATTGTATTCATAATATAGAATTATTAAAGAACACATTTAAAAATATTTTTGAAGAGATACTTACACACGCAAGCCAAGAATTGTTCTGTCTCAGCTACTTTGCATTAGCCTCTCTCAACACACACTTGCACGTGTGTGCGCACATGCACACACATGCACACACACTCATATACACACATCACCCCCTACACACATATATACATGACCTACAATATAACACGCACACACAGAGGCCTGTTCATCAGTTTCATGGAAAGCACAGCAGTCTAGGCACCAGTGACTGAAAGCCATTGTTCATGTCAGCTTTGACATTCCCAGCCGTGCTGTGTGCAGACCTATCTTCGTCATTTAGTTCGCTGACCTGAAGACGTTAGGGACCAACCCAGGTACGGTGCTAAACGTCTTTAATCCTAGGAAGTGGGAGGCAGAGCAGGTGGGTCTATATCCGTTCAGGGTCTGCATAGCAAGCCACGGGCCAGCCAAGGCCACATGTCTCCAAAAAACCAGGAAACATACCAACCAACAAACATTTAAGGCCCATCATCATTTCGTATCTTCATCTCTCTATTGTCCGTTTCCATAATCGCCACTTTCAATTTGAGCTCACTAACGTACGGAAATAGGTTCTAAAGAAACCCTTCCCCTTTGTTTATCTGCTACAGGCTCTCCTGTCCTCTAGGTTGGCCTCCAAGTGGCTGTGTAGCTGAGCCAGGCCTCGAACTCACTTCTTCCTCTGGCACTGTAAGTGTATACCACTATGTCTGATTAAAAAAAAAAAAACAAAAAAAAAAAACTTGCTGCTCATGCATTTCAAGTTCCTATTACTTCTCACTACAACACAATAAAAAGCTGCGGCCTTGCCTGAATTCACCCAGATTTCTATTCATCCAGCGAGAGCATGTGCTCTCAAAGGCGCAAACTGAAAGCATGTGAGGAAAACAACCAAACGTGAAAATTACAAGCTGAGGCTATTGCAGGACTCTTGGCCGTGGGTTATTTTCTGTCCTTTTTCTACCAACACGCAGACAATGAACAGGTTCCAGCTCCGGGCCAGAGTGAGAGAGGCGTCTCGGGCAGCTATTGGGAAGCTTTTTCCCATCGACACAGGGACGTGAAAGAGTGCACCTGCTTCTTGTGTTTTCTGGGGATGTTGGTGGCCCATAGAACAGAGCACCTTTTTGCTCTGTCTTCATCCCAGGACCTGTGTGACCTGGACATGGTCTGCTCTACGCCTCTAGCAAGTCCCACGGTCCCGGCTGGACTCAAATCATGATCGCCCTATATCTGCCTGCCAAGTTCTGGGATTACAGGTGTGCATACCTGTGCCAGGATTCATCAAGAGCCTATGGACTGTGCTGGCTACATCCTTGGTACCGCATGGCTGTGGGCCAGCAGCACTGTCATTACATGGGAGCTTGTGAGTGAGTGAAAACAGAAATACAAAAGAAGGGCTACGAGTCCTTCGAGGTATGGCGGAGGGGAAAGTTTATTTACATAAAAACAGCATGTAGCCAGAGTCAGGGATATCATATGGGGAGCGTCCAGAGTGGACAGGACCCTGAGCCTTGTGAGGCGATGGGGGAGGGAAGGGGAGAGAGGGAGCCATGTGCAGCAGCCAGAGGGCAAGGGTACAAAAACTCAGGTAACCAGTGGTTGAATTACATTGACTAGAGCAGCTCAGCCCCCAGGCAGGAGAGCTCAAGGTAGGGAGCTGGACACACCAGCCTAGAGGACCCTGTCATAGGTGGGGGCTGAGGGGTGCTGGGAGAACCTGGCCCTAGATTCACTTTGATATGTTAAATAGGAACTGCAGCCAACAGCCCCAGGGTCTGAGACTCAACTGTAAGGAAGGCAGAAAGGAAGCTCTCCAGGCCCAGCAGCTGGAGTCTGTTGGTGATCCCGGGGCATTCATTTTAAGCAGCCCCAGCTTAGCCAAGCAAGGAGACACACCTGAGCCGTGGAAGGAAGGCCTATATCCAGGCACCCAGCCTGGGCTCGACCAGACAGAGCCGCTTCCTGCGGGACGGGTCATTACCACGGCTTCTTACACAGAAAACCAGCTGCCTCTTCCAGCCAAAACCTAACACCCGCTTAAGTCTGGGCACCTGCTGCTGCCTTTGTCTTCCTCTCAACTCTCACAAAAAGAACGGAAATCGGAACCATTCATTGTCCTAGCGGCTTCGGGAGGGTTTTGATTCATTCATCTTCACAGGCAATCCAGCTGGTGGCTTCTGCTATTATTAACTGTCTTACAATTAGTCTTCTGAGATGCAAGAAGAGAAGTAATTTAAGGTCACAGTGCCAATGCCAAAGTCCCCCCCCCCTCAGGGGTGTCTGAGCTCCACAGGACCCAGGCTCATTCCAGGCTGGCAGTTCCTGGGAGACTGTAGTTTTGGAGGTTTCCAGTATTCTGAGCTCCAGAGCAAACTGTCCTTCCATTAAAATGTCAGGTTACAACTTTCTTACTTTGACTCCTTCAGCTCAATTCCAGTGCTCAACTCTTTCTCAAAAATCTCTAGGAAAACCCTAAGAAAGAGGCAGGAAAGGTGTAACGATTCGTTCCCACCAAGATGCTCCTGCTACTCATGCCCAGGGAATTCTGGACACTTCCCACCTGCCCCCACACCTCTGCACCCCTCTCCCACCCCACCCCTCCCCTCCCCCCACTCCACCTAGAGCACCAAGGGAGTCAGCTGTTTCCTGCCCAACCCAAGAGGCTGGGTGAGTCATCGCTTTCCCTGCTGGAGCCAAGGCGTGGCTCCTGGGGCTGCAGTGTCCCCACCCCAAATTCTCAGACTAGCCTGTGAGGGTTGGCGAGCCGGCGTACGCTTTCAATCTCATGAATTAAAAACGAGCCCACTGAAAGCCGGAAGGTGCCCACTAGCGGACTTGAAGCTAGCCGCTGCCTCTCAGGAGACCCGGCTCAGCCTGGAGGATGCCGGCTTTCCGGGCCTCGCCCTCCGGTGACCGGAAAGGCACGTGAGGGGAGCCAGATGTCAGCACCGGCCCTGCTTGCTACCGCCTGTGTGTGGCACCACCTTTTTCGGAGCCAATAGGAAGTGACCCCAAGGGCGTCTTCTGGCTCCTGCCCTCCGGCGCTCTGCCTGTTTGAAACGGCAGACACTAAAATCTGCAGCAGCTGCACTCCTAAATGTCTCATCCCCGTCCTGGGCACGGCCAGCAAAGGGCTCACGTGCACAGGTGCTCTATAGGTGCGCAGTCAGAACATAAAAGTGAGTGCGGCGGTAACTGTCGCTGAGCTCTCAGGGAGTTCCCTGGCACTTTGTAGCACCCCGCTCCTTCAGTCCGATTAGAGTTCAGGGAGTGACGGCTTCCGCCACTACGGTTTAGGAAGGCTGGGGACGGGCAGGGCCGGCTGGTCGCCTCCAGGCGCTGCAGGTGAAATTCGGTCTCCCTTAATGCACGCTAAGCTTTTCTGTCTGGACTGAGCAAAGATCAAAGAAGGAGCCTTGGCCGGCCAGGCTGATTTAGTCCATCTGGAGGAGAAACTTCCCAGAGTCGTCCCTGGGGAGGCCGGGCCTCTGGTCCACACGGGCTCCTGTGAGCCTCACAGAGAACCTGGGGAGGAAGGAGCCGGGGTGGAACCCAAAAACAGGAATCACAGCCGCTTTGGGGTGGACCCTGGCCAGGGCTGGCCTTCCTGGCATCCGCCCCGTCAGGGCCCAGCACAGGCAGAGGCACTTAACATAAACGTTTGCCAATGCCATCACCCTCGCGGAGGCGAAGGGAAGCATTTCAGGGAGGAGACCATTACATCATGCTCACATTCTCCTGGCTCCGGGTTGGGCCTTGCTCTTTATTATCAGGAGACATTCGGCACACACCCACGTTTAGCTTTTCCACCAAGCCAGTGAGGGGGAATAAATGGTTCTTTCTGTCTCCACAGGCCGCTCGCTGGTCCTTACATGGCCTCCCGAAAGAGAGGCTTTTGAGAGGCTTTGTGTTTATTGGAACACTGCACTCCCTCCTGAGCGTCACTGCCATCAGCTCAGAGCACGGATGAACGCCTGTAAGTGAGGTCCCAGTCAGGGTCAACCTGGAACGTCCAGTTCAGAAAGGAACCACGCTTGTTTATAGTGGCTTCTGGGGGAGTCCCTCCCATTTCCAAGATACTCTGCAGCCCAGGCTGCCTCAAACTGGCTGAGGGGGAGGATGACCTTAAACTTCTGATACCCACCCCTGCAGTGCTGAGTTTAGGCCACCGCGCAGTTTAGGTCTGGGCAGCGCTGAGGACTGAACCCGGATGTAGAGCATGCCAGGGAAGCTCGGCCAGTGGAGCTGGAGTTCAGCCTGGAGCTTCGGGGCGCCTCAGCCCAAGCACCCAGCTTTGCCTGTAAGGATGTAACAGCAGCACTTCCCGTGTGCTTCATGAGGCTCCGGCCGCGCCTCCAGGACCAACTCCGGAGCCACGAGGGAGCCCGTTCTGAGTTTCAGTTCCAAATCCATCGCCCGCTGGTGGGGTGGGATCGGCTGATGGGTTTGCTCAGAAGATTTGTCCTCACCTGGCATAGGGTGTACCCTGACGATCTCACGAGAAGGTGGAGACAAAAGGATTGTGAGCTCAAGGCTGAGCTGGGTTCCACAAAAAGACAATCAAAAACCAAACCAAGTACATAAATGTGTGTGTGAGTGTGTGTGTATATAGCTTGTATGTGAGTGAGTGTGTTCCTGGGGCCTCAGATTACTGATTTAGAAAATAAAGATGATCCTTGCATTTATTTCAAAAGCTGGGAGGATTGTAGGAGATCTTGGGCCAGAAGTGAGGCTCCCGATCAGTCGCTGATGGCAGCGGGAATTACAGCGTACAGTAACACCCTAAGCTTGCAAGCCTCCTGCCAGTGACAAGCAGGGCTCATTTATCTTTGCCTGGTCCCCACCCCCACCCCCGCTGCTGTCCAGAGCTTAATGAGGCTGAGGAGGTATCACTGAATGAATGAATGAATGAATGAATGAATGCATGGGCCTAGCAGTTCAAGACGCCGCTGGAGCTGCAGAGCTGGTCTGCAGATGCCAAGAGACGAAAGGCAAGACACAGGCTGCAGCATGGGTGCGACGGCAGAAGCAGAGGAAGCACAGTGCCTCCACTTCTGTGTCCTGCCATGGAATGGCTCCTGGGGGAGACCAGCCCCACCACCAGTGATGTGGTTGAGGCAGGAGAGTGAGATAGATAATACACATGTGTTGCCTTGAGTCACTGAGTTCCTGTTCTTTGTCAGGGTAGTAATAGACACAAACACACAGGCTCTAAACGGCAGAGCCAAGCCCCACCCTTTCCACGCCCCTCTCCTCTTGCCCACCACCTTAGGCAACTGTGCTGGTTTCTCCTGCTGCTTGAGGGCGGCTCAGAGTTCCCTGAGCTCCCAGAGAGGTGCTGGGCCCATCTCTGAGGTCAGGATGCCCAGCTGCTACATCGTTATCTTTCCGTCTGTCATACCCAGCGGGAAGCTTTGAGGCCAAGGCACTAGGGTTGCCAAGGGAAACAGAGATGCCCTTCAGTGAACCATGACTCTCAGCTTGGAAATACAGTTTCAGTATGTCCCAAATATTGCATGAGATGAAACGATTACAAATGTTGCCTTCCTTCCTTCCTTCCTTCCTTCCTTCCTTCCTTCCTTCTTTCCTTCCCTCTCTCTCTCTCTCTCTCTCTCTCTCTCTCTAGTCTGGCAGTCCTCTGAGGAAGAGACATTAAAACACAGAGTTTTCTAGGGCAAGTAAGACTTACAGGAACGCAGTAAGTGGTGACCTAGATCTGTCCCCCTCTCTGGGACCAGTGCCCTTTTGTTCCTGCCACAGTCAAATCTGATATCAAGAAAGGCTCTCGTGTCTGTCAGATGCTTGCACTTCAGCGGGAATTGCTCTCTGTAGGCTGTGGCCGCATCCTTAAAGCTATATCCCAGTATGGGATTAAAGCGTGCGTCCCTCCTCTAAAGAAAGGTTGGCACCGCCGAGCCGGCGGGCCATACGTCCTCTCTGTATTCCGTCACCTCTCAGGATCTACAGTGTGCATCTGAAAGCTTTCTTCCTAGTTGAGACGCGTGTGTTTGTGTGTGTGTGTGTGTGTGTGTGTGTGTGCACGCACACAGAGGCTGGAAAAGGGATCAGGTAGTCAGATATCTTGGAGATGGAATTACAGGCAGTTGTGAGCTGCTTGAGGCAGGTTTAGGGAACCAAACGGGGCTCCTCTGCTTTTTGCCGTGTTTTTACCATGATGTGCTGCGCTGTCACAGGCCCAAAGTAATAGCCAAGTGACTGTGCGCTGAAACCTTGAACCAAATGAACCTTTCCTCTTTTTAAGTTGATGTACTTCAGGAGTTCTGTCACAATAACAGAACATAGGACATAGGGGTTAGGCAAAGACGTGGGCTTTAGAGTGGCACAGCCTTGTCTTGAGCCTGGCTTTGCTGCTCTCTGCTCTGTGACCTGGAGTAAGTTACTATGTCTCCAAGCATTTCTTCTCACACTGTCTTCAGAACCATCACGAGGACTGAAATGAGGGTAGACGTGCAGAGTGCTGGTGCACAGGCGACGTTTGGAAGACGGTAGTTTTCATCTTCGTCTTGCTCAGATGCGGCAGCGAGGGTCCTCGACCTGGCGCCCTCTATGGGTAGCTGCCTGATCTGCAGGCAGAATGTGAGGCCGGAGGCTGTGCCCTGCTAAGAAGTCTGTAGCAGCCATCTATTAGACAAGCTCGGGAGCGCGACACTACAGAGACCACCCCCGCCGTGCCTCACACTAACTCCTCCGACAGTCAACAGCCCCGCGAGCTGACGCCACGCCACCTGCCCACGGCTCTTCCGTGGCGCTCGCCTAGCTATCCCATGCAGAGCAGATCTTTGACCTCCATCATTGGGTTGTAGAGACCTTCCTGTCACTGGCCTCACCTGACGGGAGCTGGTATATCTATCCCTTAAACAGACAAATAACGAAATCCTGTCTGGACTAGAGAGACGGCTCAGCAGGTTAGAGGTGTCCTGCATTCAGACCCCAGTTAGTTGGCTCACAACCACCTGTGACTCCAGCTCCAGGGGATCTGACACCCTCTCCTGGCTTCCACGTGTGTGGCCACATGGCACACACTCATACACATAAAGAAATAACAAATTAAATCTTAAAAAGAAAGAGACCATTGAGTTAGAATTCCTCTATTCCTCTGAGTCTTGCAGCTGACCCAGCAGCCAGCCAGCAGGGAGCCCAGCTCAGGGTAGACCAAAGACGACAGAACTCTGAACCCCCGTAAGGTGACTCTCCTGTCATTAAAGCATGCTTCGTGCAGTGAAGGTGAACCTCAGGACTAGCAGTTTGGAAGCTATGTGCTTAAGAACATTCTTTTTCTAGAACGTTCCCTTGGTGTCTCAGGGAAGTCCCATGCAAACCCTCATGCAGTTCTCTCTCTCTCTCTCTCTCTCTGTCTCTGTCTCTGTCTCTCTCTCTCTCACTCTATGTGTGTGTGTATCCGGTTTCCCTTGAAAACAGATGCCAAAGAGGAAAAGAAAGAAAGAAAAAGTCCTGGCATGACTTTGAGGGACGATTCTTTGTATTAATCCCGAAGGCCAAAGAGAAAAGCTGGCAGCTTGGCAGAAAGATGAGCATGTACTGGACGGTGTGTGATCAGAGAACCCTCAAAGTGGAGGCCGCCCCTCTCTTGAGGGGGAGGGGGCTGGGTGGAGATGCGGCCCCTGTACCAGGGGGCTGTAAAGCCGACAGGAGGCAAGCTTGGGCTGTTTGGATCCAGGCCTCTGCCTCCTGGGTGGGATCAGGCTGCTTCCTCAAGAAGACACCCATTCCCACGCCCATGGCCCACTTTTGAAATGACTTAGCCCTGGCAGCAGGAGCCAGATGTGCCATAAATTGCTCTGTGACTCATACTACTCATCTCTGTTTTGACGACACCAAGATCCTTGGAACTTAAACTTATGTTTTATAGAAAATGTCACCGTAAATGCAAGATCTCCTTCATTTATGGCCCCCACCCCCAAAGGCCATTTGTGGCCAGGGAAAGAAGCAAATCCATTTGTGCTCAGGAACAAAATCAAAGTTTCAAGGCTTCAGCCATCTGGTCAACCACGTGCCTCTGTCTCCTCTGCAAAAGGCAATCATGACCTCGCCCACTTCCCAGGTCTTGGGATGATTCGGTGTGTTGGAAAGTTCTAGAACTGCACTGTAGGCAGGGGGCTCTCAGGTTCCAGCCTGAGCTACACAGTGGGCTCATATCTTAGAGGTGGTGGGGTGGGAGTGGGTGAGCTGGAGATATAGCTCATTAGTTAAAAGTCCTTATTGGTTTTGCAGAGGACCAAATTTTGGTTCCCAGCATCCAATCTCCATCCCACTGTCTCCTCTGCAAGTGGCTATAATGACCTCAACCACTTCCTGGGTTCTTGGGATGAGCCAGTGAGTTGGAAAGTTCTGGTACCATGTCTTGTAACTCCAGCTCCAGGGAATCCAACACTTTCTCCTGGCCTCCTTGGGCACACACACACACACACACACACACACACACACACACACACACAGAGTGTTAGTTAGTTTTATATGGCCTAAACAAAAAAGCATGACCAAGGTAACATATAAAAGAAAACCTTTAATTTGGGGCTTGAAGTTGGGGAGTTGGAGCAGGTGACCACCGGGGCCAGGAGCATGGCAGCACTCACAGGCATGGCACTGGAGCAGTAGCTACAGCCTGAGCCACAGCATGAGTCAGAGAGAGCTACCTGGGCACGGCATGAGCTTCTGAAACCTCAAAGCCCACCCTCAGTGACACCCCTCCTTCAGCAAGGCTACACCTCCCAATCCTTCCCAAATTAGTTCCACTAACTAGGGACCATGCATTCAAATATTTGGGCCTAGGGGGGGGCATCCTCACTCAAATCGACATACATATACCCAAACAAAAATGAAAGAAAATAAAAGGAAATTCTACAATATTAAAATAGATGCCCTGGACTTACAGTAGTCCTGCTTAGAACTTTTGACTTTACAATGCTTTATCCATTATTTTCCACTTTACTATAGCACTGAGTAAATGACATCAGATTTGCCAATCCTTGACTGTAGAATTGGCCTTGTGCTAGGTGCTTTTGCTTCACTGTATCCTAATATAGGAACCATTCTGGGCAAATTGAGTAAGGCCAGGATGATTAGCTATGGCGTTTGCTAGGTTTTCTGTGTGTCATGAGTTTTTAATTTGTATTATTTGACTTAGTGAGATTATTAGGCTCAGCCTTTGGAGAATTAAGCCTGTCTGTTTAGTATGATTCCACTAAAGAGAGGTTTTTTTATCAATCTTATGCTTGAGTGACCCCAGGAGCTTGTGTGGTCCCAATGGGCAGTGAATGGACCTCCTGCCCAGAATTCATTTTCTATTAAGCTATTATGGGGTGGAGGGGGAGGGCTGTGGATCAGAGAACCTGACCTCTGAGACACAATTGTTGGCACAGTGTGGGCATGAGATGAAGCTAGGCATGTGGAGTTCTTCCTGGATGTTAGATTTGAGTGATAGAAAAGGCCCCTTTGAGTGGGAGAAATCTCTGACTATGTTGCCTGCTTTTTGATCACTTCCCCCTGACGGGACTTCCCTACCAGGCCATGGGGGAGGAAGATGAACTCAGTCCTCCTGTGAATAGAAGAGCTGGGGTGTCTGGGTAGGGGGGCTCCCCTATTCTGAGGACTAGGGGAGAGGAGATGGGAAAGGGCAGGTGGAACTGGGAGGAGAAGAAGGAGGGTCCAATGACTGAGATATAAAATGAATTCATTAGTAAGAAAAATAAAAAAAAAATAAAGGCCCCCTTATTCCTGGGACCATACGCTGACAAATTCACAACTAATTTAAATGGGTTGGACTCAGATTTTTATCACTGGCAACCAAAAATTCAAGTTAAGATGTTAATCCTTTCATTTCCTTGTACTCATATCTTCTTACAGCATACCAAATTCTCCTCTTAAGAAAACCATTTTGAAACAATTATAAATGCCTAGAAAGTTGCAAAGGCGTGATAAGAGAGTGAGCAAACCTTTGACCCAGTTCCCACAACGGATACGTATTTTGTAACTATAACACAATGCCCATCCCCAAAGATTAAGGTTGGACGATGTGTCCTTACATGCATGTGTTTCTATGTCATCCTACCCCATGTGTGTGGTAGTTGGCATCATCACAATCAAAATACAGAGCTACAGAGGCAGGTGTGGGGGTACACACCCATAAGCCCAGGAGGCTGAGGCAGGACCCTCTTTTTGAGGTTAGCCTGGGCTACATAGTAAGGAAACCCCCCCCATCTTTAGACAGAAACGATACAAATACTTAACAATCACGTTGCCACAAAGTGTCCCTGGCACTGCCTTTCACAGTGTGCAGCTAATAATCCAAGCATGCAAACTTTCTACAAGCCTCAACCCCTTCACAGCCCCCTGCATTT
Source organism: Meriones unguiculatus (assembly GCF_030254825.1). Lineage (NCBI taxonomy): Eukaryota > Metazoa > Chordata > Mammalia > Rodentia > Muridae > Meriones > Meriones unguiculatus. The sequence continues at coordinate 138,016,466 of NC_083351.1, read as the reverse complement.
TCCATGACCAAATGACTATCTTAAATGCTTCCTTTCTACATCAGTCCTTGTTAATAATTTTGTTTCAGCTATTGAACAGTTTAAAAATTCTAAAAAAGAGCCAGGCACGGTGGTGGTGCATGCCTGTAATCCTAGCACCGGGGGAGGCAGAGGCAGAAGGATCTCTCTGAGTCTAAGGCCAGCCTGGTCTACAGAGTGAGTCCAGGACGGCCAGGGCCACACACAGAGAAACCCTGTCTCTAAAAACCAACATAGATAGATAGATAGATAGATAGATAGATAGATAGATAGATAGATAGACAAACCTGAGTTTTTAAAAATTAGAAAAGACAGAAAGTCTTTAACAATTTAAAGGTAGCAAAATGTTTTTGAAATTCCTTGAGCGAGCTGGTGATGCAGGTTAGGGGTAGGTACTTGCCCGCCACGTGCTGGGCCCAGGGTTCGATCCCTAGAACAGCAACAATGCTTCTAACATGAAATCATAGAGCAATACTTGAAAACTATGAATTCCATGACTCCTGATGAGAACACTACTGCTTTTCAAATTGACTTTCTCTTTTTTTGGATGAAGTATGCCTTTTCTCTTGTTGCTTTAGATTTTTTTCCTTCAGACTTAACCTTTAGAACTTTAAAATTTGGTCCAGATTTCTGTGAATTCTTCTATTTAAGATTTTCTCAGCTTCCTTAGTGTACAGATTTGTGTTGTTTGCCAAATGTCAATGATTCTTTTTTTTTTTAAAATACCTCCTGGTGTGTGTGTGTGTGTGTGTGTGTGTGTGTGTGTGTGTAGGCATGTGAGTGCCACAGCATGCGTGTGGAGATCAGAGACAACCGCAGGTGTCTGTTTGAGACAAGGTCTCTTGTTCACCACCATTTATAGCAGGCTGGCTTCCTCAGAGCTCCTGGCTGCCCTCCCGCCCCCTTCCATCTTCCCGTAAGAGCGCTGGGGTTGACAGGCATCCTATCTTCAGGGTCTTCCTGTCAGATCTGGAGGTTAACTAAGAACCTGGCAACAGCCTTCAGCGTCGGCCGGGCGATGAGACCTTTGTCCAACAACTCTAAATGAAGTGAACCAGTCCAGGCACTGAGCTTCTATTTGTTAGCTATGGTGTCTAGTGGGGGGGGGGTATCTTTGCCCTGTTACAGGGTAACTCCATTCTCTCTCCCTCCGTTCTCTTTCTCTCCCTTCCTCCCTTTCCCTCTCTCATCCTCCCTCTCCCTTCTTCCCTCTCCCTCTCTCTTTCTCCCTCTCTCTCTCTCTGCTTTGCCCATCAGGAGCTGGCTCGGCACGGCTCACCCCAGGATGCACACCACTGTGCTCCTGCCGTGAGAACAGACCAGGCCTCTGGAACTGTAGGCAAGCTTTTAAATTACATGAAAAGGTTTTTTTTTTTTTCTAAGTAAGAATCGCCTTGTTCATGGTGGGTGTCTCTTAGAAGTAGAACAGTGACTAAGACAGTTGCAGAGAGAGCTCTGCTAGCATTCACAACACTTCAGAAGTATATAACGCCATCTCTAAAGCACAGGCAGATTTTTAAATAGTCTAGACAGGAGATGAAACATTACCAGCTGCCATTGAAAGTGGTAGAGAGGGAAAGCAGTTACGGAACGGAAAGTTACTCATGATGTGTAGATGTTTCAGGTTGTTAGCGTGGCCATGCTTGGAGCATCTGGGCTGTGCTCAGTGCGATTGCAGAGACTTGACTGAACAGCCTTCCCTGAATGTAGGGGGCTCCCGAATGTTTGAAGGAGACTCTGAAGTCAGGCCCAGAGAGAGAACTTGGCAGGTAAAGGGCTCCTCTGCTGAGCCTGATAATCTCAGCCAGATCCACAGTACCCATGTGATGGGAGGGGGAGTAATCTCAGCCAGATCCACAGGACCCATGTGATGGGAGGGGGAGAGCTGACTCTCACAAGTTTCCTCTGACACGTGCAGATGACCCCCCACAATCTATGTCAATAACTCTGTTGATATATTGATATGCATCTGTATCGATCATTATAGATACTGACATGGAGGTCTAGAGAGATAGATATGAAAGGTGAACCTGTCTTAAGAACAGGAGAAAAGCTAGGGATGTTACCCTAAGCGGCAGTGGCAGAGCATGTGTGTGCTGGGCCCACAGCCCTGGGTAAGCAGGTTTTAAACATTAACAGTGATTCTCTGCAGAAAGAGCTGCAGGGCAGCCTGGACAGAGCTGGAGAGATGGAGATGCGCAGCCCTTAAGGGCCAGGCTGGCCACCAAAACTCCCATGGCAGTTCAGACTTCTGATGCTTGGTGGTTCGCTACACATTCACTAATGTTAAGGATACTTAGCTTGAGGAGGAGAGATATGTCTGTACGTTTTCCTCTTCCCTCCTGCAGTCAGGTCCTCTTCGTTCTTTCCCTTTCTGCCGCTCTCAGGCAAGGAGGGTGACGAGGCAGCGTGGCCTCCAGCGTGAGTATCAGCTCCTTCTACGGCAGGGGACTGCAGCCTCCACCTGTGAGCCGAGCGAACCCTTCGTCCCTCACACTGTTCCTTACAGAAACAGGAGAAGCGACTGAGCTAGGACCTGCGCTCAGGTGCCCAGAAGCCACAGGAAACTGGACATGGTGGTGCGCAGCCGTGATCTCTGCCCTCCTAGAGGAAGGGGGGGTGAAGATGGGAGAACCCCTCCAAACACACACTATTTCCCAGGAAGCTCTCCACCAGCCCAGGAGCAATGCAGACGAGAATACTGACCAGATTTTCCAAAAAAGTTATTCCTGGAGGGCCCTAGGGCACTTCTAGGGTTAGAGAGCATGAAATCACAGTGTTGCCAGCCTGGAGCGCAGTCTCAGTCTGGACTCAGCCCCGGCTGGACACTCCCAATCAGGTCTTTGAAATCCGTTAGTTCTCAGGGAAGCCTCCTGTCATCTGAAGAAGCGGCTGCTTCATTCCTCTGGCTGTTTTACTGTGTTGTTTTTACCGCGTTGTTTAAGCACCGGTCACTATCCCAGTGCCTCCCTGCTTCCTTGGTCGGTTAGGGGTGTCCTCACTGCGGTGGGGACACCACGAGAAGACACCTGCTCATCTGCTTGCCTGCTCCGAGCCTGTGCTCTCCACACTTGGGAACGTCACAGTGCCTGAACGCCTGCACTCCCTGGGCCTGTGCTGAGGGCCGCAGTGAGGGTGAGAGTAGACGAGCTGTTAAACTCAGGGCAAGGAGCAATGGGCCCAGTGTGAGAAGCTGGACCTAAGGAAAGGGAGAGTCTAGACATAAGCACTGCAATTCTGAAACTCCAATCCAGGTAGCTAAAGAGATCCATCTGCTCCAGTTTTGCGAGGTAGTGGAACACGCCAGCCTGTCCCCTCCAAATCCAGCCAGCGCAGATTCCTTCTCCATGGGCTTCTGCGCGCCCATGAGGACTCCCTGATAGACAAGAAGGATTGTTTCTGTTTGGTGTTTTGGCTCCTCCTGGAGTCTGATGCCCCTGCCCTGATCCTCATCGATTTATGAGACTGTCGCGCCACGCTCTCCCACACCGCATAGGCACACTTCCACAGTATGCCCAACGCCTCGGGGGAAGAATGCCATAACTTTATTTAACGCCTGAAACGGAAATCGCAATGCGGGAGCAAAGCAAACCTCAGCACTAGAGACCAGTTCTACAGCCTGAGGTGTCCAGCTGGCTACTTATGTCCTTAACCCTTAGGCTCCCTGGAATGAGGCCGTTCCTTTCCCTGAGCAGGGACCACAGTCCTTAACCTCCCCTTCAGCATGAGGGGCTACCTGCTTTTCTGCTACGGGGCAGAGAAAAGTGAGAAATAACAGGCCCAAACCAAAGGTTACTCTGTGCTTCTGCGCAGCAGGTAGACAGACATTTTCACCAATAACACACTTCCCTGAAATGGCTCACATGAGACATTTATTGACAACCACGCCGATTAAGCCAATTAAAATTTTAAGTCCTTTTTACTGATGGCCAGACCAAGAAGAGCGAGCTCACACCCCCGAAAAGCCTCTTGGTCCACAAGCTCAGGGGACCGAGCTGTAAAAGGCAGAGACCAGAATTTGTATCAGAGTTAGATGAGGGCAGAGAAACTTTGAAATGTTCGCCCCTGGCAAAGCGTGGAAACTGCTTTAGATACAATATGCCAATTATTTTTCACTTATGCCATTTCTCATTATTTTCTTTACTGTAATCATTTTGGTTCATACATCTGGACCGTGCACACATGCATGCGCCATTCCTTGTAAGAACTCCAATAGTTTCAGAGAAAGCCCAGTGCAAATATACACTCATAGCACTAAGCTCAGAAAGTGTTTCTATCCTGGACTTTGGTGGCCCCTCTCTTTCTGCAGTTTTCCAGCCCCGGCAACATCAGGATCACGTGGCACCCTCCGGTGAAGATGACAGGTTTCTAGAAAAGGCCTGAGCTGAACCCAGGAGAGGAAGGGCAGGTCCAGCCTGGGGGGACTGCAGGTGAGAGTAGGTGCACGCAGAAAGCACCCTACACACCATCACTCGGTGGCCGTCACACGGTGGCCGTCACAGGAGAGACATCACGCAGACATTCTCGAGGTGCTGACCCGGGGGATCTGGGCCATCAGTAGGAAATAACTTTGAGGGAGCGTGCTTTCTCACGCCCAGGGCACCCCCAGAACCACTGTTGCACAGACGGCAGTGTCAGCACTGTGGCTCTCAGCGGCCACACGTGGGTTTGGAGGTTCTGATGTGTAGACAGCGGCCAAGGTGGAGGCCCTGTCCACAGAGGCTGCCGAAGGGCCGGGGCGGAGCTTGAGTTGTGCAAGCCCTGGGGGTGAGTCGCTGCCACTCGGCACTCTCGGGAGCTCCGAGTGAGTAGATTAAGAAGCCGGGCAGGCTAAGCGACTCAAGCGAGAATACACAGGTTGGACCCCGAGTCTCTCACGGAAGGCTGGTGCCATGGCCTGCACTGACCTCGCAGGCTAGAGGGCGGGGTGAGTTCCCGGCCCCCACATGGTGGCTCACAACCATCTACAGTGGAATCTGCTGCCCTCTTCTGGTGCATAGGCACACACGCAGGCAGAATGCCGTATAAATAACAAATAAATAAATAGATAAATCTTTAAAAAAAAAAAACAAGGTGGGCACACACACACCCATTCTGCACACGGTGCACACCCTCGATACATGAGACCAAGGATGAAGGAAATTCCCCGAGACCTCCCAGGAGGAGGCACAGACACACATACACACATACACACACGCCCTGCCCACTCGAGGAGCAGGTGTGAGCAGGAACTCAGGGGTCTCCCTGGGAGCATTAGCAGGAGAAAGGGCAGCGGAGCAGATGGGGCCAGCTCTGCTCCCAGGCGTAAGTGTGCTTCTCGTCATGTGGTCGGGGCTAATCTTCTGGCAGGAAATAGCAAGCTCCTGTCCCCCGGGTCACCATTCCCGAGACGCTGGCTTCCTGTCAGACAGGCAGTGTGCCACAGGTAGATGTGGGAGAGGTTTGGAGAGATTTGCACATCTTCCTGTTTCTGCCGGGATCAGGTGCAAGGCCATGGCAGGTGACAGGGGTTCAGTGTCCAGCGTCCCTTCTCCAGACTTTCAGGGACTGTCTTGTGCTCACTATTTGTTATCTGATAGTTTCACACTACCTAGGGCTGTTTTCCCGAGACTTGATCTGTCTTCATTGAATTGTTTGATTCCTCTAGATAGCGTATGACGTGTCTCGGTCACAACTGTCCCCAGAGTCCCCCTCCCCCTTCCACGCGTGTCCCTCCCCCATCCCAGCTGGACGCACCAATTGGCTTGAGTGTGTGCAGCGACGGAGCTGCTGGGAGTCCCCGAAGGGCGGCTGCCACTGTTTCCTGGCACAGTCCCTCAGCTCTCACACCAGCTTACACCCCAGCCCTCACACCCCAGCCCCCACACCCCAGGCCTCACACCCCAGCCTCACACCCCAGCCTCACACCCCAGCCCCCACACCCCAGCCCTCACACCCAGCTCTCATACCCAGCTTACACCCCAGCCCTCACACCCCAGGCCTCACACCCCAGCCCCACACCCCAGGCCTCACACCTCAGCCTCACACCCCAGCCTCACACCCCAGCCCCCACACCCCAGCCTCACACCCCAGCCCCCACACCCCAGGCCTCACACCCCAGCCCTCACACCCAGCTCTCATACCCAGCTTACACCCCAGCCCTCACACCCCAGGCCTCACACCCAGCTCTCACACCCCAGCCCTCATACCCTAGCCCTCACACCCAGCTCTCATACCCAGCTTACACCCCAGCCTCACACCCCAGCTCTTACCCACACAGCTTACACCCCAGCCTCACACCCCCACCTCACACCCCAGCCCTCACACCCCAGGCCTCACACCCAGCTTACACCCCAGCTCTCACACCCCAGCCTCACACCTCAGCCCTCACACCCCAGCCTCACACCCCAGCCCTCATACCCCAACTCTTCCCTTCCCTCAGCTGTGTGCAGGCTGGTGTAAGCATCTCACTAAGGTCACCCCAGCTCAGTCCTCTGCCCGGCGTGAGTCTCCGCCGTGGCTGGAACCGTGGCGAAACGAAGCTTCTCCGGCCACAGGTGTGAGCAGCTGTAGTGTGCAGGTGTGAACTGCCTTTATGACGTCTGTTTACTTGTTGGGGGGGTGTGAGGGGGACAGAGGAGTGGCTGTTGAATTCGAGTCTCCTGGGAGATAGAACCACACTTAGGGACGGGTTAGACACAGGGACATGCACACCCCCTGGCACGGGCGGGCGGTGAGAACTTGGGGGGATGGAAGCCGACTCCTTTCTTTCTGACTCCCGTTTCCCTGCTTCCACACCCGTTCCCACCAGCGTCTCCACCACGCCGCCCCAGTCCGCTGCTCACTAGTGAGTGCCCTTCCGTGTGCTTTTCTGCACGCGTACACATACGGGTGACGTTTGACAAACATGGTGGTCCTAGGCTCGCTGCTGTGAGTGAGCTCTGCTCTACCCCCTAACTCCTCTAGCCACCCTCGCAAGAAGCCGCTGCTCTGGACAGGAGGGCGCCAACCCCTCTGCCCGGGGCCCTGGCTTCTCCGTGACCCAGGTCCTGACCTTGGGGGGGGGTGTCAGCCTGTGCCTCCGGCCTCCGTGGGAGGCCAGTGTGGACCCCGGGGGTTGTGCTCCGCACTGGCAGACCTGTGGCGCCTCCAGGCCTGCCGTCACCTGCCTGTCACACGGCACAGGCAGCAAGCCACTGTGCAGCCACCTGACCGGCCTCGGGCACAGACCTGGGCGCCTGAGCTGTGTCCCCACCGGCTCGCTCCGGGGTTGTGTGTCACTCTGTCTGCGTTGGCATGTCCCGCCACCAGTGGCCTTCTAGTACGAGACAGCGTAGTTCCAAAACCTGTGGTGGATGGAAACTCAGTGGAAAGGCATGTGGGAGGGGGAAACAGACAGGCAGGAGACGGGGGTGAAGGTCCTAGTCTGAGTGTGCCCGAAGCACCTGCTGCTGATGGAAAGGTCACAGATAGCTTCTGGCTCCGTACCGTTAATAGACACTAACAAAGTTATGAAGAGAGGAGCAAGCAGAAGCCCATGTTCCCGAGGAGGCGCTGAACCTTCCAGGTGGGTTTGGGGACTATCTGGTGGAGGAGCAGAAGGTTAAGCTGCATAGACGTGTTTCAGGCAGGTGAGCCTCCTGCTATGGCAATGCCCAAGCTGTAGCTGTAAGCGCCCGGCCTGCTGGGAGACAGACACCCTCCAGGGAAGCGGCTTCAGCTGTGAGCTGAGCGCCACCCTTTACGACTCCTCCAAATGCCTGTGTGTGAGGAGGAGGTGCTAGGGAGGAAGGAGAGGCCATTGTGGGTGTGTCCTTGAGGGACTGTGGAGGCTCCAGGCCGCTCTGCTGTCTCCTTTACGCTCTGGCCCTGGGGTGAAAGAGTTTGCCGTGTGCCACCATCTCGGTGTGCTGCCTTGCCACAGCACAGAGCAACAGGGGGCTGGCTACCCTCTCTCCTGCTTGGTTCTCCTTCCTCCCACCGCCCTCTCTTTCTTCCTGCTTTCCTCTTCTCTGTGTTTCTGTTTTAGAAAAAGCAGGTGCTCGCTCTGGAGGCCACCAGCTGTGGCAACCCTCCGCCTCTGCCTCCAGAGTGCTGGGATGGCAGTGTGTGCCGTTAGACACGGCCAGTTCTGTTAAGAGGCCCAGTAGCCACGAACAGCCAACCACACAAGCGTTCTGGAAATAGTTCCTAATGCTGCACGCCCTCCCGAGGAGGCCGGTCTGCTTGGGGGACCCTTTCTGGGAAAACAGCCTGTGGCAGGCGGCACCCGCCGGCCGTGAAGACGTGAGCCTATGACTTCCTGGCCCTTTGCTCGCTTGGAGACAATCTGAAGTTACATGTGTCTAGCAATCCTGGGGCCAGAAAAAGAACAACAAACAAACAAACAAACAAAAAATGGATGACAGATTTTCAAACTCTAAAGCAGGCCCCAGTTGGTGCAGTGAGCAGAGTCCCCACGCTTCGGCGGAGGAAGGGATGGTAGAAAATGAGGGGAGGAGAAAGGTATCAGTCCACTTAACTAATTAACCGGTTCTGCTTTTAATGTCCTGTGTAGGGGGGTGTTTTGCCTGCATGTGTGTTTGTGGGTGTACCACATGTGTGCCTGGCCTCATGGTGGCCACAAGAGGGCATCAGATCCTCTGGGACTACAGTAAGGGAGCCACCATGTGGGGGCTGGGGTTTGAACCTGGGACCCCTGGAAGAGCAGCCAGTGCTCTTAACCCCTGAGCCATCTCTCCAGCCCTATTGCTAAAATGTTTTACATGCTTATGAAGTGCTGGACGCTGCTGGACACTTACTCGAGGCATCCTGGACGTGAGGCGAGCCACCGGCTGCCCTCTCAGGCCTGTCCGGGTCCCTTAAATAGACCCTTCATTTCTTGCTCTCCAGAGGAAGGATGTGTGTGCTGCTCTCAGGAAGAGCAGCTGAGGTGGCAGGTCAGGGTCACTGCAGCTCACACCGAGAAGTCTATGACCCATGCAGAGCCCGGGCTGTGGATGAGCTGGAGAGATCAGCCTTAGCAGCTCGGGGGGCGGAGGAGGTCCGAACCATCTGAGCACGGGGCCTGGGCACGCCAGGAACTCACGGCTCACACAACGTCTGCCTTCTGGGTTCGTATGTGTGTCCGCATGTGCGGGATGGCCGGGGTGTCTCTGGACACTGGGGCGAGGGTGCTGGTGTGGTGCCCGGGGGTGTTGTCTGCTCATCTTGCCCAGGGCAGCAAGGCAGAGTAACTGGCTGACAGCCACTCCCCAGACAGGGCCCAGGAGGGTGACCCCGAGGGGAGAGGCCGGCACTGTAGAGCAGCTGAGCAGAATGCACGGGAGACGGGCAGTCTCGGCTGTACGCTCTCGCTGGTCCTGCACTAGTGTTTGGCAGTAGCAAAGCCCTTTCAAGCACGTCGTCAGGGAACTTCACTTTTTTATTTTTATTTTTTCGATTATTATTTATTTATTTTATTATTATTTGTTTGTTTAATAATTTCTTTAATTTTATTTTTAAGTGCTTTGGTGGGAAGGTGTCAGACCACCTGGAACTGGAGTTACAGATAGATGTGAGCTGCCATGTGGGTGCTGGGAATTGAACTTGGGTCCTTTGGAAGAGCAGACAGCGCTCTTAACCACTGAGCCATCTCTCCAGCTCCCTATTTATTTATTTATTTATTTATCTATTTTAATTTCTGTATTCTTAGTGAGTTTTTCTTTTTCTTTTTAGAAAGGTTCTCAGTAAGTTGTCCATACTTGCTTTAGACTTGCTATGTAGTCCAAGCTGGTCTCTGTTACTCTCCTGCCTCAGACACCCAGTGTTAACATTATAGGTGTGAACCCCCATACTCAGCACTGCACACTCTATCTTCTCCTCTGGAGAAAGTGGCCTTGTAGATCCTGCCAAGAGCTCTGCCGCTGAGCTCCACCCCAGACTCGTTCTAATTCCGTCGCTCACTTGCTAACTGACCATGAAACCAGACCACCACCGTGGAGTGATCTGGACAGCTGTGGTGAGGATCCGACCACATCCCCCAAATGCGCCTTCCTCATCTTCCCTCGGCACCGTCACGCTGGCTCAGTCTGGGCCTTCAACAGGTCTGCTGAGAGTCTGTGGTAAGCATCACCCTTAGGGAATGAAATGTCTTAGGAAGTTTTAGGTTTGCGGTGCGGACAGACAGGAGACACGGCGGAGATGGTGCGGGCGAGGAGGCAGGCTGGTGCTGGCTCAGGCTGTGTGAGGGGTGTGAGCAGCTATGTGGCTGGCTCCGGTGAGTGCGCATGAGCCAGAGAGGAGAGCTCCAAGCAGGCGGTGATAAAAACACTCAGAGGCCCCACTGCGGAGCAGCTGCACAGTCCTAGGCCCCGGGGCCTCCTGGTGACGTCAGTGCAGGGAGCAGTTGCCTAGCCACACCTCTCTGCGCGGCCCTTCCCTGGAGAGGGGCCAGACCTCAGGAGCCAAGAGCTAACCAGGGCTAAAAGCTATCTGCGCTTGTCAATAGAGCGGGAGCCTGACAGTCATAGCAGACGGAAGCGGGCGGGAGCAGGGAGCTCGTGTTCCTGTAGAAGCTCGTGGGCTGGAAAGAGGGGAAAAGGGGCCACAGGACCCGGACGCAGTGGCAGGTGGCTTCTGGTTCTGGGTTTAGCACTGTGATTATTTCAAGAGTAAACAAATATTTTGCTCTGGAGAAATTTCTTGAGTTTCTTTTCCTTTTTGTTTTTTTCAAGGCTTTGTAGCCCAGGCTGGCCTCTAACTCTGAGATCCACCTGCCTCTGCCTCCCAAGAGCTGGAACTTAAGGCACATACCACCACCTGGCTCAAGTTTCTCATTCACAGAAACGAGCACATGACACACAGAGCTGTAAACACCGGCACGACGCAGACAGGAGAGGAAAGGTGTGACTGTCCCAAAAGTCAAAGGGAAAGTCATTGGTTGGGCGCTTTCCGGAGCCAGAGGAAAATGTCACGTGGGGTGGTCGGCAGCGTCTCTGCTGAGCGAGGAAGCTGGTGTGCGCTTAACGGAATGGGGTGCCAGAAGAGAAAGCAGCCGGAAGCAAGGAGGGGCAGGGGTTTGCCCTCGCCTCCTTTCAGGAAGGCAGGAGACAGGCTTGAGGAGCTGGGACCAGGCATCCGCACGTGACCCGTGCTGTCTGTGTGAATCCCCCTCTGATAAATGGGTCAGAATGTGAAACAAGAGTGACCCAGGAAGGGCCCAGCGAGATGGTTCAGCGCTGCAGGTGCCAAGCCTGGCAGAACTGATTTGCTCTTCTCTCCTCACCCATGGGAACTGTGCCCCCCATCGCACCCCCAGGCCTCCCCTGGATAATTTCCGATTTCTACACCCAGTGCCAGCTTTGAGGGCTTCCAAGCTTACACAACTCTGCAACCAGACTTGGCCTCAGTATCCCTTAGATGACAGGTCCAAAACGAGATCTTTTAATTACTGCCAGCGAGCAGGTAAATGGAGGCTCCCTACATTCTAGTTTTTTCTCTTTTTTGCTTGACGCCTTCTGACCGTGCTCTCCCAAGAGTTTCAAATGTACACCTACAAGAAATTTTCTCCTCAACCCGCTTGACTTTGTCTTCTGCTCACGTGTTCCAGTGTCCTGCCAGGTGTTTCCTGCCTCCACGACATTGTCAAAGCAGCTACCCACAGTGCTCCAGTCTAACCTCACAGATCGTGCCAGGCTGGACCTGCACTTTCCCTCCCAGCCACGGATGTTCTCACAGACCCTGGACAGCGTCAGGACAGGCTGCTCCTCCTGGACCTGGTCAGCACTTCAGCCTTTTGGCCTCCCTATGGCTGCCCCAGGGCTTTATTGCTACATCTGAGGTTCAGGGAGCTTGGCTTCACAGTGGACATTCAGGAAACATTTATTTGAAAGGGGAAGCTAAAGAGGGAGAAGAACGTATCTGGCCGCTTGTCCCAGGATCGAACTGTCTGCGTTCTTCCTGAGCACAGCCCGTTAGCTGCCGCGGGAGCTTTTGCAGCCGATGATCCTGACGGTTTCGGTTGTCGAAGAGGCCAGCTGTGCAGCTGTGGAAAAGTGTAACAGGGAGTTCTAGCTCCGTCCTGGAGCGTCCATCCTCATCCTCACCCTCGATGCTCAGAGCGTCTGTCTGTCCTCATCCTCGATGCCCAGAGCGTCTGTCCATCCTCACCCTCGATGCCCAGAGCTTCTCATCCGCCCTCGAGGTCTCTTGGCATCCACTCCAGCAGGCCTTTGTCCTGTTGTGGATGGAATACTGATTTCCAAAGATGGCACAATCAACAGCCGCTGGATCTGGACACCAAATGGTTCCTGTCAGTTTGCACGACAGTGTCAGTGTGCAGCTGTGAAGATGGCTCTTCAGGATGGAGAGAGAGGGGGGATTCCGCAGAAGGCCGGCAGCCAGGGGCCTCTCCCCTCCTTGCCCCCTCGCATTGCTGTGCCTGCAGCTGCCATAGAGCCGTTACCGGTCCCTGTGTGACCCTCTCTCGGCTCTGCCCAGCTGACACACGACTGTGTCACACTGTGTCACAGCTGCGCTCTGTCTCCGGCTTTGTCACCCGAGCTCTCCCCACACGGCTTCCATCTGTGTGAACTGTTACTCGTTTCACTTCCCCGAGCAAAGTTTTGGCCAACGCCCACCTAACCACAGGGTATAACCTCAACAAAGCATCTTTCCCTTTACAGTTTGTGTGTGTGTGTGTGTGTGTGTGTGTGCGCGCGCTCGCTCACGTGCTCTGCGCTCAAGGGAAAAGTTGCAGAGGGTCCGTTCTCCCCTTCCACCGTGGGCAAACTTACATCATCGGCTGTGGCAGCCACAGTCTTTCCGAGCTGAGCCCTCCTTGAACGCCCCCGGGACTCCTGAGCTTGGCACACGAAGCCCCCAGACGGCTGTTGTCTTCCTGCGCCCTCGTGGTGTGGTTCCCTTCCTCATGCCTTTCCTCAATTGCTTTCCATCTGGGCCCTCTGCCCCCACAGTACGTGGACACAACTTCACTCGGGAACCTCCCGCTCCAGAGAGTGGGGAACCTCCCGCTCTGGAGAGGGTGCTGGCCGTCTCTTAAAGGTGTGAGCTACTTTGTTCATCCTGATTTGAAGTTCTTAGAGCCTGGCGTTTAGATGAGACAGTATTTAGTTGTTGGGCGAATTAAAAACTCTAAGTTAAGAATTTCACAATACTTTAACTTAAAAAATAAGTAACGCTTGTAAAAAGTGGCACCCAACCTTCCATACTGTTTTTTGCCGCTCGGCAGATCCCTACACAAATACTTAATGTTCCCTTCCTTCCTTCCTTCCTTCCTTCCTTCCTTCCTTCCTTCTCTCTCTCTCTTTCTCTCTGTGTAGCCCCGGCTGTCCTGAACTCGCTCTGTAGACCGGGCTGGCCTTGAACTCACAGAGATCTTCCTGCCTCTGCCTCCCGAGTGCTGGGATCACACTCGTGTGTCTCCTCATCTGGCTGATGTTCTCAAAATTTCAATGTACACCATTCTGTCACTTGACACATTTTATTGTTATAAAATATGTTCAGGGCTGGCGAGATGGCTCATATGTTAGGACATTGGCTGATCTCCCCGAGGATCAGGGTTTGATTCCCAGCAATTACTCCGTAGCTCACAACCGTTTATGACTCTAGTTCTAGGGCATCTGGTGCCCTCTTCTGGCCGGCGGGGGCATTGCACCCATGTGGTGCACAGACACTATATTCAGGTAAAACACCCCACACAAAACACAGTTTTAAAAAAATCTGTAAAACCCTAGTGTTTTAAAGTAAAATGTACCTCACTGCTGTTTGTGGACACTGACGGCACTTGCTATGAATAGAAATAAAATAAGTTAAGCAATATGAAAAGCTGCTTATTCCACACACTTACAACCCTGTTCTCCAGTGCGGAAGAGAAGTGATGGTCAGACCATAAAGCTTTCTCAGGGGCCGCAATGTGCCCCGAAGGCGGAGGGCTGGGCTTTGTAAACTCGGACCAATCGTTCTGATTTATGTTCTCACACAATTACACATAATTTGCTCTTGATATTTATTAACCAAAGGACTGCGAAGACTTTGCTCAATAAACTTCAGTTAAGAGAGAAGTCTGAACTGATTTGCTAGAACTTGTGCATCTGTCAAACTATCTAATAACAGCGAGATGATAGAGAAATATTCCTGACTTATTCCTGAGTCTTCCAGCGGGGTTGAAAACATGGCTTCTTTTTCTTCTCCTTCTCCTTCTTTAAGTAGGGTCTTTCTATGCGGCTTTGGCTAGTCTGCTATGTTACTAGGGCTGGCCTCAACCTCAGAGATCCCCCTACCTTTGCCTCTCTTGAGTGCTGGGATTTAAGGTGTGGCCCACCAGAGACACAGACCCGAAGTGTTTTTAAAATTAAGCTCTCTGCCATTAGTTTTCTTTTAACTTTAAATTTTCTCAGTGAGGCTTTCGGTGGAGACTTCCAGATCAGCTTGCTCATCTGACCACAGGAATCAAGCAAACGGCAGGTAAGAAGTGACCGCCTTCGCCTGTGTTAGGGATGTGTTAGTCTGTTATGAATGGCGTTCGCTTTGCCTCAGCTGGAAACGCCACTTTGTGGGAATGGGGTCAGGCAGCTGGCGAGCAGGTGTGTATTCGGGGGTGCTAATGTGGCTGTGGGAGAGTGAAGGCTCTGAGGAATGGCTGTCTCCTGATTTGGGTGAGCACCAGGAAAACCAACTGACCTCAGTGCCGGGAGATGAGGAACATCAGTTTTGCAAAAACCAACAGATTTGTTCACTTACACCATTTTACTAAATTTGCAAACGCCTCTTGGTGTCTCGGCCTCTGAGGCTTCCCCGTCCTGGCCCTGTGCCCTGGGCTGAAACTCGGACAGAACAAACCCTTGTGACAAGCCCTGGTCCTGGCTGTGCCTGGCTGTGACCGCTGGGCTACCCTACCAGTTCACTGGGACCTGGGTACGCCGTGTCACACACTCATGCTGGTGAAGGTTGACGGGGCAGAAAGGCTGGCTTGGCTCCGCCCCGGCCTGTCTGTCCGCTGTTGTGAGGATGTGAGCACTCGCTCTCACAGGACAGGGCTAGAGGCCACCGCTCGGAGCCAGCCCCGGCCGGGCACCTCGGAGGGCGAAGATGTCATGGCTGGAGAGCGGGCACCGACAGCTGCAGGGCCCACCCATGCCCTGCCAGGCGCCGGCACTGGACTCCTCCTCCGAGCATGCTCACCCTGATGACAGGCGGGCACCCTCCTGGAGAAGGGGCTGGGCGCTGGAGCTCAGCGGCCTTCGGCTCCTACTGACTCCAGGCTGAGGCTCTGGGCTCACTCAGCCGGCCCTGCCCTCTGTGGCCAGCGGCCTGTGCTCCCTGGGTCACACCCGGCCTTAGGGAGGCAGCGGGGGGCGCACGCCGTGGCGCCTCTCCGGATCCGAGGGTCTCCTCTCCCGCATGTGCTCTGAGTTATTCAGCAGGGTGTGGCGTTGTGATGAGCAGCGCTTGACACACGCGGGGCCATTTGAGAACTCACACCAGGGCACGCCTGGACAGGGCCAGGACCTGCCCTCTGGCGGATGTCTCCTTGAGCAGGGACAGATTGCACCCACCTCCCATCCCCCCCCCTTTGATTTTTACAAAGCAGAGTCCTGTCATGTAGCCCAGGCTGGCCAGGGTCACTGTGTAGCCCAGGCTGGCTCCTGCTCTTGCCCTCCTGCCGGAGGTCTCCAAGGGCTGGGCTGGCAGGGATCTGCGGGTGGCTTCCAGCCTCCAGGCCTTAAACACTGGGCCTAAAGCATCCCCTCACAAGGTAGCGTTCTGAGACAGTGTGCCTGTGCTGCGCTCGGGCCCGCCCCCTGCACTGTGCTCGCGGAAGCGGCCTGCAGAGCCCGGGTGCGCGTCCTGCACTCGGCAGCCCCGCATCGCACTCCCCGGCCGCCAGGGGGCAGCGCGGCGCCCCTGATGGTCCCGGTGACCGGCGTGATGGCTCACGGCGTGTCCCACCCCAGCCTCCGCCCCCGTGCTCACCCCGCTCACCCTGCTCACCCCCGCTGCTCTGCTTGCCTCTGGCTGGAGCGGAGCCCGGGGACTCTGACTTTAGGCTTCTCTGCGCTGCTGACAAGTGAAGAGGCGTGTTCGCTCCGATGTGGGGTGTCCAAGGACCAGAGGACTGCCCAGGGCCCAGAGGGTGCCCAGCCAGAGCACCGCCTTTCCACAGCTGAGCTACCGCATTTCCTTCCGATTCCATGATTTCACGGTGTGCATGAATGCTCTGCCTGAACGCGTGTACGTAACACGTGTGTGCGCTCTGCATGTGTGTAACACCTGTATGTGCTCTGTGCGTATGTAACACGTGTGCGTGCTCCGTATGTGTGCTCCTCGTGAGTGCCCGTTGGATCCCGTAGTTCCTGTGTGAGTGTGTGATTGTCAGGAACTGAACCTGAGTTTTCTGCAGCCTAAACACGTGCTCTTAATCGCTGAGCCATTTCTCCAGCTCTGAGTGTGTGTGTGTGTGTGTGTATTGCACAGAAGTGCATGTAGTGGGGGGGAGGCAGAGGCCTCAGATGTCCTGAAGGTGTGGTCAGGAGCGAGTGTGAGCGGGTGTGAGCACCAGACCACAGCCACGTCCCACGCGCAGCCCAGGCCCGCAGAGCCGCCCTGTGCCTGCGGAGGAGGCTCACGGGCTCGTCTCACGGGGGCCAGCGTGTGTGCTGGTGAGTGTGCTGGTGTATGCGGCTCCTCCTGGTTGTGCGTCTGTGGACACCCAGCCCAGGCAGCGGGACCCCAGCGAGCGGGAAGTCAGGGCAGAACCTTGACATCCGTGAGCTGAATCCGACGGGTGTGTCCTCGGGAGCACCGGATGGCTGGTGAGAGCAGGGAGAGGTCACTCTGCTCACAGCCACCGCGCCCATCAACCACGGCCAAACACGCGAAGTTCACCCTCGTCACCGTTTTTAATAGTGTCGCGGCCCTGCGCGTTGCTCTAGGACAGGAGCTCGGAGTACTGAACTCGAACCCGTGGCCTGGATTCTCCCCCACCGCCCCGGGCGCGGTCCACCTCCCTCTCCGGAGATGGCCGCTCTCGATAACGTGTGTGACTGTCCCTTTCACTCGCTGTGACACCTTCAGGGTTGCTCCGGGCGACAGTCCCGGGGCCGAGAGGCTGAGCGCGTGTGTCGACACTGCTCTTGCTCTGTGGGGGGCGCCCGCCTGCTCACACTAACAGGTGTGCACAGAGACCTTGGCAATTCCGCCCCTTCCAGCCGGGGGGCGATGGCGTGCCGGGGCGCCGCCGCTCCTCTATGGCTGGGGGACAAAGCGCCCGCGCCACCCCTCCAGGCCGGCCGCCCTCGGGTCTGTCTCCGTCCCCGCCCCCCTGGCCCCAGCCCGGAGCACCCTGCGGGCGCGCGGGACGGAGGCCTCCGCCCCCCAGGACCTGCCGGATCCACCGGGTCCTCCTGGGGAAAGACTCCATCCTGTGGACGCGGAAACTCCACCGTTAGGGTCCCTGTGGGGCGCACGCAGTGTGTGGGGCCGGGGCCAGCGCGCCGGGGCGGGGCGGGCCGCGAGGGTCCTCTCCACGCTCAGCTCCTGGTCCCGAACCAGGTCCCGGGTGGAGCTGGGAGCTGGCCGCGCCACCCAGCAGGCAGGCCGGCCTCCTCCAGGGCCGCCCGCCTCTCCAGCGCCGGGCTCAGCCCTGCGCGTGGCGCTGGGGACTCGAACTCGGGTCCTCGCACTTGCGGAGCAGGCGTCCTGCCGGGTCCCTTCGCGGCTACGCTGTTTCCGTAGAGAGAGAGAAGGGGGGCTCACGCCCGAGCGAGCCTCTGAGCAGCTCAGCCCCGGAGCCACACTCCCGCAGAGATGGGAAGGCCGTCTCCCGCGGAGCCCTCGCCGGTCACGGAGGCTGCTGTCCCGTTCGGCCTCGGGAAGGCGCCCACCGTGGTGGCGCAGCGCCCGGGGCCACGCGTGACTGTCCCCCTTGCCGGCCAGCTCCTCCCCACCCCGCCCGCAACGCGCTGAGAGGCTGCGGGAGCACGGCGCCGCCGGGATGGCCGCGGCCCCGGAGCGAAGCGCTGGAATTTCTCCGCTTGAAAGAACAAGGGGGACGCAGGGCCTACCCCGAGGCGGGCACGGCTGCAGGGGTGCAGCTGCAGTTCAGGCCGCTTCCTCCTGTGTGTGTGTGTGTGTGTGTGTGTGTGTGTGTGTGTCTGTGTGTCTGTGTGTGTGTGTGTGTGTCTGTGTGTGTCTGTGTCTGTGTGTCTGTGTGTGTTTGTGTGTGTGTGTCTGTGTGTGTGTGTGTGTCTGTGTGTGTGTGTGTGTCTGTGTGTGTGTCTGTGTCTGTGTGTGTCTGTGTCTGTGTGTGTCTGTGTGTGTGTGTGTGTCTGTGTGTGTGTGTGTGCGCGCGCGCGCATGTGCAGCCTCCTCAGCGTGGGTGGCTCTTCTTGAGAGGCAGGGCACAGCCAGCCAGGACTCCTTCTGCTCGTTGGTTCTCCATCACTTCCCTACTTGAAAGACCTGGCTAGCAGGCACTCTCTCAGCCGGTTTCTTCTGGTGCACAGTGCTGGGGACACACGAAAGCCTTGCCTTAGGCACTCAGCTTCTCAGGAGAAGCCGCCGCTAGTTTCTGTCTGGTTAGCTGTTGGCACAGACCGCTCTCGTGTAGTTTTCACTGACAGTTCTCAGCCGCCTGACCCAGAGCCCCACTGTGGCTGTTTTAAGGAGGTTCTGCTGGGTACCTGTGAACAATTATAGCTTTGGCCGCTGGTGACTGAAATCAGCCTCCAGGACGAGCAGCTTCCCTGCAGGGCTGGACATTCCAGCCACGCGGTTCGTAACTAGCCTTGTTTGTGCATGATGTTCCGGTTCGTCTGTTAAACTTTTTGTGTTCCTGTGTGCAAGCATGCGTGCCTGGGCGCAAACACAAGCGCTGATATTTGTTCTGTGATTTCTGCCTTTCTTTCTTCTCTGTTTGTTTGAGACAACATCTTTATTATGTAGACCAGGCTGGCCTCTGACTCACAGGTCCGGCCTCTGCCTCCTTAAAGGACTGCGCCCACACTCCTGTGCTTCTCTTTTTCTCGTTATCATTTTGTTACGCTTTCTTCTTATCAGTAGAGCATCGTGCTCTGCAGTCCAGACTGGCTTGCCTCCTGCTCTCAAGCGCTGGGATTACAAGCATACCCAGAACAGCCTGACTGGCCCTTCCTTCCCTCCCACCTTTCTTTCCTTCTCCTCTGTGGTTTGTGTGCACACTTCAGCCCGCACATGGGTGTCGGAGGGCAACCTTGAGTATCTGGCCTCACCTCACCCTCCACCTTGTTTGAGGCAGGTCTCTCTTTTGCACACACCATGCTAGATGGTCCAGAAGCCTCCTGGGTCGCCTCTGCCAGCAGGAGGTCACCACATCTGGCTCATGCTGGGATGAGGATCCCAGCCCAGGTGCTCACAGGTCCGTGCCAAGCACTTTGCCACACAGCAGTCTTGCTAGCTTGCATCTGGCATTAAAAAAAATTTTTTTTTGTGTGTGTGTGGTTTAAAACAAACAAACATTGATTTCTTCTGGAAACAGTTCTATTAAGTCGTGTCTTTGAAGGGAATCTTGTTTCCTTTAAGCTTTGACATTTATTGGAATGAGGTTTTAAAAATATTCTGTCATTTCATTTCAGTAGTATTTGCAGTCCTGTGTCCTCTACCGCCCCTAATGCCGCTAAACTGTGTTTTCTTTTTCGGTCTGGCCATCACTTTATCAACATTACCCATCTACTTAAGGAGGCGGCATCCAGTCTCTGTCTCTCCCGCTGCTGTGTCAGGCTCTCTTGCAGGCTCCTGCCTTGGGTTCTTGTCCTGATGACATGATGGCATCCAAGCTGGAAGATGGTTAGCTCTGTGTCAACTTGACGCAAGCTAGCGTCCTTTGAGAGGAGGAAGCCTCAACTAAGAAGATGTCTCCATAACAGGCTGTAGGCAAGCCTGGAGGGCATTTCCTCATTAGTGATTGGTGGGGGAGGGCCAGCTGGAATGGCCCACCTCCGCCCATGACAGGTGCTACCTCCCCTGGGCTGTGGTCCTGGGTGCTAGAAGAAAGCAGCTGAGCAAGCCATGAGGAGCAAGGCAGTGAGCAGCCCCCTCCATGGCCTCCGCACCAGCTCCTGCCTCCAGGCTCCTGCCCTGCCTGGGTTCCTGTCCTGACTCCTCCAGTGATGGGCTGTGAGGTGGAGGGCGAGTCTAATAAGCCCTTTCTCCACCATGTTGTCTACAGCAATAGAAAGAAAGGCCGTCTTCCTGATGGAAGTCTCCCTCTGATGGTGAAGGCTCCTCTCCCTCAGCTGTTCTTTCCTGACATCGATTCCGATCTTCATGCATCTGGTACTCTGGACTTCTCGACTTTAGCACCGTCCAGACAGAGGACACTGTGTCCTCATATCCCGGAAGGACAGAGGACAAGAGTAAGGGAGTGGACAAACTGTAAATTGTCCATTGCAAAGGTCTTCCTCAGTCCCATCGAGATCCGGGACGCAGGCCTTTCCAGCCTGGTTGCTTTTTGTTTGCCTGTTTTGTTTTTTTGAGACAGCTTCTCTGTGTAGCCCTGGCTGTCCTGGAACTCACTCTGTAGACCAGGCTGGCCTTGAACTCACAGAGATCCACCTGCCTCTGCCTCCCTAGTGCTGCAATCACAGACGTGTGCCACCACCGCTGGCCTGGCCTGGTCGTGCTAAAGGCCCCCCCTTAAAAGCCAACAGCGATGTGTTTTTTCCTTTTTGTATGACTGAGGATTTTGACTTTCTAACTGGATTACTTCAAAATATTTGTTTTTAGCTTCGTGTCTCTGTGCGGTGGGGCCGGATGTGGCTCCACACGTGAGGGTGGCTGCTCAGGTCCGGGTCCCCGGGAGCAGGGGTGATGGTGAGCCACCCGACATGGGTGCTGAGAACCACCCCGGCTTCTCGAGAGAGCAGCAAGCACTGCCGAAGCACCTCTCTACCTCTGCTTGCACTATTGAGATACACTTCTACGACAGGGAGAGCACTGACGTGAAGGAAGCAGAGCTACTTCATCTGCGTCACATCAGAGTTCTAGGCAGAAATTCCTCCAATTAAAGTTCTGCCATGTCGGGCCTGTGAGCCAGCCCTCAGGAGGAGGTGCCTGCTTCCACGGCTGAAGGGCCAGGGCCCATCACCCGCCTGCGGTAGTTGTTCTCACACTCATGATGTGGCTTGCGCTCAGGTACAGACAAAGACAAATTCACCACTAAAGAAGAAGTTCTACCGTCAGAAAGTCTGTAACAGGAGTGGACCGACGACGCATTCATGGAGCTATCGGGGAGGTGAGCAGGGTGGCGCCGCGGTTGGAGCCGCTTCACATTGGAGGAGGGACCGTGAGAACTCAGGGAGCAAACACCAGGATGGTTGGGGACATTTGTGAAGGCTGGGGTGGGATGGCAGAGTGTGCCAGGCCGTTGAGGCCACAGAGGGCAACGCGAAGACAGAATGGCAGCCAGCAGCAGCCGGAAGGCACAGTCTGTTGCTGTGAGACTGCAGTGACCTGGATTTCACCCCAGTGCAAGGAACGTGCCCTACACCTAGGGCTTCTTCCAGCGCTGACAGGATGCACTCTCGCCAGGGGGCCCAGCCTGGCATCCAGACATAACACTGCCAACCCAAAGCTCATACAGGTGGCACCAGCACGTCACCAACAATCTGCAAGCCACCACCATTCCGTGCTGCGCCCGCACGGTTCCCTGGGCTGGGCTGCGGTCTGGGAGCACTGCCCCCGTGTAAAGTCACGTGCCTGGAGCCTTGTCATGTATGTGGTCACAGTCACAGCTGCCAGTGTGCTGAACAGTCCGGTCAGCTCCTGCCACGCAAGCATGAGGACCTGTGATCGAGTCTCTGGCACCTACATACAACCTGGGGGAGCACCAGTGATACTCTAATGTCGGAGGGCCGC